>NC_140197.1:23540101-24160826 GCF_965226575.1 Pagrus pagrus | reverse complement strand
AGAGATGTAGGCAGGCCAGTCTGACATGTCTCACTTTAAGCCTTGGCTCTGCTGGTTTTGCCTTTCTTTGTGTCCTGCTTGAGTCAAACCGTAAGCAATGTTTTTGTTTGTGTGTGTCAGGTGTGAGAAGCTTGCAGAAACTATCTGGCAAAACAGGCAGCAGATTCGGAGGGCAGAGCACCTCAGACAACAGCTGCCCATCCCCGGCCCCATTGAAGAGCTCCTAAATGAACTCAACAGCACTATTACAGATATCATCTCAGCGTTGGTCACCAGGTATGCGTGTGTGTGTTCCATCTATACTTCAGAAGGATGAATCTTAAGTTGACTTAAGGCCATAAATGTCAGTCAGCACAGCGTCAATAAAAACATATCAGCATGAGTGCAAGTGAGTGGGTGTGTTGTATAAAATGAGGTATTGCCCTTTCCTGCATTCAGTGTTGGCCATTGTCAGAATTCAAACGATGGAGGTTCTGCAGAGGCAAAGAGCGTGCAGTGTGTGTGAGATTAAAGGAAAGCAGGGGCACATGCAACAGTATAGTACATTATTTTTGGCCCAGAGGTGCATCTGCCAGGGTCTTTTAGCCCTTTTAAGTATAATTCTGTCGAAAGTTTGTGACAGAATCCTCAAAGTTTGTCCCTACAGGGACCCATAACACATTGCAAAGCCATGTCTCTGTCACAACGATTTCTGATTGGCCACAGACAAGCCTGCTCCTACACAGTAATGCACTCCTATCATGCACAATACAAGCACAGGTTATGTTTCCTCAACAACACCCCCTCTATATTCCTCCTAATGTTTTGTGTTCATGTGGAAAGCACATCAACACTGTGAGAAGAAAGTAACGTTGATGCTGTTTGTTGACTGAAAAGTAATTACATTCATGACCTTCCATCAGCGGGCATGGTTGCAATTAAGGTAATTTTCAAATCGGCAGGTCATTAGAGCTTAAAGGAACCCTGCGGAGTTTGCTTTGTAAATAGTTAAATTGCGTTCAGCATTTCACGCCAGACCACATTGTATGTGCACTTAAAGTCTGATAAACATGTTTAATGCATAAAATCCTCTAAACATTTGTGCAGTAGTGATGCGTTGTTTAAGTTCTGTGTTCACATCAGTTGCAGCCCTCTGCAGCCTGACTGAAGACTCAGCAATTATTTGAGATTTATTTGTAAAAATGCATCCAAATAAGCCATTATGGCTATTAACAGGCAGATTTTACATGTTGCATCATCATGCTAATGCTGGTAGAATCCCTATAAACAATACTTCAAAAAGCTGAGGCAATCCAGGCACTGAAAACAAGAAAAACTTCTAAACGAGGAATCAAATATTTTTAAAAAATCCTTTTATTATGGTGGTTAAATCGAAAAGATTAAAGGCCAGTCATTAAAAAAGCTGACGTGTCTCAGTCGTTAGGTCTTTCTCACGGTTCCAAACAACAAGCAGCCCAGTGTGGCCCCTCTTATTAGGCCCATCATGGTGTTTGTTGTTTGGAGCCCTGATGAAGACCTCATGGTCGAAACATGTTGGCAATGGGCAGCACAAGGAGCAACTGGCACTGTTGCCTCACAGCAAGAAGGACCTGGGTTTAAGTTATATTAGATCGTTATTTTTTAATGGCTGGCTTTTTAATGATTTAGCCACTATAATTACAGCTTTTTAATAGTTCCCTTCTCATTGTGTTTACTTTTTTCTTGTTTGGAGTGCTTGGATCGCCTCTGGTTTTTGAAGTTCTGTTTTTTTTTACCCATTTTCCAAGAGCATCTGACACAATTTCAACATTGTGTTACAAAGAGCAGCCAATCATCTCCTTTTTCAACATATAAAGTGTCTTGTTTAATCTAGTGGCTTCTTTAAATCATGATTTTCCTTATTATTATCTCCATTTTATGAAATGCATGCATAGTGTGAGCCACCTAATCAGCAGCACTTTGTCATTCAGTCCGACTCTCTTTCTTGTCTCCACAGCACGTTCATCATTGAGAAACAGCCTCCGCAGGTGCTAAAAACCCAAACCAAGTTTGCCGCTACAGTGCGTCTTCTAGTGGGCGGGAAATTGAATGTGCACATGAACCCTCCACAGGTCAAAGCCACCATTATTAGTGAACAACAAGCCAAGGCCCTGCTGAAGAACGAAAACACAAGAAAGTAAGTCCAGCGTCCCGTCGACGGTGGGGTGGGTTAAAAAGGAAAAAACACACAAAAGCTATTTAAAAAGAAGTTTTTCTGGAGGGTCAGACTTCTTCACATACTTGGTGACCTAACCGAACAACACTTCATCCAGCTCTTTATTGTTCTTTGTATACACATTTTTCAGTATCCCTGCTTCCATTAGTGGGGACACTGTGTTAAGCCCCTGCGGCACCATTAGGTTAAAGAGTCCTCATTTACTACGAGGGTTACTGGATCCCAGGATGAACTCTGGTCTTGTGTGTTTCCAGACCTCACCACAGAGACAGGGCTGGAACTTGAACAATGTCTCAGAGGAATCTATGGTGTGGATGCAGAATCCACATTTAGCCTGTTCCACAGCCTCGTTCCACATTCCTGCCAACTAATACAACCTTCCAAGACTGTAGGTCAGCCAGGCAGCCAGTGGTTAAACGAGCGAGCAATTCGACAGCTCGGCCAACCTCTGCCGTTTCTCATCTAAACCACTCGGTATGGCACCCAACCCGCAGTCCAGAGACATCTGTTTGGTGGTTTCTCATGCAGAGAAGATAGTTAATTTTATAGAAAATGACTGAACATCGTTCCGAAAACCCTGCATGTTTTTCACTCTGCCGCCCGAACAAACATCATTTTCTTTTAATTTGTTCTGGGAAGAGTTTAATTCTGTACGCCAAGGCAGACAGTACAGCTCACTCCTTGATTCTTTCTCTCCTTCAGTGACAGCAGTGGGGAAATTCTCAACAATAACTGTGTGATGGAGTATCACCAGACTACAGGCACTCTCAGCGCCCACTTCAGAAACATGGTGAGTGCTCCTGAAGTGAATCAACTACGGTGGGTTAATTATCACATTGTCCACGGGTCTGTACTAAAGAGTAGCTTACTTGTACATACAGTGAGTAGCTCTTAAGTGAAGCAATTGCCAAGATGTGTTTGATCATCATGTCCATTAGTATGTAAATTCAGGGCAAAACTGGCTGTGTTGAAAAGCCACTTTTTTTTTGTTGTGGTAACTGTAAATATATTTCCTTCAGGTGGGGTTGCTTCACGTGTTACCAATGTGGTTTCAATAGCTTTGGGATTTCTAGAATAATAAACTGACAGTATGTGGAAATAACCAGTGGTGGACTGATGTTTGAGGGGGCACCAGCGTGCAGAAAGCTGTGACATATTTATAGTGAAGAGAGGGCACTTCACCACGTTTTGTCAACTGGAAGGGCGCCCTTGAGGGCACTTTGTCATGTTTTGTCTTTTATTGGCGCACCCAAGGGGGCATTTTGCTGCATTTTTTTGACTGGTACAGTGCTAAAGCTGCACCATTAATAGAAATATTAGCGCAATCAAGATATTGCCAAATGCAATATCGAAATCACAAGCTAAATATATGTGACAAAACAACATTAATAAAGTACTATAGTGCTGCAAAGATATCCTGGCCTACATATCTTGTTCTCCAGTTGTAAGAAAACATTCAAAATAAAAGCGATAGCTGAAAAATAATCCCTATATGATTTTGTTTTTACCACCAACAAATCCATAGCAATTCAGCAGTGCTTTGAAGAATCAGTTTGCAGCTTCAGGAGAGCCTCTCTATACATCACGCGCTTTGTTAGCAATAATCCACAGAGACCTGCATGGATTATTTACATGTAGTGTGACTCAAAGTGAATTATACATGCATGTTCTGTAAGTAGGATGTGTGCATTGTCGGCCTAACTGTGCAGGCAATATGTACAGTGTATATATCCTGTCTTCCTTATTCCTACATATCATCTTTCATGTAGTCTTTGAAGAGGATCAAGCGATCGGACAGGCGAGGAGCAGAATCCGTCACAGAAGAGAAGTTCACGATTCTGTTCGAGTCCCAGTTTAGTGTCGGCGGCAACGAGCTTGTCTTTCAAGTGAAGGTAAGAGGACGCAGACAGACGAGGTGGAGGAAAAGACTTCATTATCCTTGACACACAAATCACACTATCCATTCATACATTTCCAGAAGTGGGACTCATTCTTAAGCCTAAAGCCATGATTCAACTGCAGGACTTTCCCCGGCCTTTTGAGGAAGTGACTAACACCAGTGACAAGGTCTAAATTAAGTTCTGTGGAATTTATTTTAACCTCTAAAAAAGTCCTTGCTTGGAGCTAGGACTTTCCAACATCATCAGCATGGAGTTACAGAAGAAAGCGTACAACAGATGAGCGGAGACGAAGTCCAAAAATTGTTGTTGTGCAGTCACATGCAAAAATGATGCATGAAACCAGCCTGAAAATGCTTTTTCATATACATATCAGCGTATTAATTTGCGTAATCTTTGCTGATCTTTGGACCACTGTGGAAATGCAGACAACAACGGGCTAAAGAAGTCTTTCAGTTCCTTGAAAAGTAGTTCCTGTGACTTTATTTTCCAAGTACTTTGGGTGGAAGCACTGAGCATCCATAAACAGTGATATACAGTGAACCATATATCAGCCCAACCACTCATTCCCATTCCTCATCTGTCATCTTTTCCAGTAATTTTACTATGTGGTTTAAAAAAGCTTTTGCTCACCAATAAAGCCACAGATATACTATGAAGGTCATGTTGTTTTGCAGTACGTCCAGCATTTACTGACACAGCCTGCTTCTTTTTAACAGACGTTATCACTTCCTGTAGTGGTGATAGTTCACGGTAGCCAAGACAATAACGCCACAGCGACCGTGTTGTGGGACAACGCCTTCGCAGAGCCGGTGAGTGAATGCTTGTGTGTGTCACTGTTTGAAATTCTTTGTGGATGTGATTCAGCTTTCTATTAGCATGTGTTTCTTCAATGTTTCAGACACCGATCACATAAGCTTTAAAGTTATGTATCAAATTTACTGTTATTTGTTACATTTTCAGCATTGTTTTGACTGGTCGACGACACACACAAGACACGTTATCTGTACTATCTCCCTGAGTTGACGCATACGCATACCTCCGCCAAGGCCTAACAGTCCCCTTTGTGTGCACCAATCTGTTCTCACTCATACATACCAGCCACCAAAATACACTTTTACCATTAAGATCCATGCATTATTCACTGAGAAAGTAATGAAAATGTAGGAAAACACCCTATCTCGCAGTCTTAATGAAAGTGAGTAAAAATTCCTGGAATTGTCGCCTTTATCCTGATCCGCTCTAAAAGTTAATGGGGTCCATTCTGGGCCAAGACCCATTCTCCATCCAAGTATTGTGGAAATCCCTCCTGTAGTTTTTGTGTAATCCTGCTGTAAAGCCAACCAACCAGCAAACAGACTCGGATGAAAACATGACCTCCTAGGTGGAGGTAATAAAACAGTTCCAGATTCCAAAAATAAAATGTCAATTCCCTCACACACCATCTCTGCATTGATCTATTTAAAAGGTCGACGTTTTGGTCTCGAGGACCTTGACACAATGACACATTGCTGAAATACAGACTATAATAGCAAACCATACAGTATCCACAACCCCTTTTGTATCACCCAAAAGGAAAACATGAATCGTATATGCAGTAGTTCTCCCCAGGACCTGTAAACACACTTTGATGTGTAAAATTAGTGGAGCTACCCTTTAAAAATTAGCTAAATCCTTCCGAAAACAATAATGCTCCTCTGGAAACAGCTGTCTATTCTCTTGTATACATGTTTGCACATTTTCTCCTTGTGTTTCTTAATGCTCCTGCCGCATTGCTCGTGTCGATAAAGCTCATGTAAATCCACTGCCGTCTCCTCTGCTGTCTGCAGGGACGGGTGCCTTTCCTTGTGCCAGACAAGGTGCTCTGGCCTCAGCTTTGCGATGCCATCAACATGAAATACAAGGCTGAAGTGCAGAGTAACCGGGGCCTGTCGGAGGAGAACCTGGTCTTCCTGGCTCAAAAGGCTTTCAGCAGCTCCAGCAACAACCCCGACGACTACCGCAACATGACTATGACTTGGTCACAGTTTAACAGGGTATGTCTCTTTTCTCCATGAATATAAACACATGGTCTGTGTAAAGAGCTTGACTATCAGTGGTAATCTATGGATATTTATCAGACCTGAAGAAGGTTTTCTCCTCTTTGCATTTTTAAAAAGCCCACAGGCCAGTTTCAGTAAGCCATTTTTCAGCCACATGCTTGTTCTCCATGGAGGGCTTCACTGTTGGTTATTCATGTATAGAAAATTTCATGCTCCATTTGCAGCGTCCCCACAGCCCTATTCTGTAGCCGACTTGATTGAGAACGCCTCATTGGTAGCCAGGTCTTCATCTTAATGGGCCTGTTTGTCCACACTGTGAAAGGCTGGAGGCCTAATTTTCTGGCTCAAAGCAGCTGGTGATGGCAGAAAACGCACTCACATTCAGCACACACCATCAGTCTCATTAGATTACGGGAACATCAAGTTTCAGCCACTTCACCGACCGGCGTATAAGCTACACATGTACACACAGTCCCCCGTCTCTTCTTTTTTTTCTCACATACACAACATTTAAACATCCAGCTGCACACTTGGTTAAATCATAAACACCACTTGGATGAGGACATGTTGTGCTCTGTATTTATAGACCGGTTGGACATCTGTGGTTATCTGAAAACCTTTTTAAAATATGTTCATGTCTGTTTGAATACTGTGTGCTTTTCAAACAAATCATTTTTCCAAAACCTTTTCACTTACAGGAAAGCTTGCCGGGGAGGAACTTCACATTTTGGCAGTGGTTTGATGGTGTGATGGAACTCACAAAAAAGCATCTCAAACCACACTGGAACGATGGGTAAGGAAACTGCTGAGGTTTCAATCTTTGGCTGAGAAAAAAATTAAAGGAATACCTCTCTTTTTTCAATGTGACAGCTGGACTGCATGTTCAGTGAAAGTGTGTGTTTTCTTGTTCCCATTTTGTCACTCTGGTAACTCAGGCGATGGTTCACTTTCATGATTTTCCATGGCAGCCTGAGGGCTTGGACCTGCTCTCGCCAGTAAACTAGACACGTAACAATTTTCATCTGTCTTCTTTTCTACACTTCTCTCGTCTATTTTTCAGAGCAATCTTGGGCTTTGTGAACAAGCAGCAGGCTCAGGACATGCTGATGTCGAAACCCAACGGCACTTTCCTTCTGCGCTTTAGTGACTCTGAGATCGGAGGCATTACAATCGCCTGGGTGGCAGAAAATCCTAACAAAGCAGGTATGACATGGAAATGTGTGTTACTAGAAAACGTTGCTCTTTGCATTCATCTGAAGCGCACCGCTCTCATGCGACCATAACTCTTCTCTTGTCTCCCAGGCGCCAGACAGACTCCCAATGAATATGTCAAATAAAACCAGTGACTGTGACAGTTAAAACCCAATTTTGAGATTGCATAATTTTCTTGCAAATTACAGCATGAATCAGAGCTCGGGCCTTTTTTCAGAAAGCAAGTTTAGATCTCTGAGTTTTGACCGGAACTGTGTGCTGCTGTAATCCACCTACACAGAATCAGATCCTCAGCAATGCAGCCTCCTTGCATGATAAACAAGGTTTACAAGGTTACAGAGGTTACCATAATACATTTTATTTTACAGCTCATTCATACCTGGTGGTGGCTTGCCATTGTACATTTGTTTAGCAGGAGGTTGGAATATAAGACGGGAAACTTTGAGTTCAAGAAGAGTTGGATCAGAATTAGTTCATTCAAGACTGAGTATGTTCAGCCTGAGTTGTGCGTGAGCTGGAAATGGAAAAAAAAATCCATCATCAATGGAGCTCAAATACTATGATTCACCAACGGGTGAATGAACAGCAGAGCCTCCATTTTAAAAGTGATATTCTGTCAGTGTTTGACTCTTACATCTTGTTTCTGCTGCCAGCAAGAGGACAATACAATGGTTATCACAAGTGTAAAGAGATTAAACGGAGCTGTAAGTTAGATCTGTGTATAACATAACAACTGTTGTCATCAGCTATCTATGGTAGCTCAGTGCCTGAGGACAAAATCTCATGGGATAGCCGAGTGATGTAGCCTTTAGATTATTAAAGTGAGAACCACCTTTCAAGCTTTTGCAAAATGGACCCGAATGCGAGACACTCAGAGGCAGGTAGGTAAACGAACAAAAAGTGAGCTTTAATGCAACAAAAGCTGTAGTCCATAACATCCAAAATCCAAAATGAAAAATCAACAATCCCCCCTAAATAAAAGGCTGGCAACAAAACAGGAGTAATCCAATATCAAAAATACTAAAGTGAGTATATACCAACATAAAAGTACAAACCAGTGTAACACAGGCAGCAAACGCAAGACGGGATCAGGTAACCGACGAGGAACACAGAAACGGGATGAAAACAGACATACCAACAAAGAGTGAGGGGAAAACACGGGCTTAAATACACAGGGAGTGATTAACCGCTGGTGAGCAGGAAAAATGGCAGGAAAACAGACAAAGACAAGAAGTGGAAAGTAAAACATGACAAATGAAACATAAAACAGGAAATCACAAAACTGAAACTCAGGACCATGAAAACTACCCTGTAATAATGCCGAAGATGACCTGGAGAATAACTTATTGTATTACTATCACAGCTGATGCTACGCTGTGTGTCTGTGTGTCTCCAGGTGAGAGGATGGTTTGGAACCTCATGCCCTACACAACCAAAGACTTCACCATTCGCTCTCTGGCTGACCGCATCAGCGATCTCAATCATCTCCTGTTCCTCTACCCCGACAGACCCAAGGATGAGGTGTTCTCCAAATATTACACCCCACCGCTCTGTAAGCAACCTTCTGTTTGCGCTGGCAGCCGTTACCCTCGAAATGTATGATCACAGTCGCAGAGTAGTAAACTGATGTCCCGCACTGAGCTGTCTCTCTCCCTCTGCTTGTTTGTTTTAAAGCCAAAGCAGTGGACGGCTACGTGAAGCCGCAAATAAAACAAGTGGTGCCCGAGTAAGTATCAAGCTTTCTTGTTCTTCCATTCCTTTCTTTCTTCCCTGACATCAACCCAACAGATTTCCTCTCTGGCACCATTAAGAGTTAATCACTAGATATTGGACCCTGAATTCAGATCAGCTATTAGATAGCTGTTACAGCTGGAGGAGGCCAATTAAGGATGGCCAGGGTTCCTGAGTGAGCTTGTCTTCCACTCATCATTAGAGTTAGGCTTGTTAGTTAGCAGGCACCGCTCCCTCATCTCCATGGTCGGCTCACCCGCAATACAGAAAGCGGCCGTAATCATGCAGCGAGGCCTGGAAAACACGCTGAGGGTAGTTGCTTAGGCAACTGCTGAACGCAGACTCATCGGCTTTTATCTTGGGTTTGTGTGTGCATTTGTGTGTGTGTGTGTGTGTGTACAGGTTTGCTACAGCCAATCCAGACCCAGCAAGTGGGAATCCAACCTATATGGATCACGGCGCCTCCCCAGCACCTGTCAATCACCCTCACCCCTACAGCATGTACCCACCTATGTGAGTCAACAAGTCCTTTGAACATATGAGCTGCTTTGTATGAGTGTACGTGTGCATTTCATGTGAATAAAGAGAGTCTTATTGCTTCTGCTGTTTTTGGTGATGTGCTGTTGGCTCGTCTGAGTATGGTCTGGCTCCACTCTGTGTCCTGTGGCAGGAGTGACCCTATGTTGGACGCCGACGGAGACTTCGACCTGGACGACACCATGGACGTGGCAAGGCATGTAGAAGAGCTCCTCCGGCGGCCTGTAGAGAGCCAGTGGGGCGGCCAACAATCCTGACCCCGGATCTGTTAACCCTGCGACAACACCAAACAAACCCTGCCTCCCAACTTCCCCCACTCGCAGTGACATTTCACATGGTTTAATTCCATTCATTTCTCTTTTTTTTTTTTCAGATAGCTATAATGTGAAATGTTAATAATGGTTGTGATTTTATTTTTCTTTTCAGCATGAGAGCATGCATGTCAGTGACTTCTCTTAGTTTTATTTGTGACCATAAGTGTTTGTGAAACAGACTAGGTATAATGCAAAACCTACAATGTTACAGTATTGTGAAAAAGAAAAGAAAAGGTTATGTTCATTCACATTGTGCATGCATTTCCCATTGATTTTGAACAGATTTCAAAAATATGCTACTGTAAGAAGTCATTTTAACAGTTGAATGTTTTTATTTCGTTATATCCTTGTAAATGGGTTATCAGTATTTTGATAGTGACCTTGAACTTGCCCTTTGACAAAAAAGAGAAACAGTATTGAAAAGTTTTGCTTTTGCTCTCAACGACATTATCCGACTCATCGCTCCGCAGTCTCTGTCAGTTTTTCTAATCGATATACACTAACCTAAAGGCAGAGTGACTCTCTTTGCTCTCCGTGACTGACAGCACACACATCAGCACGCGGTACACACGCGCAAGTGTACGCTGTATTTGTTCTGATTTGTTCACCAGCTGAAACCCATGACGGGGGTTTATGCACCTCCCTCGCTCTCACAGGGCTATTTGTCTTCTGTTTGTACACAGAAATGCAAATCCAAGCATTTACCCAGCGCTGCCTGCTTGTCCTCTCAGGTCCCTCTGTTCTCCTCATCAACGCTACCTCGCATTATTCTACTGACAGTCGTTACTTTTGGTTCTTTTTGTTGTTTCTGCACCACATTCACACCAGTAGGTACGCTTTTTGGGTTTTTGTTCTTGTAATTTGTGTCGATATGTACAGGGATATCCTTGGATGTTTTATGCTTGAAACGATGAGGTCTAGATGCATAAAGTGTTACACGTCTGGCCGGTATGCTTGAATATTTCCTTCTGACTTTTCTGCCTATCCGTCCACTTGTTCCTGTAGCTGTGTCAAGACAAATCTAGGGCTGTGCAAACTCACCAGCCGCTGGACCACATCTGGGGATGTATCTCAAGGATGTAGCGTCACGTCAGGCTTCGTCTGGCTTTTGTTTTTGGTCAACATTAGTTTTCTGTGCGTCCACTTTTTGTGCTATACGGGAAAAGCAGCAAATACATCAGTCTAATAGAAAAAGGTTGAGACTATTACACGACTCCCTCCACTAGCACACACACAACGCTGAATAGAAAACATGTCGTCCACAACAGCCTTGCACCTCAGGAATGCTTCGCTTAGCTGATGTATAAGCCAAATAGAAAAAGATCTATGTATACAAAATATATGAATTTATTTTCTCTATAATAATTCTATTTTATTATTGTTTCTCTGGCACTCCCCCGTTGAATGTAACCCCTTTGCATGACCCTGTTGAGGATTTATGTACAAATACCTCCTCAGTCTGAGCAGAAGTTTCAAGTCTCGTGTCACCGGAAGTCCCAGAAGTTGAAAAAAGGATACAGAGGAACTGGAAATCAGAGAAGAATTTATGATGTACTTTTGTGTTTGCCCGACAGACATTACAGTATTAAACATATTCCCTCGTCTATCTTTTCATTTCTCCTTCAAACTATTTTTTTTTGTATCTCGCTTTCTTTCCTGTCTCTGAAATCTCAAGCTACGTGGGCAGTCTTGTGATATCATCCTTCGTCACCGTCAATTCTCATCATTTTTAAGCTTTGTTCCACTGTAGACTGTGTATTTTTCGATGATATAGATGGCGCTGTGTGCTGTTCAATGTATGTACCATGTTTGTGGTTTGGAGGTTTTCCAAGAGAAACAGCTGTCGAGTTGAAAAGAAGAAAAATAAAGTTTTATAAATAATTTTAACTCAACCTGTAGAAGTACAGAAGATTTTGATGTCACTACAAAATAAATGCTATTTTTTTTTTTTTTTTTTTTTTTTTTAATGTGTGCAGTCAACACCATCCATTTAATCCCCAAGCAGCGGAGTCGGAGATGTTGCACTCCAGAAGCTCATCAACAGGATCGTGCAGAGTAAAAGTATTCAGTCAAGTGTGTGTGTAATCCATTGGCAGAGTCTTTACGAGAAAAAACTAATTATTACGGTGATTAAAATGAACTGCATGCCAGCTCCCGGCTCCTAGTTAAAGTGTTGTGTGTAAGTGTGCCGTATATTGTATAAGAGAGACTCCTGGCATTTGTTGTGCAGGCGCTCATGTACAAATGTCAAAGAACTGCTCTACACCATTATTTAAACACTGCAACATGTGATATAGTTTACAAATTATTGCACTTACCAGTAGACTGTATGAAGCTTTATGCACCATGAAAACATACGCTTTGCTTGGAAGAAAATTTCTTTCACAGATGTTTCAGATGAGAAGGTTCGTTCATTTTCAGCATCCCCAGTGATACTTTGTTAGTTTCATGTGTTAACAGCTTTATCTTTATCTTATCAGATGTTTTAATCACTGCAGACTGTTTTCCATTTTTTCAATACCTCCAGTGCTCTCAGTCATTTGTTTCCTAACATTTTTGTACAATATGAATGCCAACCTTAAGACTGCAGATAGTTAACAATAGAATATGTAGAAAATGATCAATGTTTCAATATTTTTTGTCCAAGTTACTTGCTAACTTCAGTTGTGAAAAGGCTTTACATGTTTATATCAGGTGGGCACATTAGAGACACAATCTGCACAATGGTTCTTGAAGGCACCATTCCTTTCTGTGAAGCTTTTAAAAGCTGTATGCTTTCAGCTACATTAACACTAGGGGTGTCACGATATACAGAGATTGACCGTAATCTTGATATTTAAAAGTGAAATATTAATATTGTGTAAATCATACACAAATAATAATATTATGTAAATAATCGAGTGCCTCCTATAAAATTTCTGTTCCTTTCCATTCTCGCTTTGTCATAGTAGGTGGTGGTAATGCACACAATGCAGTAACTAACCAGCTACCTACGACCACAGTGTGTGGCTACTATACTGCCACACAACATCACATCCGAGGAGATGACAGCAAGACGCTCAACCTGCAGTTCAGATAGATATCGCGATAATATCGTTATTGTGAATTCTTTCAGCTACAATAATCGTGTCGTGAAAGTCTGATATCGGGACAGCCCCAATTAACACACAGAGCCAGTGTAACTTTTACAAACTGGAGCAATGAGCGTTCAGGTTCAACTGAATCTAAACAAAGAAGAAAATGGATATTTTCTATAGTTAAACAGGTAATGTTAAACTTTGCATGTAGGGGGAAAAAAACTCATTCTCATTCAAATGTAGCAACTCTAAAATCTGAACATAATGGAGGGTAAGTACAGGAAGTCAACTGGAGGAAATGATAATGTGAAAGTGATGAAGAGTGCATTCATTTATTTAGTTATTTTTCTTGTCACATCATCCAACTGCATGCTTTTTTCCACAACCCAGAATAGCAGCAATTTTATCTTGGTCACAAATATCCTGAATAAGCTCTATTCTGCCACCTGGTGGATGTAAAAAAAAACATTTCTTTCTGTGTGTGTCTGAGTTTATTCTAGCTGTAGTTAAAATGGCAATTACCTGTCTGGTGTCATTTCTGGGAAAAGTGATAAGAAATTCTAAATTGTATGAATTATAACCAAAATGAGACCGGTTATTGCTTAAATGATTTTCTTTATCAGTTAATTCATTGGCTGCGTTTTTAAGAGAAAAAACTAATTATAATGGTTTATTAAAATGAACTGCATGCCAGTCATTTTTTAATTATTTATACCTTATCTACAGGCTGCTGTGTCAAAGGCTGAAAATGTGTGCAGGTCAGTGACTGTAATCTGGTGGAAAGGGCTCCTAGAGGTCAGTGGTGGGTTGTTGCCAGGATACTAAACCTGCACTCATTAAAGGGCTTTAAAATAGATGTAGGTGGTTTGCATCTGAAGCGACAATGAATCCATAAGGTTCTCCTTCAGCAGTGGGTCTTACATAATGTACTTTATAGATCAGTGGCTCTTATCAGTGTCTGTTTATATGAAAATAACAACAGCATTACCTCTGCTAAGGAGGTTATGCTTTCACCTGTGTCCGTTTGTTGGTTTGTCAGCAGGATTACACACAAACTACTGGACAAATGTCCACAAAACTTGGGTGGAGGATTGGTCTGAGCCCAGAATAGACCCCATTAACTTTTGGTGTGGATCTGAATAAAGGGATGATCCAGGGATTTCTTTCTTGCTTTCTTTAACATTGCGGGATAGGGCGTTTTCCAACATTTTTGTTAATTTCTCAGGGAATAATCAGTGGAATAATGCATGGATCTCGATGAAAAAAAACCAAACATACAAACAAGCGATTTATACGTGGCTGGTTCCTGTGAGTGAGTGCAAGTTGATGTGGATCCTAGATCTGGTAAGCTTAATGGAAAGCGGTTATGGGTGGTTTAAAATTTGGAGTGATGCAGGACTATCAAGCTTGTTACTGGATAAGGCTGTGCGGTAATAAAGTACAGCATTGCAAAGGAGGTTTACAATGTGGTATGCACATACATTTAGAGAACAATATAATGAATGAGAAACATATAAAATACATTAAAGGAAAGAGATAAAATGACAGATGTTGAAGCACAGCACAGTTTATGCTCTTCCCCAAAGGCTGCGACAAGCTGGTATGTTACTTTGTCTAGTTAATATGCACATTTTGAAAAACATTGTATGTCTGCAGCTGCCTGTGGGCTGTCGCGATAATAGAAGGCATTATTATTATTATTTCCACTACAGGAGAGTCTTAATGTTCAATGTTAAATGGAAAAAAAATATGTGCATATATCAGCATTGGCAACAACCGAACTGAGTAGGAAAATATTGACATATTGGATATTGGCAAAATTCCTATTCTGTACGTCCCTGAGTTGTCGTGTTGCCTCGTGTGTTGCTCTTGTCTGTGTTGATTTGTACAATCTGTTTATTAGACAATTCTCAGTTTCTGGTTGCTCACTACTTTTAAGTTTTGATGCAGATATCCAATGTTTGATGTTAATTTCCTTATCTTTAGATATAATAAGGTTGAGCCACGTTTACTTCGTCTCTAGAGCTTTGATGATCGGGGGATTTGGACTCACTGGTTGATGATGTTCTTTGAATTATATTGCTTTTTTATTCTATTGATGTTTGCTGTGTTTCTGTGGACATCAGATATCAGGAGTATCAGGAGAATTTTTTTGTTTTGTTTTAGTGCTTTAATTGTATTTATTGTATGTCAGGGTTTTTATTTTTTCATAATTGTTATTTTGGCCTTTTAATGGCTTTATTAGATCTCTCGAACTACAAACTGAGTGCATGGGGCTCCGTGTTATGTAGGGGTTTTAATATAAGTCCAACAGCCTTTCTTATATATAAACTCAAGCTGGATCCTGACTGTCAGTTTTATGCTACATAGGCCTACTTGTCACAATACAAATAAACATTAATTAAATGCATACATCTAATTTAATAATACATGTATCAGACAAATGCCTTTAAATACAGTTTTTTTGGTCAAATAAAGTCCTCAGCATTCGGGTTTTGGAGATGTGGACATCTTCCACCCAGCTGTAGAATAAATCAGAAAGATGTGGCCAATACGAGACATATGACTGAATATTTGAGACAGCAGAGCAGCAAACAGTTGAGAACTCACAACTGAAATTACCTAGATGAAAAAATGATCTCTCTCCAAAGAAGCACGTCGTATTTGGCTCATCTAAACCTCGTCACCACCAGGTGTCAGTAAAGTCCATTAAATCAGACGGGGAACCACTCAGTGACTGAGCAGATTTGGGGTGAAATCATGTCAGTAATCAGTAATAATTTAGTGATTTAAGTGGCACGTACTTAATTTTTGAAAAACACTTAAACAAATTCAAAGTTGATGCAAGCTTAACATATAATGTGGCAGTGGTTCTTTAAAAAAAAGGTGAATGAAATATTCTCCTTCGATTCCCAAATTACAGCATGTTATCGGACAATCTTATCCTCCTAAATGATAGCCTTGCAGACCTTGTGTCTGCCATATGCCATTAGCACCTAAAATCTACTCACTTGGCCTCTGACCTGCCATCTTTGCATGGCTTTTTCTTCTAATCTAGTAATTAAACCAACAACAAGTGATTACAAACTTCCATAAAACAAGCTCACAGTAACAAGCTGGTTAATTATGTACTGTAACTCAGGTCAAGTTTGAATTATATATGTAAAATCAGCCTTTTGTAGGCCTGTTTGTACACAAGTCTATTACAGCGTCATGAAACATTAATCAGATGATGTTTTTGTAGCATTTAGTCCTATTATGTTACAGACCTGTCCGTCAGTTGTGATAATAGATTGTAATCTGTTTGGTTTTTTTTCCAATTTCTGGTGCCGGGGGTGTCCTTTGTTCAGATCTGCCGCTATAAATGTAGAATTAAAATGTTAAACATACACTATATTAAAGGCCTTTGTGGGAAAGATTGTTTAGATGGTTTCTGTTCCTGTTGAACTGATGAGCACAGGAAGTGCGGTGACAAAGCCCAGGAACACACACACCCTCTGCTCCCCAGCTGTGAGCAGCATGAACTTCCTCTATTAGGTATCATTATTCACACGCTATTCGCCTATCTGTGAGAAGTACATTCTTGTTTTTGTGGTTTAATTTTTGTCTATTTGAAGTTAGAAAAAGACGAAGAACAGAGAAAAAGGTGTGGACAAATCAACAAACTTTCTGTACAAATCTTGTGTGGTAATAAATCCTGACTGTGTGACCAGGTGACCCTTTCTTCTTTTTTCCCTGTCGGCGAGCTAGGATTAAAAAACTTGATCAATAACCAGCTGCCATTAATACGATGGCTGTTAAAGGCCTGAGGATGAGGCGATGGAGATCCATTGGTCTGAACCTGACAGCTGCTGCAGCAGAAGGGAGCGTTGCCTTACACTACACAGCCATGGCAGACATCCTGCCACAGGAAACTGAAGCAAACCTCAATGGAAAACAAGAAGAAAAAAAACATTTTGCTGATACAGCCTATTCTATATTTCACTTTCTCTCTCAAATGTTTTACTCCTTCTCATAATTCCTGATCTGGTCATTTGTCATGCCCTGGTGTTTTCACTGAATAATGCAGTGCTCTACAGTGCTCTGAACATGCAGTATTTGCCAGTGGATCGATAAGACGCACCTTTACCGAGGCCGATTGTGGTCACGCCTCGTGGACTCACGTGAACTACTCTGATCGGTTTAAATCAACATGGAGCTGATCGTCGAGCTCGGAGACAGGTCGTCAGAGGACTTTTCACATTAAAGTGAGACAGCTGGGCCAGGCGAGGAGGCTTTTAAAAGCAGAACCTTTTGCTAAATTATTTCTGAGAATGCATAATACATGACCCTGAGAGATCACGAGGGAAAGGAGGGGGGATAGCGAGAGTGAGGGAAGGATAGAAGGGAAGAAGGGGCCATGAAATATCTCCAGCCTTCCTCTTCCTAAGCATTTAATGCCTCAGTCAACCAGCCGTCCATTCCTTCATCCCCTGCTCACTCGTTTCCTCTGTCACATCACACATCCACAGATTTCATTCACTTCCACCTCTTACTATTCCACCTGTCCTTGAGGAGAAGCTGGGCTCCGACATACCATGTTAGTCACTCTCATTCAGAGGACTAAATGTGATTAGAGAGGGGGAGAGTTATGTCTGCAGATTAAGCCACTTATCACCACCGAGGTTTGTGAAAATGTCCACATAGAAACCCTGATACGCTTGAATAAGACTGTACAGTTTGTCCTCTGACAAACATATTTGTTGACAGTGGTGGAATGTAACTAAGTACATTTACTCAAGTACTGTTTTAAATATTGCCCTTTTGTACTTCACTACATTTATCTGATAGCTTTGGTCACTAGTTATTTGTTGAGCATGTTATTGTGATGACAGAAAATGTATTAGCAACAATTTTAATAGTAATAATAATTTTTAAAAAATCATAACTCCAGCTTCTCAAAAGTGGACTTTTGCTGTTTTTTTTCGATAAGTTAAATGTATTTTTATTCAGTTTGAAGTTTGGATGATGGTTCGACGAACCAAGTATTGTGAAGGTGTCACTTTAGGCTCCGGCCTCCGGGTAATTGTTGAGACAATTATATGGTGGCCCTGAGGGTCAAAACACAACATTTCACAAATCACAAATGGTTTTTAATTGAGAAAATAATAAGCAGATTAATAATTATTAGTTACAGTCCTGTAGATCATAATGAGCTCCACCTCAACCAACTACAAGTAAACTCCTGCTTTTACATGAATATGTGAGTAATAATAATCTAATGATATAACAAATTATACAACAGTCACTGGGGGACCTTTTTCTCCATTGAGTACTTTACTTTACTCTGAACACTTTCAGTACATTTTCCTGATTATACTTACATACTGCAGTACTCTTACTTTACAGAATACTTTAATTTCCTCCATCCCTGTCTGGTGATTATACAGGAGGCGTATCTGCTGTGTGTCCTGTGGGTGTTGCTAGAGTTTCCCCTTTGTTTGCAGCATTTACATGAAGGATAACCGTCTGAAAATAGAATTGAGTCTGTCCACGATGCAACGACTTTGCTTTGGCTCGGTCCATATTTGACAATTCGGATCAGACGCTGAGCTCGCACCCTCCGCTGCACACGACTCCTTTCATACAAATTGGCTGTGATTTGATTTGCCTCCTCAGTGGGTTATAAAAGGGGCTACATTATCCCGGCTTACCGGCCATCTCTCGTCTGATGATGTGAGTCGGCCTGACGTTGAATGTCACACCCTCCATTGTTGTAGTTTATTTTGGCCTGCCCTCAGGGACGTGAGCAGATGCTCAGTTTTATGGTTTGTGGAACAGGAGGTGCCGGGGTTGGACTGCGTGCCATGATGTTGCACAACAACAGACTCTCTGATTCACGATCTGAAATGAATGGGGCTAATATTTACAGTCTCCACTCTGTTGTTTCTTCCTGCTGATTGTCTTCAAATCGATACTCAAGGAGAGGGGAGGTGGGCGGGGGAAGACAGTCCTCGCGTCTTTGATGAAGAGTGATGCTCTGAAATTACAGAGGACTGTGTTCTGTATAAACCACGACTATTCTCCTCGGCATGTATGGTACAGGAAAACGATTTTAAAAATAAATAGATAGAATAAACCACAAAAGGCTCCCCAGAGGCGTATTCAGACTCTAGTACAACTATTGTTCTTGTTTGTCCCCTCTACGTTCATTTAGATGTAGATGTAATTTTAAAAGAGCTACACTCGCTCAGATCTCAAGGATCAGGGTATTTGAGTGTGTATTGTGTGCAGGATTCCCATCATTACAGTTACAATAGCAGTTACATGATGAAAAGTATCTGATCCGTCTGTTCTCTGTGCCTTCCTGCAGAGCAACAAATTACCTTGATGAAACAAGGACACACTGTCTCATTGATGTGCTGCCGCTGAAGCGAGGCTCAAGTCAAATCAAGTGCTTTTATATCGGTCAGGATGGAGACTTTAAACAGGTAAAACAGTGTAATTCAGACAGCAAATCTATATTTTACTTTTGCAACATTTTTGGCCCCGAAAGAAGAAGAATTAAATTAGTCGACGACAGGGAAGCATTCTGTTCTCTTACTCCAAATATCCCTCCAGAAGAGATCGTGATTGAACCACAGCTCTGCAGCTGGGCTCTGAATATTTTTGGAAACCTGTTTTTCTTTGGATGCTCTGCAGTCTGCTAAGTGGGTAGATTGAGAGATCAATCTAACTGCTGAGTCATTGAATAGGTTTAAACTGTGATTTGTCAGCATATTATGCTGCAGCTGATAGTCTGTGATACAATTTCATCAGTGCTCACCCCAGAGTACCCTTTTATTTTCCAACCTTTTAAGTTTTGCTATAAAGCAAAGCACGCGTTAATCTCACCTTGTTATAGATATTACACCGCACATGCACGTATATTTGTCTCTTTCTGCTCTTTCAGTTGTCAGTTTGGAGGAACCGTTATACAGCGTTATGTTGTCCTTGTACAAAAGATTGTATTGCAAACCTTTCATGAAAATAAAATCTATTTGTAGAGAGCTTTTCTCTACAACCTAGAAGCATGAAATCACTTTTAAAAGATACATAGCAGTTCCCTGACCTTGCAGAATCCAGCTTTTGTGGCAGGCGACTCCAAACTTTTGAAAAGTTTTAGCTACGAAGAATATGGATTCAGGGAGGTCGACTGAACTCGAGCCACGGGACCTCCTCTCCACCATGAAGACCTAGAAGGAGGACACAGCACACAAACACACAAACTGCAAAGCCCACACCATTCACACGGACAGGAGAAAGGAAACAAACACAGAGAGAAGAGAGACACGAGCGCAGCATGCACACAAGGAAAAGAGAGGGAGTGAAAAGGCTGAATCACCTGGAGGAGGAAGATTCAGATCCAAAACATGGATGAGGCACCGACCAACAGCCTGGGGGGAGAGAGAGAAGTCCAGACAGCCAGCGGTCCAACAGAGAGGAGGCTGAGTGAGGAGAGAGGAAGAGGAGGAGAGACACTGAAAGTGCTTGTGGGACAACAAATAATCAGAAGGTTGGAGCGATGCTCTGGCTTTCAGAAAGTGTATAGTATTCTCATCAGCAGGACAAATGTGGGCCATGAGTATCAGGCTTAATGAAATGCTGTCTCATTTATCATTGAGCTGCAGAGCTGCAGCACCAAGAAGCTTCACTTCTGTAATAATGGACCTGCATGTTCTGGTTCCACTGGCCCATGAAAAGGCAAGCAGAGTTATAGCTGCTGCAGTTCTTGACACATGAACCACTTGCAGAAAATGAGTCATGACTCTGTGTTTTGTATTTGTTTTATAGCCATTGTTGTTCAAATGAAAGAGGTTTGGGTGACACTTCATTTTACAGGTCTGCAAATTTAATCCTAAGAAGGTAGAAGTTATCAAGGAGCATATTTGATTATTTTTTTTTAATTACCCCCAATTACCACAATAAATACCTCAAAATGTCAATGTTATAACTAGTTTCTGTCTAACTTTCCCTCAGCAGGCCGCTAGACTGAGGTTAGTTGTTGGGACGGAGAAAAGATCTGCAGACGATGGACAGAAACCAGTTGGAAGTTAAGCTGTGACATTACTTTGCACTGTGGCGGGGTGGTCGGTGTTGTTCGCTCTGCCTGTCGGTGGTTTAATGTATGTGTATGTATGTATCTGTGCTTTCTTTTGTTTATTTTTTGGCTTCCTGTTTTAACTTCAACTAGTTTGGCTTTTATGCATCCGGTTATATTATCTTCCTGAGTGTCCTGCTGTTGTTCTGTCAAACCACTTTGTAATCTCTGTTTTTAAAGGTTTCTATAGGTGCTATCACAAAAATACACTTTTCCAAATTGTATTTATCTGTTTTTATGTGAGTGTGTGATTATTCCTCATTAACAGAGTCCCTAGCTCCCTCTTATGGAGAGTGAGCAGCCTGTGACTTAATGAGTGAGTTAGGAGCTCTGTGGCTCCTTCACATCAACTGTAACGCTGATGCTCTTTATAATGAAACTTCTAGAGCTTAACGTGTGTATGAAATGTTCATGCTTCGCCTCGGGCTCACAGACTGTCACCAGCCTGTTTGCTTTAAGTAGCAGCGAGATGGTGTGCGCGCGCACGCACGCCTGAAGAATCAAACTGTGATTGCGCGCGCGAGATGCTGGATTTATACGCACACGCGCTCGTGTGTGCATTCGGGTTTGGGCTCATTGCGATTGCGCCCTCGCAGTCTTGAATTTGTCCCGCGGATGCGTGAGAGAGGGGAAGCTCAGTGCAGAAAGAGAGTGCGGGACGCGAGGCGATGCGCGCAGCGGAGACTCTTCTGGAGCGGACGTGGTGAGCCAAACACATTTCTGAGGACGCGGAGACGAAAGTGTGAGCTGGAAGCAGAGACGGCAGCAGCAGAAACCCACGGCACAAGTCAGTGTTTCCAGTGTTTCTGAGCGCAAGGTCTCCGGACAGCTAATCGGGAGAAGGTCGCCTCCGCCGTGTGCTCGTTATTTCAGCAGGACGGTTCCGACCGTCCGCTGCCCGGCTCCACACGCCGCCGTGCGCCCCGATGATGGACCAGCTCTGAAGATCCGCTGAAGAAGACGAGCCAGCCTGGACGTCAACAAGTCCACCGTGTATTGAGAAAATGGGCTGTTTCTACATCGTGGAGGGGAGGGCTTTGCTGTAACACCGGCGGATCATGGCAGGGGTACACGCTTCAGATGCCGTGTCGGGACAGTTTTTGGATCCTGCCATCGGCTCCACGCCGGCCCAGGGCGCGACCAACGCAGCGGGAGTCACCGGCGATGCGGCCGCGGTGACTCCAACCGGTACCCGGGCGTATCTGGAGGTGTCCGCCGCTGCCCAGGGCTACGGGGCCGAAGGAGTTTACACCAATGGACGGTACAGGGAGAACAGCAGTCCCAGGATCGGGAGTGGCAGCCGAGATAATTCCGCCGAGAGAATTCACGGAGCTGGAAACCCACCTTGCGGCATCATGAAGGTTGGTTGGTTGATTGAAACACTCAATTCTCCTTGTCAACCATTCTCAAGGTGACACAAAGGGGAATTTACCAAGTGGCTGCGCCCTTACAAAAGCAATAAAAGGCTATTCAGATGTGTGGTGAACAGTTCGTCCACACACTTCCAGCGGTCCTTAGTTTCCCTGTGCACCCCAGATAAACGAGAATTAAGCTGCTTTTATGTTGGCAACTCTCTGAGGAAGTTTGGCAGGACGAGAGGATGAGTAAAGGGATTACACCAAATTAGATTATTATGTCTCTGCATATAGAAACAGCAGAAATATAAATAACAAATGGCAAAATCTTCACAGAGCATTCACTGTGTTTTTGCTCCTTCACATGTGGATGTCCCTGCGTGCCGAGTGATGTCAGACACTTGGACATGAAGTGAGCTAGATGTGCTGTAATCATTTTAAAATACTTTCACTCCCACACTCTTCAGATGAGCATGCGTCTCAGAAGGAGCCTGCAATCTCCCGAATCAGTTGCTATTGTTGCTTCAATGCAGCATTGCACTGTCCAGTCCAGTAACAGATGAAATCAATAACATTTTATGCAAGTGTGAAAGTTTTTGTGGAGTTGCAGCACACAGAGAGGGTTACGCGCATTAACACTTGACAATACGAAAGTGAAAGGAGGTCTCGGTCAAACAGATTCAGATGTACTTTGACACTTTTGGCTCCTATAAACCTGATTTGTGTGTCGTCTTCCTCCATACAGCCCTTTCAGAGTATGATTTTAGTGTTTTTAATGGTTGTCCAGCTCTGGTTAGTAGGGGTGTAAATTGCAGGTTTCATCGTGATGCGATATTATATCGAGTCTTTGGACAGCTTTACGATATTTGTCGATATTCGATTCGATACGGTACACGGGCCTGCAATCGATGGGAAACGGTGAAGCAGACGTGCCATGGGAACTTCAAAATAAAGGCGTATCTTAACGATTATCGATGTTTTCACTTTGCATCGATGCTATCGGCTCGTTCACTATTGAATCGATGCATCGATCCCAGCGTTACACCCCTAGTAATTAGTGCTCTCATTCCTGGAGGTCAATTGACTTGTCCTCCACACGCCGACACAGGCAAGATGGCAAGCTCTCCTCATATGATTTTTATATACTGCTGCCACATGTTGTGCTTTGAGTGCGCAAGAATGCTTTGATTTTTACAACACAGGGAACATCTGTTCGGATGACAGACTTTGTCATGGGGTCTCTGGCGGAGATTGAAGTATCGTGTAGGTGGGACACACTGGAGAGTTGCATGCTGTCACATCAGACCTAGTTTGCTTAGCAACTGACACAAAACACCGGCTAATTCTCTGTTACCCCCGTCATTAGATTCCCCGTGGGTGTGGGCAAACACTGTGTGCCCTCCTACAAACAACATGTATTTACGTATGTGCGTATGTATGAAAGCTGACAGACGCCGGTTGGCTGTTGTCAACTCGATCTAAATGAAGGTATATTCTTGGTGGTTTTCGTCCTGAAGCTTCTCCCTGGTATTTACTATGAAAACATTTGTTCTTCGTAAAAGCAAGAAGAACCTGAAATGTTATGCGGCTGGAAAGCCCTAAATCCCTCCTCTCCCTCCACAATGATCAGTCCACCTCTGTGGAGCTCATGAGCAAAACATGACAGGAAAGCTGGAGGGGATTGTGCTGTCTGAACGTGATTGATAACACATCTTCAAAGGCTGATTCTCTGAATACCGTGTTCATAGGATGTTAGACAGCGATACTGCCGTGCTCTGCTCGCGTCGCGTGATGAAGTACAGCAAATTCTCATGTATTGTCGCCTAAAATAGCCGGGGACAGCTCTAAAAACGAGTTCATAAGCCGAAGCGGTGCCGATGTTTCCACCACCTGGAAGGACGCGATCCGCTTGATGTATCTGCCTGAATTCTGAAATAAATCAGCTTGCTGCAGGTGTTTGAGTGTCTGCAATGATATGAAATGTTGGCGGACAATTCTTCTGACTTGAACGTGTCTTTCTGCGATGCGTAGTGATCCTTTATGCTCGCCCGGAGAAGTGTACTGACATTTCTTCATCAGGCGTCTTCTGTTGGAAGAAAGAGCAGATATGTCCTTGACTAAACTGATGACAGGAAAGCTGCAAACATCTTGTGGAATTCCCTTCTTTTATGTTTCAGCTGCACTTAAGAAAGCAGTGGGTGTTACAGCAAACACTTCTGCAGTTATTAAACAATAATTAAACTGCAGCTTCTGGCTGGAAGTTTAATAGATCGTCGGTTTCCAAAGACGACACCAGACGACATCCTCTCCTTCTCGTGGGTACACGGAAGTCTTTGGGCTGTATCCTGTCAGCTGCAGTTTTCATGTAGATCACATGATGACCTTGTAGAACAGGTTAGGCATTTAACTTAAAGATACTCAAAGCACAGAGGTGAATCGGCCTTCTCACGGAGACTGAAATATGTCTTCCATCATTTGATGCGTTCACATGCTCAGCAGGTGTGTCCCAGTCCGAGCAGCTCCAGAACGATGCATCGCACATTATACTCATGAAATGAGTTTGAGCGTAGCCTGTTGGGAAAGTGGGTCAGCCATTCTGTAGATGTGGTTCATGTATAGTTTCCTCACACAAACCCACACTTGAGCAGCACTTTGGTGTGTGTGTGTGTGTGTGTGTGTGTGTGTGGAGGTTTAAAAGGTGAAGGGGCTACGGCTCCATGGGAATAGGAAAGCAAATGAGCAATTACAGCACTGCGTTACCTCATTAACTTGGTCCTCAACAAGCAACGAAGAAGAGAGGAGTTTGAGTGTCGGTCCCTTAAGCGGGCATCCGACTTTGTCCTTGTGTCATTTCCTCGGCGGGGTGACGGTGTCATGGTGGAGAAGCTGCAAAGTGGCTATAGGGGGGTTTTGTGATGCAGCCTTGTTATGTAACGCTGGACTGTGGACAGCTGCAAGGCCGGCTCCAGCCTGGCTGCTGGGTGGAGGGAACTGACAACCAGCACGACTGTGAAAGGAACCAAACAGGATTTTACCAACAGTTTAAGGACGACACTCTTGCATCTTAGCAGAATCTCTCAAGCATTTGCCTTTCTTTTATTCAGTCTCTCCCCCTCTTTCGTCTGGAGTCCCTAACCTTCGCAGCAGAGAAAATGTCAAAGATTTATTTTCAGTCATCTGCATGAAAAAAAAAAGACACAGTTCGCGGTCGGGTTAGAAGTAATCAAAAAAGACAGAATGTCATCAGTGATGTGACACAGTTAATGTCCGCTGGGAAAAAGATCAATAGCACGGTTATCAGTCTGTCTTGCGTAAGGTCCACTCTTCCATGCACCTTGGCACTCTGCCTCCATGAGTGGCAGGATATCAATCCATCCTCTCATTCACGGACTCATATAATAGATTTGAGTCAGCGTGACCCAGTGTGCCCCACATCAGCTCAAGAATGCACTGGGATGATTTATAAGGGGTTGATATGACATATATGATTGGCTTATGGAGGGGTCAGTCCTGTCGATTGAGAGTGAAAAGGAGAACATCCTACAGGAGACAGGGTAAAATTGCGATGTAATATTGGTACATTTGCATCGTCAAACCTGCCACATAGAAACGAGGCAGTAAAAGTGATGTCGAATCAGCACAGGTAGCATAGGAACGGCCCCTTCCAATCTCAAAGTTATCCGCCTCCACTCACTCACCATATAAATAGAAAAAGCAGTTCACTACTGTGTTTGACCACCTCCCTGATAACAGCTGCCACGCATCGTGACAGTAACACAACAGGGTGACCTGTCGTGTCCCGGTGGTAAAACGGACCATGCAGACATCGGTGCCTATCGGAAAAGCCCAAGGTTGATGGGTGGATAGTCCTTTTTATGGTGCATTCGGGTTCATCCCACAAGATTGATATCAGGGGTGGTCGCCAGTTCATGAATCTCATTTTATCTTAATGTTCCCAGAACCGCTTCTGTAGGATTCTTACGCTACGCTGTGGGAACCACCTGTCCCCAAGGGGTTTCACAAAGACTATAAATGGTGGATCTTAGCTGGAAGTTCAGCCAATTATCAGTTATTGCTTCACAAGCGGAGTGTGGAAATGGAGTTGACATTAGATACGTTTGTGTATGTACTGACCTATAGACTTATGCAGATAGAAAGGGAGAGCTTGCATAGCGTGCTGTTTCAAAGCCAAATTGCTTTCATGGACCTTACAAGCGTGGCGTCTACACACCCTGATACAGTAGTTATCTATTTATCTGCCATCTGCCAATAAAGACACAGTGGAAGAAGATGAAGGAGAAGAACAAGCAGCGCAGCACGCAATATTCAGAGAGGAGGGAAAAGATCTGTTTTGGTTTTAACGCAACAAATCTTATTAGAGCCATTGACTATATTAAAGCATCCATCTTTACTCACCACCTCTTAGTCGTGCTTTACCTCAGGTTAGGAACATCTTTTTTAATAAAACAAAAACGTGAAATTAACAGTTACCTCATCGTATGTGTCAAGAGAGGCAGGTAATGATCGGATATCGTGCATCAGTAATTGTTGTGTGTTTAGAGGCAACAGTTTAAACTCTACAACGCTCGTATAGGCGAAGAGACTTCACGAGGTAGAGAAATGAAAAGTAGGGTGTGTTCTCCTTCCTCTTCCTCCGTCTCACCACTCTGTGCCTCTGTCTCTACTTTTTCCATTTCTCTCTCGTCCATCCTTGTTCTCATCGTCTTCTGCTTTCTCCTGTGTGTGTGTGTGTGTGTGTGTTTGTCCACCAGCGCGGCCTTTTTATCCGGTGGCCCAGTTGTGATTATGATTATGTTACAAAACATATTAATTTTTAGAAGCAGATGTTTTTGTTGTAGTCTAATCTCAAAGTGTATTAAAATCCCTAAATATTTCTTCTGGGGGGAGAATGCCCCTCAGTCCTGCTGTCTCATTTCTCTTTTGTCTCTTGGCACCATTTTTACCACTCCAGTTGATTGTAATTAAAACTAAATAATGCTTATCAGTACATGTGAATTGTCTAAGAAGTCTCTCTTTTTTAATGACTTTTGTATTTACCTACAGTATATTGTATTACCAGCCTTTCTTTGTGGCATTTAAAAAGTTTACTTAAAATCTGTCAGACATCTGGATAGAAACGTAGCGGTGGCTGTAGGGGATCTGTCAGACAGGAGCAGCGTCTTAAATTTCTGCCTGCTGATGGATCCCGCTGTCAGGCTGCCTCTGCTCCCGGCTATTGTTTAGCTAATGTGAGATTTGGCTGATTCTCTCGAGGACACCTCACCACAACCAGCCTGAACTAAAACCATTTATTACATTTAGTGGGATCATCTGAGATGATGATGATGGTGATGGCGATGATGATGAGAATTGGGATATCCACGCCTCACTGATCGTATCACAGGCTTTATGTTGATTAAGAGTCCCCTCCTAAAAGTAATAAACAGAAAGCAGGGATAAAGATGGGCGTTATGTTAAAATGCATGTCTCTTTTAAGTATTTTAAAGTGCACGAGTAATTCCCATGCCTCCTGCAGCAGCGCTCCGTACTGAACGCTTAGATATTTTTGGAAAACAGAAATCTGCACTGCGTTGAAACGGAGGCAGCAGAAGATGTGAAGTGGTGATTACAGACGTCTGGGGCTGCTGAATCATCGCTTGCTCTCTTGGCTGGCTCTCTCGAAGCAGCAATCTGGAAAATACAAACATCTTAAATGGGCCTCATTGTATTTGAATCCACAGCTTAGCGTCAAACAGGGAGCAAAAGCATCAACAGTTTTATAAAGGTCACTCACCCGCAGAGAAACACTGAGCTCAAGAGCCCCCGATGCATTCCCAGAACAAGTGTGATTAACAGAGCCAATTTCAATAAAGAGGAGCAGTTATTTATGTATATTTGATAGGCCGAGTAAATAAGTTATTGGATAGGCCTAGTAAATTTCTCTTGTCACTCCAAAATCTGTTATCACTTGAAGCTGCATCGCTGTAAGATCAGAGCGGAGACAAGCAGGGACAAGAAATCTAGAGGGACGGAAAATAGATCAGTCATAGTCTGAGTTTCTACCAGAGACGTGATGTGGAGAGTCCATATCTGAGGCGTTGGGGCTTGGTTTGACGCACAGTGTTACGCAAGTGATTTGTCATTAATTTTACTGGATAATGTTTTTGAATGTCTAAGCATAGATTAGAGCACAGGTTTTCAAACTGGGGCGGAGGGGACGGTTACAGGCAGGTTTTTTGTTTTTGTTTTTTTGAGTTATTCACAGAATAGCATGCATCTCCAACCCAGAGCATCTGTATCCGACGACCCGGGAATGTGACTTAACAAACGACGATTGTGCTCGAAGGGAATTATTTTAGTTGATTCAGTTATTGTCTTGTGATTTGACAAACATCTCATGGAGGCAATTATCGCAAATTAAGATGACTCCGTGTGGGCTATGAATGTCCCATTGACGAGGAGTGAGTGGAGATGAGGGGATTCTTTATTTTACCTCAGCCTTTATTTACCCGCAGCTACAATTTCAAAGCGCTGTTGCTAGCAAACACCAGACTAGACTAACGGCCTTTGCAGCTCTGACAAACATTGGGTGTATTTGACTTGACGACACAAACCAGCACGGTTCCTCTTGTCCTTGAGGCCATCCGTCTCTTCATGGGGGTGGGGTTGTCCAAAATTGACTCCTAATCCTTCCTCTTCCTTTATTCCCTTAAAGGATAATGACTTGAGCTGGAACCTCAATCACTCGTGTGTCAAATTGGGCCCCAGACAAAGACTGTTCATTCAAACACGAAGAATTGATTAGATCAGCCTCCACCGGGGTGTGTTTGGGGTGATGCCTTATTGCGGTGATCCTTTGCGTGACATGTGTAACGGTGATGACACTACAGCGGAGGCAGGTGTGGTACTGACGACAGTCAAACCTCTGGGATGAAAAATAGTCAGGGCAGGACATTAGTTTGGTCAGGAGACGATGCCACACAGTATTTAGCAGACTGGTCTTGGCTCTCCCAGGAGAGCTGTTGTCATTTGAAGGACATAAGTAAGAATGAGTGATTATAAGATTTGTCAGGCTTGATGTTCCCCAGGTTCATCTGGACTGGATGAACAGAGGTCTGATGGATGCACAGGACGATCTGTCTGTGAAAGCAGCTCCACCTGGCTTTGCTCTGACCTGTTTTTTACTGCCTGTAGAACATACAGCACCTCCTCTCAGCACATTTTTTCTTCTTCGTAATGTGCAGTACGACAGGAAGGGAATGTAACAGAACACTCAGAAGATCGCTGTGTGTCTCTGGATGATGAAACAGTTTGCAACGGCAACAGTTCACCAAAACAAAACAGTTGCATGCTCACTTTTTATTGCCATTTCAAAGGAAGAGGACATCTGTGTGACAGTCCAACAACCCATTGTTTCAGTCAATCATAAGATGGGATTGGGAACAGTTTTCAACATGCAAGGAGAGTCACGTTTAATTCTGTGCTACTCCCATTCCTACACGTTTTCTGTAACGATGTGTAGCACTTGTGCTTCAGGTATCGCATCCTGCCACATTACACACCAAAGTGTGAATCCTAGGTGTTGGCCAAGTAATCCCCGTGATGGGAAGGAGATGGAGCCGGCTCCTTGGGTTTCTTTCATTACGCAACTTGATTAAAAAGAGCAGAAAAGGATGGTAACAGGTAAGACCAGCGCCAGGTCCTCATTGGCCTGGCTTTATTTACTCAGACAGTCAATCTGTTAGGCCCGGCCTGCCCGAGGGAGCACACTGTCTTCACGTCCGCACCATTTCATTCTTCTGTCCCTCCTCCTCCTCCTCCTCCTCCTCCTCCTCCTCTTGCTGCAGGCCAGGGAGGTCTGCTGGAGTTATCTCTGTGCCTCAGATCAGAACAGGGTGAGAATGGATAGTGGCGAGAACGTGCGTGTCGTGCGTGCGTGTGGTCATCTTCAGTCGCAGTCGCTCTCACATTGGAAGTGACAGCTGTGAATGTTAATAGCGAATTTTGCAGCTTTCTTGTAAAGTGCAAGCGCAACATCTTTTCTCATCGAAACGGACAGGAATCCTCACAGACAGTTAATTGTGACAGAGGGCTAATACCTCTGCTTCCTGAGACAATACAATCAGATGCGGGAAAACTAATAATGGAAGATAAGGCCAGAGATCTGCAGGAGGAAGGAAGTGATGCAACTCCAGACCATCTGATCTGGTGGGCGGATCTGCATTTAAACATGCCAGAGCTGGTGAGGTATCATAGATATTATTAGGTGTTACAGTATACTGAATGTGTGTGTGTGTGTGTGTGTGTGTGTATGTGGTCTGGGAACAGTTACGCTGTCTTGAACACAGCTTGACTTTTTCAACCTGACACATGCGTGTATACAGTGTATGTAGACACGCAGACATCAGAGTTTCGGATCTTATCACGGAAAACAAAAATCTCTGCAAAAGGAAAGAAATTAAGAACATTGACTTCGGCTAAAAGCGCATATTGCTGCACTTTTTTATTAATATCTCACCACAGGTCAAATACAGTGGTTATGCATGGGTTTGAGGTTGTGTTTGGAGGTTTGAACTCCAACAGGTATCAGTAGAGTGGACCTACCAAAAAAAAACCCCTCTGGCTTTTTTTATGTTGTCTGGTTTCTGTGTTTTTTCTTCCTCGTCAGTAAGGATGCCAGTCCTGTTTCTGGATTCTGTCCGCTTGGCTGTATTTGCTGAAGTTTTTTCACTGGCTTCTTCCGCTCTTGCTTTCTGTCTAACCTCGCACCATGTCGGGACCTAGCCGACCGCAGACCTCCGCTTATTTATACATTATATAACCATGGGCTCAATCTTATATTCACCCTTTCTGAGAACTGAACAGCACAAAGTCCTTTTTTTTTTTTTTTTTTGCGGTCTACAAAGCAAAACGTAGTGTTGGATTCTCACACGGCTTTTGATAAGCAGCATAAGGAGATTATCTTGTGATCAGTTTGTAGCTTTCAGTCACGTAACAAGAAGTGGTGGGTGTCAAACCTCAATATTTTTTTTGTTACTGATGAACTGTTTGTGAGGCACAGAATTACAAGAATCGTCAGATACTGAAAGCTGGCATTTAATTTCGGGTTCAATTTGTATTCTTGTTTTAAAAGATTTCAAAAGATAGCAAAAGTTCACGAGTGATTAGTGATGGCGAATAATTTGACTTTTGTGCAAGTGTTCGTGGCCCTCAGAGGATAAATCCTAATAGTCTCAGTGATCCCCTGACTTCTCCCCTGCACAACCATCAGGTCAGAATTTCAACATTTTTACGACAAAATGCAGAAATAATACCATCCAATAATCTTTGTGTTTTGTGCTCATTAGCAAGTGTTAGCATGCTTACATGCTAAACAAAGATGGTGAACATGATACGTTATACCTGCTGTTACCAGGCCGACTTCAGCTAATAGCTCAAAGCAGCACTGTGCTGAAGTACAGCCCGAGTGAGCTGCTCGAACGGCTGTGGACGAGCTTCCTTTGTGTCTGGAAATCAATGTGTTGCAAAAAACGTGATGCAAAGTGCACAGTGCATTATGCATCATACAGAAACGGCTCTTGCCGAGTGTGCAACTGTAGCACAAAGCTGATACCAGCCGTGAAATGAACTTCCAACTATACTGTATCCCAGGGTTCAATAGGCTGCTGTAGCATTTAGACTTCATGGTGAATGAAGTGGATGTTCATGAACAACACGAGCCGGTGTTTATGGAGAGGCCTGTTGTCTTCTGAGCTATACTGTACGCCTTTTTACCACTCTGATTTATTATAGCCACTGGTAGCCTACACAGTTGCCAAGGATTCGCAGATGGTGCCATTTTTCTATTCGGCCTGGCACAGATGGCATAGGACGAGGAAATTGTGGGCTTTGAGCACAGGAGCTGAGTGTGTATGTGACTGGAAGGGGATGTGACGTGCAATTTAATTGTCTTGTTTGATTCAGTGTTTGAACCTTTTTGGCATTTTGTGTCGCGCCATGTGGTCAGAATTTGCCTGGAAAATAATAGTACAAGAGGAAAAGATCTTCTAGGTTAGGCTCTTCCATTTAGTTTTGTTTCAGTTTTTGATGTTTCCTTCCCAGTAGTTATACTCGCTGCCCACACGTTTAAAGAAATATCATGTGCCCTTTTATAGATGAGCCATTTTTAAGCTGCAACACCTACACAAGCTGAACATGAGATGGAACCAGATTCACCTAAATACTTTCACATCAGACTTTCCTCTTCCACAGGAGACGTTGCTCTTCGTCTCTTCCGTAATTACTGTTCATCCCGAATCGTGCACAGATGTTCCTGATGCCATCTGCCTGCTTTGTTTTAAAGACGTTGAACTGGCTGTGTTCTTGTTGCTGCCATGTCCTCGTGCACTGCCGCCTGTTGTGTTGCTCCGGGGTGTCTGTCTGCAGGTTACAGTGCAAGCTCGGGCACGTCACTCAAGCATTCCTCCGGCGCTCTAAACAAACATGCGCGAACACAAGTGCGCTCACACACACACACACACACACTAGCATTGGCATTTCCTTTGCATCAGTTTGCTCCTCTGCAGCTCAAGCAGAACACATTATTGACAGTTTCTTCTTAAGGGTTTCAGTAAATCATTCTGACAATCTACAAGTGTGTTTTGAGCTTACTGAGGGAAAGCTCTGTGCCGTGTTCATCTCTCCTGTACAGTGTGTGTCTTATGTGAGTCTGCAACACTCCAGTGTGTGGTGGTAGTTACTGACAGAGAAAGGCTTCAGTCAGCCTCGAGAATATATAAGATATGAGTTTGGGGATTCGAAGGATTAGTTCCAGGGGTCTCGCTGAATGTTGTTTTCTCTGCCAAGTTCTTTGCATTGCATGTGTGGGGGTCTTGAGAGAGATAGATCGGGACTTTACAGTGTGAAACGTGATACTGTGCAGTGAGCCGCTTTCGCCCGGAGCTTGGAAAATACAAGAGGGAGAAAGGAAGAGGCCATGGTGACAGAGAGGGAGTTCACTGATGTCGCTCTTCTTGATGAAAATGGAGACTTGAAGTTAAAGAAGGGTTGAATTGACATTTTTAGATCCATTCCGAGCTTGTAAAATACCAAGGTTATTTAAAATGGCAATTTACAACTTTTTCATTAACTTGTTCTGAATACAGATTGCACAGTGTAATGGCTGTAGAAAAACAACACATCCATGAATAGATTGGTTCCTTACAAACCTTGCTTTCACTACGCTGTTCAGCCTGTCTCCTGGAAAAACAAAGGACGATTTCGCTACATCACAAAGGAAGCGCGTTTGTCATTCTGCAGCCAAAACAGGAAGAGGCTTTATTTTACTCGGTCGCTATCCCCAGATAACGGTGGAACAACTGTGATAACTGTGAAAACTCTACACTGCAAAAGACAAAAAACAAGAGAGAAAGGATGAGTATTCACTTGATTGAGTGTCAAAGTCAGTTCCCCTGTTGATATGTGTTTCTCGTTAGCACTGGGATGAGAAGCGGTTCAGTACCGGTATTCTTTTGACTAGATCAGTGAGTAACAAAACGTGCCTACTTATTTATACAATGGGTGTTTTACACTGCCTTGTTATGGCACTGAAATAAGGATTTCTAGGTTAAATTCTTACGGTTGTTTTTTGCTGTGGATAGTAGCCAGGCTGTTAGTGGTAGCTATGTTGCTAATGCTGTCTTTGTGATAATGGCACCAACAGTAATAAATGAAATTTTCATCTTTTAAAGAGCAATGTGAAAAGCTTTCAGGTTGTTGTTAAGATAAATAGCAAATATGTATTAGAATGCAAAGTGGAACAAAAAAAATGGCCTTCAAATGCAGATAATAGTAAGAGTTGTGCTTAATCAGGGTCTTAAGAAATTGTGGGTTCACTTCACAAAAAGGAAAAAAAGAATTGCAGCGAGCGATTGTTCATCAAATCAAAGTAAAGTTAAAAATAAAACTCAAGGACTCAACCAGAACCTGTCAGTGCCACCATTGTCTCTCCATAATGGCAACACAGTGTGACAGTTGAAATCTTACACCGGAATTAATATTATTTCCGCCGACTCATGTTTATTTCTGCCTCTACTTTCTGCTGCAGCTCCAGCTGAGTCTCTCAGCGAGGGGCAAACACCTTTTTTCCCTCGCAGCAAGAGGAAAAATTAGTCAGGAAAGGGTCGATAAAAGTCAGGGACAAAACAAGTGGTGAAAAGCCCACATCTTTTTCAGAACAGTCGAATGCCTCCTGTGGTTTAGCGCAGGTTTAACACCTTCATATTCCTCCTTTTATATTTTAGGCTGAACTAGACTTTGCAGCCAAACATCTGAGAAAAATTGTAAAATCTGTAAAATTGATTTCCTACCTTCCAGACAGCGACTTCAACTTCATTGAATTGAGTCCATCACAGGTTTCATGCTCCGTGTGTTTTTTCTCTAAAGTTTGGTCGTCATTGTAAAGTAAAGAGGTCGTGAGCAGAGACCTTTCGAACGCTCTCCTCGGTGGTCCGTTCAAAGAAACTCTGAAACTCTGAAAATAATAATTCGGTCAACCAATCATTCCCGGAAGATTAACAATTAACAGATTTTGTGATTTTGTAAGAATATTGCTGTTTTTGCACCCAACTTGTTTGGCTCGAAAATGTAGGATTTCTTTCTTTATGTGCTTGAATGCATCCACAAGAAAGATGTGGTTAATGGGGGAAAACGTGCAAAATTACCAGTAGAATAAGTTCCTAGGGCAAAGGTGTCCTTTTTATGTGGCAACCTTATTAATGCCATTGCATAATGTCAGATTCCAATTAGCCTGAACAGAGCAGGTCAGTCAGAGTAAGTGGGTACAAATTCTCAGCACAGGGTGACCCAGTTGTCAACAGCTTTGACAAGGTGTGTGAGAGCAGCCCTTTTTTTTTTGTCCTAAACCATTTGTTAGATGGAGGCAGAGGGAGAGATTGTTCACAGGTCTGCAATCCAATTTTATTTGTGCGCTTGTTTATGTGTGCGTGTGTGTGTGTGTGTGTGTCAGATGGTATTGGCAGAGTGGATGCGCGCACATGAGCAAGTGTGACTTTGAGTGCATGATTGCTTGATTGTGTGAAAAGGTCAGACACTCATGCAACTGGGAAGTCGGTTCGGTGATCAGGGAGAATTAAGGTCAGCGTGTTGCCCTTATTGTCTGTGGATTGGCGGGGGCTGAGGTGTGGGTGGCACACATCACATCGTGGGCCAAAAATAAACATAATAATTTCAATTAAAACAATTCAGAGCTCGATATTGATCCTAACAAACGATACAGCCGTTCTAAAAGTGCCGTGTCTTACACATTGATAGCTGGATGGCGTTCAAATAAACGTGTTGCATGAGTGGAAACTGAATGACAGTAATCAACCTCATGCTTGGCACGGTTCGTTTATGAGTAAAGCCTCGTAATTTCAGTTTTGAAAGATTTAAAATCCCCCTCCAGTCAAAAGTGCGTTTTTCTTCTTGCTCCTACAGCTGAATGTTTGAGCTTGACGGAGGAGAATGATGTGTATGTGATATTGTTTTCACATTCATTGATGAAAGTGTAATTTTTTCTCTGTGCTCATTTAAGTGTGATTTTAAGAGGCGGACTGTGCATGATTTGTAACATTACACAACACAATACGGATGCCATTTTAAGGATTTTTATGTGGTAATTATACTTTATACTTTTTAATGCACACACATAAGGATATTTTTTTGATATGGCGTAATACATGTGTGGAGGGGCTCTCTGAATGTAGCCAGATTGTTAAAAAGCAGCAGATCTTTTTCTCTTTTTTTCTCTCATATTTTCAATTGGATTTAATGTTCCCACAAAGCCAAAAGATTTATCTCCTGCTGCAAGAAGACGCTGTTCGCTGCAGTTTACAGTAAAAAGAGCTACAGCCATAAATAATACTCCCTTTAGCGGGTAGGAACACTCACTTATTTGAGGGCAAAATTGAATAAGAGATATTAAGTACAGACAGTATCTTTTTGAAGGAGAAGCTTGATACACGTATTTTGGGATATTATTTGCTTTCTTAAAGCAGTTAAATGAGAAGATTGATAACACCCACAGTTGGTTAGCTTAGCTAAGCAAAGAGACTGCAAACAAAGGGAAACAGCTAGCCTGCTCTGTAGAAATCAGTAGTTTGAGTGACACAATAATAACCATCATTAATAAATGATCAAACTTTGATTTGTAGTTATTCACTTTTAGCAACCAATGAATGCTTTATAAACCATTTGTTAAACTGCTGTTTATAGTTTAATTAATTAAGTAATTTAATACACAAATATTATCTTAACTCAACATATTTGCGTGTTATTTCAGTGGTGTGTGCCAGCAAGTACTACATTTAATTAAACGAGTATAGATATAAACGAATAAATCCCTTTTTATGAGACTGAATCAAAGGAAAACAAGTTAGTGCGGAAATCTGAGCGGCAGTTGGCCATGAAAAGTTTAAATTGGTCACACTGACGGTTAAAGTATGAGTCAGAGTTTCTTTACAGCTCACATCTATAGGAAGTGAATGGAAATAGCCGTGGCTTTTTGATTATGGTGGTGAATGCAGGGTGAGCTCCTCGCGGTGATCGGACAGACTTCTTATTGTTTACTGCTTATTGGGCCTGGCCTGGATGTTAAATGCTCCGTGCTGGACCAGCAGTGACGGAATAACATACAGATCGATGGCCGGGCTGCTCTGTTGAATGCTGCTCAGCAAAAGCGAGAAAAGAAATGGTAGGAGGAGGAGGAGGAGGAGGAGGAGGAGGGAGTCGGTCAGAGATGGTGTGAAGTATAAAAAGGCAGAGGGATGGAGATGAAGAAAAGGAAGAAGTGAGAGGGCACTGTCTGTTCTACAGCTATAGGCCATTAGCACCTTCAGTTGGCAGTAATCCTCAACAGCGAGGACTGCAGTCTTCTCCCAACAGCCCAGTCACGAAGCCGAGAGAGACAGAGAAGTGAGACACAGATGAAGGGAGGGATTGCAAATGTCAAGCCATACGTTTTGCATGTACATGCTCCACTGAAGCCACGAAGGTGCTCTTCCTGTCTATCTGTCCTTATTTAACCCGAGTGCAGTGAAGGCCTCGTTTTTCCGTCCTTAGACGTACTTGATTGAGGACTTGGCAGACTCTGTGTGCCTTGGGAGACTCTCAAATGTATTTGGCAGTTGTAACGCGCGATCTTGAAAAAAAAAAGTGTCATAACTGGTTTGTCAGACAAAACAAAACAAAAGTGTAAGTGTTTTTCTCCCAGCGTTGTCAGTCACAGAAACCAGTCTGAACCGTATGTATTTGAGAATGCTTGTCGATTTAAAGTTTAGAGTAGCTGTGAAATTAATTGTTTAAATCGTTATTTAGTTGTTTAAAACAAAATCCAAATATTTGAAGTTGAAGTCTTATCTCCTTTTTTTCTCTATTTTTCTTGGTTTCATATTTGAAGGAGTCGCTGATGAAGGAACGTGGTGGTGACTGTCTCTTATTTCTCTCTTGGTTTTCACAGTTTTATTCAAATCACTCGCTTTACCCAAGTTGTTTATTAAACATCCAGAGTGAATATCCACAACCGATGAGCAACCATATCACGACACTGAATATAAAATCACGTGCGAACATAACTGCTTAAATACATGTTCGCCCTCATGATTAACTATTAAATTAATCGCCAACTATTGATTGCTTTTAAACACTTTTTTCAGCTTCTTAAATTAGAATATTTTCTGCTTTCTTCACTCCTTTATGAGAGTAAACAGAATAATTTTGGGTTGTGAACAAAACAAGACATTTGACGGCATCATTTTGGGCTTTGGGAAACACTGATCGATATCTTCCACCATTTTCTGACATTTTAAACCAAAAAAACGAATCAATTAATCGAGAAAATAATCAACAGCACTTAATTACATTTTTTAAAAGCCTGTTTATATCACAAGAATCCATTTGTGCAGTGCAACTTCCACATATGACAATAAAGCTTTTGAATCTTGAGTAACTCATGTCTGACCCTAACTGATCGCAAGTAGAAAACCTTCATCTCTATAAATCGGGCATTTTCTAAGAATTCATTATCCAAACAAAAGCTGCTCCTCTTCATGTTTATCTGATAACACTTATTTACTCAACTTGTGTGTGTGTTCACGGGCGTGACGGCAGATAAGCAAAGACCATAGATGTTGTTATCAATTGAAGCGTTCTGAATAACATCGGCGGTATTCCAGGAAACTGCTGAATAAAGCGAAAGCGTCTAGTAAACGAGAAAAACAGAGCAGACGCATCTAATGCATGTCAGTCCTCCCCCTCACCTCAGGTAATTAGTATTCACACTGTACTCACAGACGCCTCATGCTGAGATTGATAAAAGTCCCTCAGGCCGCGCATATGTGCTGGAAACAGGTGCGCTTTTCCCCGTTTGGCTGTCTTTGTTTACATTGCTCGTGGCTGTGAGGAAGGTACAGTGTGTGTGTGTTTGTGTGTGTGTGTTGTTGTTACTACTGTGGAAGAAGCATTCACAGAGCTGGCAACAACGCAAGCCCCTGTGGCGTAGCCTCTCCCCTACCTGCCACTTACACTCCAGACTCCAGTGACCCATAGACCCATAATGTGTGTGTGTGTGTGTGTGTTTGTTTGTTTGTGAGTGCATGTGGTGTGTCGGCTGTCCCACACAATGGCACCACAATGGAGCAGCCTGCTATCACAGAGCGGAGGTAGGGGAGTAAAGAGTGGAGATGAAAGGATGAGGAAGGGAGGTCTGGGTGAGGTCTCCTTGGTGGTGAGAGGCAGCGGAAACAAATAAGTTGTGGGGTGGGTGGGTGAGTCCGCAGAGGTCAAGGTGAATGCTGGTTATAGTGAGGGTTGTTTACAAGACAGAGAGCTATACACCTGGAAAGCAGAGGGAGAAAAATGGAGAGGAAGGAGGAGGAGGACTGGGAGGGTTTGACGTGATGGTCAGCTAAATCTTGAGGCTGGCCAGGCGCCATTAGATTAGCAGATAACTGCGCAGCAATCCGATTAGAGGCTAGTTTATCAAACAGTGATGCTGGGAGCACTCGAGTGAAACACAGGTGAAGGCCAAACTGCACATCCTAGGGCGGCTTCAGACCAGCATACATTCATCCACACGCATGCACGTGTGCTGTTTGCTAATGTTGTTAAATGCTTTCCTGTCCGAGCAGGAGTTCGTCCTTGTAAGAGGATGTGCTACTCCTCCCTCTTCTCCTGCTCCCCCCCCCTCCCGTCTCCCAACTCACCGCCAGACGAGAGAGAGATAGAGGAGGAGAGGAAAGAGGATCACATTTCCCAGAGTCAACGCTGCATAGGTGATATAGGAACCTGGCAGCCAGCTATCAGTCATAAGCATCTTCCAGGCCTGCCCCTGCCAAGCATCTCGACAATCTCCTCCCCCACTTCAAGTATTGATTTCAGACTGACAGGAGTTGTGATCGCCAGCAGGGATTTGGCGCCGTGTTTGCCTGCACGGCCTTGTGTGATTCCTGTGTACGTTATGGCTGTCATGTATGTTGGGCCATTAGCGTGCTTGTGGTATCAGGTCAATTGCTACATCCCTTATTGATGGAGCTCTTGACTGGAAATAAATTGAAATAGAGGCTTACACTGTGGAAATGTGTTATTGACTGGGCCGTAAAAGTAAAGTACATCTCTGCATCCCCCTGCGAGGTGGAGGGACCAAGCACACATACAAGGCCCAGAATATGAAAGCAACAGACCCTGTATGAATTATAATGACATTAAATGTGGTACATTTGAGATGCTTAATGTATTTTAAATTATTATAGTCCCCGTCCAGTCAAAAATGTGTTTTTCCTCTTGTTCCTACAGTTGAATGTTTGATCTTCACTGGGTAGAATGATGTACAAGCAGAGTTTGACGTTAGAAGACTGTTGTCACATTCACTGCTGAACTAAAACTGGTTTTGCTGATTAGATTGTTCTCTGCGCACCACTCTGCAAGATTGTTGATTTCCTCCCGATATGAACTCGGATATGATGGTGGTGGTGTCCACATAATTCACAATAGAGTTCTCTTAAATGTCTGGGAGTGCAGTCATGGATGTACAGTGTGAGCAGAGGGGGCTAAGCACACAGCTCTGGGGGACTCCGGTGTTGAGCACTAACATAGAAGAGGTGTGGCTGCCAATCCGTACTCTCTGGAGTCTGCTTATAAGGAAGTCCAATATTCAATTGCAGAGTGTGGTAATCAAGCCCAGAGTGTTTAGTTTTTCCAATCAGCTTCATGTGTGAGATTGTATTGAATGCTGAGCTGAAGTTAACAAACAGCATCCTGGTGTTGCCCATATAATCTCGATTTTTGAATGAGGGAGAATTAATAGGTTCTATTTTAAGGAATTTAATGTAGAAAAAAACATGTCAGACACACATTAGAGAGTTGTTTGTATGCCTTGATGCATCTGTGGTACACAGTGGTACAGTACACAGTGCACTGCAGTGTCTTTCAGTCAATTACACACATGGCAAGAGATCCCAGTATAGAGATAACCAAGATGAAAAGAAAATATCAGAGTGGTGCCCAGCTGTGAAAATTACAGCTCATCAGAGAAAGCAGGTAACTATTAGCTTAACAGCCCAGTAAAGCTCTCAGTGCAGCATTGTCTTATAAACCAGGAGATTTTGGACAGTTTCAGTCGCATAATCTTTTCCTGCAGCAAAATGTGGGTCCTTTCTATCTTAAAAAATTAAAAAGGAGCTGCACATGCTCTACATTCGCTAAGACCTGCTCCCGTTCACTTTCTGTTCTTGGATGAAACGTAAAAATGTTTACAAGTTTAACTGTGGCAGATTTACGACTAAATTCATAGTAAGCCAAAAACAAATTTCGACTCAACAACCTTTAAGTTTGGAGGCTCAAATGACTACTGATGGTGGCGGATTTTAATAGCTCTAGCTAGCTCGCTAAATAGGCTAATATTAGCTTGTCCTAAAATGAGCATCTTGTAAAATGGGTCATATTTAGTAGTGGTGTGAAAGTAGCTGGACATATTACATGTCATACTCTGAGTGCTAGTGCTGCCTCCAAATCAACAAGAGACATCTCTCCTGAATTTCCTCACATTTGCACGATGTTTGATGGAGGAGACGCATCATTTCACACCTCTAGTCAAACATCCTTGCTGTGTCAATGTTGTCATCAATTCCTACCCAAATTTGATTTATTCATTGAAGGGAGGCTGGTGGTGCCACCTGATTTTCCACTTTAGTCAACCATCAAAATGTATTCTGCTGTTGATTAAAGCTCAGATGAATCAAGCAAGCTGTGGTGTGTGAGCTACTGTAACATCAGTGATGGCTGTGGTGACAAATAAGCACATAAGATACCCATAAGCTCTGTCAAGCTTCAGCTTATGTGCTGTTTGTTTTCATCTTAAACATGCAGCCTACAGATCACCTGCAGTTATCCGTGACTTCTAAACTAAAGATTCAGATCAAAACACTCACACAACCCCGATCACAATGAAATCGTGATGTGAGCTGTGTTTTCAGTTTAGGCATATTACGGGCTGTTTATTTGTGTCTGCTTACAGGATTGCAGCTTTGTCTGGTTCGAGAGCATGACAGAAAGTGAAAGAGGATGTGCAGCTGGAAATTGTTTTCTCTTCACTTTAAAAAGCAGAAGCTGAAAGCTGAACAATCAGCCAGAAAAAGTGGCGAGTCGGCTGCATTTGTGTGCACAAGTTGCTGTGTGTGTGAGAGGTAAAGCCTCAAGGTTCTCGTTGTGCGTCTGGTTCTGGAGGGACACAGTGGGGGTGGGGGCGGGGTTAGCTGGGGATGAGACAAACAGACAGCTGGACCTGGGTTGAAAGGACAAACGGCGACCCGAAGCCAGAGAAGGTGAAAAATGTGCACGGCCTGAGGCTAAGCACGAGTTGACAGTCGGTGTCATTCGACCATCTGATGTGATATCGTGCAGGCTGACTCAGCACTCAGAGAGAAAGAGACGGAGACACTAATGGCGGCCCCCTTGCTGCTTTTGAACTCTTCCAAAAACAGCTTTCCATCACTCCTTCCTCCCCTGCTCCACACTGATGTAACATGATGTCATAGAGCTGCGCTTGCAAATCCTGACACGTTGATGAGAGCACCAATAGAGCCGGGAACAACACGTGTGATTTTATTTATTTTCCTATCCGCATTCTATTTTATAATTTAGTATTTTTTTCTCTTAACTCTGCCTCGAAACAGAGATCCATCTATGGCCCTTTTGTGTTTTTAGTAATCTGCCCTTTGACACCGTCTGAATTGGAAAAACACACAAGCAAACACCCACAGCTTCGCCTACCTTCACTCCAACCTGTGTATTGATTCCTCTCTCTGCATTTTCACACTGTTTGGGCAGAGTTAAAACAGGATGACTCATTTCGCCATGTCCATTGTTTTCCTCATGCGCCGGCGGTATACAGTCAGATTGGTGTCCTTCAGACCACCTCTGCACAGCTCAGGAACTGGATGTACTAGGCTCAGTGTGTGTGCACAGCAGTTTGTGGTTCTCTTCCCCACCGTTAGCGAGCGAGGCTTCTGTCTCACCCACATCTTTATCCTGGCTAATGATCACCCGCAACCATATTTCCCTGTAGAATCAATTTTATTTCCCTGTAGAATCAGGTGATGCATGTACAGCAAATGTGAGATGCTGAATTTGCCATAACACTACTTTAACATTCAGCATTTGTATGCCGCCTGCGGAGATTTTAACGTGGTTAAATAAAGGTTAAATATAAATATTTAATTATTGATCATAGGCGATGTAGATAACTAATGTAAAGTATAAAGAGTTCACGGAAGCCTGAGGTGGCGAATACTTCTCTAACTGACTGTATGTTGCCATTTTTCCGGACTCTCCTTGTGCCTTTGTGTCAAGCTGAAGTCGATCCTTCCTCTCCTGGCCGTCGAGCTGTTGACCTTCTTTGAGTGTAAATTAACAAATGAAAGGCATTGCCGAGTTGCTAGGCAACCAGGCCACTCGATTAACCTCCGTGTACATTTCTCTTTACATCTCAAATTAATACATTACAGTAAGACTGCTGGATTAACACATACTGCCATACATATATAGTCCGTGGTATGATCGCCTTTAATTACAGTACTTACATTTATGATCAGTTGCCAATGAGCTAAAAGTGGAGTTGAAGTCCAACAGCACCAGAAACTACAAACTAATTCTACATAAATGAACCACACTGGAGTCCCTGGGAGGTGGTCAGGGTGGGTGGACTCCAGGGTTTGCATCCAGTCTGTGGTTAGGTGTAGGCAACAATAGCACTTTGATTGAGGTTTGGCTGAATTTAATCTTGAGGATTCGTTTACATAGAATTTTCTTTATAAAATTGTGTTGACTGTCACGAAAAAAGAAAGAGAAAGAAAATCTTCTCTTAAATCCTTGTATTTCTCACAGTGTAGTAAGAAGTGAGATTATGTCTCAGCCTCTCTTTGGTGACAAAGTGAACGCAGCCGGGCCTCTCTGGACAGTCAGTTCTGTTCATATATAACCTGAAGAGCTGGCGGCTGAAGGTCGTACTTTGTAACTAGGGTTGGGAGATATGAAGGGGGACACAGTGCAGGGTTTATCAGCCTCTCAGACAAAGCTGCTTTGGCTGGAAAGTGACAATAAATTGTCTCTCTCACAAGCAATGTGATATGATTATTTCTATTGGATCTGTTTATAATTGTTTATCAGGAAGAGGCCACTTCACAAGCGTCCAGAGTCGGTGGATCAGCCCCTGCATTGCTGCTCAATCAGTTTTTATTTTCCCCTTGGCAGAAAACCCATCAGTTTGGATGTAATTAAACCCTCTGCTGTGCTGTGGCAACAGCGTTTTTAGAGAAGGTGCTCTTTTCGTGTCTTCTTGCACAGATTCTCTCTTCCAACCGACCACCTACTGCAGCGCTGCATTGCCGTGTGGCATAATGAATGTAATTGTTGCAAAGCTTGGTGCCTACATTACCCAAAATGCAATTTATCCACTGAGTGACATCACTGGAGGCAATTCAGCAGATTACATGCAGCTTCTTCTGGAGCTGAAAAAAGGCGTCATACCACTTTTTTCACGTACGTAGTCGTACTCCCCAAGACCTGTTAACACACTGTAATGCGTAAAATTGGTGGAGGTACCCTTTAATGTTATGTTGTCCGTTGTGAGAAAAGTGTGTTGTTAATCTCAAGACAAAATTCATTTAGTTTTAGTCCAACAATCCATCATTGTTGTATGATGTGCTGTCGGTGAAAAAAGGAGGTATTAAGTCCAGTTTGACGATATTTGGGAGGGATGGGGGTGGGTATGCAGGCTTCTTAGTCTGCACAAAACATGTAAGCTCTTAAGCTGTTACATTGGATAGTTGTATGAATGTCAGGAGGCTAAGCTTCTTCCAGAAAGAAACAACAAAACACTTTATCTCAAAAAGGCCTCTTTCTTCTCTCCTGACAGAGGAGAGCAGATCAGACCTCTTTAGTGCTATCTTCACCACTTTATTCAACTCCTCAAAATGTACTTGTCTGATATTTCCTGAAGGTTCATGGCCAGTTATCATGCGGTCTGCACTGGCCCCTTTGTGATGCGGGAATATGAGCTTTGATGGGTTTAGCAAGACGCAGGGATTCCCCAAATCGAGGTTCCCTGCTGTTTGCGTGACCTTGTAATCTGGGGGAGGACGGGAACAGCAGCAGCTAGAGCCACAGAGAGGACACCGGTGTACAGACTATTTGATAAAGTTGTCCCAAATTTCCTCTCTCGTAAGCTGTGTTTTCAAAATGTTCTCCTGTCTGACATTTTACTCATCATTCCAACAATGTCTGCCAACATACATGCGTTATCCTGTGTAACAAAGCTTTTTCATTCATCACCTGATGAGCTCTGCTATCTGCTCTACCTCTCCTGAACTCCATTAGCCGGGCAAATCGTGTCAGAATCTGCCGCTATTTCTGACATTATCATTTAATTAATGCGTTGACGATATGCAAAAAGAGGTAGAGGAGTCTCCGCGTTTGGTAGGTGTAGTTTCCTGTCCTCGCTCGCAATTTCACTGTTATCTGTCACAGACAGGTTTGTGAATAATAAAAAAGAAACGCTGGATGCAGCTATGCCGAGCTCCCCTGAAGAAAGGTCACCGCTGATGAATTTGAATTACTTGTACACGAGAAATTGGCAGTCGATTGTAATCTGGCTTCAAACACAGTCAGCTGCGTTTTGATTGACAGAGCGTGCACACACGTAGCTCATGAACAAATAATCTGTGTGTGAAGGACAGGATGCATATGGAGCTCTTTAGGGTATGGGCACCGCTCAGGAGCTAATTGTGAAATCAATAGATAATAGATAAAGTGCTTTGCTAGTAGTGGGCACCCTCTGCCGCTCTCTGATGAAAAACTATATGAAATGCGTGTAAACGTATGTGGTGTGTTGCTTCCTGTTTTTCTTGAAAGTGAGCGCCTTCTTCCCACAACATTATATATACTCGCTGATGATAATCTCATAGCATTATGCAGCTGGCTGTTGTTTTTTTTTTCTGTTTCCCTTGTTGTTTGATCAGATTAGCTGGTGAGCTTTTGCATTATGTCGTGTTTGCTTGTGCGTGAAAGTGTGTGTGAGTGTGACACGCTTTGTCCTTCAGGTGCCCTCGCAATGCAAACAGAGATGTAGAAGGTGGAGGAGATAAAAGCGGTGGCGAAAGAGGCTGACATTATTCCTCCCAACATCCACTGCAGCCGCGTAAATAAAACTTTCAGCGGTATTATTATCACCTCAATGCAGTATTAGAATACTGCTAAATCCCCCCTGCGCTGTAAGCCTGTACAGTGGAGCGGTGCAGAGCTAGACTTGCTGTTGTCCTTAATGAGTGTAGTAAATCAGCCAGGATGCTCACAGATGCAGCATGTTAAATCACAATAAGCCCTTTGTACAGGAAGTGACAAAGGAGCTTCCACTTGCACGGCTGAGTGAGTGAACAACTTCTGGTAAACAGCGCAGGCCGAGGCAAATAACAAAAACAGAGTGCGGATGATGGTTGTATTCATCTCCTTTAGATGAGTCTGTTTAGACCTGGAGGAGAGATGCCAGGAGAAGGGAGGGGAAGGAAGGAAGGAAAGGGTCAGGGGAACGGCAGATGGATGAGGAGAGGAGCTCCCTGCAGGATCCGTTCTGCATGTGACCCTCCAGTGGACTGGCCTTAAATGCTGCTGAGTTCACTGTACTGGATTAGACTTGTCGTTTCACCGAGAGCCTGTCAACCTCAAAACCCTCTGCACTGTAAGAGTATTGATTTTCTGAAATTTTTTTTTTCTCACATAGGATTTTTTTCCCCACTTGAGCATACTAGCGTACAGTTCAGCACAGATACAGTTTTTTTCCTACATATTCCTTTGCTCAGGAAAACTTTATTCTGAGCTGGACCTATTCAACTGCTGGCCTGTTGCCAATGAATGTGGCCCTGGTTTGTTTAATACAAGTATTATTGTTATTTATTTCTTTAAAGTAGTAATTATGCTCATTTTCAGGTAAATAATTGTATTTTCGGTTACTACTAGAATGGGTTTTCATGCTTTAATGCTTGAAAAACACATCATTTAACTCTGGCCCTGCTAAAATACAGTAAGCAGATAAATTGGCCTGTTCCAAAACATGGCTGAGTAAGATTAGGCACTGCAGGGGGAAATTGTTTATTTGAATTAGCAGAGCTTTGTGTTGTGTTTATCTCCTCCCCCCTCCCAAACCCCTCAACAGCTGTCCTGACCCTGGTCCCCCCTTCATGCCCTTCTAAACACCCACACACTCCAGCTCGGTCTGTCCAATCAGCTGCTCCGCAGTGGGATTTTTATTTTTATTTTTGAAGGACATCGAGTACCACACTCGGCAATTTTTCTCTCTCCATAATTAAGCATATGCCCAACGAAAGCCTTTGTTGTCCTTGGAGAGATGTGAGTAATGCTGTGACTTTGGGGCATTGTTTCTACCTTTTGAAAAAAGGCCTCCATCTATGTTTGTGTGCTGTTTCATATTCAATCTCTAAAGAGTGTTAACATGAATACAGAATGGTAAAAGGGTGCAGGGAAGCTGGAAAATGTTGTCCTCCAGCTCCTCCAGTCGTTAGCTCCCCACAGAGAGTGGTAATGACAGGGGCTGAGAGCCCGGCCCAGAAGGTCCTCCTTTAAACACTGATGTGGCTCTGCTGCCGGAACTACTGCTTTTGTAGCTGCTTGTTGAAGGCTTACAAGGTTTTCTGTGCTCCACAGGGAACTGTAAAGTCAACCACATGACGAAATAACACAACAGGACCCAAAATAGCCTCACGGTGCTTCACTCACTTATTCAACTCATTAGTGGTGCTTCCTCCATTTGATACGGATTTCAGTTTCAAGCTGTGTGGGAGTGTGCGTGTGTGTGCAGTTGGGATCTACGTTCATCTGCATAAGCTCATGTAGCAGCGCTGTTTAAAAGCTGCATTATAATTCAGAATCCATATAAACACATGAATTGCCTCAGAGGTGAATGTGAACTCAAACAGTGGCTGAAAGTCAATGCCTCTTTTCCAAAAGACTGAGGATAAGACTACGTGATTAATGCCTCATTTGGATGAAATCAGGTGTTAAGCGTTGCGCTGCGTGGCAGTTTGGGAGGACACAACTGGGAGAGTATCATCATTTCATCTGTGAACACCACCTGGATAGTGCACGGTGTCTGGCTGCAGGCTTGGGAGCAACAGCTCTTCCAGAGAGGCTTTCTTCATCCATAACAAGTTTGCAGAGTATCTCTCCTCCCCTGCAGGTGCAAACTCCTGGCAGCATGATGTTTTCTGAGGCAACAAAAAACCTAGTCGAGACTTGGAGCAATTCGACGGACGTCTGAATGTTTGTGCATGTGACTTTTATTTTCGCAATATCTGTTAAACTTTGACTCCAAACGTGGCATGTCAACCAGCGCTTATAAGAAAATGGGAAAACTTCGATAATGAGCATTAAAGAGGCAATATCTAAAGTGTAGAAGGCTTGAAGAACAATACTGTTGACCAGCTAGTTTGATCGCCTGGTTATGTGATTGGCTGCTGCAGCGTGACGTCAGGTTTCGTTTCTACAAAGTTAAATTCTGTTTCAACTTTTTCGCTTCAGGGCTGTTGCATTTTTTCTGCAACCCCTGTAGTCCGCATCACCACGGGGGTTTGCCAGTACAACCCATGATCAAAATGAATGGGAGTACTGGCGTTTCACTGCATTGCCTGATTTGGTCTGAATATACCCAAATAACAAGTTTTCTTTAATTTTTGAGAAAGGCAATGAAAGCCCAGTCGAGAGAGGATTGTAGCTGAGACACTCATCTTTCCACTAGTTGTCCCATTTCAGTAATGCAGCAGATTCACCTCCACGTTCCCTCAAACAGCACTTGTTATTGCAAAGAACTCCCGAGGATCATGTTGCATAATACTGTAGCATTGATTGTTTTGGGCTTGCTGCATCCCCGCTGTGCTGTGAATAACAATCTTGCCTAAGTGCGAGGATGAGAAATGACTCTGGTCGTAGATGACACATAAACTCGTGTCACCTTCGCGGGACCTTTGGCAACAAGAGCACGTGTCCTTGCTAAGAGAGATGAGTTCAGTTATATGTGGCGGCCAGGGCATTTTGGTGAAACTGGGTCAGCTTGTATCCAGGCCTGGATATCTGCGTGGCTTTCTTACGCATCCTCATCAGATTCACCTCCCCTCCTGCTGTTCAGTTCTCTCCCAGGGAATCCTTACCCCCCCTCCTCTCGGTAGAGGAGAGAGGCCAGACCTAAAAATAGGAAGCGTTGTTCTCCCTGTTCCCCCCTTTACATGCCAACCGCCTTATTTCTTTCTACCTGAAGAGACCCCGACTGTTGCACCCATGTCTTTACTCTGTCAGTCCATCACGTATCAGTCCACCGAGCCCACTCCTGATGGTCCTGATTCACCTCACTACAGTCAGGCACTCTGGGCAAAAACACGAAGGTCACCTTCACCCCCAGCTCCTCTGCAAAGTGTGCACATTGAATCACTCCGTGTCCTCCACCCTCCCTTCACTGTGCATTTACACAAACACACCCACTTCCTGCCATGTCCTACATTTGTCTCCACTATACCGTGAGAATAAGCTAATGAAACTGTTGTTCACCTCAGCAACAATTCACCCTCACCCTCTCCACTCCCAGCTCTTACTAGTTATCGCTTGGGGCGGCTGTAGCTCAGGAGCGGGTCGTCCAGTAATCGGAAGGTCGATGGTTCGAATCCCTGGCTCCCCCGGCTGCATGTCAAAGTATCCTTTAGCAAGCTACTGAACCCCCAAATTGCTCCTGATGAGCAGTTGGCACCTTGCATGGGAGCCTTCGCCATCAGTGTATGAATGGATGAATGTGACAAGTGTTATAAAGCGCTTTGAGCGGTCAGTAGACTGGAAAGGTGCTATAGTAATGCAAGTCCGTTTACCATTTACCACTAGTCGGCCCAAGTGAGTGGTAGAAGAAGTACCTTTACTAAAGCAAAACCGACATTAATATCGGTATTTTTCATGGTACTCCACTATCGTACCATCTTGGATAAAGTGGAAATTCTTTAGTAAAGCACGTGTACCTCTGAACTGTACTTAAGTCCAGGTCTGGAGTAAATGTACTCTGGCTGCCAGTATGATAGAATGTAGATGTACTGTACAACATTCAGTCTAGGATGCTTAACCAATTAAGTGCAATGGAAAGTGATTATGTAATAGATAATAAGAGGAAGGAGCTGTGTGAGAAGGCTCATCATCCTGAGGATGAAAAGATAAGCGGGTGCACATATCACCAGAGTTGTTGTTTTTTCTCATTGGCACTGGAACAGTCCATGAGTTGGTTTGCCAGCCTCTTGACGAGACAGAAGGAGCCCAGCCAAGGATCAGGCTCACAGGGATTATTTATAGAGTTGAGTGGGCTTCACGGACGCAGGCGTGGAATGTGTCAGAGAGAAAATGCATCATTGATCAAAGCCTGCTCGGAGATGTAGTCTTATTTTTGCCAAACGTTGAGCAAAAACGGGGGATTGGGAGAAAACAATAGCCTTTACCAAAGGCTCCCTGTGTGCTGTACTATAGTAAGCCCGCCTGCTCTTCAGCCCACACACAGTCCCCCTCTCCTACACAGGTGACTGGACTTCTCTGAACACTTGCCAATTTTAGCCTCCTTCTCTGTCTCTACTCCAGCATCTAAATAGCTCCTCAGCTCTAGATGTTTTAAATACATACACGGTGGGTGTTTGGAGAGTGAGTGTGCTGCACATGGAGGCAGGTGTGTACCCCCACAGTAATACGTGGGTTTCACAATGAAGCAGTGTGTGTGTGGGCGTACATGAGGAGGTGTAGAAGGGAGAACAGAGCTCTTTATTTTTTTTTTTGATGAAGCAAATTTTTGGGGTCAATTATAGATTTCATGGTTTGCCCACTTGTGAGTTTACACCTCAACAGAGATGGACACAAACACAGAATCGCTCTCAAGGACGGTGTGGTGATGACTGTGAACACCACGAGGCACATCTGTCTGAGGACAGTGCAGGATGTTTCTCCCCCTTTATCTCCCCCTCTCTTTGGTCCTTTTCAGGGAGTAGAGAGTGGAAAAAAAAATTGAGGTGAGGTGGAGGAGGGGAGAGGACTGTAGCAGAGGTGTCCTGTACTGCAGCAGCAGCAGCACAGCTCTCTGGTGGCAGGCAGGGGCACTTCTCTCTCCCCGCTGTTCGCTGCAATGCAGACGGCCGTCAAGGTTATGCCCGTGTGGCCGCATTGACGGACTGAAGTATTGAGGATGCCGGGACAGGCAAGGATTAAGCTTCGGGAAACTTGTGGCCTCGTTGTCCTGTAATGGTTTTATTTATAGCCATTGAACCTACATACTCAGACTTGCAAATCCCACATCAATAGCACCTGATGTTTCTGGGGCTTAAAAGACCGTGTTTTGCCTCTCTTACACTGCACAGATAACATCTCTCTTTTTGTTGCAGGGTTGCCTCTAATCTTTTGGCAGGCTGTCATTTCATACGAGCATTGTGTCTGAGGTAGAGGGTAAATGGCGCGGAGATGTGTGGCATGGGACTGGCAGGGTGACATTTGTTGTTAATCAGCCTCCCGCTCCTCCTCAGCTTCCCCTGTCTGGCTTTGATAATCATGCGTCCCAGCCACACGGCAACACTGAGGACTGCAGGGCTGGATACGGTCTGTGCTCCACTGAGGTCCTGTGCAAAGTTTTATTGGAAGTGGATCAGAGAAAGGCCACATCTGGTAGCGTTGCACTGCAAGAGCCACTGCAACATTCTCACTTCCTGTTCAAAATGAGCTGCAGTCTTAGACAAACAGAGCAGAAACAGAGGAGAATGGTCAAATTTCCCCTTCCAGCATGTGTGTGTGTGTGTTTGTGTGAATATACCCAAAAGACTTCCTCTGGCTTCCCCTTTTGTTGCGCCCGAGGCTCAGGCACACGATTCATTGTTAGGGGGTTCAAAACAGCTGCCTCTGTCAGATGTTATTGAGGAAGTGATAGATCATTTCCCACTGGGTGGAAAACGTTCAGCACGCCAGTAGTCTGCCCTTAATTGTTTCCCAGTATCAATCTCATTTCTTTAATGGTGCTATATGAAGGGATAAATGTAGAGACAGAGACATAGAGAGTAAGACGGCAAAAAAAAAGAAATGTATTCAATAAGATTAAGTGACAGAGACAAAGACAAAGAGGGAGAGCAAACAGTAGTGAGAGAGTGAGAGGACAAGCGATAGACAGAAAGGAGGGCGACTGATGAGGAGAACCAGGTGTCAAAGCACCAATGTCAGCTATTATCCTTTCATTGGTCATCATCTCGAGCTGGGCAAACACACATTCATGTCACACTCCCCCACATCCTCCACATTTTTGGCAATCACAGCCAAGATCTGGTGCCTGTGGCTGAAAACCATTTGGGGAAATGAGACAACACTCTAGTAATGAATGTAATGAGAGGAAAGCTCTGCGATCAGGCAGCACTGTTTAATTAAAGCTATGCAGACCATGGGGAAGTATTAAACATAGTTGTATCTGAGTCAACGAGTAGCGATAGCTGTGAGGGATTTGGCACACAGCTATCACTTTGTTAGCATAAGGCTGCTGCCATATAAAACTCCAACTTCACTGACTGTTTGAAGTGGAAGGAAACAGAGTTGGCTTTGTGCTGTCTGCTGTGCCGTTCTCTTAATCTTTAGCTCGAGGAAAAATGACCAATATGTATCATGTTCATAATACAGGGTGTTCAAACTGACATGACACCGGACCCACTGGAGTAGTTTTAAAATGGTATTCATGCACAGGAAGTAACTAATCCAAGCCTAAAACAAATAATAAACTACTTCAAAACAGAAGCAAATACTCACCTGACCTCTCTTGCCCCCTTGGTGCCTTCGGTATTAAAAAAAAAAATAAAGTTCTCTCAAAACTTTCAAACGACTTCCTGTCACTGTCGCCATGTGCCAAGTTCCTGAGTGCAGCATTAAGTAGTAAAAACCTTCTGATGCTTATGAGACAAAGATCTGACAGCATGAGTATGAGCCGTTTTCTGAACGATTTTATCCAAAGTGCCTCACGGTGCCGTGGATGCGTGCATTTTTAGATGTCTTGGTGGCCCCACTGAGAATTGAACCCTGTAATCTTGAGAGATTCTGTTCTGGTGCACTCGGATACATTAGTTGAATGGGGGCATAGAGCTTGCACAGAGTTGGCTTAGTCACCAAAGGCAGTGTGAGACAGAAATAACGAATATGAGCTTAGATGAAACGACCTTCAAACATCCTAAACCAGGCAAAACAGCAAAGAGTGCATTCAGCAGGGTATTGTAAGGGATTCCAGGGACAAACAACTCCTTCCTGTGTCTCCCCTCTCCCATTGCAAGGATTATTGTGTTATTATTTAACACAGCTTCTACAGAATTACCAACATGACCTGACAGACAAGCAATCAGTCAGAGTGACTGGGAGATTGACAGCGGGCATCCTGCCCACAGACGAGGACAACCACAGACTGATAAGACAGGAAGCTGACCGTGAGGAAATTTTGAACTGGATGTGACTTCACCCTGAAAACTCTCTGTGTGTCTCTGTCTGTCTGTCTCTCTCTCCCTTCGTGCTTAGCAACAAGCATGCACATGTGCACACGTGAACACGAGGAAACTCACCTGAACTGAGCTCGTGAAATAGGTACTGCAGGAAATAATTGGCCCCATTGGTGACGCGAGGCAATGGAAAGCATAAGGGAAGCAGCTGGGGAGAAGGAGGGCGGTTTGATAGCGAAGCCACAGGAGAGCCTGACATTGGTGTGCAGGTGTATGTGCAGGTGTGCATTTGAATGTGCGATGTCAGAAAGGTGTGATATGATTTATGACCAAACCTGCAGACACTGAGTGTATTGAGCTGGTCTCCTGACTGATATAGAAGATAAATGGACTCTTAAATGCAAATGCTTGTGAGTGAATTCTCTAAGCTGAGCGCAGCACTTGGTGCTTTTTCCTTTGGCTCCACAGCTCAATAGCATTGACCTCCACTCTCTCTGTGGGCCAGTAATTAGTGAGACTGTTTGGTGCCCTTTGGCTTGTTCAGCATTCTCTGGAGGATTTCCACATATTATCTGAGCACGGAAAGAGTGTTAACAGGAGAACCGGGGCTTTGCATTCGAGGCACAGTGAGCGTCGTGCACAATGGACCACCTGGATAAAAACGTAAATCCATTCTTGCGCCGGGACAAGCGCGAGCATGTCTGCACACACTCATTTCAAGCACATCTCCCTCTCAGACCTTCAATTTCCTCGCCTATTCACGCATTATGTTCGTGTTCTGCAAAACTTGCTCTAAGATGATGTGATGAGTTGCACAATGTGCCGCAAAGAGAACCGCTGTGAGAATTAAAGCAGTCGCCTACACGAGAGATTACAGTGACAAACAGTGACAGGCCCGACTTCTCTCTCTCTCTCCCTCTCTTTTTCCCTCATCTATCCGTCTTTATTCTCTCCATCACTCCCTCGCCTCTCCTCTTTCCAAAATCTGTATGCAACTCCATGATGCTTTATTCGCATGACGGATAACAATGCTCTGTTGCCAAGGCAAAATGTTACTGACATTGTATTTATCTCTCCATCCTTCTCTTTCTCTCTCTTTCCCTCTACGAGAATTTAGTTTTTCTAATTTGATTTAATTTGCTTTATTGGCATTGAGGTTGCACAGCAATGCCAAAACATCTAAACAAATTAAGTTAACATTAAGCTGATTAAACTGGCTCTCTTTCTCAATTTGCGTCAATCGTTGCTTCTATCTCAATCTTAGCATGCATCTACCTTACTACTCTCTTTCTTTCTATCTCTACGGATGCCTTTCCCAACCAGTTTCAGGGAGTAGAGTCTGTTAGGCTGAATGATGGCTGGACGAAACTCTGTGTGGCAGGATTCAGATGCCAGCTTGTGTAACCATCTTAGATGTGGGAATGAAGAAGCACTGTGTTGCCTCGGGGTGGTGGTGGGCAGCCGAGACTGGTGGTGGGGAAGGGAGGGAGGGAGGCTGCTCCAATGATGACCTCCCACCTACCTCATCCAAGTAGGGTTTACTGAGCTGTGAAATCCTTCAAGGCAGAAGCCAGAGCTCTTTGGTTCTTCATGTCAAGTGCCTCCGCAGGGAGCAGTGTTGGGCTCGCTAGGAAAATGATACCAGACATAACAATCAGATCAGCTCTTCTTTTTAATTTAGTTTGTGCAATAATTAACAAATAGATAAAATCTCTTTGTTACATGAAAACATTAGGAAAACTCAGCTCTCACTTGTTGAAAATGGACATAGTATATAACAAGGCAGGCAACACAGCAGCTACCAAGAAAAATATCATCAGTCTGATAATTACAGACATTTTTGCCTCAACTCTAACATGATTACACATATCGAAACAATAATTAGTTACACAAGTAAAATCGGGCACTTTGATGGTCACGCTTAACCATCATAATACAGTAAGAATGTGTCTTTGACGTGTCAGTGTGGGCATGTGTGATGTGGTTTTAGCTGTGGCTGGTGATGTATGTCGACATTGATCCTATGATCTCCTGGCGAACACGCGGGCAAACACAACACAGATACTCTGACTCACATCTCGGAGCGGGCACGTCATCGAGAGGGCTCTGCTCTGTTCTGTCTTCACTCCCCATTACCCACGCTCCCCTGTTGCCTTATTCACCGATTCGCATTGCACACACACGAATGACACAGTAGCTCTGTGGGCGAGAGGAAGTGAGCCGTGGCTGACTACTTTCTGCAGACCCGTTTTAGAGTTTGAGATATGATAGGTGCCGCGAGTAGCGAGTGGCAGGCAGCCAGCGCGGCCGTGACGAGGAGGTGGGAAGGTTTGAGGTTTGGTGGGATGGGGAGGAAGTGGTCGTGAAAGAGGCAGTACGTCCACAGTCCCACAGGAAGACCCCTGGGGAGAGATTCATCCTCCATGTGATCAAAAGCAGGTTCAGCACTCTGGTCAAACATTTGACGGTGTGGTAGCTGAGACACGTACCCTCTATAGCCCTCTAATGTTCAGCTACTGTACAACCTTGTATTTTTTCAGTCTGCGTTGAAACAGTGAAGGAGTTCATGCCACGACATAAGCAGGCAGAGCTAAAGGACTTTTTAGGGTTGCTCGTTCTTTCTGACATAACACGAGATCTGGCAGCAGAGGAAGCTCTTTTTTGAGGTTTGTGTCGGGGTGCTTCTGTTGCACCCGCACGAACATGCTCTCTTAGTTTTTCTGATAGTGCTGCATTCCAGGACACGCAGCAGACTGGGGGAGTTCAGGAAAGCCAACCAGATGTATATTGGTTTTAGAGATATAACTGGAAATATAAGGGTTATAAAGTTAAACAAAGATAGGAAGTCGAGAATGTATGAGAATAGCGTTTTGCCCCGCAGTCCCATTTGAAAGAGTTATTGTTTTGGCATACTCCACTCAGGAGGGAACTGCAGTGTAACAGGCAACCTGAGAAATCATGTCGAAATAATTGCCTCCCTGGAGTTATGTTCCCCATGTCATGCTGGTTGCGGCGCCCAGCGTCGGGGTGTGACAACAGTGACGGGAGGAAGAGTGACTGTGACATAGCACTGCCCTTCATAGGATGTTTGGGGACTCGCCTCACAGCCTGTCCTGTCCCCAGCAGCTTCACCCTTCCATCAGGGAGAGTTTGACCCAGCCCGGGGCAGCCGGCGTCACCACAGGAAAACGGATGGGGGAGGTGTGGAGGATTACCAAAATACCCCCACATCGCTGCGGCAACGGCAGAAAACAGCAGCAACAGGCAGTCAAGCCAGAAGCGCTCGAGCAGACACATAAACAGAAATACTGACATCTTTACCAGGAAAACCCCAGAGGCTGTGAAAAAATGATCAATGGAAAAAGACAACTGGATGACAGAAAACACAGAGACAGGAATTTCTTTAAAAAGGTTTTAAAAGTGTGGTTACAAGAAAATAGATCTATTCATGACATTAGAATTGATGTAAACCTTTTTGATCCCATTCTTCTGGGTCATTAACCTTATGATTTTGCACATAGTGTGCACAGTTTCAGTTGTGTGTGATATCCCCTTTTGCCTTGTTGGTTTTGATTGCGAGGCAGGAGCTGAGGGTTGCAGCGTGTCGTCCTACCTGGCTGTCCAGCTAATTGTAACAGCATGTTAATGAGACACAAGATTACCCTCGTGCTCTTTGACCCTCTGTGGCTACAGCACTCCCCCAAAGAAGGCCTTGAAACAATCAGGACCTGAACAGATTTCCCCCACTTGCTACTTGCTCAGTCTGCTTTCTGTTGCTCAGAGCTTTCTTCAGATATCGCCAATACCCCGGTCAATGTAGAGGTCCATTTGGTCGTTTGTGCAAACAGGAAAGGAACAAACCAGAGGAGAACTGTTCCTTTGAACTGCTCTATAAAAAGGCTGGAGTTGTTCACTGTATTTGTCTGTCATGGGGCAAAAAGAGCAGGCTACTGAGAATAAAGAGCGTGGCGTTTGGACTGAAATGTGATCTCTTGATTATGGCGTCCACATTTATTTCCCACTACAGGCATTGTAATGGGTTGGGGGCGGATGATTTTCTAGAGATGCTGTAATCCGTCTTCCTCTTATGTGAAGTGGTTTGCAAGTTCTTTTCACTTTTTAGGTTACTTTTGTGAAAGCGTTCGAATTGCATTATCCTCCAGCTGAACCAACAGCAACCTTGTTACCCTCACAGTCTTGGCAAGGCTAGATGTGCCTGTGGGTCTTGGCAGTGGCTCTCACAACAATTGTATGCAAGTATTTCTTCGAGGTTGGGAGAAAATGCTTGAATAACCCTTTTTCAACACAAAGCGAGTAACTTTTTGGACCTGGGTGGTCCCAGCGTCACTGGGCCATAGCACACCATCTGGTGTAAGACCAGCGCAGACACTGAATTTCCAAAAGATATTTTCCATAGTTAGTTCACCCCAAAATCAAAAGGATGTGTTATATGGACTGCTATCTATTTATGTAGATAGGTTTGGTGTGAGTTGCTGAGTTTGTGGCAAAGCACACAGAAGTAAGCTTGCATCTACTGGATGGCTGAGCGGCCACATCAGGTATCTCCCAGACTCACACCAAAACAATCTAGATGGACAGATAGCACTGTAAGAGGAAGACTAGAAAAGCGCTGTAGAAATGCAAGTCCCTTTACCATTTACTCACTGATGTGTTATTATGGATCCCACTGAACTTCTTGTAAGACCTGCCCCACTCCACTTGTGATTGGTTGATTTCTCTAGGCTTGACACATTTACTACAGTGGTTTATGAGCTATAGTTTCCTCAATAAACAGTACTCTTCGTCCTTCAAGGTCAGTCATACCCCGTGGCAGTTCTTCACTGCCAGACTGTCTCTGGACAGTCTGCAGGGCGGGCTGCGGCTGGTCCACTTGTACACTGCAGCTGTGACAGCCAAAGAGGTTGGTAAAAAATTATAGCTCATAAGCTGCTGCATTAGCTGCAAGAAAAGCATTATATTCATTATATGCTATATTGGAGAGAAGGCAGACATCTTTACATCAGATATCTCCAAGACTCAGCAACTCACACCAAAACAATCAGATAGCACTGTAAGAGGAAAAATGAGAATTATTCATTTTGGGGTGAACTGTCCCTTTAAATAATGATTTGTATCTCTATTCATTTTTTTCCATCTCTGAAGGATTACAGATTTGTAAATTATGATATTGAGGACTTATGTGTAGGAAAATTAGATAGAGGTCGTAAAACAAGGGCAAAACCAGGGAGCGATGATCATGTCATTTCCTCGGCTTTGCATCAAGTGGTGCTCATCAATCGTGATGAGGTGCTGGGCGTCATCTGCCTCTGACCGTCAGGTGGAAGATGGATGGCCCTGAGGTGTTTCACCGTGGCTAGAGTTGAACCATGCTCTGGGGAGATCCATCAGACCTGTACTGCCAGTCACTGTCTTGGAGGGACAGTCCATTATAGCCCTACGGTCCTCTGTCCTTTCTAGGTTTCATTCTGCAAACTAAAAATGATCAACAAACATGGAACAAGAAAGAAAACTTCATATTAAAGGTCTTGCAAGAAATCAAATGATACCCCTGCCATGTGACTGTGAGAAGAGATGTTTTTCACAAAATTATTTTTCAAGGGAATTTGGCTTCTGTGAGTTTCAACTGTGACAGTTTCAAAGGCTTTGTGTCTAGAATCTGTAATATGTGGCAGTAATTTGTGGATTGGTTTAGGTTTGATTTTAATGCACTGTTCTCTCTGGTATGCATTATTCAACAAGCACACTTTCCAAGTCCTTAACCAGGCCATCTGCATTCAGGCTATCTAGCTAACCACAGCCCTGTGTGAAAATAGGGCAGCACTGTCTGTCTGCTTTCTGCCAGCCAGGCTCATGACCTAAAAGCTGCTAAAGTTCAGCCATGTCATGGCAGGTGGTGTGTGGAGCCTCTGTTTAGTTAAATTCACAAGTTTGGCTTTGGTTTTGAAAGACGCTCCCTGGAGCTTCAAGAAACATTTGCAATGTATTTGGAAATGACTGACATGTGATGTATTTATGAGAGGTTGCCCACAGGATGAATAATTAACCACATCTCATTTGCAATTATAAGGTACCTTGAAACTGATTTTAAAGCCCTTGACTTTCATTGTGAATTGAGCCAGTACGACATTGTATCACCAGTTTTACACACGATCATTACGGCAAGCTGTACTGTTTTAAAAAGAAACGGACGTCATGCAGCATGCATTACGATTTGACTAAAATAAAACAAAAACACATAAGTTGCTCACCCTTAGCAGGAAGGAAATATGAGCAGAATAACTATGCATGATGTATATTATCTAATAATCTAATATAAATATAAAGCCATATATACAAAAATTACAGATTCTTTTCTTTTGTTTTGTTTAGCATTTTAACTGTCAAATGGCGAAGAAGACTTCATGTGGTGCCCATCAATCACTGTGTCCCATTTCCATAAAAATGGGCCCCAGCATGTTGGCTCACCACTGGGGAGAAAAGGAAGATTTTCACTAAGCACTTGATAACCGGCTGTCAGATTTGTGTATTCAGCAGCTCAGCACACTTTATTTATGAGAATGGCCTAGCATGACCATCTTTACTTTTTTGCTTGTGTTTAGATTCATGACTTTTCTTGAAGATTTTAATGTGCATACATCTATCAACTGTAGACTCAAAGCTGCTCTGTGATGAAAGCGCATTCTCAGCCTTTTGTCTCCTTCCTCCTTTTTTATGCATTTTAATCTTACTGTAGTTTTTTTACTCCTGCTTCCTGAATTCAGTTACAGTCAAAGTGTGAGTAAGAAGTCCTTCCCTTTCTTAACCCTCCCCTCTCCCTTTCTGTTTGCAGGATAGTTCAAAACGGCAGGTGAGGAAGAAAACTGTGTCCTTCAGCTCAATGCCAAATGACCGCAAGATCAACAGCACAGCTGCTTGCATGGCCTTTATGATGGAGGGCTGTGAAATGAAGAAAGTCCGCTCCAACTCACGCATGTACAACCGCTACTTCCTGCTGGATCCAGACATGCACTGGCTCCGCTGGGAACCATCCAAGAAGGATTCAGAGAAGGCTAAACTGGAGATCAAGGGCATTAAGGAGGTCCGCTTAGGAAAGAAAACTCCCGTTCTGCGCAGCAATGGTCTCTCCGACCAGTTTCCTGATGAATGCGCCTTCTCAATCATCTATGGGGATAACTATGAGTCTTTAGATTTGGTAGCCAGTACAGCAGATGTTGTCAGCACCTGGGTGATGGGCCTGAGGTACCTGGTGTCTTATGGCCGGCACACCGTTGACATGGTGGAACCCAGCCAGCCGAGTCTACGAACATCATGGATTGGCTCCGTGTTTGATCTAGCAGATATGGAAAAGGATGGACACATTGACCTGTTCAGGGCCACTCAGATAATCAAGGGTCTTAACCCTGGAATGAAAGAGTCTAGGATAGAGCTGAAGTTCAAGGAACTCCAGAAGGCTAAAGATCAATACGGAGAGGCAATTAACATGGACACCTTTGTGGAGGCCTACTGTGAGCTCTGCACACGGCCAGAGATTTTCTTCCTACTGATGCAGTTCTCGAGTAACAAAGAATATCTGGACAGTAAAGATCTGATGCTATTCGTAGAGGTGGAGCAGGGTGTGGAGGGTGTAACGGAGGACATGTGCAGGGAAATAGTTCAAAAATTTGAGCCATCCGCCAAAGGCAGGGAGAAGGGCTACCTCTCCATTGATGGTTTTACACACTACCTCCTCTCCTCCGAATGCCACATCTTTGACCCCCAGCACAAGCGCGTGTGCCAGGATATGAATCAGCCTCTGTCCCACTACTACATCAACTCCTCACATAATGCCTCCCTTCTGGAAGATCATTTCTGGGGTTCGTCAGACATCAGCAGCTACATCCGAGCTCTAAGGATGGGCTGTCGCAGCATTGAGGTCATTGTATGGGACGGCCCTGATAATGAACCGGTGGTGTATGTAGGTAGTTCGGTAGCCTCACATCTAGCTTTCTCAAAAGTCCTGGACATCATAAACCAATATGCTTTTGAGAGCTCTGAGTATCCCCTAATTCTCTGCTTAGTGACGCACTGCTGCATCCCCCAGCAGAGGGTGATGGCACAGCACATGAAAAAGATTCTTGGGGACAAGCTGCACATTGATCCTCCCAACAAGGAGGAAAACTACCTACCCTCCCCTGAGAAACTCAAAGGCAAAATCCTCCTCAAGGGTAAGAGGCTACCACCCAGCTGCACTGACCCTGAAGGAGATGTGACAGATGAGGAGGAAGGTCTGGAAATGTCCCGAAGAGTGGGAGCTGATGAGAAGGACCAGCTAAATGGCTTGGGGTACAAGAGACTCAGACTGTGCAGGGAGCTGTCTGATCTTGTATCTCTCTGCAAGTCAGTCCAGTTTAGGGACTTTGAGATCTCTAAGAGGGACCAGAAATACTGGGAGATTTGCTCCTTCAATGAGGTAGATGCAAATAGGTTTGCCAATGAGTTCCCAGAAGAATTTGTTTGTTATAACAAACGATTTCTCTCCAGGGTATACCCCACACCCATGAGAATTGATGCCAGCAACATGAACCCCCAGGATTTCTGGAAGTGTGGCTGCCAGATTGTGGCCATGAACTACCAGACGCCAGGCCTGATGATGGACCTCAACCTTGGCTGGTTCAGGCAGAATGGCAACTGCGGGTATGTTTTGCGGCCAGCCATCATGAGAGAGGAGGTGTCCTACTTCAGTGCCAATGCTCGGGACTCCCTGCCTGGGGTTTCTGCTCAGCTTCTTCACATCAAAGTCATCAGTGGGCAGAATCTGCCCAAACCTCGTGGCTCTGCTGCTAAGGGCGATGTGGTGGAGCCCTACATATATGTGGAGATCCACGGCATCCCAGCCGACTGCGCTGAGCAAAGAACCAAGACTGTGTCCCAGAACGGCGACAACCCTATATTTGATGAGAGTTTTGAATTCCAGATCAATTTACCAGAACTTTCAGTACTGCGCTTTGTGGTGCTGGATGACGACTACATTGGGGACGAGTTCATTGGCCAGTACACCATCCCATTTGAGTGCCTACAGCCAGGCTATAGACATGTCCCCCTGCAATCTCTGACGGGAGAGTTCCTACCAAACACGACCCTGTTTGTCCATGTAGCCATCACCAACAGGCGAGGTGGAGGAAAGGCACATAAGAGGGGTCTGTCTGTCAGGAAGGGAAGGAAGGCCCGGGAGTACACCACCACCAAGACCACAGGGATCAAAGTAGTGGATGAGCTCTTCAGGGCTTCCACCCAGCCCCTCAGGGAGGCCACAGACCTCAGAGAAAATGTGCAGGTAAGAAACTACCTACTATTAACATTATGTTACACAACGAAGGTCATTTACAGTAATGACAAAAGACAGGGAAGTATTCACTAACTTCATGGTTATCTGCATAGTGAGTTTTATATAAGGATCTTTAAAGGTTTAGGTTATTTCCACCAGATCATCGCATACATTTCCATTTCTTCAACAGGCCCAAACTGATCTAAGTGTTTCTGATTGGACTAATGCCACTTGCTGTTGTGGATAGAGGGTCGCCACTAATTGTGCTCTATTAATGTTATAGAAGAGAAGGGTAATAAAGTGACAGTTCTGTACAATTATGAGCTTTATGAATAGTGTAATCATTAATGAGGGACAATTACTGCCCATGGGAGAGGACTGGGTTGCTAGGCACTTAGCACACTACTTCAAAAGTCCTCCTAGATGAGAAAATGGAGATTAGTAACCTCGGTGTATATTTGGCTTGTGACCAGTGGCAGAGGCCTCTCAGAGCATATATAATTTGTTTATGATGACTGAAGGGTGTGATACAAAGCTTGTTTCATTTGCTTGGTCCACAAATTACAACAAGGAGAGCCAATGAGCCTTTTACATGCCAAGTGCTGTGTTGTTCGGTTGTCAGTTTAGAGTTTCAGGCTCTTGTCTTTACTGACAGCTAACAAAATTAAAATAATCTTGTTGTGCACTTTTGACTGTTGACAGGACTCCATCAACAGTGCTGTGTCTGCCTCGGGCAAAACTGTATTAATAGAATTGTGTTAAGGAGTCGAAAAACATGATGAAACACAACGAAATCAAATCTTTTTTCTTGTGCTTCTTAAAATGTATTTAAAAGAATAATCAAATCACTTAACAAGATTACTTACGTATATGATTAAATACTTTAAAGGAACCTCTCATCAAACAATGTAAAATAAATGATTGATAATGCTGTAAATCCTATGTTGTCCATGAAATAAATATAATCCTCTCTTCCTGCCTAAATCTAATATCTCAAGTAATTTGAGTTGTGCAAGACCAGCCGCTGTTGGAGGGCTGCAGGCTTAACAAAATCAAATATATAATGTCGATGTCTTGCAAAATCCGCATGTTCCTCCAGAAGTTAATGTAGCACGCTCCTTTTTATGTACTTAACGTCATAAATACCAAAGTCTGTCAGTCTGTAAGCAGTAACCTCAGTCTGATGGCACAGCAAACAAAAGACCAGACCAAACTAAATAAGCAGGGATGTGATTAGAGATCCTGTGGCATGCTGTCATACATTTTTCAGTTGTGGAAATAGGCACGTTCTAAAAAAGGACCATTCTCCTCTTCAAGACCCCAATGCCGAGAGAAATATATATGTGTTCGGTGTGTGGCTCGCTGTAGAGTCAGCCAGAGCACGGTGGAAAATGTGTTGTGAAGCGCTGAGTGTGTCTTGTTATCTTGTTACCAGTTACCTCTCTTTTACAATTTAGATGTCACAATAACTGGCAGGCTAGCCTACTCAGCGGGAGACCTATGAAATATCCGAAATTACGCATTAAACTCATTATCGATGGGGGAGGCAACCTCATTTTCCCCTGATAAGGCTACATTGTGTACACTGGGCGCCAGAGTCCTTCGGTGTGTTTGGCTAAACAAATAGCTGCAGAGCTAATAGGCTTACAGGGCTGACAGGGCTAACAGCGTTAATGGCTGCACACAGCGGGACTGAGAGTTTATTCAGAGGAACATGAAGTGTTAATCTGTGAACTTAAGTTTAATGTGACAACACGACAAAGCTTCGGTAAATTAATGTACTACAACATTTCAGCTGAGTAGTTTGGAGGTGAAAGTCTTAAATGCTTATATCTACATTTAACTAGCAACTACAGATGATAGTAGAGTAGCCTAATGAAGCTACATTTTAATTATGGGACAGTTTCACTGCGGGATGGTAGAAAAGGGCCCGGTCAGCCCTGTAAATCTGACACAGCCGAGCCATGACACTTCCTAACTTTTGTGAAAATTCAATCAACTTACTTTTTCTAAAGGTGGAAATGATCACAAGCTATTAATAATCTCTCTCATAAATATCTAATAACAATAATTCTTCTAATAAATTCAGAATCTAATCTGTCGGTTTACATTAAGGGTAGCACTGTACGATTGGCTGTGATTGGTGTCTTTTAACCTGATCAAACAACACTGTCGCCACTACTCCTCCCCAAACCTCAATCCTCAGGTTTGAAATGTAAATTCTTCCTTTTGAAACGAAAAGATAAAGGTTGGTGAAATAAATGAAAAAGGTGCGATTGAGAGGAAGGCTTTAAAGGGGATAAATGGGGGTCTTTCTTGATTAAGGCCTTTGCCTTTTAAATGTAAAATGTGGATAGTTGTGAAAGCTTTGTAGAGGCCAGCTGTGTGCAGCCTGGTGCTTTGGATCCGGCCGGAGCTGGAGGGCAGACGTAGGGCCTGTAGCCAACAACCCATAAGGCGACAACCGGGCCAGTTCTGGAAGCTTCACCGCCCCTGAATTAAAGCCAAGATTGGACATTAACATGAAAAAGAAATATCTTTTCTACCACTAAAATCCCAGATATTGTGGCATGCAACCGTAGTCATGAAAGCAGTGCACACCCACACATACACTTTAAATGTTGCCGTCACCCCACGAAGCTCTTTTAAGACTCCTTTTTATCCTCGAACAGCAAAGCTTCTAGGTGGTCTGCTTTGAATAATAACAGAAAGATGAGCAAGCTGGACTATTACACAGACTGAGGACATCTATAAACACTGACCAGTAGGCAGATACATGGCAACCTATCTGCCATGTTTCATATGTGGATCTAGGCAGCAAATGAATTATTTCTTTGGAAGTCTTGAATGAAGTCCTTTGAGTGCTGCTGCCCATGAACCTTATAAAGTGTTGATGGAGCCGGAGGAGCCTGGTGTTTCTTTATATTTGCTGAGAAGTGTGTGTGTGTCTTCATAGGCACATTCACAACCACTCAGTACTGTGAGCCAGAAAAAAGAGGGGCGAGATATACAGATAGAAGCCGAGCGAGAGAGAGCGAGAGGAGCAGAAAGAAACAAAAGCGGTGTTGTAACCCGACACAGAGCTCTCATTTGGGGAATGTAGGAAGGGGAGTAAAGAGGGGGGGAGTGAGTAATTAAAAACACAAGCCTCTCGTTGGTATTTTCTAACACCACGGTGTGGCTTTTATTGCGCAATTATCGAAAAAAAATATTCACGCATGTGGTCCCTTGCACACATGCGTGGAATTATACAAAAGCATAATGAACGCTAATAACTTCAGCTCAGACATAAACACATGCAGTCCCACATGCTCAAAGTTCACACACATATTCACACACTGGTTTGTTAATCCAGCGCCCCATAGCTGTCCCACTTCCACCATTGTGTTTCTTTGGCGCTGCGCTCAGTCGCCCAAGAGGTGTTAACTGTGGCCGAGGCTCCGCATAAAGATTCAGATAGCGGCTTTGTCCCCTGGCCACCCTCTCCGTCTACAGGAAGGTCGGGCCCCGCAGTGACAGCACATCCTCTGGGGTAGGGGGCGGTGGGGTGGAGTTTTCTGCAGGCCTGGAGGTCCAGCCCAGGGAGACAGCTGGTTCCCACACTGCAGAGTGCAGAGTATGTGGACGGACTCCCAAGTACCAACGCTGGCTTGTTCTCTCTAAATTGTTTTTTCCCTGCATCTCTTATTCCCTCTCAGGTTCTCTCACCTGGCTTGTGTTGCATTAGTGCTTCTCATCATCGCCCTCACTCCTCGCAGACTTGGTCCATCGTGCCTCGGCTCGGATAGCTCTTTTTCACTGTCCCCGTCTCTTTTCTCACCTCCCTCTTTCACGCTCTCTTTTAATGAAGCTAACTGATGTTGTGCTGTGTGAGAAAGAGTGGGCCTGATTTGGTTGCTTAAATTCCCATGATGGCAGAAGAATGAAACGCACTGAGAGGAAGTTGTTTGGTTGCTGGGGCTGCAAAGCTTCTGAACCCAGACATGCAGAAACTGTGGCGTCGGTGGACTGGAAAGCGGGCTGGCCCAGGATTGATGAAGAGTGAGCGAAACAGAGAGAAAGTGAGGCTGGCAGCGTATCCTGAATTCATTTTAGTTTAGTGTCTTTAGGCTGACAAGCTGCAGTTGAACACGGTGCTGCCACAAATGACAGTGAACTCAAGATGACAAGTTGTGTTGGGTTTGTGAGGAGGAAAACATGATTGTGAGCTCACAAATGTGGGTTTCATTTTGCATAAACTGGAGGTGTGAGAGACGCACTTTTCCCGCAATGCACTCGGATTTTGTCCTTTTCTTTGATAACATTACGTGACATTAATTTGGCAAATGCTTTTGTCCAAAGTGGCACATAGATTTAGAGTTCACTGTCCTGCCCAAGGACACTATAACGAGGATGTGGAGAGGAGGAGTTCAAGGTTTCGAATCACTTTGTAACTCGGCTACAGCCGCCCCTGATGGAAAATAAGGTTTGCTATCATTCCTAGATTAAATAAACACGACATGTTGAGATGGAGATGTCTTTATTTATCTAGCAGCGGAAAGCTAGAATGTCCAGTTGTTCATGTACAAACAGGAATATAAGGAGAAGCGTGCTCTTTTATGACTGAACATTTGATAGTTTTAAGATGGATACTTGGAGTGAGTGAAGAAAGATGAATACAGAGATGTGTGTAGAAACACTAACGGAGGAAATGTGAGAAAAAAGAAGAAATAAAGGAAGAGCGATGAGTAACTGAATGTTCTTAGCGCTCTCAGGATGTGGTCAGAAGTTTGGCTCCGGAGTCTCTGGGCTGCTGAATGAGCAGACTGACATTATGGGAAACCGATAATTTTACTGTCACCAAGACAAACGCTCTGCTGCTATCTTATCTTGTTTCTGAGGGAGTATCACGATCCCTCTCATTAAAGCTCCTCGCTCAAGGTCGTCTGCAAAAACAGCAGTTTGCAATATTTGCCATTCCATCAGGGCCAGAATCACTTCATTTGCCAAGAACAATAACTCAACAGGAATTTGCCTTAGTTGGTTATGTTTGATGGCTGCTTTGGTTACTCTAATTGAAACGGAAACATATTGTTTTGGCAGCTACACAGCACAAGGACAAATAGACGGGGATGAGATGCTGTACAGACAGGGCGGGGTCGGAACAGATTATGTCATAATCAGATGACAAACAATAAGTAACTTTAATCACCCCTGATTTGATTAAAATGTACAATTGGATACTTCATAACATTTTTTTAAAATATGCCAACTTTCAAACAATGAGACTTTTGTTTTCGCTCTTTTACCTCATGTGAGGGCATCTGACACAACGAGTATCTCTAGATGAGTGCGCCACTTTGTGGAGAAAAAAGGACCGTGTGGAGTCGAGAAGGAAGGTTGAAGCAGCAGTAGTCCCTCCAAAACAGTCTTCGCCTCCTGGCAGCATTGCCATGACTTCAAAAATGTGCATCACAAGAGCATCTACTAATGTCCAGCACACCTTATCCAGGCCAAAAATAAAGGTGCTGTCATCAGCAAAGACCTCAACTTCAAATCTGAAGGAACACACACACACAAAAGTGAACAGCATCCCACATGTTGTCGAACACAATACAGTACAGCTGTAGTTTGTGTCACTACTGTTTTTGTAAGCATAATCTAATTTGACCTGCTGTAAATGTTGTTTAATTGCACTGAAAATGTTTTGAGATGTTTAAAGACGATAAAGAAATTGCTATTCTTCATCTTGTTTTTTTGTTTTTTTTTCCCAGAATGCCATGGTGTCCTTCAAGGAGCTCTGTGGCCTGACGCCGGCGGCCAACATGAAGCAGTGTATCCTGACGGTGTCTACCTGGCTGATGAACAGTGAGCGGTCGCTAAGGGTAACCGTGGACCTGAGCGAGACTTACCCCACCATGGAAGCTCAGGGTCCCGTGCCTGAGCTGCTGCGCAAAGTGCTCAACGCCTACGACATGGTAAATAACCTGCACGCACATGAAAGACCTTGTGGTTAAAACCACCTTTTTGACCGGTTAGATGGTCAAGCTGCAGTTACTCATTGTATAATATCACCGTGTCCTTTTCCACCCTGCCTCCTCTCTTACAAGAACACTGCATTTTTCACCACTTGACATTGGCACGGCCCAATAGGGCGTTGGAGTACTGTAATTAGTTACCACCCGCTGTTTTTCTCTCCCCTCCTGTGAGGCCTTGTGGGAGTTGGTGAAGTGGGTCACGAGTGAAGAACAAGGTTGTTGCGTCCACGCTGCTCCGGCAGCCGACACATGCAGGAGTGCGCGGTGACATCAGGAGCGACGCAGCGCGCAGATCCAAATAGAGTCTGCTCTGGCTTTTATGAGGGTTCGCACCAGGCAAGAGGCTTGGCACTGTCAGAACAACTGTCACGCTCCAGTCCACAGAAGAAGTTTTACGGGGACGAGCAGGAAACGGGCTTCAGAATTCATATTTTAGTGTTTCAGAGAACAGAAGATGCAGTTTAAAGCCTTTAACAACAAAATTCAGAAAGGGAATTTTCAAAAACATGCTGCTACAAGTGTATTCTTTCACACTAAATTATATTATGTCAAACCCTAACCACATAACAAGGTCCGATTACTTTCGCCTGTCTGCTTATTGCACATCACATATTAATGCGTAAGTATATTCTAAATGTATATGCACATTAACCCATGGCCTGGCCCTGAGGCCTGGGCCTGGTCAGCTGAGTGTTTGTGTTTGCTTCCCACAGATTGGCCTGTTGGTACTCTCCCCACTCAAAAACAGAGGCCCCAGTGTATGTCTATGTGCGTGCGTAAATGCATGTGACTTCACAGGAGCACGGCTGCCAACAGCAGGCCATTTACTGTAGCATATCAGTGTGCAGCGTGTGTCCTCAGTCACCCTTGTGTGGGCGGCAGCCAGTCAGCGTTGTGACCCTGGGCTGAACAATGTGTCAGCACACTGGGACTCTGTTTCCAGAGGTCAGGCCGGCCAAGCTCGCACACACACATATCTGTGCGTTTATATACTGTATATGCACCGTGATGTGTTTACAGTGAAGCAAAAATAGCACTGAGAGAAAAGCAGTAGCCGGTTTCCTCAATCAAAGGCTGATGTCGGGTTAGTGTGATTTCGAGGAAGTGACTCTCACCATTTTGTGCGCCAACCACTCATCAGACACACAGGAAGAAATCCACCACAGTGAGAATGCAGAGGTGCCATTTTCAAATCGAGTGCAGAATCTTGATTTTCGCTATTGGCAATATTTGTCTTACTTTCACTCTTGTAGCAACTCTCCTCTGCATTTGCAGCTCACAGCACACCCATCCACTCTCTGGGGGTTGCAGAAATTCTCAGAAATGCAGGTTCATCAAATACTTAATGTATTAGACATCAAGAATCCTGCATATTTAAATTTTTTTTATCTTTAGATAGCTTGGGTGAAACCGTACCCTGAATGAAGGGACTTTCCACAATGAGCTCCTTGTAAATGAGTAAGAATTGTCTGCACTCAAAGCAGCATAAGAATAACAGAACAAGAAAAGGCATGCACACTCTCACACACGTACACACATTGTATAAGTGTCCACTTCCTGCCTGCCTGCTAACAGGAGTGTGAAACTTCATTAGCTTCCTCCTCGGTGCTGCAGGGCTGGTCCAGCTGGTCCTCCTCAGCCTGTGGGATGATGTTTAGGGCTCCGACTACACGATGTTGTGTTGGTCGAGGTGAAAATAAGGATGTATTTTTGCTTAACAATCACGCAATTATCAAAATAGTTTCAGAGCCTTTTTCTTTGGATCGATCTACCGAATAATCACGTACTCTCAGAGTGCAGTTTATACATTGCAGTGAGACTGCGCAGCAGAAAGGGATGAAGACATTCAGTCAAGACATGTTTTTGAAACTGATGCACATCTTAGGGCCTGCTTTGCTTTTTGCAAGCCTGTAGAGTTCAATCCTGGACGTATGTGGCTGTAATACTAAACAGACAAAGCAGACACTGCTTTCAATTCAGCTTTTCTCATAAATTGTATCTATCTTTCTCTTGTGCTTGCATACGAGGCAAAACCAATCTGAACTCTGTTGTTTACACGCCCAATTAATTGGAAAGAATCTGCTTCCTCTGATTATGATCTTACCCCAATTAAAATAATCAGATAAAGATGTTTACATGACAGCTATGTTGCCTCAATTGGGTTAAGGCTCAATTGTCAGTGTGTCTGTAAACATAACAGCTAAGAGCTCAAATCCACTTGAAAGTGAGCCCTGGGTATTGAGGGGATTAAATCAGTAAAGCTAAACATTGTGCTGAGATAGACACGTCGGCATCAGCATTTTAAAAGAAGTGTTTCCTTCTTGGAATTTATCTTTTATTGATTTGTTTACTGTAAAGCCCCCGTGTGTTTGGCGTTCATCAGCTCAACACTTTTCAGGTCTGACCCCGGTATGATGCTGAGATACGATTCAAATTAATTACATGTCTTCTTTGTCTTCTAGATGATCCAGACCAGCAGAACGCTGATCGAGTCAGCTGACGTCGTCTACTCCAAGCTCACTCAAGCACAACGGGCAGGTACGCAGCGTAACATAGTTCTCGGATGCAACATCCCTGTTCATCCTCTTCATTTTCTAGTAGGAGGCATTTGAACTTATTTCCATATTTGAGTACTAGCAAAAAAAATAAAAAATGAACGTACGAAAAGAGCCCCAATCGAACAACCAAGCGAAAAATCCTGATTTCACGTTTACCACATATGTTTATGTCCTGTCTGGCGTGTCGGGAGGTGGAGGGATGGTGACGGTGGTGGAGTTACATGCAACAACAAGCTAGTGAGTACAGTTCGTGAAACCACTCAATAATTCTAAGGAGGGCTCTGGACCATCTCCAGCCATGTCTATGACGACCAAAACAAGTGTTTTAAGCCAAAACAGAATCTTTTCCTAACCCTAACCAACAGGTTTCTGTGCTCATACACATGCATTCATTCTAGTGATTGGGTCGTTCCTCTGATAAGCTTAACGGGGGCACTTCCTAACATCACTCTTATACCTGCTGGCTGCCACTCCACCTGTAACATTAGGTTGAGTGATGTCTCGCTGAAAACATTGAAGGCCATCGAGCACAGATCTGTCTTTTCTGCTGTGTGGAGCTGTGCAGATTTTCATAGACAGCAGTTGCATCACTGCATCCTGTCCAAAAGACTTTTAATAATGAACAAGGTCATTTCACTTTCATATTTATCATATGATAAGAAAGTGATTGCTCTATATGGTGAACAAATACTGAGTCCTCGTGCCCATCCCTGTTTTCTACACTGCAGAACATGTTGATCATAACTGGTTGGTTTTGGTTGTCGGCACCATGAAAGAGGCAGGATAAGGCAGATCTCTCTGCTGCTGTGAGGAAAATGACTCATGATTCAAGGACTGGAAGTGTATCAGAGATGGATGAAAATACCTGACTTACTGGCATATTTCTTTAATTTCTTCAAGAGAAATGAGACCATAATGCACAAATCATCGAAAATTCAGCCGAGGTAAAAAATATTTTCTGCTCTTCTGCTTTCTGTCCGGATGAATCATGCGCTGTGAGAACACACATCTGCAGCCCTCGGACATGTTTCGTGTTCTCCTGCCTGACAGAACGAGCGTAGTTTCTCTGCTGCTGCAGCATTTCCATCAACATCAACAGCAGTCGCTGCTGTCGATAGAGCAGGCCATCATCAGTGAGTCACCGCCGAGCAGTTTCATGTCGGTGGGCAGGTGAAAACAATCAGCCGGCCACGCAGACGAACGGGCCGCGGAGGAAAGAGGACAGACGGCATAAACATCGTTTTCAAGGAAGAGAGAAAGTGTGGAGTGAGAGGGGGAGGGATGGTTAAACAGAGAGAAAAGGAGAGAGTTGAAGAAGCATTTCATCAGTACAGCATTTTTTTAAAAGGGTGCTCGATGTAAGAGGTCCGGCCTTTTAGGGTAGAGCATAAAATTGACCATAATAAGATCATTAGGAGAGGAATAGCTTCAAATCAAGACACCCAATGGCTTGTCTTCTCCAGCCTCTTTCACATTCAGCACTAATTGTTCCTCATTTGCTTTTGCTCCTCCACTCCGCAGCAGTGCCTCTGCAGAAGAGCTCCTCAAATAAGAGGAGCACATCGTGTTGTTTCAATAGTGACATCTTTATTGTGCATGTTTTTATCTCGCGTCCTAATGCTGAAGAATTTCCCAGTTGTTAGATCGAGCCATTAGTTGACTAGTCGTTGCACGTTTATGATGTTACTTTAATTATTCAAATGATTATTTTTGAGGGCACAGACGAAGCGAGCCGCATCTTAACAAGGACGCCAACAGCAAGAGCTGTAACAGGACTATTCTGAAAGTGTCTGAACAACCAGCAGGGAGAACATTTTGCTAATTATTTCAACACAGTATTACATCACACGAGTCTTGTTATTAAAAGCAGGGGAATAAATCAGTCCTGGCTGTCCAGAGCTCTTGTGCTAGCAGCGTAAACACCAACTCTCCCCCAGGTTAGCTGCATTTCTGAGATTAACTAGCTAACGGCAGCGTAGCTACCCGATCCATACATACTGCCTGATCAGTACTCTGCCCCAGAGATAAGAAGAAAGCTAGATGGCTTACTCCTTCACCTCTTTGCAACCATCCCCCTGATACTTTTCATCCCAGTCCTAGCGACAAGGCGCAGCTCCTGAAGGAATGTGAGGGGTTTCATCCCTGGGACTGAAGGGTCGACTAAGACTCTCATCGATTTAGTCGACTATTAGGGAGCAGCCTTCCTAAAGATCGAATGAAACAAACATTAACTAAAGAGATTCAGGACTGTTCTAAAGCTGGTGTAAACATAGAAAGCCATTTGTAGTTTGTGTGTTGTTGTTGTTGTTGTGTGTTTTGTGTATCATAAAACCAGTGAAGACAGGGAAGGCTTAGTCACTGGCACATGCCAACCCAATATCCTGAGGCCGATAAGCCAATTTAAGCCTGCTATGCCCAGCTTTACTCCCTGATGTCACACAGAGGCAGGCATATGCCTCATTCCCCACACCACGACAAGCCAAGCCGATATTCGCACAGCGCAATTACCCAGGGATGTAGGTTCAACACCGGGGCTTCAATCACAGAGCTGTCCCCTGGCTCCGAGGTTCCCCAGCCCCGAGCTGGAAGCATCTTCAAAGGCGTTGACTGCGGAGTTAAGCAGAGCTTAAACCCCACACAGCCACACACACACTCACAGCAGCGTTAGTATCTGGATACCAGAGATTGATACTCGGCTTACTGCTGCTGTCAGGTGAAAACCTTGTGCTTCCAATATGTCAAATTTTCAGGAGGCACGGTAAGAAAATAGCTTTGTTTCGCGCCTCACAGGCATGCTCGTTGAAAGTGGTTAATTGTTAAAAGCCCCTCAGAAGCCCAGGGGTTGAAGAGTTTTCTCAAGGAGCATGTAATCCTTACAATCCAATTGAGGCGAGAACATGGAAATTCCTAAATTTGGAGTTACAAGGTTTTCACATAAGTGCAGCATTACGTAAGAATGATACAATGAGACAGAGGGTTGGAGCGACAGCCCTGAGGGGCCTCAGCTGCATGCCAAACATAGCACTTTCCCTATCGCCCCCTCCTCTGCCCCCGGCGATAAAACACATGCCTCAGTCCAAACCCCCACCGATCTCACATGTACATAGCTGCTGTGTGCTCATTCACGCTTCCAGATATTTCGTCACTGTTGTGGCAGTTTTGATTGCGATGTGTGAGGCGAAAAAAATCACGTACAAACAGCAGCTTTTTTCACCAACGTAATGTGGCCTCCAAGGAAACAACGCCCCGATTCTGTGTACCAAATCCAATTACTTTACTCTATATGTGTAAGAAAGGCGATATGATGTAACCTATTGCCTCGAATCAAAATTGGGAAACGGCAATTTTTAAACTTTAAATGTAATTTAACCTCGTCGGCCTCAGGGGATGCAAAGTCTAACAGCAGTATTTCATCAAATTATTTAACTGTTTCTCCTCAAAATTGTTATAATGCTTTTCTTGCTGCTAACGTATAGCAGTTCCATTTATATCAACACCTGCAAGCTCAGAGAGGCAAATATAAATTATCTTCAATATTAATTAAAAGCATTTCAAGATAGGAAAAACGCTTGATGTGGAAATTAAGGTGAAATGTACCCGCTCTGTGAGTCAACAGTTTTAGATCTGCTATAATAATCTCCCGCCTGCGTTGAATTATGTAATTACTTTAGGATATTAATGCAGACACTTTGGGCCTGCTCCTCGGCTCAGAGCTCTTTGTCCTCTCCATCTGCATCCTGACTCATCGGGTCTCTGTTGTCTGTATATCTGTTGCTGCTTTTGCTGCTTTTGCTTTTTGCATATATGCAGCATTCTTTCAAGTGTAGTTTTAGTGCAAATGGAAATTTAAGTACATCTTTATGCTGATATTATTAAATTTAACTAACTAGTGCGGTGCCCGTTCAAAACATGCTGTTGGGCTATGATGATCTGGTAATGTGAGGGGTTTACAGATCCAGTCTTCATCCTCCTGTGCTGCTCACAGACTCATCAGGGCCGCCCCGATAATATCAGACGTGCTATATTTACAATTTACAATCTGGACCACGACAACCAATGAGAGAGACATCTTAAACATTTTAGCCCCTTAGGCTAACCTTAGCTAGCATACTACTGTTGACAGAAACTAAGATCTCCCCTCCGGTCGTCGCTACAATCAAATCAAATCAAACGATGTAATGAAATGCTACATAAAGGCTTACCAGTCTCCTTGGGCAAGTGATACACAACAACAACCCGTCTCCCTAAATGGACTTTGTCCCTCTTTCCATCATCCTTGTCTTGTTTAGCCTGTGTCACATTTATTATAAGCATCTCTAATCCTCTAGAGAGCAGGAAAAAACATGGAAGACACTGGGATGAAATCATGACTCCCCGACAAAATGCTGCATCTCTCTGTCTCTCTGATGGCTGGGAAGCATGAATTTACCACATTTGATAGACTGACAAGCCCTGAATGCACCCTTCAAAAAGCCATCTCATAAGCCATATGATTATGGCAGACTGACGATGACAATAGCAACGGCCCGAACACAGACGGAGAATCAGAGAGTGGAGGCATACGAGGAGCGAGATGGTGGATTTGCATGGAATTGAGGGTTTTGTCCATATGATCGATCCCGAAGCCAAAGGTATAATTTTGCCGTAATGGCTGTGTGAGAAGCAGCAAAAGGTGCTATTAGAGGACGGGCTGTCAGCGTTGGAGGGGGAATATGGAATTGGAGTGGTGTTCGTGAGTGTGATTGTGCTGCGTCGAAGCTTAATTTAAGGCCTTGGATTGGACCTGACACTTTTGCCCCGGCCAGTCAAAGTGTGCAATGCTCATCAGCTAAATGCTGTTGTGACAAGGCCGTAATCACAATGACGCGCAGGCTGCAATCTGAAATGAAGGGAACCCGAACTAACCTTTTACCTCCTCACCTGCCTTTCGTCTTAAATTTAAGCTACGTGGAATGAGTGGCACCTCGGCGGACTCATCACTTATACAGCAGGAGATTTCGGGTTGCTGCAGCTCTTACTTTACAGCAGCCCCTCCTCCCTTTCCTCTCTCCTTCCTGTGTTGAGTTTATGCCCCGTCATCATTGCAGCTAATCAGTTTAATTTGGGCAGCGAAGCTGACGTGCTGATGAGGATGGAGAGGTGCTAGATGATCCCCCCTGGGCACTATTGATGGCTAGCCATCACATACACCGCTAATGGGGGACCAGATAGACAGCTGGGATGCACACTCTGGCACCTCCAGATGCTACCGCTGTGTATTTGTGTCTGTGCGTATACTCTTTATACCGGCCGTATGCATATCTAATCTGCATGGAGAGCATAACTCCCACTCCTCCTAACTCGCCTTCGCTCCACTAGTTTCTATAAGGGCTTTCTCAAGTAAGGATTTTGTTTTCTGAACATTTTAAACACATTCCTGTTTCAGCACGTAACTGAAGGCTGTTTGAAAATGGTGGTTATTTTGTTTACGTTCAGCAGCTACAGTTAACCTCTTAAGATAGTTTCGGCCAGTTTGGCAAACAATACAAACGCAGATAACGCCATGCATTGTTGGAAAGCTTAGATTCTCGTGACTCTATGCATGCAAATCATGTCAAGATAAAACCACATCAGCAAAGTACAATCATCAAGCTAACAAACTAGCATGTACAAAGTTTTCACAACTCGTCAATTAAGTGTCTGGGTCTTTCAGTAGTGCGTCAGCTGCACAGATGCTTTTTCATGCTCATTTTACAGCAGACGCCATTATCTACACCAGAGATCCTCAGAAACTCACTGTGAGGAAAAAAAGCATTAAAAGATATGCATTATAAAATGCCATACATTTGTAGAGAAAAAAGTATAAATAATACAAATTAACTAGATCAACATGAAACTTCCTCAGCTGAACTTTTACATTAAGACAATTACTTTCCGTATAATAAGTTATCTGATATTTTATGTTCAAATGAGCCACTCATTATCATATTAAATATGTGCATAAATATGCATAAATCTCCAGAACAGAAAAGCGAGCTTTAATAATGAGCTGAAAACCAAAAAGTCCAACGATGCAAGATTTTAAAATGCAAGTAACAAAAAGGCAGGCAACAAAAAAGACAATTAAAATCAAGAAAACTAAACAGTGATGGGCTACAAAAACAGAGGACAAACCATAAAGACACACAGAAGACACAAGGAATGAGGAACAGACACCGGAGACGCCAAACAGAACAGACAAACCTACAAAGACTGAACTGATGACTGGATACAAACCAAACTAATGAGGGGACGAGGAGCAGGTGGAGAGAGGCGGAGACACACAGGTGAGAAGACTGAGCAGAGGAAATAAGGGAAACCAGGGAGAGCAGGGAAGGCGCAGGAACACAGGATGCAACAAGAACACTGGGAACACAGGTGAGCAGGAAGTGGAAAGTCACAAGACAGAAGAGGATATAACGACAAAATAAAACAGGAAATACAAAAAGAAACAACCAAAGTCATGTCACTCCCCTAATACAGAGAGAAATACTGTACTCTGCTTTGATTTTACATACAAAACATATGATCAACTTAGACTCTAAAGGATTGTATTGACTATAGGCCATAGCGTACCCACACAGGAGCTTATGTCTAGAAACCCCATGTACCAAAAAAGATGATATAGTTGTAACACAAGAGAATGAACATCAGAGTGAGATGTCAGTCAACTCAGCGGTTGCCCACACAGTCCAGAGAGAAGTACTCTGTGATCGTGCACCACAGCTACCTTAAATTGCTGCTGAGAGTACATTGTGGATATCTACTCTGAAAGACAGGGAGTTATAGAGTGAGTTATAGATGCTAGTAGAACAGCGGCTACCTTTAACCAGGCCCTGGAAACAGGTGCAAGCTCACTGTGTGTGTCTAGAAGCTGCTGCGCTCCTGCAAGCCCAACTGTGCTTACTTATTGATGTTTTCCATCCATGCAAAGACTCAGACTGACCACCTCAGATGTGTTCGTATGGTTTGAGGCCGCTCCGTGTGGATTCCATTACCATGAAAATCCAAGGGATAAAGACATTTCTCTCCCTTTGTCTTCCTTGGCTCTTTACAGTCATTGTTTCCCTGGAAAATCCCATTTTCTGTTTGCAGTGATGATATTCTGCCTCTCTGCAGTGTGTATGGCTCGAGATAAATTATTGAAACGCTGATCAGACTGTATGTAGCTCCATCCCGCCCATTCCAGTCCCATCGTTGTTTTCATCATTTCTTTTCATCAGATCCTGTTTGGAGATTCTGTTTGATTTTATTATTTACTTACCTTTCTCTCTCCGGCTGAAGCCGTCTATTTTTTGTGCATATGTATTCGGTGTGTATGAGGGGCTGCTGCAGGACTCATTACAAAGGCAAAAAAAAACCTCTCTCCTCTATGCCGACACTGTAAGCCTTTGCTGAGGTGTGTGTGTATGTGTGTGTCTAGTCAGAAAAGAAATGTTGTTGTCCCTGTCTGTCTAAGCACTCATACTCTCTGTCTTTCTGTTTCCACAAGAGAAGCAAAGCATACCATCCTGTCTCTACTGAGTGCGCCATGGGGCCCACATTTTGTTTATTAACTCGCATTTCTCAGAGTTTAGGAGACAGCAACTGTGCGACTGTTGGGGGGGGGGAATGCTTAATAATTGGGAAATTAAATGCTTGAAGAGGCTGTATTGCGACAAGACGCCTCCAGCTAATTCCATCTCGCATTCAGCTCTCTGCCTGCCTCGCTGCCCAAGTCTTGTGATCGCTGAGCTCGGCTCAGCTCTGCACCAGCAGCGGCCCATTAACTACACCAGATTACAAGATCAAATCAGCCCTAAACCCTGTTAACACAACTTTCAGTCTCCGAAACAGATATTCTGCAATGGCTGCACATCACCAATTATATGGAAATTAAAGACAGCAGGGGTCCTGGCTCTTTTTTGCAGGGTCTGATGTCCACTGAGGCCACATATAGTATTTTCTGTATTTACTTTTTTTTTTTTTTTTTAGATCTGTTTTCAGTCTGTTGGAGATTATTTTAGGAAAAAACACACTGATGTCAGGTTGCAGGATTGCATTTGGTGCCGTTCAAAGAAAACCAGGTTGGGATGTGTTTTGAGGTAGTTCAGAAAATATGAGCAAAGTGAATCTAAAGTATTTTGAACAGGAGTTAGACTTGTGGGATTTTTTTTTTTTTCATGTTTAAAAAAGATCTGTTTACTGTGCATGTTTGTAGGCACTTGAGCATTTTAGCCCATGAGTGAGCATCAGGATACTGGTTTTGTGTAGTTTGTAGTTTTAGCATTGCATTCTTTTATCATGCAAATTGTAAGCAGCGCATTGAATGTTACATTTTATTGTTCAATATTTTAAAGCTCTCTTACAAACATGTTATCTCTACCCTTGGGAAATGTCGTCCAGGATTGAGTCTAGAGTTATTCCTCTAAAAAGAAGCAAGAGTCTGCCACCGGGCTGAGCTAATTCTCCGGCTCTTCAACGAAAATCGATTTAATTAAAGACTTCTCTTGAGGTGCCGTATCTGTCAACTAGTTTTGGTAAAAGAGCTGAGGAATCAAGAATGAATGACTCGTGAGGAAGGGCTTTTGTGATTTATTGCGTCTTATGTTTCGTCGATGTCTTTGCGGCGAATCAAAAGTGGAGTGGCGTATGGTCAGTTGTCAGGGACAGACTGACAAGCAGGCTGAGACATACAGCATTAGGAGGAGTTTGTTCTTAAAGCCCAGAGGATTAGTAATGGTCTGCCAGGGCTAAATGAAGCTACTGATAGACCAATTAAAGGTTAGCTTGCATTGCACTACTTCAATTTTAGCCCCATTAGCAATGCGGCACATTGTATGGTGAGGTGCTTTTGTGGCCATTAAGGTGCTCGTGAGGAGCTGACTGGATGCCTTTTGTTCTGCACACTATGTGGTGCAGACTGCAGAAAAAAGTAACCATAAGAGCATGCGATTAATATTATGTTTTTTTTTTGGTTTCTTCCATTCTGTGAGTGTTTTATAAAGGCTCTTGTGCATGTAAAGGATCTTGAAAGTTTAAAAAGGTCAAAGTCTGCACCAACAGAAGCTCCTCTCTCCCACAGAAAACACTGCTCTTAAAACGCCTCGTCAATCATGCCTAGCGGCTTGTTTGGCATGTAAGAATTGACTGCTCTGTTGTTGTTAGCAGTGCTGGCTCAGGCATGTGTGAGCTGACCAATCAGGGGAGACTGGGTTTTTAGGAGGGGGGGCCTTAAAGAGACAGGTTCTGTGTGGTAAAGTTGTTTATGACTTTCTAAATGTAATTTTTGCATTGCAATTATGTTTTTAGGCTTTACTAAATAGACTATATATTGTGTATTATATTTATAATCACGTCTTTTGGTTTGATTTTTATTTGACCTCATAATAAGCATGTTAAAAAAAAACGTTAACAGAACAGTATAAATAACTGTAATGGCACTCAGTCGAGCGCGTAACTCTGCCAAGGCCCAACTGCCCCTTTAATCCAATCAAGCCTAATCCAACATCCAATAAAACACATTTTAATCCGCTAGATCCAGATTTTTATTTAGATCCACATCAAATTGTACTCATTCATAGACACCAGCCACCTCAATACGCCTGATCAAGATCCATGCATTATTCTCTGAGAAATTAACCAAAATGTCCAAAAAAACAAACTTGCATTGTTAAACAAAGTGACAAAAAAGTCATTAGTCATTATCCTGTAACATAAGATGTCACACAGATAAGAGAGTAAAATGAAAACAGGCTGACACAGATAAGAAAAGTCATATGAACCTAAATAATCCTTATAAAAGAAATAAATAGATCAGTAAAAATAACTAAACTAAGAGATATCATGTGTGCATGTGTGTGTGTTTGTCCAGGTCTGGACTTCCATGAGGACCTGCATCGTATCGGAGCAAAGGAAGGTCTGAAAGGCCGCAAGCTTCAGAAAGCCATGGAGAGCTACGCCTGGAACATCACTGTCCTCAAGGTGAGATGGACTGAGCCACACCTGTCACGTGACCTTCAGCCCAACAAAGACCCATGTATTCATTTTCAGACTCTAACCAGCTGCATCAGCAATCCCAGACCCTGAGATTAAACTACTTGGTGTCTCAAGAAAGCTCTACAGGCTAATTGTATTGCCTCCTCTCTAATCCCTAAATCTCCTAATTAATTACTGTCGATCCCAAGTTTTTTTTATTTGCTCATGTAACTATCTTGTCAGACGTGATAAGATTGTTCACACTTGTTTGTACACACAAACACGCTGCTCTGCTGTTTCTCATAAGGGTACATTCGGCCCGCAAGACGCGCAGTGAAGATGATGCTCAGCAAAATGCCTTCTTGACTCAGACACTGGAAGATAAGGTTGCCCAATCCCCTCATTGCCTCTCTGAACAGCAGTGGTAATACCAGCACTGATAAAGCACCACATGCTGCTCAGTCTGTGCTCTGCACAGTGGGCCTGTTTTGCTAAATAAGGACAGAGCAGCCCGGATATTTTTATCTCGCCTCATCTCATCACCCTGAAATCATTTAGTATTGAGTGAAGAAGCTCCCTTGGCTGAGCTCTGTGCTTGAGCGTGAGTTTAGATGGATGTTTGATTGTTTGATTCCTTTTTGCCTTTTAATGTCTGCCTCATCAGATAGAGAGCTGGTGAAGGTCAGGGCTGCAACTAGCGATTATTTTCATGGACGATACGTCAATTGATCATTATTCAACTAAGTGGTTATTAGTTTTGTCAGAAAATATGAAAATATGTCAGAAAAATGGTCTTTGCAAATACCCAGAAATCAAGGTGACATCTTTAGATTGCCTGTTTTGTCCGACTTGTTGTCTGAATGGATTTAATTCACAACGATATAAAACTGTTAATTACGAGAGCAGCAAATCCTCAAATTTGGAAAGCTGAATTTAACTCAGATCTTACTAAGTACTTAATTATCAAACTGTTTCTGCCAATTTATTGTGACCCTTTGATTAAATAATTAAACATTTTAGTACCAGTGCAGGTTATGTGTACAGCGCTGGTAAATCCGGGTTCAAAGTATGTGTGTTCTAGCAGTCTTTCTTGCGCTAACACAGCAGCTGTATGTGCAACAGCCTGATTTATCTTAATTAAGCTTCATTGCCCTCTTTAGAATAAGGAAACGCATGACGCTTAAGTAGCTAAACAGATGGACACCCAAACCTAATCCCTGCCTCACCCGCACTGCGTACACCCCCAAACTCATCCAACTCCTCCCATCCCCGCCGAGTCTCTCCAAAACACACACTTCCTGCTTTCATCCTCTCCTCATCCTCTAATTTCTTCCATGAGACACATTATCAACATGAAGGCATCTTGGCTGCACATCCTCCTCCTCCTCCTCCTACTCTTTCTATTCCTCCTTCCATTCTCCGGTTGTAAATTGTGCCTCATACTGAACATTTGGTGTGCGCCTGGCGCCTGTTTGCCAAGGCTGGCAGTTATTTCACCTGTCAACCTCTCCAAATCCTCAGCAGGCCTGGAAGCACATGCCGGTAGATGGTGGGGAAGCTGTGAGGAGGCAACTGCTCCTCCACCTTTACTCTGACAGTTATAGTCAGATCAGAGCTGTCAGGGTGAATGAGGGAATTTGCCATTTAAAGTGATGCCACCCTGTCACTCTCCTGCACCTCAAAGTCAAAGTGAAAAAAAGAGAGAGGCTTTGTGGCAAGTGTTAAGTCTATTGTAGTCATTTTTAAGGAGAGGAACAGGCTCAAAAAACATATAATCACTTGTTCTGAGCTACTTAAGCAGGGGCTCGGTCAGTCATGCCCTAAAGGTGGAGAAGGCGATTCTGGAGAAAGATAGTTGACCCTAAATTTCAATTTCACCCGAGGATGAACCACGTAAAGTAACTGTCCAATCAGGATCATGTTCATGTAGCACAGATCTGCTAGTTTGAAAACAGAAGTAAGACGACATTAAATACCTCAGTCTCTGCAATTCACCTAAAAAGTAGATGGACGTGTGTTGCCCACCCCTACTCCACGGTCATAAACCACTTTGTACCTACGTCTACAACTTTATTGTATTGTACAGCAAAGGCAGGGGATATTTCTACCGAAGGGATGGACTGGTTTTGATAAACAAGGAGGAGATTAGGGTAGAATTAAATGAGGATATACTGGTGGGATTTGGTGGCTGCCCTTGTTTGGGCTTAGGCCCCCGTGGATAGCTTTAGGCCAGCTGTAGGGGTGAATGTACCGAGTGCAGTCGTGATTTGGCTCTGGCAGCGCAGGACTGGCTTCTCGCTGTCTTATTTTATGCCTGGTGAGTCACGACTTACATAATTTCTGTTTTTTTCCAAACATATGACTTATTCATGCTCGTGGATTGCGTGCTAGAGTGGCTCAGGTAAAAAGGCCACTTGCAGCATATTGACATCACCTGGGAGTCGAGCGTCGGGCGCTGTGTGCAGGGCAGCACCTCTACTCATTGTGCAATATGTCAGACGGCCGTGACTGCCTTGTGGCGCTGAGAACTTTATCCCTTTCACCGTTTACACTCGAGTCCGGTGCAGAGCGGGTCAGCCTGCGCCTCTTCACAGGGATGTTAACTTAACGAGCTGTCACAGCAGGTCAGACAGAGTCCAGAGTGGGAGGGAGGGGAAAATATGTAGATTCGCAGATGAGAAGTGCTTTCTACTTGCCTGTGAACAGATGTTGGAGGGCTGGTGGTGTAAAGGGAGTGTTGGAGCAGACACGTTGAGACAGGGGGGGTTGTGGCTATGAGAACCCTGAGGGGAAGAGTCAAGTATTTAAAGGCCGTAGAAGTGGAGAGTTTATAAAAGCATGTGGTCAGATTCTCTTTTTTATTTTTGACCAGCTCTAATAATAGCAGCACCTCTCACACACAGAAATAACCGCCTGTGGAGAAGACTGTACCACATTTCCACATGGCAGAGACAGCTAGCTGAAGGAGGCAGGCAGCCATGGCAGTGGCCCAGATTGACTTGACAGTGCAGCAAAGCAGGATGCCTGCCCTGACCGCTTCCTCCACATATGGCGGATATTCATCTCTGGGGTGCTCCCAAATAAAGAGCAGAAATGTAGTATAACATTATCACCATATGACAGCACTGTGCACCAACTGAGAGGGGCAGTGTGAAGAGCTGGCAGGCAACCAAGGGCCTTCATTCAGTGGGTTTATACTGCCCTCTTCTGCATATTCTTAGTTAATGCACTACGGGGAAAAATATTCCTACTCCACTGCCAGATTTGATCCCTCTTATTTCATCTTTATTGAACCAGGCAGAGCTTATTTTTGAAATGTACATTTATAAGACATAACCATTTTATAACCATGCAAAACAACTTATAACAAGGCTTATAAAGTGTCGTCAGTTACTCTGCTGCCCCCTCTGTTTTTGGAGCTACCTTCAAATTCGTGCATATATTTTACAAATCTTTATCAGACATTGTTCCTTTTCAGAAATAATTTATAACCTTTCATCATCCATTAGTACAGCACCGTTTTCTATGTGTCTTTATAACTGGCAAAGGTTATGGTAGTTGAATTATGAATGTGCTTATAATGCATTATAGACATAGCCGTCATAGAAAGTACGCTGTAAAAAGCCGCCTTGGGGGAATGGATATCAAAGATGTTTCCTGTTATTTCTGTGGCCTTAAAATCTGGTAATCTGATATGTGCTGTTAACCCTCTTTCTGTCTCGATCTCAGGGCCAGGCAGACCTGCTGAAGCACGCTAAGAGCGAGGCACTGGACACTCTGCGTCAGATCCACTGTGCAGCTCAGTCCTGTGGTCTCAGTAAGAACGGAGCATCTTCCCCCCAGCTCCAACACCATCCGCACCACCAGCCGCAGCAGGTCCAGATACAGCACCAGCCTCCGGCTAAGCCCTACCCACAACCCCCACCACTGCATCAGTCCCAAACTCAGCCCATATCCCACACCGCACCTCAGGCTTATCTCCATCCCCTTCCCCAACAAAACCCCCAGCTGCCAGCTGTCCCTCTGGTTCAAACTGTTTCAAAACCACCTGCGTATCCTCAACCCCCACCCATACCCCAGTTTCAGTTCCAGAGCCAGCAGCAGAGGGCAGCAGGACCTCTGGACACCCTCCCCGAGAAAGAGACGGTCTGCGAGGATCCTGTGGGATCCTGCTGACCCGCAGCCTGTGCCCACAGAGAATCAGACCCAAAGAGAGACAGAGAGAGCGAGGTAGACATGGAGAAACAGCAGGGTGTAGACAAAAAGCAAGAGGCCAGTATAGAAAGGGAGATGGAGGAGGTGGCCGAGAGGATTAAAGAGATGATGATGCTGAGGAAGGCTCGACGCGTTAGAAGTGAAACACAAGTCTGAAAGGAGCAAACAAAGAGAGACCTCACACTTCAGTTACACATTTCTAAACAGGTAGAAAACTGGAAAAGATGATGTTTACTTTTCTCGCGGATATGGAAGATAATCTTCCATCTGAGCCAAGAAGTTTAGGTCTCCTCTGTTTTCTCTCTTGTGAAAAAAGGTTAACATCTGTTAACAGACTTGTGGTGTGTGCTTCTGCATAGCAGCAGTCGGATCAGTGAGTTAGATATGTCTCTCTCTGGGCAGTGCTAGTTACATGCCCCTCCACTATGTACTCTAGCTCTGTGGGTACAGGCTTTACCTCACATTGGCATTTTCTGCCACATATTGCCTTTTGGTTTCCAGAGACTCCTCGGCATGTCTTTGAGCTTTTATTTCGTCATGCTCACACTCTTCCTCCCACATTTTTAGCATAACGTTAAGTACAAACCCCTCACTCCTTTTGACGAAGAGGAGGCCATTTTCATTTTAGAGCAGCTCGACCAGGCTGAGCTCTGTAGGAGTCACAGACGACCATTTCAGCACAAACCAGGGAGCTGTAGAGATAAAGTAGAAAAAACAAACTGCAGCTTTGTGTGTTCAGTCACATCGACGCACTTCTCGCACCCTTCACCGGTGTCACCCTCCATCGAGCCCCACACATCTCCAGTGTCATTCCTTAGGATATAAGTTCTCCGGCATTCCTGGACTCTCCCCCCAAAGGGTCTCCTCGTCTCCTCCCCAGGGGTTGTGTGTGTGACGTTACGTGACTTGGTGTTTCGGCCCCCAGGGTGGAGCTAGCCCACGTCCGAAAGTGGCGGAGCTCACCAGCCAATCACAAATGTTATATTTGACCCTGCCTGTTAGAGGTCAAAAGGTCAACAGGAACATGGTACTGCTGTCAATAAAACCACAAAATAAAATGAATATAGATGTAAACTGTATGTAAAATGTAAAAGGAACATATATTGCTATAATAATTCTTGCGGACACGGACATTAATGATTGCTATTATAATAATTGTTGTTAGTTCTATTGATATTCAGATTCTTTTTTAACATTAACTTCCACATATACAGTGATTTGACACCTGTTGTTCTGTGGTGCCGATCAGGACAACCAGTGCATGTGGGACTGGAATGAGGGATTACGGGTTAGCGCCACAAACACGAGGGTCAAACAACAACCTGACATGTGTTTCACTGCAAAGTGAGTGTGGATTCTGTAAAAGCTCCTTTAAGTGGCCCATTAAAACTGGCTTCATTGTTTATCCTGTCTCCTCTCATTCATTCCTCTTTAATGTCTTCTACAAGGAAGTGAAATATGCCGGTTTAGTAATTTCAGCAGTTTATCAATCAGCACGTGGAGTGACATTTTGCTGGAAATGCTTTAAGTAACGCAGGGTTCACAGAATGGCTTTGTCGATTGCATTCAAACAGACGTCACAGGCTCTTTAGAGCATTTTGAAAGCAGCTGTCACGGTGAATCCCAAGCAATCAATAAAGCCTTTCAAAAGCTTTATTGATTCCTTTTGACGCACTGCAATGCACTGTTAATTCTGCTGATCCAAAATTCTTTTGTTACGAAGAAACAAGAAGTAAACCATTTATCATATCATGCATGAGTTTGTCTTTTTAGAGCAATGCTCCCTGTTGTCCATAAGATGGCAACAGATATTAACTAAGTGGCTGCGAGGAAGAAGGGACGAAAAACAACAATCTGAAAGTCAATAAATGCTTTCAAAGGATTTTTGTTATCCTGCTGTGTTGACTAATGAGAGAGGCAGTTTATAAAGCAGACAGTAGAACAAGAATGTTGCTAAATGAGCCTACTCTAAGTTTTGGGTACCATGGATTCATCAACACCGCTCACGTCACCAGCACACAGTTTTTATAGGAGCAAGAAAAACACACAAAACTGCTCTTCGTGTGTCAATATGATGCCTCTTGTCTGAGAGGAAAAAACCTCTCGAACCTCATTAGCATGGCTTTTGAAATACATGTAGCTTTACAAACTAAGAAAGGGCATCTGGGCTTTCTCTTTATCTATATTATAGAGCTCATAGGACACATTAGCTAATTAACTTGTGTCCCTCACCACTCATTACAATGGTATGTCCTCGTAGACCTTTGGCATGCGGCCACAAAGAAATACCTGCAGTTCGTCAAAGGTCCAGAGAAGTGCCTAGGAGATGATCCACGTCAGGAGACTAATTAATGGCAAGGAGCTCGACATCAGCCCTTTAAATGAGCAAGAGAGTTATTGGCTGTGTGTTGTGTTTGTGGTTGGCCCTTAATGACGTCCACGTCGTGTGGACATCACAGATCGATATAAAAGACACTCGTCATTTTCCCTGGGACATCAGAAGATCAGATGACTCCACTTCACACCGGCCAGAAGATGATGTGGTTCCCCGCCAATTTCCAGAAAGCTACTGGGATGGACTCGTCTAACAGGGTGAGACAGCTTGAGTTTGATTTTTTTTTATTTTGACATTGCAAATTCACAGTTTTAAAAGTTGTGTAAGGGGGGTTATTCCTGTAGGAGCTTGTTTGTGACCATGTCTTTCTACTTCTATACACATTTTTCCTTCACACTTTCACATTCTTTTGACCTCATCAAGACAGAGGTAGCGGAGGTATTTTGATGAATTTGTCGTGTTAGTATATATCAAAAGATGTCAAAGGTGTCGCTTTATGTTGAAAAGTGGTGGGGACAAAAAACATTTTAGAGGTTTCTTCAACATATGTGATTTTAGACATCGTAATAAGGGAATTGTATGATGTCAGAGTAGATAATCACAACAGGAAACTTTTAGCATATTTGCAACTAATTAGGCTCTTAAAAAACTGATGGGGACAAAATTGGTTATTTCAGAAGGAGTTGGGGACATGTCCCCAGTGTAAATGACATGTATGCGTGACATTGTTTCACCATGTAAGGAAAATCCTAAGAAGCATCCTCACACGATGAAACCACAGTACCACAGAAACCTTTTCTCCGTCCCAGGGGTCAATCTCACCTTGGACATTTAAAGAAGTTTGAAAACTTTCCGAGGCAGGCATCAGGCATTTTATTCAATGACTTTAAACTGTATCTCACCTGGTTCAAGGGCTGCAAATTATTTTTGTCCTTGTGTATCCATTTCTATAAACATAAACAAAGATAATCATTTTTATTCAGGTTGCTTAGCCATCATTAAAACCAAATGCACATGATTTTCATTTAACAAAATAAAATGCATTTTATTGGTTTGGGATGGTTTTGTTTATGTAATACCACTATGACTAGAGATTAAGGTATTAGCATGTAAATGTCAGTGTGAGATTAATAGAGATTAAGTGATGATTCATGTCCTTTATGCTTGGATCAATAATTGTGTGCAGTACCATTACCCTAACAGCTGGTCCTGGAGAGACTCAAGATCGGGATTTAATTATGTTTCTAAATATAAATGAGCATCATAATATTAGAAATTCAGTTGTTAATATTTCTTGTTCTCAGGAGTTTGTCTCTCCATCCTTGATTCAGGCTTTTGTATCAATCGATCAATAAGATGTGCTCAGCAACTTGTAACACATGTGTAAAACATACATATTAAATAATATCGACATTTCAAAGACATGCAGATAAATAACTGTTCAGATCATCATCTTGTATCAGTATAAACTCATCTCTTTTGCCCAGCAGAAAGTCCTGGTGCTGGTGCTGATGTTGCTGCTGTCTCACCTGGCATGTGATGCTCACAGCATGTCTGAGTGCTGCAGACAACCAGCCCGCTCCTGTCGCCTCTATGTGTTGCTGTGTCGCTCCGGCAGCAAGACCTCAGGGGGACCGCTGACTGGAGATGCCTCCGCCGGCATCCTCACTCTGGGTAAACGCAGAGACGAAGAAGATCGCTTGCAGAGCCGACTCCACCAGCTCCTCCATGGCTCCAACCAGGCAGCAGGGATCCTGACTATGGGGAAGAGGACTGAAGAGAGGGCTGCACAGCAGTACATGGACTGGATGGCTCAGTCAGGAACAACCATTACAACGCCTGTTTTGAGCTAAATACTTTAGTTAATTTATAAAATGTAAATTTGATTTCATGTAGAAACAATTTTGTGATTTTCTTTGAATAGTGCCTTTTTGAATGTGGTGCATTTGCAGATAACATTATGAAGATGTGAAATATTGTACATATATGGAGAAGACATGGTGTGGTGCAATAAAAAATGTAAAGCTGACAACATATCTCTGGGCTTGCATTTGTTTGAGTTGGGGTATTGGGCTGTAAAGGTGTAGCACTTTTTTTTCCGAAGTAAAAGGGAGAATTTAAAGTGAATAAAAGATCTGACCCCCCTCCACTCCCCGATAAACTGGTGCAGTTACATTGAATCAAAGCCCAGCATCTCAACTCACACTTGAAAGCGGATCACAGTGTGGGAGTGAAGAAGACCACAAGATGGTGCTGATATGATTAAAAAGTGAGGAAGGTAGTGATGTGGAGGATCAAGATGATAAACTATCTATATTCAATTGTTCTACTACAATTTCTGTTTCAATTGTTCTCACCTTTGGACACATTTGGATTACGCCCGAGGAGCTGCTCGGGGCCATTTTGTGTTTTGTGTCTCTTTTTTCCAGGTGTTTCTTTACATTTTAAAACGAGTCCCCATCTATTTCATCTGTTTAGGAGAATGCTGCAACACTGTTTTGCAGTGAAGCTCCAGAAATGTTTTTTTTTTACTAGAAAACTACAAATATCGGATGTTATCAGATTTCTTTTCCACCATTTGTTAACTGACTTGACCCAAAGTCCCACTCCTCGTTACGTAGCACTGACCTTTGCTGTGTGAAGTCTTTCTTTGACGAGAAGGTGCTTTATGATGCTGAATGATGCTTTTGGGTTTTCTGTTCACATTCTAAAATAATCAACAACTTCAGTGCTTACTGTCACTTCCTGGGCCTCTTGGGCCAACAGTAAGCTATGCAAACACATACAGAATAGGCTACATGATACTCACATTGACAAATCTTTTGTTTTTTTATTCTTGAGGACATTTTATTGTTTTGTTGCTCCTGTGAGAACAGAAATCATTTTATCTTACACAGTCCAGATTGTAACTGCCGTGCATACAAATAAAGGGGAGCCAGATTGTTTTCCACAGCTGTCTGCCTGCGTTCTCAGTTTTGAGGCACCTGAAGCTCATTTGATACACTGCGGAGCGCTCAGCAAAATGTTTTATTGTGGTTATTTTACCATAATAATTAGTTTAATGCTCATGTTGGCCTTAAAAGTGCATTTCATCTGCCGAAATGCCTCTTGTGTATCAGTATATAACTGAAACGTCTTTTTGCAAACAGTCCAAACTAAAATAACTTATGATATGAAAGCTATCATTGGTTTTAATAGGTCCTTCATGGATATGATTATAATGAGCTTTGCATTAATGAAATGTCAGGTCTCAGTGGGTGTGTGATTGTGCACAGCAGCTTCACTCGTCCGTATGGAAACTCGAGGAAAGGGGAAGTTATGAAGGATGCTACACAAAGACGTGTGTTTTTGTTTAGAAATGCCATCAGTATCTTTGTGTGTATACATGTAAGCTTACACCGCAGCTGTGTGTGTGTGTGTGTGTGTGTGTGGGTGTTTATTTATGCACAGTATAGGTAGCAAAGGAAATGTGAAATACATATGGGGATTCAGACAGCCAGCTGATAGATCCTCCAAGCTGCTGACAACATCAAGCTTAGCAGTCGAGGAACTTTTGTGTCCTTGAGACAGACCGTGAATCATCATCCTGTTCTGCTCTTTTTTAAACCTGACCTCTGACCTCCATATGTCCATAAAGGAGCATGATTCATCTTTACATAAAAGTCTAACAAAAAGAAAATCCAAAGCAGGCGACACATAACAAGGCTCTCTTTTTTGTGTTTCTCAGTATTTACATTGTACAGGATGAGCTCTTTGTGTACAACAGTTTAATGGTCTACAATTTGAGCAACAGAACAGAGCAGCATGTCCAGGTTTAGAAATGATGGAGAGGTGGAGAGAAAGAGAAAGGGAGAGCAGATGGAGAAAGAAAGAAAGAGATGCCTAATAACTTCTCTGGGGAGCGAGAAGTAGGAGGATGCAGGTTTTATATGAGAAAGAGAGAGAAGGTAAGAGAGATAACTAACAAACACACAATGTGCAGGAAAGCGGGATGGTTCAGGCTCTTCTTTGAGAGACAGAGGGAGGGAGGGAGAGAGAGAGGCAGGGGACTCTGATATGGCACTAACCATGGTGAGGGGAGTCAGACCGACTGAAGGGAAGCCGAGGCTTCACTGTGATACTGGAGCAGTGCTGAGAGCACAGGGATGCGCAACTGAAGCTGAAATCTTCACACTGAGGGAGAAGCTTTAGAGCGCTGCAACACCTCCGAGCTCTCTGCTGTAGATTTCTGTAGGGCGCAAGTAGGTGGTTTCCTTTCGACAGCATAGAGCAGAAAACAACCAGGACTTCTTTAGAAAATTGTGGAGTTACAGCGTGAGGAGAGGGGCCGTGGTTTTCTTTCCGATCCTCTTTGGGGAGTCAACTGATGGAAACTGTTGTCTGAGAGTCCGCAGCCTTCTCTTAATCCGGTACAAGATGCCTGTGATGAAGGGCCTCCTCGCCCCACAGAACACCTTCTTGGAGACCATCGCAAACCACTTCGATGGCACTCGTAAGTATATTATGGAGAGGAGATTTTCATTCATTTCTCTCTACAGTTTTTGTTTCTTGGGAGTGCTTTTAAGAATTGTCAAAGAAAATAATTATTACACTGCACGTGTCACTTGGCAGTATTCTTGGACTACAATTTAAATGTAGTTTTTGGGAAAGAAAAACATTCAGTAAATCCTTTTCGGTTGTGCACACATTTTGTTCTTTTGGCGAACTGTATCGTGAAAATAGTGCAGTCATTGTGTTTCATACTTCTCCTTCAGAGATTCACATTATTCAATTAAAATCAAGATTCCAGCCAATAAATGAATCTCAGTTGTGAAGCTGCAGCTCCACCAGCCAAGCCTACTGCAGCTTTTAGGATTTTAGCCTTTGGCATTTATGTAACCCACTTTAGGATTGTGACTGGCACTAAAAAACACTGCTGTCAACAAGTGTGTCCATCAGTAGTGAGGTCCAGTTATAAGATTATTATGTGACAGTGAACCAGAACTAGAAATTGAGACGGACAGTTCTGTCTAGGATGATACAGAGGAACTGAAGAGCCACTTGTTGAGCCATAGTGCTGCTTATTAGGATGTTCCACTGTTGAGATCTGTGTGGGGTTTTTTTCTGCATTCAAGGTCTTTCTATAAAATGAGCCAACAAAGAAATGTCAATAGTATTCTTCAGCAATATGAAAAGCTGTAGAGCTTACTGTTTTTTGTCTTTGTCTGTCGTTTCAAATTGAAAAAAAGGAATGAAAATGTATCCACACACTTACCTGAGTATGCTTTCAGCAGGTTTACAATGTTTCTCACGTATTTTTCTTACATATTAAACTTTTTATGGTTCTTTTTTTGTGGACTATCGCAAAATGTGCTGGTATATATCTGATATCGATTTTTGCTTCGTACATCCTTTTGGTGTTTTTGTGCTAAGGTGTTATGGTCGCAGGAGAGGTGCAACAAAATGCAAGGTCCAAACGAAGCAACGGAGGTGTTGATATTTTGTTGAAAATTGGCTTGTACTGTTGCTGCTGAAAATAGACGTCCCAATCAGCATCAGATCTCTTTCAGTAGTGTCACTCATTTATTAAATATGTGACTCCAGAAAGAAAAATGACAGAATTGTACTAAATACTATGACTAAAAAACTAATTAAACACTGTGCAACCACAAGAAATGTAAAGGTCCGATTTGTAAGATAGCCGATTGCTGAGAACTGACAAGACAAGACAAGACAAGATAGGATAAGATAAGACAAGATAAGACTTTATTGATCCCTCAACGGGGGAATTTGCCTGTTACAGCAGCTCAAGCAGATGGAATAAAACAGTGATTCAATGAGAGATAATAAATGAAAAAAACAAGATAAAATAGAATAATAGAAAAATGGGCTAAAAATATTAATAAGAAAGATAAGTACACTTCTATCACATGCAGATATGACCAAGAATGACAATTCCACAGATATTGTACTAAAAATAATAATATGTAAGATTTTGTATAGGAAAAAAAAGCACAGCAGGACTTTCAATATCATCACAAATGTGTTGCCAACATCACATTATTTCCCTGTTTGGAGTCTCCAAAGTGTGCAAAGCTTGCTGCATTTGATGTAGCAGATGCACTTGGATACGCACTTGGAGACCTCACACACAGGAACTATGTTAGTCTGTGCTATTGGGATATTAAAATTGAGCCTAACAGGAAGGACTGTTCATGACTGCTGGTTTAAGGTTTGTTCTACCAGCCCAAGTTAGTTAGTGCTCATTATGCCTCAGATGTAGAAAGTCTTCAGCAGGCACTGGACAGCTCTTTCCAGAACACGATGGAAGGTGTGAGAGTGTATTTACGGGTCAGACCTCGCATGTAATTTACAACTTAACAAATTCAGTGTGATGACACTCTCTCCGTCTGACAAACAGATCGTCCGTTCCCTCCGTGAGACACACACACACACATCGTATGCACGTACACACTGGCAGTTTCTCAATCTTAGCTGCCACTGTGTGCGGATTGACCGAGCAGCTGAGTGGGAGGTGAAGGGGCCAACTGACAAAGAGATGGCTGCAGAGCCGAGCACTATTCAATCAAAGAACTGCCTTGAATCTCACTCAGTTTGAATTGAAAGCCTTTTCTGTGTGAGGACATCTTTGTGTGAAGGAGAAGCTGATAACTGCAGAGCCCGAAAGTCTATTTCAATTCACGTCTCAGTGCAGAAGAAAACACTGTAATACAAATGTGTGGTGCAATTGTGGAGTGAAACAGGGTTCAGGGGAATGCAGCGTGACCCTGTGTGAGCAGGGCAATTAATTAAAATGAATTATGTATTTAGTCAAAAGCCATTCAAGTATCATCAGAGGTCTTACACAGTCAGTACAGTACCAGTAACAGAGAGCTGTAGCTTTTTTCCCCTCCTTGTCGACAGTCTCTTCTGCTAATTGCATAGGTAGGTGTTGGGATTGTATTTCTCTCCTCCTCATAAGTGCTGTCATGGATAATTAGTGATGAGAATCACTGCACTTGAGTGACTGCAGTTTAAGTGAAAGGAAACATTAGGAGCACGCCCAGCAGAATTGGAAATGTAACAATGATAAAAAAATGATTCGCTTGACTAAGAAATTACAGTTCTTTTGTTGCATAATCAATCGCAACATGCACTGATTTTCTATCTACGCTTGGATATGAGCATTTACTGACAAGAAATCACTGATGCACAGTTCTCTGGCCAGCAGGCTGCGATGGCTGTCAGTTCTTCTGAATAATACGAAGCCATAGAAACAGGCTGAGGGAGAGGAAAGATGTGGCGGAAAGACTTTATTTTAGAGACAGGACCTGACAACTGGCGGTAACGGATCCCACCGAGTGTGCCTCTGCTCCTGCAGGCGACAGCTGAGAGACAAGAATCTGACTAATTTGCACAATATTGATAATTGGCATGTGCAGGTGATCAGGTAATTGGAGAAAATCTGCACCTCAGTTTTAGCCATTTCATCTTCGTCGTCGTCATTCAGGTTGTTAGCACTTTAGCAATCAGAGTCATTCAGGTCTGCTAAATGCAGAATGAAGTATGAATCAGAGTGAGGATAATACTGCACACACTTTACTGGCTACATCTGAGATCCAGAGGGCACGGTGTCTTGGTAACCCCCCCCTCGATGCAAATTGCAGGGTTGCCATATGTTTTATTTTTTCCTACACAGATTGCTATGGCAACACAAGCATAGATACAGTAGATAATAATTTAGGTTCTTGCTGGATTTAGTGCACACTTATCGGGCAGAAAATAATCACACATCACTAAACGCATGTCTTTTTTTTCCTCTGGAACAAACACTTGTCGACGGCCCCTCAATGCTGTGAATATTTCTTTGTATAAACATCACAAATAAGGATCATCAGGTGAATCTATAACTGCATGCATCTGAATAAAGTGGCATTATCAGTGTGTGTTTAACGCTCTGAGGTTTAAGGGAGGAAACAAATGATCAGTCTCATTAAAACTGGCTCAGTGCAGGTGCTCGGTGTTGTCTTTTGCAGCTCTGTCATCACTATACTGTAGTGTTCTTGCCGCATAGTCAAACAAAGATGGTTATTTGAAATTTAATCCACCTGCATCCAGAGAGCAACTGAATGAAATTGAAAGAAGACACCGTTCAGTTGGCTCTGTCTAAATATTGAAGGGATATAGGGCTGTGTGCAGACTAATGAAAGCCATGTCTTTACGATAAACCCCAGTGCATGACCCCGTATCATTTATTTTACACAAATCATTCTGCATCTTGTGAAAAATGGATTAACTCAGCCCATTTTACTGTCTGATAACTAAAGAGACAAACAGCATCTTGCAGCTGAACTTCAGCGCTTTGTCGAATTGCAGATTCATGATTATTTTCTTCTGCCTCACCGCCCACACTTAATGCCCTGAAATGACCTTCCAGCAGTTAGTAACAATGTTAATGGAGATTTTTTTTTTTTTTCAAACAAGGTTTTTTTGTTTCTTCTCTGTTTTAAGTGATTTTACAAAGCTCTTCGTGTCCTCCATTATTTCTCTGGCATTAAAGCATCCCTGACACACAGAAGCAGTCTGTCTCTTGCCTAGTGGGAGCAAGTACTGTTATGTAATATCTGAATGTTAAAGTTTTGGTTAAAATATGCTTCTAAGCTTTGTTAGAAGGTTCATGTGGTTTACTGTGTGTAACCTACTGCAGAAAGAAGGAACCACTCTGCGGTATAAATAACAGCTTTTCACTTAAATATGAGCAAATGTCGATTTATCAGCAAGAGGCAACATAATTCAAACTAGCTAACTGACATGAGTGCGGCCGGAGGCGCAATCTGGTGTAATGCTGTTCCTCAAGATCCAAAGTTAATTATTGATCACTATCTTAAGAAAACAAAGTTTGAAAAAGCTGATTTGTGGGTCAGTGGTTAAGGTTAAGGTAACGGTTATGGGCAAGTCTCCAGGGAATGAACATGAATCTATATAAAGTCCCCAAAAGTGAAGGGGTTAGGGTTATGCCTAACCCTTACCCTAACCCATGAATCAACATTTGAATATGTGTGTTTGTGTGTGTGTGTGTGTGTGGCTGTGTAAATACTAAATCAATTGCACAACCAGTGGCAGGATGCGACCACGCTCCACATGCTAATTAAGGGCTAAAGCCTCGCTGGTCTCCCATGGAGCCAGCTGGGACCCTGCATATATCCTTCAGACTTCATACACACCAGCAGCTTACTTCAAAGCCCTCTCTGATGTAGACTAGACTATTTCAGGGCTCTGAGCTGAGAGCAAATAGAAAGTCTCAGATAAAGAAAAAAAAACAGTTGTTTATCTCTTTTGGTGCCTCAACAAATGAATCAAATCTGGAGAGGTAAGGAAAGAGAAAAGTCAACCAAAGAGCCTGGCCGCCTCCTCTGAGCGTTACACTCTCAGAGCTGCTGTCTGTGCAGTTTGAAAACCACAAAATATTCCCTGTTGTTCCATTATTTCTCCAGGTCACACGGCAGCTTTACCTCCAACTTTTTTTATTTCCCTCGCAGACAGTAACTTCCTCCTGGGAAATGCTCAGGGTCGTTATGGCCACCCCATCGTGTACTGCTCCGACGGGTTTTGTGAGCTGACCGGCTTCGTTCGGAATGAGGTGATGCAGAAAACGTGTACCTGCGGCTTCCTCCACGGAGCCGAAACCAGTGAGAGTGTAATCCAACAGGTGGACAAAGCCCTGGAGGGCCAGCAGGAGTACCAGGGAGAGGTCTGCTTCTATAGGAAAAATGGTAAGGATTGTCTTCATGTGATCACGCAGATCTTGATTCAGATGTAAGCGTAATACTTTGTCCAATATCTGCAGGAAATCCATTTTGGTGCCTCCTGGATATCGTGCCAATTAAAAATGAGAAAGGTGAGGTGGTGCTGTTCCTCTTATCCTTCAAAGACATCAGTGAATCATACGGGAAGAGCCACCACTACAGCCAAGGAGACGGTGAGGCCTGGCTGTTATTTGTCCTACTTCAGTTTCATCTTCAAAATGTCGTGCCACACATTCGTTTACAAAGACCGGAGGCTAAGACGGGATCTGCCTTTAATTCTGTGAGTGTAATTATTTTTGCTCACAGGTATGTCAGAAACTGCTCATCAGAGCAGGAAAAGCCATCGATCGCACTTTTCCCAAGCCCGAGCGAGGGGGAGGACTATTCTGCAACAGATGACCAACCTGTTTTCCAAGAGGGGCAAGAGAAAACTGGCCGATGTGAGTGTAAAACCCCTGCTGAATAAATGATATATATAAATATGTTTAAATCAATTCAAGTCTATTCGAAATGTGTGGAAAATCTCATGTTTACGATGATGATGGCAGCGGATGATTATAATCAGGCTTCCTGGCTAACCGTTCTCTCGTGCTGAGCTAATAACTGCATGTGAGCACCACCTCAGTAGGCACTGAAGAAAATCACATTCTTTGTCCTTTTTCATTATTTTTTTAAAATTTGGTTTCATTTATCCAAAGAATTCATTGTACGCCAGCGTTCAAGGTTCAGGCCCAGCATCAGATTAGTACATTTGTAATATTAGTGTCCTCTCTCCTCAATTGCTCACGTTGCTCTCAGGATCCTTTATGTGACTTTTATGTGTGCTGCCTTTTCAGAGTGTGTTCCAGAAACCGTCTCTACCTGAGTACAAGGTTGCGGCCGTGAAGAAGTCACGTTTCATCCTGCTTCACTACAGCATCTCCAAGGCCCTCTGGGACTGGCTTATTCTGCTGGCGACCTTTTACGTCGCCGTCGCCGTGCCCTACGACATCTGCTTTGTCAGTCCTGACGAGGGCAGCGACCATCACTCGTTTGTCAGTCGCAGCACTATAGGCAGTGACATAGCAGTGGAGATGCTCTTCATTCTTGGTATGATGTATTTGTATTTGATTAAAGGGACAGTTCGACCCAAAATCAAAAATATATTTTGGCGCTTCCAGCCCTGCAAGCCAAGCGCTACAGCTACAGCTAAGAGGAAAAATATGCATTTTTGATTTTTGGGGTGCTGCCCTTTTAATACACGTTATCATAAAATGTTTGTAGTCGTGTCATTTTGCACTTTTTGACCTTGCAAAAAACAACAACATTATTTTCAATGATAAAAAAGGAATTTGAACACCAACTTGTAAACAACTTCAGTGAACAAAAGGCTGCCTCTAGATAGTAGGCGATTGTATTCTTCTGTCAGTCAGATAATTAGTAGTTTGTACCCATATAATTTTAAAGTAACATCTCCTACAATGATTGCAGGCTGCACACCAGCAGACCTGACCTTTATGGTGAAGCATCTTGAGTGGCGTTATGAAGAGACAACAATGTTCACTTTAAATTAAGAGCAAATATAGTTTTTCCAAGTGCAGCTGCAGCTGTTTCCCTGGCGATGGCTTAAACATAACCACACCTCCCACCTTTCCTCGCCCACGCAGCGTGTCTCTGTTGCCCCAGGTTACCGATCATAATTAGATTTCTCTCACTTTGTCCCACTTTCCCTCCGAAGGAAGTGTGATAGCACATCTGTCATGAGGCTGACTTCCTCACACTCAACAGGTTTGTCTGGGGACAGACAGTGACACTCGTGCTCAAAATTAACTCACCTGGTTTCACAGGCTGCCTCTGTGTGAAAGTAAATTATTTTTAGGGCAAGTTTCAATGAAGAGCGGAGGCTTCGTGATGGATGCTTGTTCCTGAACCAGTTTCATTTCAGTTCACGTACACGCTCCATCCAATCTCAATGTCTTTGCAAGTGAAGGTTACATGCAATGCCAGGGAAATATTAAACAATTTCAGGAATATGTTGGATAAATTGCTAACGTCGTTATTCCTGGCTGCAATTTAGTGTGTTTCTAATGCTCAGTGAAGTGCTAGAAAGAGTTTTTTCCTCAAAATAAAAGTCTTACAATATTAAAAAATACTTTCAGATACTTTTATTTGGCCTCCAATATCAATAGGAGGGTTTTTAAAACGTATGTTTTTCAATATTCACTTCCTTAAAGGTGCAATATGTAGGGATAATAATAAACAGAATGTGAATAAATGGCAGTTTTGACATTATGATGATGTGTTGGAGAGATATCTACTGAAGTTAGTACGCTAACCAGCTAGCCCCAACCCGTCGCAGTCCAAAGATCCTGTGCTAGTGTTGGAAACACTTAAACCCCCCTGATCCCCAAGCTCCTGGTCTGAGTCACTAGCTACACGGCTAACTGAGCTAACTAGATAAGGCAGCAGTTAGCGGTTACTCTGACAGGTAGCCAGTTCTTAGATATTACACCTTTAATAGCTACTGCAGCTATTAATGTAAAATCAGGAAACTATATGAGGCGTATTACAATTTATACTTCTTACTTATTTGTTACTCTTTTCCCAGTTGAGCTGCAAATTAATCACCTATTTTATAATTCTGAAGATAATTAATTTCTGTATCAGTTATTATAATTAGTCTGAGTAAACTCCCCAGTTTCAATCATGCTTTTTCTTTTTTCTTTTTATGTATTATTTCTGTTTTGTGACGAATTTCCGTTGCTCCTGCTCCTTTTCAGACATCATCCTGAATTTCCGCACCACCTACGTCAGTCAGTCAGGTCAGGTGGTGTACGACGCCCGATCCATTTACCTCCATTACTGCACCACCTGGTTCTTTGTGGATCTGATCGCAGCTTTGCCGTTTGACCTTCTCTACGCTTTCAACATCACAGTGGTAAGATTACTGTTTACTTAGAGTTCACTAAGCACTCAAGGTCTTTCACTTTCCTGGCCAACTTTAAGACCAGCCAATGTTTTAGTCGTGTTATGTCCTCAGAGCATCAGACTGGAGATGATTATCCCTCCACATTCAACCACTTCACTGAGCATCCTTGTTTGCCCGCTCGCTTCAGTTTTATCCTCCAGATGAACACTAGTACTTCTCATGGATTAGACTTACTTTGCCACAGGCCTCAGCTGACTCACAAAGACATCTCTCTAACGCCGGCCTTGGTTTGTTGAATCTAGCGCTCGTTAAAAACTTTCCTTCTTCTAAATTCAGAACAAGTGCTTCTCAATAGAGACAATTGAATCAAAAGACAAAAAGAGGGCCACAGGTTTTACAGATAAATCCATCTAAATATAATATTATATAACACCAAACCCACAAGTTTGAATGTTCTGCTGATCTTTTCTAGACCTCGCTGGTGCACCTGTTGAAGACGGTTCGGCTTCTACGTCTGCTGCGCCTGTTACAGAAACTGGACCGCTACTCCCAGTACAGCGCTGTGGTCCTGACCCTGCTCATGTCTGTGTTTGCTCTGCTGGCTCACTGGATGGCTTGTGTCTGGTACGTCATCGGACGCAAGGAGATCGAAAGCAGTGACCCCGTAACCTGGGACATAGGTGAGCACCGCTGAATCAAGAGTATAATGTTCATCCTCACTCATTAAGCTGTCCTGTGGCATTTTTTATAGTCTCTCACTGCAATCCCAAAGGGCCAGGACTGTGGGTCATGCTTGAATGCCTGAATGCTTCAGCATCCTTTCAACCTCTAGCTCGTCTCCTCTCAGTACAGAGGAAGTCTAGTTCACAGCGTAATTCCATTATATCACCAGTAATGAATTATATCAGTCTACATTATATCACCCATTACCCATTATATCACTTGCCAAAGGAGAAAGGGTCGTCCATTGAGGCGGACACAAAGAAAAAATAAAATCAATGATTAGTCACCTTAGACACCCACATCACTCTTACACAACCATCATCTAACCTCGTTCCCCAGGCTGGCTTCAGGAGCTGGGAAAGCGTCTGGAGACCCCGTACATCAACAGCACCATGGGGGGGCCCTCCATGCCCAGCGCCTACATTGCGTCCCTCTACTTCACCCTCAGCAGTCTCACCAGCGTTGGATTTGGCAACGTGTGTGCCAACACAGATGCTGAGAAAATCTTCTCCATCTGCATTATGCTCATGGGTGGTGAGTTTATTGTGGTTCACAGAAAACTCCCAGAATTTTGAGAAATGATCTGAGGATATCACAATCTTACTCGCTCTCCCACCTCCAGCCCTGATGCACGCAGTGGTCTTTGGTAACGTGACAGCCATCATCCAGCGCATGTACTCGCGCCGCTCCCTCTACCACACCCGGATGAAGGATCTCAAGGATTTCATCCGTGTGCATCGGCTACCTCAGCAGCTGAAGCAGAGGATGCTGGAGTACTTTCAGGCCACTTGGTCAGTCAACAACGGCATCAACGCCAACGAGGTGGGTGAGGAATCACAGATTTTGAAGTGTTCTCCTGGCTCAGTTTGGCTGTGATACCTCTGAATATTTTTTATTTTTATATATATATAAAAACTTTTTCTGTTAGGTGAATCTCCTTTCAATAAGTGACTTTACAGTATGTGATTTGTCCAGTGTGTGGGCTGCAGAAATATCTTTTTTTGTGCAGAAAAGTACAGACTGTGTGGGTGCTAGATCCTACATTCATAAATGTCATCCTAAAAATGTGGGTCACCTCAAACTCTCTGGAGTCTCATTCTATTTCCTTAAGTAGACGTCACATTGTTGCAAATAGATCTTCAGTAACAATGCCAGGACCGATCTAGGAGAAGTTCCCTGTAATTACAAGAGTAGGAGTTGAAATAGAGAGAATGCTCATTAACACCCTCACCACCACCATCTGTAGATAATTAATTCGCTGTTGAAGGTAACAGACATAGCTGCTGGTTTCTGAGAGCGTGGTGGCTTTAACACCTCGTGTCTGTTTTTACTGAGCAGCTTGGCACATCATGTGAGTGCATCGACCTGTGAAACCGCAATCTCTACTTTGTTCTGGTCTTGTATTTAGCAGCAGTGGGTATTAAAGTATTAAAATGATCCTTTAGGCTGTAAAAGTGGCAGTAACTCAAGGAAAAATGTCTACTTCCGAGGAGAAGTCTTGAGAATTAAAATCTTCTGTCTTTAAGTACTTTAAAGGAGCGCCAAGTGATTTTTTTCTTTCCTTAATTAGGGAAACATGAGTGTCTCACTGTTTTTCCAGGCACCTGATGTATTTACATCCCTCCTAACTACAATATCTGAAACTTCAACACATCCTCATAAGCTAAACGACTGAATAGGTGAACTCCAATGACTGTCACAACGTACCAGCTACAAGCATACCGGACCTGGGACCTTTGTCGTACAGTTGCAATTGGTTAGCTTTAGGGAAACGTTGCGGTTTGGCTTAAAACGTGTGTGGACTGAACAACCGACACTATGAGCTGAAAAGTAGCTTAAATTCCTGCACCATGTTTTTAACAGATGTCTCTCAGCCATGTTTTTTAACAATCTGTCATACATCAGTTTGACAGCACAGATGCTGCAGTATTTTCCTCCTACTAAAACTGCATTGATTGTATTGTATTGTACTATTGTATTGTGTATAGGCTATACATGCTATTAAAATGCTTCTGAGCGCATACATGTAGCAGTACTGACCAGATCCAGGCAGATGACTCAGGCTGTTGCTGTTGTCCCAACTGACATGCTGCTTTTTCAATGCGGGCAGTGTGTTTTACTCAATAAGTGACATTTTCACATTTCGTTAAACTAAAAGTATTCCCTAACAGTGCTTAGATATGGATACAGTGTTTAAAATCACAATCAAATCATGACAGCAGCCCTCAGTCACTAAGATGTTCTGCTGCTTTTTTAAGTTTTAAAACTGCTGCTCTAAATCAGTAAAAAGAGACAATACTATGACTCAGAGAGGTGAGGGCAGATTCATTTCTCTATCAAATGTATTTCAGTGGTGAAGACTTATTTTTTTCTTGACCTCTCTCTTAGCTCCTGCATGACTTCCCAGATGAACTGCGGGCTGACATCGCCATGCACCTTAACAAAGACATCCTGCAGCTGCCAGTGTTTGAGCGAGCCAGCAGAGGGTGTCTGCGCTCCCTCTCCCTGCACATCAAGACATCCTTCTGTGCGCCAGGGGAATACCTTATACGTCATGGAGATGCTCTACAGGCAAACTATTTTGTCTGCTCGGGTTCCCTGGAGGTTCTTAAAGATGGCATGGTCCAGGCCATCCTTGGTCAGTGTGCTACAAATAGGAAACATTTCCTTACTTTCAGCTGTTGCACACCTTGTTGTAACTCCTCTGTTTTAACTGAAACCCCCCACAGGCAAAGGTGATCTTATTGGAGCTGACCTCCCGGATCATGGCCAGGTGATCAAGACAAATGCAGATGTGAAGGCGCTGACCTACTGTGACTTGCAGTACATCAGTGTGAGGGCCTTGAGGGAGGTCCTCGAGCTGTACCCAGAGTACGGCAGCCGGTTCAGCTCCGACATCCATCACAACCTCACCTATAACTTGAGAGAGGGCAGTGAAGCTGATGTAAGACATTTGCTCTCACAGACACACAGAAATTAAATTATCCTGCTCATTAGCAGCAACATACCTTCACTTCGCCACCAAATATAGAATATGTGTGTAATCTCTTGTTCATTTCGGCTTCAATATCTCCAGGGAGTGAAGAAGTTCCCATGGTGCTCCAGGCTGTCTCAGGTATGTGTGTTCCCTGAGGTGATTACATATCACTTTCAGCACAATCTGTATTTACATCATAGGGAATTAGTCGCTTTTCTGAAACTGGTTTTGTAAATGTGCCAGTATTCATATGGATAGGCTTCCCTGCATTCATTAATTCAGGTTTAAGGAAGGCCAGAGAGGCAAGTGAGGGCGGGAAAAAAAATCAGTTTCCTTTTTTTTTTAAATCTGTAAAAAGTTTTGGATGGTGTATTTTTTTATTTCTTTTGCCAGGATCATTTTTTTTAAGTGCATTTTTTAATCTGTAAAAGTTTTGGCATGTGTTTGTAATAACATTTTGGCCACAGGAGGCTGAAGTGCACTTTGACCCCTTGTTCTAAATAAGACTAAAAGCATTTATCTTTTTTTCCAGGAGTTTAATTTTTTCCATGCACACTAAAAACAAGGTACCTACTGTATGTTGTGTGTTGTCAAGCCATGTTAGATTACTGACATGTCTTCTGTTTAGTGTGCAGGGAGTATTACAAAATATATTTTTTAGAAAACTGATCTTGACCAAATCAAAAATAAACCTTTACAGTCAGAAGAAAAGAAAACCTTCAAAAAATAATCCTGGCAAAACTTTTTTTCCACCTGACCCTTGCCTCTCAGGGCTTCTGTATTTCCCCAAATCAAAGAAAAACATCTTTTTCCATTACCTCCTCAGGCTCATGCTTCTATGGACCATAAACTACCCTTTATAATCGAGGCAGATGATGAAGAAAATGGAGAAGACATGAGACACTCTCAGCAGAGGAGAGTGCCTCTGTTACACGGAGTGGGCAGCCCTGTTCGCCAGCCGTGCCTCAGCACCCTGATAGGAGAGGAGTTCCGCCACATCAACGCGCTCCGCCTCTGTCGATCACCTGTTCAGGACGGTCAAGGATGCAGCCCCTCTCCTCATCCATTCGCCAATGAGGAGCAGTGTCTGTCTCCTTTACCCAGGCTCCCCAGTGACCCAGGTTTCAATCATCGGCCTGCCAGATTACTCATGCCATCCTTACCTTGTGTCAGTCCCCTGAACCTCAGCCCCAGGTAAGCTGTTCATCCTGCTTTACCCTAAATATGATGCAGAATCTGTTTGCGTCTATTTAAAAATTATGTAACACTGATTTGTGTCTCTTCTAGGGTCGTGGATGGAATTGAGGACAACAGTCAAGCATTTCAATTTAATGTAGAGCAGAGCGAGACAAAGACTAATGTAACAGGTAAAGTCCCTCTGAGCGGTACAGTGGATGATTGTGAACTACATTGGATTGGGAACAGCAAACATCTTGATTAAAAACCCTTTTCAGGAACAAGTGCTGAACTCTAAGTCATGCAAGGTTGAAAAAGCATAGGAAAATATCAGATTTGTGACACTTTTATACATTTATTTCTCTATATTCAACCGTATTTCCTTATGTTTCATCCTTTTTCAGATCGGTTCCAGGTGAATGCTAACCTGCTTCTGGAGACGGAGGAAGTGAGACAGAACATCAGCAAACTGAACAAAGAGGTACGGTCAATATTAGATCCAACATAGTAATATTAAAATGGGAAATAGGGTTAAATGAACTTGTGAACATGAACATGCCAGTACTCCAATTTTTAGTGTGGTCTTTAAATATGTAATATGTTTGATTTCTGCCTACCTTTGTTATATATTATGTTGAGTTCTGTACTTATATGAGCCCAGCGGTAAGGGTACGTTTCAAAAACATTATCCACGTCGAGTCACGTCAGATAGATTTGTATCAGGAATTGTGGTAGTTTAATGGTGTGGTCACCACCAGCGAGGCAAGTTTGACCACAGGCTCATTTATCTTTTATTCACCCCAGGAACAAGCCACCTCAGTAACAAAATACTAAGATTTACTACAGATGTTTGGTATTAGGCGTCCTGCAACAAGGTCGTATGAGAGGTGTACGTGGGTGTGTGTGTGTTGATGGTTGTGTGGCGGCAGGAGCCATCCCGTCTGTTAAAAATTAACAAATCATTAAAACAAAGTTTTTCCTTCCAGGTGAACAACTTGAACCAAGAAGTATCCAACCTGGCCAAGGAGCTTCACAACATAATGCATTTCCTGCCGTCTCATATGGCCATGCTCCATTATACGCCTCCTGTCTCCTCATATACCTATACCTCGCCAATGGCTCCAAGTCCTAGTGTGACTGCTTCCAGCAACTGGCAGCCCCATGTCCCTTTAAACATCGCCACGGGGCTGCACCTCCATCATGAAGCAATCAGCCACCCTGCCAGAAATGTGTGGGGCTGCAGTGGGATGTCCGCCCAGGGTAGAAGTCCCACCTTGCTGCGCTCTTCAAGCCCGATGTCATCCTGCTTACACCTGTGCTGCTCTGACAGAGAAGGAGCCGCACCCCACAGGTTGCAGAGCCCTTGTGGCACCTTCCAAACCTCAAGAACAACTCCAAACTCTCCCTACATGACCCACCCGCATGCTCAAGGAGGTCCGTCCCTCCTGGCCCGCAGCTCTGCCTTTAGCAGCTTCCCAGGGATTTGTCAGACCCCACAGGTGGCTTACAATGCATCTATTCCCACGATGAGCAACTCTCACTCTCTATGCTCCACAGTCAATTCTGGGTACTCCCTTCCATCCCTGAGTGTTCAAACCAACTCGGATCCCACACATCAGACCAGCTCCCAAACACCCATCCACTCCTCCGTCACTCCCGTTGGCCAGCCGCAGTATCACACCACCTTCAGCTCTCTCAACTCTACTGGAGTCCACATGTCAGTGTGCACAGGGCACAATCAGAGCCAGCAGGGCTCCATCAGTGGTCCCAGGCTGAACGACCCTGTAGGATCCAGCCCTCTCCACCACACACAGGACCCTGCATGTTCTCTGCTGGGGCAGGTGACGGACAGAGACCGTAGAGCTTCACTGTATCATGAGACGACGGACAATATCGAATTTCTTGGTATGAGCAGCAGCACTTTAACTGTAGAAGTTCAGCCACCTCTCTTGGACATGGAGGAAACACAGATCCTGCACTGATGACCTCAGTATCTTGTTGTGTTACTCTATGATAGTGATGACTTTGTACCTTTAAAGACTTTCAGTGTAGTTTCCACCAAATAAAATGCGCAATCTTCTGCAGAAACCCTATCACCACCACTGAATAAAACTTCAATTTGTAGATTGCTTACTGGTCTGCAGAGATTGTAAAAGGGCCAGTGCATTAATATCCACCAAGACGTGCACCAGTCACTCTCTCTTAAGCATTTAATATTTGGATCATTTGGATATTTATAAAAACAAACAGTTGTTTGTTATCAGATAGACTACAAGGCTTTAGCAAGACAAGGGAGATTCCTTGCAGAAACCGTTATACCAGCTCAGTATGACCAGGCTTGAGATGCAAAGTTATGAGTTACGGGTATGCAGCGCCACTCAGTGGTGAGAGTCAGGTGGAACAGCAAACGGCTCATCATACACTTTCAGAGGAGCAAACTTGAATATGATACTTGTGAATATTCACCTACAACTGTACAGTTATTGATGGTTTTATTTGAATTTTATTTTTTTTACATTTGTATCGCAGCTATCAAAAAAACACGTGAGCACTCACCAGATGGAGGACGAGGCATTGCCACATTGTGCGTTGACAATATTTTGAGTTTTAAAGTGTTTTTCTTTTCATTTCGTTTGTGGAGGAAACACTTACAGAATAATCATGAAGTCATTCATAGTCCATCATATACTTCATACAGCACTCCTTCACAATGCACCTCCAGAACTGCTGCAGTGAGTACACACAGTAACATAATGGAGATGGCAGCATGGTAAGAGGCCTGTGCACCACCTGTGTGCTTCTTACATCCCTCCTTCACAGCTGAACTCCAAAACTTTTGGACATAATGAGACTCTCAAACAGTATAAAAACATTCACTGTGTGTGTCATACACTTATGGTTGACTTTGTTTACAACATGAGCTTTACTTTAGCTTTGGAAGATACTGAGGACGGTGCTCTATGACTTCACCGACACAAGCATGTGTACTCAACAGGGTTATACTCTCCACACAGGCCTCCTCTTTGTAACCCTGTGGCTCTTAGATGTTAGCTGTAATTCTGATGTACACGGTTGTATTAGCATGGTAACTTTAAACACAAACAGGGTCGCACAAGCAAAAAGAAGTGTTATGTTTCTTGGTTGAAAGAAGCAAACTTTATTTTTGTACAAAAGATAAATTATAACACCCCCTGAATCATAACGTTCATTAGAAACACAAGAGTCTATTATCTACATTATTCTAGGCCGCATGCTTCATTGTGTCATTTTGCCAGCGTGAATGTCTCTCAGACTCAAAACATGTTTAGACTGTCTGCTTAGCTGTTACATTTTGGAAATTTTTTTTTTTTTTTTCCTGTAATGGATTCATTAAAATGACTCATAGAGACCTCCTTCAGTCTGATCTCTTTTCTTTGGGGGTGTATGTTCATAATTGAATCCCACAGTTGTAAAATAAACAACTGAAAGGTATTTTGGATTAGCTGTTTGAAGCCATTTGAAGAGGGTTTAACCGTAAGTCAGTTTCACAACTATGTTTAATTATTTTTTCTTATGAATTGTATCAAAAGACAATCAAATATATTGGGTACCCTGGTAGCTCAGTTGGTAGAGCGGGCATGTGCAGAGGCCCTTTCCTCGGTGCAGCAGCCTGGGGGTCGAGTCCGACCTGTAGCCCTTCACTGCGTGTCATCCCCCCTCTCTCTCGTCCCAGCTCCTTTCATCTCTCTAGGCTGTCCTGTCAATAAAACCTTGAAAGGACAAAAAGAAAGAAAGAAAAACAAACACATCAGACATGTACTACATATTATGGAACATAAATATAAGACATTCAAATAAATAATGACTGCAAACTGAATCTGCTTGGGGTTATAAAGGTAGAAGAAATGGGAACATGGAAGAAATAAAAGGTACATTGTACATTTGTACAGCTTAACAGCTTTGTTACTTATTTTTAGTGTTAATAAGTGCCAGAGTTTTAATATATTCTTTAAATTCGCACAGGAAACCTTTTAAATTAAAGGATATGTGGGGAAATTCAAATTTACATTACATCATTGTGTACATCAGTGTGTACAAAAGTAAAATAAATGTGATAAAGACTCTGGTTCATCATTACAAAAGATAAAGGGGCCAGGGACAGGGCCAGGTGCCCCACCCAGGCTTTCCCTCCTGGAGATATGACTGTGTTTAAATTAAAAGCTGTGGACTGATGAGAAGACGACACATGACCCTGCAGGCCTCCCTCCCTCCCTCCCTCCCTGCGCTGCAGAGGGCTGCTGTCTGCTGCAGGCTGCCGCTGCTGTCATTGGTCAGACAGCCGCTGACAAAAAGTGGGACGTTCCCGGAAAAATCGCTAACCGGAAGGGAAGGCCAGAGCCCAAGAAGAAGAAGAAGACAGCCGCCGCCGATGAGACCAGCGAAAGAAGAAAAAGTACTGTAAGTCTAACAACTTGAAATTACAGAGGATGGTGATGAAGAGCAACGCTGAACGCGTGCTGGCCCCTTTTTTTCCCGGCTCAGCTGTTAATCGTATTTAGATGCCCTCTGTCAAATTTTTTGATCAACCGATCAGCCAAGTCCGGGTTCAGCCGAAATGTCCATCAGACTGGCTCGAGAGAGGCTACGAGCTTCTAGCCCTGTGACACCACACAAAACGTCCCCAACGCCCCGGCACGTACACTACTGAGAGGCGTGTGACATGTATGTATGTCCGCAGCAGACACAGGAACAAGTCCGAGTTTTCGAGGTGGTCTAATGTCAAACAGCTGACGACGTGCGGCCGAGAAAAGGAAAGTTGTCTATTGACGTTTTCGACAGTTGGCTAGAGGTGCTAACCTAGCTAGCGCCATCAGAATTCAAGTTTTCCTCTCGGCAGCTTATCGTGAGTTTTTAAACGACGATTCATGCTAGCAAGCTAGTGGTCATGCTAGGTGAGTGACAATTTAACGATGTCGCTTAAGTTAGCCTGTCGACATTAGTGAGTTGGCACAACTACGAGTCAGTGTTATGCTACCTAGCGTGAGTTATTGATGGCGGTCGCGTTATTCTGACCGGCTGCGTCAACTTCATGTTGTCTTAATTTAGCTACCGGACACATCTCGGTTAGCAACGTTCAGGTCGTTATTTTCTCAACCGCTAACCTGTCTGCTGTGGTGGGTTTACGAGTTAGCCAAGTCTAGCTAGTCGCAACCGGACAGAGGTAAACATTTTAGACTAACTTTCAACTAGCTAACTTTAATTTAATTGTAACTATGCTCGGATGCACTTGTTGGGTCAAACATAGCTGTCCCATAGCTGTAATTGTTGTTACCCTCACAGTCACAGGTTGTGTGTGAGTTAGCTGTCAAGTCTCCTGTTTTTCTCAAGTGAACCTACTTTGAACAGGTCGTTTGACGTTTAGTTTAATGTCCCTTTGGTCTGTTTTCACATTTGCCTTGTAGCTTTAACTTGGGCACTCATTTGAGATAGTAAATAGGGTTCAGTTTTTCACTCTCAGGCCTTTTAAATACCAGCAAGCTTTCAGAAGTGTCATCACATTAGGTGTCATAAAGCTGCCATTACTGCTGACATTATTGTTGTTGTTAATTCAGCCAATTAGCATGTGTCTATATTTAAGAGCCAATATATTCACGTACTGCATGTGCCTTCGAAGCTCCTCTTTATGACTTAATAGGGGGCGCAGAGTTCGGACCTTTGGGACGCAGAATGGATTTACAATGACTTGCTTTGGCACATGTTACGTTTATGGCGTATGGACCTTGTCCTTACAAAGTGGTGACGCATCTTGACAGACCAGTCCTGATAGAAGGACAGTGAGTATGTCCCCCATCAGTGTATACATAACATTTGTGTAGGGGGTTACTACTAAGGGGCACCTCTCTTTTCTTAATCAGGTTATGTTTCAGCGCTGTCTGAGGTTGGGAATTTGGCATGGTAGGGCTCCATTAGTTGTCAGCTATTTTTATAATCAGTTCATCAGTTTGAGTAATGTTTTTAAAGAAGATTTGGTTTGTGGACAAAACAAGACATTTGAGGACGTCATCTTGGCCTTGGGGGAAGATTCATTGAAATATTTCACCATTTTGAAACATTTAATAGACCGAACAACTAATCGATTAATCACAACAATAGAATTGGCGCTTAAGCGAAAATAATCAGTTTTTGCAGCCCTACATAGTAGTGTTCTTTAATTTTCTACAGTGTATTATGAACCGAGTGCTCTGTTTTCCAACAACTATGCCCTATCGAACATGTTTTTTTATATCTTCAAAAAGGAGTCGATTTTAAAGCTTTTGCTCTGATCATTTCCGGGAAAAAAACTGCTAGGAAACCCAAAGAAGTACAAAGGTATTTGCTCTCAGATTTTCTTGCATAAAGGAAGAACTTGCAAGAGAAGGTCTGCTTTTGTTTTTTCAAGTGCCATGTTTAGACATAGGAAAAACTGTGCAAGACTCAGCCTATACTGTAGTAATCTCAAATGGTGAGCAGTTTTGTAACCGTGTTGTAAATGTTTTTAAACTTGTGGGTTAGGTCTGAATTTTTGACTGTGATTTTAGAGGGAGGTGCTGACTTTGGTCTGGGCCATGGATAACTTTTAGTCCTGCGTTAGGATGCTGAGCTTTTCACACTGAAGTCACGAGAAAAGGAAGTACCTGTGATTCCCTATTGACGTGGCTAACTGCTGGTGATGAGTATCCTGTTTGCTTTTCCTGAGTTATGTCACCGGTTTCCCTGCCACTACTCCCAAAGCCATTCTTTATTAGAAACTCAAAACTGTGGAAGAGCTTAACTTGGATCAAGAGCTTTTCCTGTTTTACTTGAAATCCCAAGGTTTGTTATGCTCCTGTGTCTTTATCGTGTTCCATATAGAAGCTATATAACCCATTATCTGTAGGTCTTGAGCAAATGGTTTCACTCTATGTGGAAATTTCCTACTTCCTGGCGAGACCATTTGGCATAATTGGCAAAGGGAGGATGGTGATGCATCCCTCATATCAGACGCCACCGGTTCTTCCAGGACCCCACCCTTCACCTGAAGTGAGCAGCACAAGTCCCTGCTTGCTTTCACAAAACTGGTAAATGACACCAACTGCAGAGATTGTTGGACTACAACTTAAATGGAATTTATGACTGAGTTCAGATTTTTGCACAGTCATTACACATTGGCACGTTGTTTGTTGAGTATGCTACTAATTATATGTTTATATTCTATAATCAAAAGCCAACTTCCTCGTCAAGAACTTCCTGCCAAATTTTAGATTGCATTGCCTCCAATGGAAAAAAAAACACATTTGTAGTTGTTGTTTTAATTTTAATGACATTTTTGCAAAAATTAGGCTTTTTTTTGTGCCGCGGATGAAGAGAAGAATCAAAACTTTGTCTGAATATTCGTGCCACAACACTTGACGCTCCTGCACAAAATACCATAAAGGCCACTGTACAAAATACATAATAAAATGGTTATTTTCTTCGAAGCTAGGAGTCTTAAAAAATTCTGGGAACTTGTTCTTAACAGGAACTCAGATCTAATCATTTTGTCGGAGTTTGCAGTACAAAGAATTTTTTACCATGAATTTTCTTATGTCAATGAGAATGACGTCACTTTATTACTGTCATTAATGAGTAATGCCACCGTCCGTATCCTCTCATTCTTTGTTTTTGCTACATGCGACAACACAACACAGAGAAAGGGACTAAATGACTGTGGGAGTTTTCATAGAATGAACCACAAGTATTCATTGGAATATTAAATATCAGCTCTCATCCATACAGGTATTTAATTTGCGCACACATCCCAACATTTAAGAGATCAATGCACTGCAGTCTCTGTTAAGTGCCTGGATATCTGGCAGCAGAGCGTAGGGGAGGCCATGATGAATATTTCACAGGCTCTCCTTCTAGTTTGCTCCTTCTTCCTGCCTTTTCTCCTCCCCTTTTCTCTGACCCATGTCCCACTGTCTCTCTCTGACCCACTTCCCTGTGGAGGTCTTCAGAGCCCATTAGGGATGCCATCAAAGCATTCATCGCAGGCTGCTTAAGATGTGCGCAGGTCTGTCTCTGTGCAACAAAGAGCCTCTGATTGCAAGCTAGAGGACCACGTCTACCTTTTGACATTGTATACAGTCGGTGTATACGATCAGTGTGTGTAGAACTGATGCAGTAATTGTTTCCTAATAGTTGTGTCCTGCAGTATCTGTTGCTTGCAAAAACTTCAGCCAAGGAGGCAAGGACACACTTTGTACTCTTTAGGCCTTTGAACCTTCCTTCGCTGTATTCCTCCTGTGAATCGCTGCAGCAAAGTGAGGCCTGTTCTTGAAATAAGTCCACACTACCCACCACCTCTCTTATCCAAACCTTTTGGATCTGTGGTTCTGTACCCAGACAAATGCACAGTTTCTAAAATTGTCCATATGCGATGAAGACTTACTTTTCAGTAAAAGATAACGCAGTGTTTCCCACAGGATCACTGAAACATGCTTTCAGTGATCTAATATATTTTGTCTACAATAAAACATTCCTCTGCAATTGGGCTAGATTTGAGGCGCTTGCTAGTCGGCGTGCCCCCCCCCCTCTCTTTGCTTCCTGTCGTGAGGAATGTGAACAGGTGAGAGCTCAGCTCTGCGGCTTGCAATCAAATGAGTACAGACCGACTTTGACCCAGTGAACAGAGTGCCTTTATTCGTTCTCCAACTCCGCTACCGCTGTGAAGGACTCCCTCTGCTCTTTCACGCCTTGTGATGGTGTTTGTCTGCCTGTTAGACCTTTTTAGTGCACTGCAGAGATGTCTCCACTGCAGGTGGACATGTGTACTTCCGTGCACCCTTTTTAAAATGCATATTGAAAGTAAACACATTTGGTAACATTTTGAAGTTCGAGACTATTTCTTTAATCATAACACATGCAATGCCACTGTGTTAAGTAAGCAGACTTATTTTTAAGATTGAATAAAGGGGGAAAACAGTAAAGGTGCTGGTATGTTTTTAGGTCCTATGACGCTCTGCAATGTCTAAAATTAAACTAATGCTACAACACATGATGGTAGAGATAAACCTGCACAGCAGAAATTAGCTGCATGCTGCATGGTTGGTACACTGTCAAATGAAACATGCCAGTTCTGAATATTTTATGGACGGAGCCGTGACCTGTTGTCACATGCTGAAGCTTAAACCCAGCTCAGTATCGAGCCGAGAAAAAGCACCGCATAACCAAACCCTATAGACTATTTAATCCAGTCCTGATGTTTCCCTTCTCACTCAGGAACAGTCAAACCTCTTACTCTTTTTGAGAAACAAAGCTGAGGCTATCCCAACTTTTAATGTGCTCAGCAGTAAAAATGTGTTCTGCAATCTTAACTTCCTGCTTTGAGCTGAGTTGTGTTTCCTGTCTTTTGACCAAGCAGAAGCTGGCTGACCTCATGTGTATCACCCAACTGAAAAAAAGATTAGGCAAGGTTTCAGATACGCAAAGCAGGCCTGAGTAAAGAGAAAAAACCGTTGGCTTATTTTTGTCTTATCAAGTGACGTTGTGAAGCTTTTTTGTGCCAAATCAGGCTGGATGAACTATTTGTGAAAGTTTTTTTTCGTAAGTCAGCCTCTCAGATTATAAAGTACCGCAACAAGAATGAGTCAAAAACATAGCTTACATTTTATTCATGCCTCAGCGAAATACGGTGACTGGACGCTGCAGTGTTGAAGATAATTACTGTGTGACTTGCTGATTAATGTTAATGGTTTATTTTTAGTACATTAGCGGGGTTTGGTGCAGCATCGTGGAAACTGCAGCAGACAACTTAACACCATGTAAAAACAGCAGCAGACATCTGTTAAGAGATGACTCATAGGAAGAGATGTGCCGGACATGCACAATTTGTATGGTTTATGTATATTCATATAAATATATATATATATATTTATATATGTAAATGTTTGTTTTGCATTTCTTCAAATGTAGTTGGAGGAGTTTGTAGTTTGTACATTTGTTTAACGTCTTTATCTTATTTTAAAATACTGAAGTAAAGCTAAAGTAAAAGCAGTGTACAGTGATGTAAAAACACACTGTTAAGACAGCCTGTAGGAGCATGACAGAGCACCCAGCTTCAAATGAGACAGCACTGTTTATACTAAACATAGTTAAATAACAGATCTTATCTGAAGGCCCAGTCCCAGTGTGATGCAGGTTTTTATGTCAACAACAATGTAAACTTAGCTACTGTTGATATATTTTACAGTTAAACTATATTTTACTAATTGTGTGGTGTTTTCCAGCTCCCACTGGTGAGGTCTCCTCTTCCCCTGGCTCATCTACCTGCCTGAACTGAACATACCCCTGTCTAGTTCAGCCTCACCCAGCCCTCGCAAGCCCCTGCACCAAACCCAAGCCTAAATTCAACCAGACTTCCTCCCTCTTCACCCGGCTTGCTCCCAGTCTTCAACACTGCGCCATGGCAGGGCGAGGCGGACCAGCACGGACCAACGGCACAGCAGCGAGCAACAAGATATGCCAGTTCAAGCTGGTGCTGTTGGGGGAATCGGCGGTGGGGAAGTCCAGCTTGGTGCTGCGCTTTGTCAAAGGCCAGTTCCATGAGTACCAGGAGAGCACCATCGGAGGTGAGGCTTGGCTGTCCTGTCACGTTTAACTGCTTCACAGCTGTACATCTCTTCAGCTCTGAAGTTTCCAACCCATGCATAATTCAGCTGTAGATAATCTTTCTTTTTTTGTTATCTTGTACTCACTCTAAAACTTTTTCAACATGTCAGTGGACACAACAGGAATGCTGAAGCAGAAGAAAACATGTCCTTGCCAGTACAGAAGAACTGCTCGGTTGTAGGTCTTAATCTTTTCTGATGTCAGAGCCTGTACAGGAGGAGGGCTGGCAGAACCAGTTCTCTGCAGCTGATCAGCTGACTCTCCCATGAGCCACCTAGCTCTTCACACATGGCAGACATGTAGTTTGATTTTGCAGAAACATATTGCGTACATATCTTTTAGATAAAGGGCAGAAAATAGTTTGTTCCGTCTCTCGCTCTTTGGCAGCAGAGGAGTATAGTTGTTTGAAACAGGAAGGAATTGAGACAACAATGGGGGGTTTCCTGGACCTCTTGTAGATCAGTGAAGCTGATCAAAGAGTCATTTTAAAAGAAGAATATGATACTGTCTGTAACTATGATATTTTGCAAAGTGCTGTGCTTAAATGTGTTGGCTCTACATGACTGTAACTACAGCCTGAGGGCTGCAGAAGTCAACTTTTAACTGTGATGTCAGGTGCAAATCTTCAGTCCAGATCGAAAAACAACCGTGACATGTTTCCACTGGAGCGGCTGACTTCTGAGAAGTCACTGAACCTGTTGTTCATTATTTCATTAACTTCGCTCACATCTTTCCCACCGGCTTACCAAAGCTTATTAGCAGGATAAGTTCACTCAAAAATGAAATGCCACTCATTACCTGCTCACCCCCCATGCTGATGACTAAAAATCATCTCCGGAGCTTCACAGCACAATGACGTTGCTCAACCTCAACGAGTCAATCCAACTCTTAACTGCTCCCCGTCTGAAGTGGGTTCACAAGCTCAACACACGTCCGGAGTGTAAATATTGTCTCTTCAAATCAATTTGGGTTCTTGGCTTCCTGAGACTTTATGGAGCCTTTTTATTTTATTTCTCACTTGTTTTAGCGTTTTTAAATCAGTTCTACTTCAGCTCTTCGAAATGTTTTGTGGGCTACAAAACTTTACCCAACTTTCCATCAGCATGAGTGTGAGTAGATAGTGACTGAATTTATAAGAAAATAAGGCTGGCAAGATAAGAAATTCACATTGGCCAATGATCACAATGGAAAAGCCAGAACTAGTATATGATTGGCATTTTTACTAGAAAATTTACTGAAACCATTAATCGATTATCAAAACAGTTCTTTTATTTAATTTTCTATCACTCTACTTGTAATTCTAGTTTGCTAGTAGACTTTATCTGGTAAACTGAGACATTAACTACATTAATATATTAACTAGCACCAGCTTTACATTTTCTGTCACTTCTTTTTTGTTGCATGCTTCACCAACACTTCCATGTTTCCTAAATCTTCTGAGTAATGTGGCTTTAGGATGAACAGACAGGATGTTCAGTGCTTACACTCACAGAAGCCTCAAAACGAGTCAGCATGTTTTCACTTCTACTGAACTTGTGGTCAGCTGCACGCCTGGTCAAAGATTACAAAGCTTTAAAGTATGTGCTCAGTTTCCTCTGTCATGTGACAGTCGGCTGAGTAAGCGAGTTGTGTGCTATTGAGCCTCCTCTCTATGTTGTTACTGTAAACCTGATATTTCTTTAATGTTTTGTGTATTTCCAGCTGCACTAGTGCTGGACTTTGGTGGTTAATATAGCACCATACCTCCCTGAATTAAATTTGAAATCTTCCTTTTTTGTCTTTTTATAATCTTAATCACTGCATTTAGAAGCCTCAGTCATGAGTCCTGCGAACACAAGTGTAATTCTCTGATTTTATTCTCTTTCCAGCTGCCTTCCTCACACAGACAGTATGTTTGGATGATACAACAGTCAAGTTTGAGATCTGGGACACTGCAGGACAGGAACGGTATCACAGCTTAGCACCCATGTACTACAGGGGAGCCCAGGCTGCCATCGTGGTCTACGACATCACCAACACAGTAAGTTAGCGTTGACAGACGCAGGAAGTCAAAGACAGTTGAAAGTCTTGTGTCATTTGTCCCTTGTCTCCCAGCTTGGGTTGATGATTGTTTGCTTCAAGAGACAGCTACAGACCTTTGCTCCTCTGCCATGTAAAACCTGGATCAGGGATTTAAAGTTTAAAAGCACTGTGTCTCATCATTGTGTTTTTTTTTAAAAGGATACATTCACACGTGCAAAGAACTGGGTGAAGGAGCTGCAGCGACAGGCCAGCCCGAATATTGTTATTGCACTGGCAGGAAACAAAGCGGATCTGGCCAACAAGAGAGCTGTAGATTTCCAGGTAAAGAGAAGATTTTAACAGTCGGGAAATTATTAATTACATTAGAACAAGCTGTCAATTTGCCTGTTGCTCTTTTGTTTCTACAGGAAGCACAAGCATATGCAGATGACAACAGTTTGCTGTTCATGGAGACTTCGGCCAAGACTGCTATGAATGTCAATGAGATTTTTATGGCTATAGGTAAGTGCCCCTTAAAACTCACAAGGACACATTAACGGTTATGTAAACTAGACTTTTGTTGATGTCACCTCTGGCTTTAAATAAAGTAGTTGTCATTATTTTCAAATGGAGCATCACCGATATATCAGCCAATTTGGCACCCGCCCCAAAAATCCAGTAATGGTCCGGCTCTACTTTCTAATCTTTTATTGACAAAACGGTGCTAAAAAAAAATAGTCAGAATAATCAACACTGAAACTAGTCATTTGTTACCACAGTGCAGGAAGTAATAAATTGTTCTTCTGATCCAAAACAGCCAAGAAGCTTCCCAAGAACGAGCCTCAGGGTGGAGCGGGCACCGGTGGACGGGCCAGAGGTGGAGTGGACCTGCAGGAAGCTGCACCACAGGGCAGAAGTGGCCAGTGCTGTGGGGGCGGGAACTAACTAACACAACAACAAGTCAGCTGACCCAACCAATCTACAGCTTCGATCAACCAGACCAGATATTAGCCAGCTGTCAAACAACGTCCCATCGGTCAACCAAACCACGGTCGGACCAACTACCCTCTGAGCAACACAGCACCAATAAACTGTTTGGCCAGTAAACTGCCAGACCCGGTTCCAACCGACGAACCAACCAACAGACCAAGAAATCAACCCACAGGCTTATTTACAGAATCATGTTTTAACCCGAGGACTTGCCAATCCATGACCTCTCTATTGATGATGGACACTTGACGTCACCTTAGGGGAAAAAAAACGCATCCCATTCATGGAAGAAGGAAAAAAAAAAAGATCAGTCATTATCAGTGGCACTTTAAAGGGCCATCCTGCTCACCTTTGTTTCTGTATTTGTGTATAGGGAAAAAATAATGCAACAAGAAGGAATATAAACAGGCTCATTGGCCCTGTCCTATCTCTTCTACCCCCTGCTTTGCCACGCACCATAAATTTCTTAAGTATTTCCATCATGGTCGTATGACAATGTTAAAACTTTCCAGTCCAGGTGCATGCAGCAGTCCTTCACTTTTCTGTCTTGTTCCTGGTCCGCTTCCTGGAAAAGATGAAGAGAGAAGGTTCGTAACAGGAGGACGGGAATGGACAGATTTCCTTCTTGATAGAGCTGTGTAGAATGAATTATTACATTGTTATTGTTATCACTATTATTATTACTTCAACTTCTTTTGACACAGGCTGTTCAGTATGATTTTTAAAGCCTTTAAGGTTTTACAATCATCCATCTATGTTATCGAACCATATACAGTAAGTAGTACTTTATTAACATTATCACCCATGAGTAATTTTAGCATTAATGTAATGTTTTTGAATCATCAGTGTACAATTACAAATACATGAAGCAAGATTTGTTTTCTTGACCAAAATCACAACTGTGTATTGACAACATTGCTGTATTTGTATCAGACTTTTCAAGTTTATAATCAATCAGTAGTTATTGTCAAAACAATATCTTCCCAATCTCTACATGATGTTTCGTTAACCTTAATTATTTTGTGATGGATTTTTTTTTTTTTTTTTATGTCTTAATTTTTTTCTGAAAATCTATGGTATTAAATGCACTGGTTCTGTCTCATCATCTTTGTGAATTGAGATGTTATCGTCAGCTTCCTTTCCTTTTTCTTTTCTCTCTTTGTTTTTACTGTTCATATCAGGGAGGGTTTGCTTTCGGCAGCATTGTCATCCTGTTATGGCATCAACAACTAGCACAACAGTACCTGCACAGCAGCCGCTGCTGCTAGGTGGGGGATCATGGGGAGGGGTGGGGTCATGGGTAGAGAAATAAGAAAAAAAATGTAATTTTACCAATAAACAAGGGGAAGGTATCTTTTTGTATGCCTGTTTAATCATTTCACCTTATCCTGATAGTAATGACTCAGTCATTTCATAACTAGAGAAAACTGACAGTGAAATATTTTCTTTAATTTAAACCATCTTAGGTCAGAGGTTATAAAATGCAAATCTCTAAACAAAAATAACTAATTGTTTTTATACTGCACAAGAGTGTAAATGCTGAAGGGAATATGATTTGCAAATATACAACATTTGTAAATAAGATGTATTAATACTTATGTCCCATTATCCTCAGCCCAGACAATGCATGTTGTGTTCAAGTGCATTTGCCTTGTTGGTACCTCCTGGAGATTATAAGAAAAAAAGAGAGACACTGCAATGTTTGTACTATTCTGTCTACCGATAAGTAAGGTCATATTAATAGCAAGCGCTGTCCATTATATGTGTCAGGCTGCACTTTAGCTCAATTACATAACAAAACTAACATTATTAACAACATTATTATTAATTAACATTATTAATGCAACTATGTACACATCAGTGGATGCACTTATTAATACTGCAGTATAAATTGATGTATATATTCCTACTGTCAAAAAACTCTCTCTCTCTCTCTCTCTCATATATATATATGTATATATATATATATATATATATATATACATATATATGTATAGACACACACACACACACATATATATATAGGGATATTTTTGTGTTTTGCTTGATTATTCTGTGACACATCTCAATTTTTATTTTGTGTTTCATGAATACCTTTGGTCCCCAAAAATAATGCAGCACATTTCATTTGACTGTTATTCCATATCCGTGTACCCATATCCCAATATCCCTAATTAATTTTAAGTAGTATATAGCAGTCATTTTAAGATTTGATTATTCATTTTCAGGGTGTTTGAAAGGGTCACTTTATTTTGAAAAGCAACAGCCGGAAGTGGCTTTGTGGTCTCATGGCTGCATTAACACTAGTTTGATTCAATCATTTGTGTTGCAGTTGATGACTGTGGCCACTGGAGGGCGCAATGATTGAGGCCAAAGGTATCTGTAGCCTACTTTACTATTATATGACTACATTACATGGTTACATACACTAACATCTGTACAGCCCTCGTGATTATAAGCGTTTTTATGACATTAGTAACTCAAAAATAAACTACATCTACCATTAAACACCTTTATATTTAGCCAGAGGTGCAGTTACGCACTGTGACCACTGGAGGCCACTGATCAACAACCAACAACTTCAAGAGCATCAAGGCAGACATAAAAAAGCACACCACAACTTCCGGTAATGACTTTTATAATAAAACGTGCAAATTAGGCAGAAGTGTAGATACCTGAATGTGGAGTTATATCGACAATGACGTGAAGTTGATAATGCCAGAAGAAGAAGTAGATATTTAATGGGTGGTCACGTCATTTTGGGATGTTGAAGTAAGTAACTAACGTATTTTGCAGTCATATTTCTGCTTTAAAAATATAATACTGTATCGAAAGGTCTATTCGAGGGTACAATTACTTTGTGTGGTGTGTGTATGCTCTCAACGCCACTGTTTACATGGAAAAAAATAATTTCCACTTGTGAAAACTGAGGTGGTTCTCTTAAATCCAATTTTAGCGACAGCACCTGAAGGCAGCACGCAAGCTAAACGGGAGCAGAGGAAGAGAGCAGCAGCGTGGAGATGTCGGACCCGGCGGCGCAGGCCTTGCAACCCCGGCTTCTCCAAGCCCAGTCTGCTGGGTCAGCTGGGTCCAGTACCGCCGCGACTGGCTCCGGGTCAGGGAATAGCGACCCCGCCAGACCGGGACTCAGCCAGCAACAGCGTGCAAGCCAGAAGAAAGCCCAAGTGCGAGCTTTCCCACGGGCGAAAAAGCTTGAGAAACTTGGCGTATTCTCCGCATGCAAGGTAGCTAGCTTAACTTAGCTAGCCAAAGTTCACCACAACAAAGCACTCCTCGGTAGTATTAGCATTAGTGTACGGGGGGCAACAAACAGTAGCACAGTGAAGGCAGAGCGAACAAAAACATAAACAAATAGCGTTGTAACGTAACGTAAGTGTTAACTTTTGTAGCTAGCTAGGCAGCTAGCTAGACTGTCTCTCGGACACTTGTATTATTCACATTAAATCTTTGAAGATGGATGTAGTACCAGCTAGCTTCAGCGTCAACTGTTTAGTCATTCACTGATGTATAAAAGCAGCAGCTTGGTCACTGTTTGAGTCACTTTATTTGGTGTTCAGTATATTGTACTTATTCCCAGGCTATTGACACATGCAAGTGCAATGGATGGAAAAACCCAAATCCACCATCAGCCACACGTATGGACCTGCAACAGCAAGCAGCCAGCCTGAGCGAGCCGTGCCGCAGCTGTGGACATGCTCTGGGTACAAACTAACCAGCCTCCATATATACATCCCAGCCCTCCACCCAGTAGCATATAAAGCTATATTCTAGGGACTTCTTCTTCATAAACGTTGTTTGACCTTTTATTTGTTAATGTTAGCTTAATATATGTTTAATTTCTTCTGTACCTACAGCTGATCATGTTTCCCACCTGGAGAATGTGTCTGAGGATGAGATTAACAGGCTGTTGGGGATGGTGGTGGATGTGGAGAACCTTTTTATGTCTGTACATAAAGAGGAGGACACTGACACCAAACAGGTGTACTTCTACCTTTTCAAGGTAAGCAAACATGTATCTCACGTCAATGTAAACGGTAAAACAGACCTACCAAGAATGACACGTCCTTGGAGTGAGTGTCATCATTAAACAATGAACATTTTTCTTTTTTTACACCATTTCCCTTTAGCTGCTGAGGAAATGCATCCTGCAGATGAGCCAGCCAGTCGTAGAGGGATCTCTTGGAAGTCCACCTTTTGAAAAGCCCAACATCGAGCAGGTTAGCTTGAAACTAAAGGCATCTACATGTCATATCCTGATGTAAAGCAATAGCTGGAAGAGCAACAACAGTATACTGCCTGCCCCTGAAGGTGGACATCCTTCTCATGCCTTGCTGCTGCATTGTCTAATAACACATTTATATTGTGCTCTCTTTTTCTGCTGCCTCTTTTCCCTTCTTTTGTTTCATGTTCCTTTCAAAGGGGGTTCTGAACTTTGTTCAGTACAAGTTCAGCCACCTGGCACCAAAGGAAAGGCAGACCATGTTTGAGTTGTCAAAGATGTTCCTCTTGTGCCTAAATTACTGGAAGCTGGAGACACCGACACAGTACCGGCAGCGCACCCAGAAGGACGACGGGACAGCATACAAAGTGGACTACACCAGGTGAGTGGATATGTTCCTATTAAAGAAAGCAGGAATGTGATTTTACATTTTAGACTTCTGTGTTGGATGCTGGCATCAGGTTTTTCAATAGCAGTGTTTTTCCTTTTGACTTCCAGGTGGCTGTGCTACTGTCACGTCCCCCAGAGTAACGACAGCCTGCCGCGCTATGAAACCACGCACGTGTTCGGCCGCAGTTTGCTCAAGTCCATCTTCACTGTGACCCGACGGCAGCTCCTGGAGAAGTTCAGAGTGGAGAAGGACAAACTGCTGCCAGAGAAACGCACACTCATCCTCACACACTTTCCCAAGTAAGGGCAGCATCATGAAATGACAGAGAATCCATTTCAGATCCATATTTTATCCCATTCATTGGTGTTCTTTCAAATGTGGAAAAAGTCCTTAATATCAGGTTCTTCACTGCTCTTAGCACCTGCATTTGCATATATGTTGATCTACAGTCAGTCAAATATCAAAAAACTGTCCTTTTCTATATATATGTTTATTATTCCTGCTCTCAGGTGCGTTAGCTTTGTTTTGCTTCCCCTGTGGGCATCAGCTCCTACTAATATTTGATTTTGAAATTTTCACTGAATGTCATCAGGTTCTTGTCCATGCTTGAGGAGGAGATCTATGGTGACAATTCACCCATCTGGGAGGCCGACTTCACCATGCCAGCCTCTGACGGCACGCAGCTGGGACACCAGACGGGTGAGGCGGGTGTACGGCCTGATGGTCACTTGGCTGTGATATTTTTTGGCGAATGGGACCAGAAAATTTTATTACATCACAACATCTTGTGATTCAGCTTTTGGATTGTATTCATAATAATTCCAAGAAGTACCTTTTCTCAAATCATCTCAAATCAGGTCACTTGATGGTGGGACTGTAAACATGCTGCTATTCTCAAACTGGAGTTAACTGACATTAACTAACACAGATGTTGATAAGTTAAAATAACAACTGAGTAGAGACAAAAGTGAAATCATCTCACAACAAACACGATTCAGACTTCATTGATCTGCTGAGAAGAAATTCATATGTTGGAGCATGCAAAGACACAGGATCAATATGTAGTAAACCGATTAGGAATCAAATAAATACATTACATTATCATTGTCAGAAACATGGTTTTGTGCATCGTGCAAATACATATGTGCAGAAATGAAAGTAAAAGTACATAGATGGGTATCTATACTTAATATAATTTACATAATATGAATATACTTTGACATTTCCTGTCACAGTGGTTGTTGTATGTTTTCTAATGAAACTTGTACCCTGGTGTCTCTCTATTGCAGTGATCAGTCCTGCTGCAGTGTCCGGCTCTCCTGCTCTGCCAAAAGGTCTGAGCAGCATCTCCTCTCTGGGCAGCATGGACACTGGAGGTGCAGAGCCCATCACAGGTCTGTGAGCACTGCTCTGTTTCTTTCATTCTCCTTTACCTTTCAAGGGCTGTACTGATGGTGAAATTCTGGCCTAATAACAATGTTAACAATGTCTGGGCAGATAGCTCTTACCAGTACTGATGTTTTTTTTTTAGTTATGGTTTATTTTGTGTTATTTACTTCCCCTGTTTTGCGAGGGAAACAAATCTGTTTTTCCACAAAACCCTCAAAGCAATCAGAGGGTTTGCTAACCACTGCCCTGTAGGATCTAAGGTCTTTGATAGCTGTCTCCTCTCATTGCTTCTTTCTGAGTAATGTCTCTGTCTGTTCAGGAGAGAAGCGTAAACTTCCCGAGGCGTTGACTCTGGAAGATGCCAAGCGAATCCGTGTGATGGGAGACATTCCTATGGAGCTGGTCAATGAAGTCATGATGACAATCACTGACCCTGCTGCTATGCTCGGACCAGAGGTTAGTTATTATCCGAGGTGTTTTTCTCAAGAGAAAACAAGCGTGACATATTTTGTTGTACTAACAGTTGATATATTAACATTGCTAGACTAATCTGCTGACGCCAAACGCTGCCCGTGATGAGACTGCCAGGCTGGAGGAGAGGCGGGGAATCATTGAGTTTCACGTCATTGGAAACTCGCTCTCCCAGAAGTCCAACAAGAAGATCCTGATGTGGCTGGTCGGCCTGCAGAACGTCTTCTCTCATCAGTTACCTCGCATGCCCAAAGAGTACATCACACGACTGGTGTTCGACCCGTAAGTAGATGATCTCATACCACATGTCATCAGATGTCTGTGCCCTTTACTGATGTCTACAACTTTCACAGGAAGCACAAGACCCTTGCCCTTATCAAAGATGGCCGCGTCATCGGTGGCATCTGTTTTAGGATGTTTCCCACTCAGGGCTTCACGGAGATCGTCTTCTGTGCCGTCACATCCAACGAGCAAGTTAAGGTACATAATAAATATTTACTCTTCAGACCGCTGTGGCACTCACAATTAACCATATAACCAATAATTACAGTTATCTTCTGCATTAAGTTTGCCTGGCTCATAACTAACACTATATCCTAATTGTTGGTCTTTGATAAAGACAGAAACAGCTGCAAAATTATTTTTCCTCCATGTTGAAGTCACTTCGCCTTACTTTTTTTTATATACATTGTCTTTTCTCTGGTCGTTTTGTTTGAAGGGCTATGGTACCCACCTGATGAACCACCTGAAGGAGTATCACATCAAACACAACATCTTGTATTTCCTCACTTACGCTGACGAGTACGCCATCGGCTACTTCAAGAAGCAGGTACTGCCACCGTGACCTGCACATTAGCTCTGCTCCTTACCTCTCCCTTCATGCTATCCTGTCAGTAATTTGTTCTTTCCTCCCAGGGCTTTTCCAAAGACATCAAAGTGCCGAAGAGTCGATACCTGGGATACATCAAAGACTACGAGGGAGCGACCCTCATGGAGTGCGAGCTGAACCCAAGAATCCCCTACACTGAGCTCTCTCATATCATTAAAAGACAGAAGGAGGTATGTGCTGCTCTGAGATCTTCTCACTGAAGGGAAAATTTGTTCTCTGATGTGAATCGTTGTGTTTTTAATTCCCCACAAATCTCAATCTTCATAACAGATTATCAAGAAGCTGATTGAGAGGAAACAGAGCCAGATCAGGAAGGTTTATCCAGGTCTCACCTGCTTCAAAGAGGGTGTGCGACAGATCCCAGTGGAGAGCATTCCAGGCATCAGTGAGTGTTTGGTTTGTGTGCAATGAAAACATATTTTTCTTAAAGTCAGTGTTATCATATTACTTACATGGCTTTTTCTTCCAGGAGAGACAGGCTGGAAACCCAGTAACAAGGACAAAGGGTAGGTTTTAGTTTATATTTAAATGTTGCAGTGTTGAGGTGTGTGTGTAATGCTGATGTAATAATGATCAGATGCTCTGTGTGCTGCTGCCGGCTGCCACAGTGTCTATTTAGAAAGCACCACTGGGGGGCACCGCAACATCTGAAACTTGATAATGCTACACCAGGCCTGAAATGAATGCTTATTTTCATTTTCTCAATTATGTCATTACGTATTTGGTGAATATAATCATGGTCTCAAATATCTTGTTTTGTCCACAACCAGTGTTCAGTTTACTGTCATAGATGACAAAAAATAAAGCCAGAAAATATTCATATTTAAGAAGCTGGAATCAGAATTTGGACTCTATTCTACGCATAGTGACTGTTTGTGTAGCAGCTGTCTGTGCTTTATAGTCTAACTGAAGTCATTTTACTTATTTTTCATTCGTTCCACATGTTTTTGCAGCAAAGAGGTGAAGGATCCTGACGTGTTATACAACATGTTGAAGAACCTTCTGGCCCAGATAAAGGTAAGAGTCTGTTTACATCAGACACACACACACTACAGAACACAACAGAGACTAACCAGGACTTTACTCTCTCGACAGACTCATCCTGATGCCTGGCCCTTTATGGAACCAGTGAAAAAGTCAGAGGCTCCAGATTATTACGAGATCATCCGCTTTCCAATCGGTCAGTGAGCATCTCTTTGATTATACAGCAGCTTTCTGTTTTTTTAATTATGAAATTATTATTTATTTAAACTTATTGTCATCGATGGTTGTTGTCTCCTTTTTGTCCCCCACAGACCTGAAGACCATGACGGAGAGACTGAAGAACAGATACTATGTGACCAAGAAGCTTTTCATTGCCGACCTGCAGCGAATCATCACCAACTGTCGCGAGTACAACCCTCCAGACAGTGAGTACTGCAAGTGTGCCAACACCCTGGAGAAGTTCTTCTACTTCAAATTAAAAGACGGAGGTCTGATCGAGAAATGAACTCGGCCGCAGAATTATTTACCGACTTCTCAACAGACGAGGAGCGACTTTCACGTCAGCCACACACCAAGACGGAGCAGATCATGAGGAAAACATCGTTAGCTATTGTCATATCTGAGTTAATAAAATGGTATGTACATGACTGACAGATTTTACAAGGGAATTGTTGGACTTGAACAAACATAAGAGGGTTGCTTGGAAAGCATTACAAAGTGTCCAAATGGCATTATCTTTCCCCATAACGTTATCTTCTGTCATTCTCACTTTTCCAGTACTAGCAGTGGGTTAATAATCTGCATTTACATGTTTCATTAAGTGTACCAAAGTTATAGGTCCAAGTTATAACAATGCCACACTTTCCACCATTAGTTACAGTATGATTGACCTGGTTTTGTCACATTTAATGACATTTGTTCATTCCAGTTTGCTTGAAACCGTCACTTGAGCAGATGTATATGTAGTGTAGTTCTTTTCACAGAAAACTGGACCTCGGGACCTAAAGCCACGTTGCCTTCCGTTACTGACAGACACTTGAACATCCCAGCCATCATCATGGGTTTTAAGATAAATGGTCTTTGAGGGGTGAAGTCCTTTAAACACTTGGCACAGAAAGATGGGCAGTACTTTGACTCTCGAGTAGTCAGCTGGTGAAAAATACATCAATGCAATTGTGAAATTAATTGCAAATACTGAACATTTGCAGATATTAGCACCTCAATATTGAGGATTTGTTGCTTTTTTTTCCTTTTCATTCCGGTCTATATTGAAACTTTGATATTTTTTTGCTGTTGGTCAGAAGAAATGCTATTATTTATTGTTTGGACTTCAGAAACATTATTTTAAGCATTATTCTTTATTCTAAACAAATGTTAGATTATGAAAACATCAGAGAATAACCGAGGAGAAACAGCAAGTGATGGACTGGGCATCAAATATTTCCAGCACTTGTGTGCTAAACAAAATATTTTACCCGATCGTTGCCTTCAAGAAAACGCTGTTGTTTTCATGTTGACAACAACATATAGATACTTATTTGTACAGTAAATATGCTACACATTGTTTATACACCATTTTCCACTGGCAGGGTTTTATTCCATTTAGGAAGAGGTCACACATAAGTAGAGCTTTTACCGTGCTTGCAGGTGATTTGTTCTGTTGCTAGACTCTGTTGCACAGTCACTACCACACACATATGCTAAGTAGTCTGTTTAGTGTCCAGCCACATTTTTGTGGTGCTCACAGGTTTACTGGATAGTTCATGTTGTAAAGACCTGGACGAGTTGGGGGAGAAGCTAACGAGCAGTCCTCATAGTGTGCTCTGGTTTATTTATCACACCATACACAAGCTGTAGTGGGTGTTAATGTTAATGCATGGCGGACAGTTTACAATTTGAACTCTTGAAAAACTGCAACTTTTAGCCACGGTTGTTGCAGGTTTTACAGCGTTACAAACATTGTAATGAGCTGTTAAAACCTTCAACTGTCCAATGCTGGTTGAGCCTGCTTGTTGAATGTTCCATTGACTTGTGTATGTTTGTGTGTGTGTGTGAGTGTGTGTTTATTTTGTACTTGAATCATGACTAGCTTTGAATTACTGATGTGATGTCAGTGTTGCATTATTCAGGGTTGTCAATTGCATACTTCTCCCTCAATCTACCAATGCTGCATTTCAGATTTTCTTAAGAGGGTCAGTCTGAGTGAAACTTTCCACCTGTTTGAGGATGGCTACTGTCTCTAGTTATGGTATAAATGCCATTTACTGTAACTGTAATACTGTTCATGAAAATAAAGGTTTTTTTTAAATTAAACATTTCTTAAATGTGCAGTTGGTTTCTTTTTCTCATCCAGGTGTAAACTTGATCACTTGACGTGGACTAAGCACTAGTTAACCATGTAAAAATACACTCATTTTTAAGTAACTAAGTATTAAGGATTGCCATTTATTAAATGCTGCATTAATGTTGGTGGCATTTTGAAAGGGTACTAAATTTGGCACATTATGACTTGTGAAGAACTAGAATAAGTGAGCTACCTTAACTGCCTTTAGTAATTTACTTTAGTTAACGTCTAATTGGTAAAAACGTTTCCCTAAATTGCTTGGTAAGTACTTGTGTTTGTTTACTTTTACCTTAAATTAAGGCCTGAAGGGTAAAAAATAGTACCTTAAACTATAAGACAATAGTGGCTGAAATAGTGGATCTGAACATGCATCTGTGGCCAAATAGGTGCCTATTCTGGTGCATCTGTGTAAATTGTCTTTTATTACTAAAGATTTCTTCTGTGTCTGCTTTATAGTGTCGAGCAATAATGACATAGGTTTCATTTTCCTGTAATGAAAAGCAGGCAGGACTTAGGTGGGGTATACTGTACACAAACTACTCTACAGTTTCATACAACACCTTATCTGTAAGCTACACATACAGTTTAAGATAAATGTAAGATCGCCCATGCTTGATTATAAAGGGTTAGTTTAATTAGTCAGTGAAGTTTTGGCCCTCTCTGTCACTACATGGTAAAGAGCAGCTGTTGTTCCTCCAGAGCCTCCCTCGGTGGGCCCCTTCTCCTTGCAGAGTGAGCAGAGGTTTCTGTTTTGATTCTCTGGACGGCACAGCTGATCAGAACTGGTTTTAAAACCACGCGGTGAACGTTGAGGGCTGTTTGTATAGAAGCAACTTGTGTGAGTCACTAACAGGAAAATCTTACTGTTACATGATTACATGATGAATCGAGATTAGATTTTTGTGCAGGTGGGGATTACACCAGAACATATTAAACTTTTCAATAATCCTTTGATTTCTTTACCTATTTTTTTTTTTTACTAGTGAAGTACCCGCTCAGAATATGCAGTCCAAGGGCCCGATCGGTTGCTCTCTGGTATTGCTGCTCAATCAGACAAAATTAAACCTGACACTGTGCTTCCTTGGGTACTGTGCAATACACCTGCCATGACATAGTTGCATCCGCTTGCAGTGCTTGAGCATGTGCATCATTTGGAAGCCATAATCATTTGAATTTATTTTCAGGTTATTAACATTGACTGTATTTCTGATTACATCATTTGTTACAACGTTACAGCTTTAATAATTCAGCGTTCATAGGCCATTACCTGTGAGATGGTACCAATCAGATAGTGTTGTGGACGGGACATTGAGTGAGACCACAGAGTAGTGACTTCAGACAGTGAGAGGATGCTGCGTCAGAGTAGTAGCATTTTTACATTTTATCAGCAATCAGACACAATAAAATATTGATACAAAATCAACTGATTGGCCCCAATGATCGGCCAGAATGATAATCTGTCAATCCCTAGTCTGTACCAAACAAACTTCTGACATCTGGAGAACAAGATTTGTAGGCCATGATATCTCTGCAGCACTACAGTTCTTCATTATAATGCTGTTTTCTACAGTACAGTAGCATTATGTATTGCCAGTACAGCTTCACTGATATTTGAAAGTTCAGATTTACTGTAATGAAGTCCTGTAAAACATTGACTTGCAACTGAAGTCAGTTGCTGAATAACCGGAGGGCAGAAAACATCAAGTCACATTAGTTCACATTCAAACAGCTACGGGGATTCCCTGTATCAACACAAGCAACAACTGTAGGTTTTAATTTCCTGATGCAATGAAGAGCAACAGATCAGGCACAGCCAGGGTGAATACAAGTTTCAAAGCCCTCAACATAACACCTCGGCTGTAAGGGACTAGTACAGAAATCATATCCAGTAGATAAAATATAAATATAGGCTTAGACGGAGGCCTGCTTTCATCAGGCTTTCCCTGTCACTGCATAATGCAGCCTGTCTGTTGTGTCTCCAGAGCCTCCCTCAGTAGGACCAGCTTTCTGGGTTCAGAGTGCTTCTACTTTCGTTTCCATTTCTCCGCGTCACACAGCTGATCGCAACTGAATTAAAAACCCCTCCACCTCCACCGTGAGTTGACAGTGGACGAGGAGAAGCTGCAAACACACACAGCTGACTGGTGAGTTAAATAAAGGCTGATTTTATTCATTTATTATAACAGCTTTAAACACAATGACTCAGCATGCGCGTCTCACAGAAGGCTTGTTTGTTTTCTCTCAGCGACTTGTCTCAGACTTTTTTAATGAGTTTTGATATGCTGGTTCTTCTCTGTAATACGCGGATTCTCTGTAATTATAATCTGTTGTCTAAAAGGAGGAAAGTTCAGGATGGCAGATTTTCAACTGTATGCATACCAGGAGGAAGTGGTTGAAAGGGCTCTTCGAGGAGAGAACATAATTATTTGGCTGCCGACCGGAGGTGGAAAGACCCGTGCTGCGGTGTATGTGGCCAAAAGACACCTAGAGACCACACCTAACGCCAAAGTGGTGGTCCTGGTTAACAAGGTACACAGAATGCACATGACAGACAGGACAGGCAGTCCAGAATCACTTTCAGAACAAACGTTAAACAAGATATTTTGTTTTTAATGTATTTTACACTGTAGGTTCACCTTGTGGACCAACACTACACCAAGGAGTTTAAACCCTACCTGCGCCATAACTACGCCCTGGTGCCGATCAGTGGAGAGAGTGAGGAGAAGGACTTTTTCGGGAAAGTTGTGCGGGACAATGACGTGATCATCTGCACAGCGCAAATCTTGTACAATTCTCTCACTAACACAGAGGAAACCAAACATGTTGAGCTCTCAGGTCAGTAAACATGAGCCGGAACATCCCTGATTATCATGACGCCGTAGGTTTTCCAATTGCTGTAATATAGACATTAAGATCAACAGATAGAGATCATACCCTTGATGAATTCCTTACAGATATTACTCTTCTGATAATCGATGAGTGTCACCACACCAACAAGGAGTCAGTCTACAACAAGGTGATGGGATGCTACGTGGAGAAAAAGTTGAATGAAGAGCGACCCTTGCCACAGATCCTGGGTCTCACTGCGTCACCAGGGACAGGAGGCGCAAAGATCCTGGAAAACGCTGTGGAGCACGTACTGCAGGTCAGGGTTCATCTATTCTCCTTGGGGTTTTCAAAGAGTTTGTCACTGATCTGATCTCCCACAACCATCTGTCTCTTCTTTCTCTCCCTCTCAGATTTGCGCCAACCTGGACTCAGCCATAGTTTCAACAAAAAACTGTGCCCCTGAGCTGAAAAAGAAGGTCCCCAGACCCGTCAAGACATTTGACGTTGTGGTGCCAAGGCCTGAGGTAAAATTTCCCCTTTAAAAACATTACACCCAGTACATATAGTAGATAGTAGTACACCCCTTTAATTACGCCACATCCCGACTGACCTGACCAGGGAACATAGAGATACATGGGCTGACAGCAACAACCTGTACTCATTATAATCTGGACTGTCTCACATTTAAACAGCTACTAAAACCACACAACACAAACTTTAAGGTCCAGTGTGTTGGAGTCAGTGGCATCTAGTGGCGAGGTTACAGATTGCAACAAACAAACAACCTTTGCCTTGAGGCTTATTTATACTCGCTTCACGTACAAAAATAGTTACCTCCTTATATAACCGATGTCAAGCACTACAACCTCCACTTTTCCTTCGCCACCGTCCAATCTCCTACCAGCTGTTCTGTAGTAACTGTAGTAACTGTAGTACCCAGTAGCTGTCTCTGTGCCCGGGCAAAGTAATATTACACAGATGTTTCAAACTTCTCACCAACGAAAAATCTCTCTCAAGCCGGTATCTGGTTTGTCTGTTCTTGGCTAATATAAAAAACATAGCGGTGCAACATGGCTCATTCTAAAGAAACAAACACAATGATTCTTACTTTCAGGTGATTATACCCCAATGGAAAAATAATTATGAATATTTATGCCCCTAAGTCCAACTCACTGGACCTATAGTTGACTCAAAGACATAATTTTTTTCTTTAAGGATCCCTTGGGGGATCATCTGAAGTGGATGATGCAGCTGATCCATGAGTTCATGGTGCTACCTTCAGACTTCAAACTGAGAGAGTGTGGCACACAGGAGTACGAGGCAGATGTGGTGATTCTAGAGCAGCGAGGTAAGAACTTTTCTTTCTTTGACCCTGTGTTGTTTATAGACTCTTGATAGTGCAGAGAGCACATGCTTCTAATTATGCTTGTACATAATTTGTCTATATTTGGATCAGGAGTAAGACAGGGCAGCAGACAGCTAGCAGAATGTGCACGCCACCTCAGACAGTACAACGACGCCCTGCTCATCAATGACACCCTGCGAATGATGGATGCTTATCGCTCCCTAAACGAGTTCTACAACACCAAGTCCACCATTGATGGAACTGACCTGTTCCTGGTGGGACTTTTCCAAGGTAGGAATCCAGAAATATTAGTTTCTTGTTTATTTTCCATGATTGGCCACATGATTTTTATTTGTGGGTATGCTTATGTTGCAATTAAGCCATAATTAATATCACTTTTACAGAGCATCAGGTGAAGCTCAGGAAACTGGCAGGGGATTCTCGCTATGAGAACCCGAAGATGTTCAAACTTGAGAGCGTTCTGCTAGAACAGTTTGGTCCAATTGATGGATCAAGGGGGATCCTCTTCAGTAAAACCCGCAGAAGCACCCACTGCCTAAATGACTGGGTCGGCAGCAACAAAGCCTTACAGGAAGCTGGCATCAAAGCAGCCATCCTCACTGGGGCTGGCAATGGCATCACTTACATGACACAGGTGTGCTCATATAAGCTTTAAGTCATTCCTATTCAGTAACAACTTATCTGTAGATGTGTTTATGTTTCGTATGATTTACATGTGTACTTTGCTTGCAGAACGAGCAGGCGGACACGATCCGCAGATTCCGCCAGGGTTCTCTCAACCTCCTGATCTCCACCAGCGTGGCTGAGGAAGGCCTTGACATCCCTGAATGCAACCTGGTCGTACGATATGGACTGCTTACAAATGAGATTGCCCAGCAGCAGGCAAGCGGACGTGCCCGGGCTAAAGACAGCAAGTACTCAGTGGTCGCCCAGAAAGGGGGCCGGGAAGAGCGCCGGGAGCATATCAACGAACATCTGGAAGAGCTGACAGTAAAAGCCATTGCAAAGGTCCAAGAAATGAGCCCTCAGAAGTTCCGCATAAAGGTGAGGCTATCCTACGGTGTCCATCTTCATCACTTACTCTTACTAGCTGCATTTACCTGGACTCCATGAATAATAGTCTAATTGGAAAGTTCCACATCTAACCACCTCAGTCTGAAGAGCCTGGCCCATTCCCGCCTGATTGAAATGAGCAGCTAGTCAAGCATATATAGAAGTTGAGAAATTGTCTAAATAACTATAGCTCTGTCCAAAGGATATACGCCAAATTGACAAGAATTTCATGCTGATCTCATCGCATCACTTTATTATTAAGCAAACAGTTAAGTTGGAATTTTAATCAGAATAATTTCCGTCAGCTTCAAGATATATTGTCCATGTGACCGAGGCCACTGCTTAGTGATTCCGCAATTAAATTTAATTCCTCCTTGTCCACAGATAACTGAGCTACAAAAGGAGGCAGTTATCTGCAGAAAACTTGCAGAGAGCCGCATAGCAGAGAAGAGGAGTCGCCACACTGCTGCCAGTGTCCAGCTCTTGTGTCGAAACTGTTTCAAGCCTGTGGCCTCTGGCAGTGACATTAGACTTCTTGAGAATGCACACTATGTCATCGTCAACCCTGACTTTGAGTGAGTTTAACTCTTTGTGGCATAAAAGTATTTTCAGGAAAAAAGTAAATGTAAATTCTCTAAACATGGGTTTTTTTGCTCTCAGGAGACACTACAAAGTCGGTGGGCAGGTGTGTCTGGGAAGGACTTTTGAGGACTGGGAGCCTGGGCGTACAATCAGTTGCAATAACGGCAGCTGCAACAAGGTACAGTAGGCCCTCTTATAGGCCCATATTTAAAACTCATAAATAGAGTCCGTCCTGCTAAAGCCAGTTCATCAACATAACTGCTCATGTTGCATTTTATTCTTATTGACAATCACAGGACTGGGGATTCGAGATGAAGTACAAGAAGCGTGCCCTGCTGCCAAATCTAGCCATTAAGCACTTTGCCCTGCAGACACCTGATGGCAGGCTAACTGTGAAGAAGTGGAAGGACGTCACCTTCACCGTTGAGCACTTCAGCTTTGTAGAATACTGCGATGACAACTTCCCTGACCTTTTTGATTGAGACACCAACAAGAGAATCTGCTGTTCTTCACATGTCAGTTTTTATCGGTTATTAATTCCAGAGCTCATTTAGAAAAAAACATCATTGTACTGTTGGAAGTGTTTAAATATGAACACATGCTTTTTAAAAATTCCCTCCACACGTGCTGGTATTAATTTGTGCTGCCGGGCGGGTGAGGCAGCAGCGTGCTAAAATCCGTTACGCATCGATCATGCTTGAAATTAGCATGACAGCTTTGTTTACGCCCAAGGTGCTGACTCTCTTTGCATGTTTTTTTTTTGTATTTCCTCTACTTCGTCTTAAGTCATGCACAGAAACAAAGCACGAAATGAAGTCATATGTAACATAAACCTTAACCATCACAAACACTTGACATGTCTTCGGAAATTTGATTCCTCACAAGCTCTATTTTAGCCATTTTAAAGTGCTTTTAATTTGCTTTTAATTATTCAAATGTTTTACAAGAGGTTAGTGCACAACATCACTACCGAACAAATGTCCATGTTAGATGATTTTATTTTGTGTACTTTTTTATAACAGCTATTAATGTCCACTGTAAATAAACTAAATCGAGATCTTACATGAAATTTAAATAAACAGTCCTCTTGGATTGTCAGCAGATCTTCTGTCATAATTTCGCCTTCATTAGACCACTAGGTGTCAGTGTTGGTTTGCAAATCAAGTCAGACACAATGTCTCTGCATCTGTAACCTCTAATGAAAGGTGTGAAAAAAGCCAGAGGAGGAATTTTCTCTGGTGTTTCTCAAACTGGTGCCCAGTCGCTTTATGGTTGAAGAATTGAGTTTAAATCCTCAGATATGTTGTAAAAAACTCTGATGATGTTGAGGAAGTTCTCACTCACCAAACTTGAGCAAGGCACTCCATCCTCCAACTGCTTCAATAGAGCTAACAAGATGGTTGGTTACAGCCTCCGGATCTGTTTAAATGATGTCTGGAAAACATAAAATATAGTCAGACAGGAAGCTGGAACAAAGTCTATTCATGCATTAGCTCTGATATAAATAATTTATTTTTATGTAACTGTTTCTTTATGTTTACAAGCATCATACGCAATAAAAAGATCCCTGAATGTCTGCAGAAGCTTCTCTTTTTCAGTTGTTAAAATGTGTACTGAATGTTACTTGTGCAATGTTTTGACTGCTGCAGCTCCCAATGCTGCTTCTGCATCACTGGATCAATACAGGGTTATGTATTTCAGCTTGGATCATTTAACACCATCTGAACAGTCTACATAGAGGAACAGACGAGAATGCTCATTTAACACGCCGGCTTCAAAGATACATTTTCCTGAGTAACTTCATATTTCTCTGAACTCTTGCAGCTTGATTCAAGCAATCCCCAAAAGATGGATTCAGAGAGGTAATCGCAGAAAACGGTCTTTGCTGAAGCTATTTAGTTTCATTTTGCTGCTGTGTTTACATACATAAATCAAGCTTGATACACCGAGGCAAAGCTTCAGCTCTAATGAGCAGCTTCCAAAACAAACCCAGATTATGAAACTAAAGCAACTACGGAGGAAACCATTAATTTCAGGCTGGCAGCTGCGTTGGGTATATTCACTTCTGACCCACAGCGCATCTTTATGTGTATCTCTGGGCAAGACACGAGGTCAACCTCAGTGTGCCACATGTGCCGTAATCCTTTCAAATCTGGCAGAGGGCTGGAGTCAGTAGTCGCGCTGCCATGGACGTAATCACACTAAAAACAGGCTCCGTTCCGGTGTCATGCCTGACTCAGATTCAGGCAGGCACAGAGGAGCCGTGCAGTGTATGATTTGCTCTGATCAGGCCCAAGCTCTATAATCAACACTGATTACTTCCTTTTACTTCTCAGCTCAGCACCCCCTGCATCTTAATTGCAATTAGCTCGCTTCTGAAATTAAAGCAGCCTGAAGTAGTTGAGCATGGATAACAGGGTGTGTTGTGTGAATTTAGGGTAGGTTACTTTCTTGTCAGTGGTATCTAGGACACTTACATCAGTCTGTTTACTGCGTCCCATCTACAGTACATGAGCTCTACATGCGTCATTTTCTAAATTTCTTGTACTGATGAGGGGAAGCCCATTTTACAGCTGAGAGACTGATGTCGACCCTCTCTGAATGCTTTGAAAGGAGCAGTAGGGATCCCCTTTCTTTTGGGATACTTTTAAATAAATTAAAGCTATTGAAACTGCCAAATAACTGTTAATCAGAGTGGGAATTATTACAGAAAATAACTTTTGACAACTGATTACTGTAATTGTCATTTTTCAAGGCAATATGCCAAAACCTTGTTGGTACCATCTTTTCAAATGGGGTTTCTTTGTTTTGCTTCGACCACAGCATTACATAGCTCATTGACTATATGAATACCTTTTTTGTACATTAATTTAATTTGGGTTGGCATCTTAACCTTTTTCCTGACTTTTCATGAACAAAGTTATATGTTAAAATTCGGAAATTAAATATTTTACCTATACTTACCATTTTCTGTAGTTTCTCTGGGTAAAGTTGAGTTTTTAACTGTTATAAAATGTTTCCTCTGGACAGGAAGCTCCAAATATGAGCTCTACCGTGGGTGTCAGCTTTAATGTGTTACTGACAGGTAATTAGCCTAATTAGCTACTTGGAAGGGAAGCTAGCTCACCTGGCGACCAGTGTGTGTGTGTGTGTGTGTGTGTGTGTGTTGAACTATTACATTGATATTTTCATTACTAAATTCCAGAAAGACAGATATATTCAGTGGACATTTCAGCTTCTCAACACAAAAAAACGGAGCTAATAAACAGGAATGAGTGCGAGATGGGACGCAGCATGGCAGCTCTGTCGGCTGGAAGCTGGACACCAGGTAACAAGTTTGATACCAACACATAGTTTACTTTTATAGCTGTGATTATGGACGGACGTGTAACGTACGTTCAACAGCTTGGTGGGTTAATATTTCCTCAAATACACAAAGACTATACACACAAGCTATAAGACAGAGAAACACTGACCTGCGTGTTTTTTTCCAATCATGGCGCCATGTTGAAAACCGTTAGGCGAGAGCCGAAGCCACGCCCCTTCCGGTTTGCCCCAGGGCACGAAAAACTTTGTATGATTGTTAACTGAGACAAATAATTTATTGATCCCGTCTGAATTGTGACATGAATCACACATGTGATGTTTGTCGATTTAAAAGAAAATTTTTCATCTTGAGAAAGTTGCAGTTTGTCATAAAACTAATTAAATACTGACTGTAAAAATACGTAATTAACATCGTAACATTGTAGAGCTGGTCCTGTAGATTAGCAGCTCACAAAACTGACAAACTACCCTTTCACTTAACTGTAGTTGTCAATATGACCAGATTTATTGTGATTTTCATCTTAGTAACTTTTCTTTGCCGAGGCGGCAGCCATGTTGGTGTTCGTATCGTGTGTTGAGCGAGGTGACGTAGTTCACTGAGAGGTTTAACACATAACTAGATGGTATTTTTACTTTATTTATGACAAACTGTGACTTTCTTGATTTTAAATTGACAAACGTGTGATTCATGACACGATTCAAGCCGGATCTCTCCATTCACTTTCGTACAAAGTTTTAAAATAAGGTCCAATGGTGTCCACCGGAACGAAGGGCCATGAACTACACATATAATATTTGTCAAGTTAAAAGATAATTTTCCAAATAAGAAATTCCTGTTTCCTGGCTGCAGACAGAAGTCACCCCTGCAAGGCCATAGTTTCTTTCTGCTTGTGTAGTCACCACACATTCTCACATGGGATGCAGACCAAGACCATGACAGGCACAAATATCTATACAGTGAGTCGGTCACCAGGACAGGCATTTCCTCTGGGATCGGCCTACTTGTCAACAAGCTGCTGGTGTTGTCTGAGAGCTTGCTGCGCTGCTTGTCGGCCTTCTTGTCTGGGCGATAGGACTTCAAAGTCTCTACTGTCATGGCAACAGCCTTGGATCAGGTTACTTCCAGCGACAAGATAGGTGATGACATTGGCATTGTCCTAGTGTATGTTGTTATGTATGTCACCTGTGCCTGATTTGAAGTTCAAAGTGGTTTCCAAACTGCTGCCCGGCCTGTGGACAAGTACTATGTCAACTATGTCTGGGGTTTTTTGGTTTGGACGTGAGCACAAACATCTTTGACATCTCTGTTGACCTCTTTCAGGGCAGTCGTGTCTGCCATCAAAATGTAGTCATAGCATTTTAAATTTTACCCAGAACATTCCTTTCTACGTTTTAATTACACACCACGTTCCTTTTGAACACCCAGACGCTTGAAAACATGTTTGTGTGTATTTTTGTGGCAACATGAAAGCAGTTAGAGTACTGAAAGGGTGCATCTTCGTTTGATTTAGGATGTTGCTGTCTGAAGTGGACCAGAGCTCATGGTGTTGGTGCCAGAGCCGAGAGTTAGCCAGCCTATTTCATGCTTTATCATAGAGCAGATAAAAGAGACACTTGTCTTTGCTGTCTGGGCTTTTGTCTGCTCCTCTGACAGAAGTGCCCGCTAGATTATCAGCGACTAGAAACCAGAGAATGAACTCCCAATAAGTTCTTCTTCAGAACCGCAGATTGTTCAGCTGTTTCTCCGGCAGAAAGAATTCACTCTAAAAAGAAACAGAACAAAACAAGTGGTTTGTTTTAGTCCATAAACCATTATGACATATCAGCAGCATAAATATAAGCACTCACATTAAAATGTCTGGGAGACTTTTTGAGGCCGTTGACAGAGTCATGTTCAGAGGCAATTAAAGTGCTTCAGATATTTATGTAAGTGTTCGTCCCTCGCTGTGTGTGTAGGTACAGTGGTTTGGTCTGCACTAAAATAAATGTGTCTTTCTGTTCTTTTTCCTCTGTCTGTACCATTGACTGCAGTTTGTGTCCCTCTAATCCCTGTTATTAATCCATGTTGAGTCGCTTTGAGTCATTCAGGCTGGTGGGGATTATTGTGGACTCATATGACAGCCCACAGTTTTTGTATTTACTGCTCTCTATGCTGATCACCGGAGGATGAGTCAGTGTAGTCTTGTTTGCGTGTGTGACCAAGCACACACTGTATGAATTGTTCTTTTTTGGTGACACTCAGCTCGAGTTTGAAATGGCAAATTTGTTATTTACATGTAGTCGAAATCGTGATCTTTCCCTCACCAACGTTAATTCTAGAAATGTCACTTTTTCACAAACTGAAAACACAGACTGGATGCAAACCCTAGATTCTGGTTTGACAGTCCTGGATTTCTTTATGCCAACCATCCACCCCAAACACCTCCCAGTGACTCCTGCACAGTTCACAGTCGTGTTGAGAGTCACCATTCAAAATATGTGTCCATGTACAATTACCCTGTAGATTATATTTCTTGACTATTTTTACAAACTGCCATGATACTATGCATGGTGTGACAGATATGATTTAAAATCTGTTAAATTGAATATCTTTTACTTTGATCAACACAGGAGGGTAAAGCAATATATCTTCAGTGACAAAGAATATCAAGTGAATGTCAACAATTAGGCTATTTATATATATATACATATCCTTTGGAGTAGATCAAAGAATGTTGACAATGTTTAAGTTTTCTTTGATTGCCAGTATTTTAACTTTTTCATGAATATGCTGGTTTACATCCTTACTTTTGGGTTCTGCAATATTGTGACAAATATTTGGTTTAATGGATTTAATCAAGAAGAACATCGGCAGTGTAATCGATAATAGAAATAATTGCCAGCTGCAAGGCCCCACTTTTATAATCAATTAATTGTCACCATTAAGTATTCATCAAGTAAAAAAAGACAGAAATCCAAAAACCCAAATATAAATATTTTCTTTAATTGCAAATGCAATATAATTGATCATTGGGCTTTGGACTGATGATTGGACAAATAACAATAACATGAAGTTGTTTTTTTAGAATGGTTCACTACTTCTGTTTATTATTTTACTTTTTCTAAACTCAATAATTGAGAAAATACTTCAGATTTATCAATATTGGAAATAATTGTTAGTTGTTGACAAGACGCTGTATCCCAACATCGCTTTCTGCAACTGTGGGTGAGTGCAAACTGTGTGTTGGTGACAGCTGGGAGAGTCCTTTGTCTCAAGGCGAGGCCAGGGGTGCTTTTCATTGGCTGAAACAACTGCATAAACAAGAAAAACTCAAAAGCATTTGACTAAAGGTAGGCTATCCCTGAGGTCAATTCTTCCATGAAAACCTCATTGGTATAAAGCAGTCGAGGCTAAGACATGCAAGGTCATTTCTGATACAAACGTTAATGAGAGAGGTAAAAAGAAATGTACTGGAGCAGTCTGAAAAGTGTCTCAGAAAATAATGCACCTGACAGGCGAAGAGAAACGATGAAAATAGAATGGCGATGGCATTGATTATAGAAGGGAGAGTTAGGAGATCTATGAATACCTTGATAGAGTCAAGAAAAGTAGGAGGTTGAATTATAGAAGAGGAACAGCGGCATATGTCCTGGAGGAGGAATAGTGGCGTACCAAAGTGAAGTCGTTCATCATCTGTAACCTTGACAGGACACAGGACACACTCCCAAAAATCTGATGTAAACAGAAAGAGACAACAATAACCCGACAGTCTCTCAGGGCAGGTTGATAAACGCTGTAACAATCCCCCAAAAAGCCCAGTCAAACCTAGAAAAATCCTTGTTTCTGTGTACCAGTTGGAGCCCGAGATAAGTAGACGGCTCATATAGCATAAAAAGATTTCAGCAGATTTATGAGGCTCTGGCACAGCGAGGTATTGATCCCTTTACCCCATCCAAGCCAGGCAAAGGAGAGTGGAGGCTACTGCAAAGCTCAGAGTGGTGTGCTTGTGTTTTGTATTTTAGGTATAGGTTGCGCTCATATCCAGACTGATTTACTGTAACTGGAAAATAAAGAGATTGCTAGAATTTCTGTTAGAAGAGGCAGCAACAGAGGGTCGAATCAGCAATGTCAAAGTAGAACTGTAGAGAGTGGATAATTGGAGAAAATACTGGTGTTGCTTGCAGCAATGTCTGTTGATTATCCTGAATAACAGGACATAGTGTCTGAAGAGATTTATTGCTGTTTTCAAAGTGGTATTTTCAGTCAACACAAACAAGATTCCATTCAGCTTTATTGTATCTGGGTGGCGACACATAATTCTGTGGGTGAGTTTAAAGTGATTCCTGGCATCTGAAGTGTCTTTTGATATTTCAAAACCATAAACACAACATAAGAAGTGTATGAAATGGAGTAAAACGGTGTGTGTCTGCACCATCTTAAGCTGCAAATGTCAGCATGTCCAGCTAAGCAAGTACAAGGTCCATTTATTCATCATTTTACAACACCAGGGTTGCAAAACAAACCTCACTTCACCGATGTCACTGATGCTCTGTAGTCTGGATGCTTTCTATTGCTCCTCTGTGAAAGTTGCCAAGAATCTGGCTCAAGAATTGATCATTCCTCAGTTTCCTCAGGAAGTAGAGCCTCTTCTGTTCATGTGTTTTTTTACTAGGGTGGTGATGTGCGATGAATATGTTAGGTTCTCTGTGATGGTGATTCCCAGGAACCTAAAACTGTTCACCAGCTCCACCTATGTAGACAGGGGTTTGAGTCTTTGCCTCCCTTTTTTTTAATCAACAATCAGCTCCTTAGTTCTGCTGACCCACCCCAGACACAGTCTGTTCATCCTGCTGCCATCTGGCAAAAGATACAGAAGTATCCACTGCCTGACCATGGGGCAACTTCGCTCTCCAGGCTTTTAAACCCTTTAAATTTAGCTTGCAACTCTTGTAACTTGTAACCTTGTAGTTTTTTCCTCTATGCACATATCTGCAAGACTGTTTATTTCCTCTCGATATGAGGTCTCTTGTTTGTCATGCGGCTGATGATGGTGGTGTCATCCACATACTTAACAATAGAGTTCCCTTGAATTCTGGGAGTGCAGGCGAGGGTTTACAGTGTAAACAGGAGGGGGCTGAGCACACTGCCCTGGGGGGCTCCAGCGTTGAACACTTGTACCTTGGTCCTGGTTGCTATCAGAGTTTAGACTAATGTTACCGTAATAACATTGCGTTTCCAAACACACTGGTTAGTCCTCATCCTTAAAGTATTTTCTCTACACTACAAGTCTGCTTTTCACTGGCTAAAATTTTGAACCAGTTGTTTCAAATATTTTTTATTGTTGTCGTCATCACCGCCAACAAAAAGTACAGCAGCAAAATAACAAATAGAGCCATCGATCACCGTGCAGGTCATGGGCTGCAGCTTTGCCTAATGGAGGCACTACATTAACTGGTGGCCGGTTTTGACAGATCCAATTAGAATGAGCTCCATACCTCTGCCACTGCCCTGCCCTCCAAGCAACCCTCACACAAGCAGCTGTATGGTAGCATGGCATCCACACCGCTCCGGCTCTTCTCACCAGCCTCTTCCTTTGGTGCATTGTAAATAGATGCAATAGCAGTTAGCCACATTGTGCAAGCCTTCATCTTCATTCCTCTTGTTTTTCTTGGCTTCAGATGTTCCCATAAAACTAATCATACACTGAACATACAGTATATTACTAGAAAACGCATGTTTCCATGCTGAATACTTTTCATGCTGCCACCACACCCCCTTTTTCCGCATCCCTCAAAATGTCTATTCTTGTCTTTGGTAAAGCTGCTTTTCTCTCGTCTATCCACAAATGTCCAAATGATAGGTTTTGTGTCGAAGGAGAAAAGGGAGTCATGCTTCACAAGACGGAGCACAGCAAAACATCTGACTCCTGCCAAAGAGAGGAAACAAAGCAGGCTCAATTTTTTTACACAATGTATTCTTTTGTCCTCATTCGAGGCCTGCTTTCTTTGTGTACCCTTCACTCTCCCTCCAGCCTCAGTCCTGCCTCTCAATTATTCCAGAGAAACAACGTACTTGTCAATCTTTTCCCTTTCAATAGCTAATGGTCTATCTATCCCCCTCTGCCCAACAGTCAAGCCAATTAATTCGATCAAGCTGTTGAAAGTCATTTTCAGTCGCAGCAGGAGGGCAGTGCCAGACTGACAGCGTTGACTCTCTATATCTATTGTTAAGAGTGGAACAACACTAAGTAAAAAGCAAGGTAAATTAGACCGAATGGATCCAGAAGTAATTTTATATCTGGACCATTCAATTATGTTTTTGTGTGCATCATTTCCCTGTTATTTCTGCCCTGTCACACAATGTGTGTGTGTGTGTGCATGTGCAGTGTAATTTTGCAAACATGTTCAGTGGTTAGTCTGTGGGGTCAGTATGCCTTGTCAGTTTGAATATTAGTGGAAAACATATTGTCGAGATAATATTTTACAGACTTTAGTGACGTCTCAAAACTTTTGAGGTGATGTGTCAAGGACAGTTTATCTCTTTTCAGGTGTCACTGTACCTGTATTCCTTACATTTTGTGGATCAATAGAAAATGCTTTCCACTGAACAGCCTTTCTTGACTCTCTCAAAACATAACCTCTGTCGTGAGTGCACTGAAAGATGATGAGCTGTCCAAATACTGTTGAACGAGAAGTGCGTATGAATGATTTCTTTTTTTTTTTTTTTTGCTGATGCGAGCTATCAAACCCCTCATGCAGGGCTTTGATGTAGCACTCCATTGTCTTGCGGAGCTGCAGGAAATTGAAAGGGAAGATCAGGGGAGTGTTAGTGAAGGGAAGAAGTCGTGGAGGACGGGGAGAGACGCGCAGCACGTCAGGGTTTTCTGGGACACGGCACACGGAAATGAACTAGCCTCGCATGACCTGAGGGGGCTCGCTCTGAAAGTGTGAGGATACACAGGCCAGAGAAGCAAGAGCAGTTGTTTTAGAAAACACAAGAGATTAAATATGTGATTTTTGTAATTCACTAAAAAGACTCGGGGCACACATCCAGGTTTAAAATTTCTGCAGCATCCTTCGACGCCCACGCTGCCTCTCACCGCTGTATCCCGAGCTCTTTTCCAATTCAGAGAAAACACTTAAACCTGCGGAGAATTACACAAAACACACTCACTCAGCCTTAAAAAAAAAGAGCATTCGTCCCCCGACTGTTAAAAGAGTAAAGTTTTAATGGAAGCAAGATTTGATTTGAAGCTATCTCTCTGACTTAAAGAAGCTTGAGAGGCATCTTTTCTCTGACTGCCACTCTCTCCAACACTGTAAGTGCTTTCTCCCTATCATTGAACACACACTCTCACATATTTCTGTGCTGATAAATTATAATGACAGTATGAACAGGGTGTTTCATGTTGGGGAGCACAGAGTGGTTTTTGGGAAGGCTAATAAATCCATTTCTGCTCTTTTGTGAGTCCTGGGAAGTGGGATTGGTATTTCATTCCAACATGCCTTTTACATATTTTTATGAATATATCTGGATAATTCATGTTTTTCAAGACATGATAACTAGAAGTTTACGTGTCCATTAGCTGTAAATACTGCAAATTGAATGAAATGAAAGTCACATAGTGTTCCTCTTGTTGTTATTGGTAATGTATTTATTTTATTAGCCTATTATTCAGCTGGACGAGTTCTGATAAATATTTCTGCTTCCCTTGAAAACAAGCTTTTAATCACAACATACTGTATGTGAGTATTTATAGTGAGCATGCTGCTCCCTGCAGGAATGAGAGCCATTTCATTTGAATTTATGTAGCCGAGATTCTCCCTCATGAGTCTAGCTTGTTTAAATGGAGAACAAGAGGGAGATGAATACAGAGGACAATGGCAGCAGTCCGTTACATCAGAATGACAGATAAGCAATGAAGGAGCGCTGTTTATATACCCCCCCACCACCACTATTGTGCTCAGGTAGTGTAGAGAAAGAGGTGGGAAGTGTGATGTGCAACGTGGCAGGTCAGACCCGGGAAAAGTGGGTTTGCTCTGGCGGGAAATGGCTATTTACGTAGCAGAAAATGGAGTGGGCCTTTCTGACATTTCCATAGCCCTGCAGGCAAGAGTAACCTTCAGCGGAAAACAGAACGATTAAAGAAACGGGTGGGGGGAGATGGAAGGAGAGAGGCAGAGGGAGAGGTGGGGGCAGAAAGCAGGGAAAGTGATTGCATGAGAGAGTTAAAAAATGATTGGAGTTTGGGAGAAGGGGAAATAAAGATGGGCAGAAACAGACAAAAAATTATCTGGAGGTCATGCGGGAGGTGTGAGTGGAGAATCACTACCTTACACAGACTGACAGGTAGAAAATAAAGGGAATGATGGAGGGTGATCCTGGACAACAACAAAATACTTCCATCTAATCTACAAGAATGAAGTTCAGTAAACAACATATAACAGCTTCACACCTTGTTGCACCTCGTACGCACCGCTATCAAACCAAGCAAATCATTCAGCCTTGAAACGTCTGCACTGATGTGACATGACAGAGAAATTATGCATGTATAAATCAGAATGGCCACGCACAACAGCTCGAGTTAATATTTAAGCCTTCAATAAACTTGACATGATAATGCGCACCGCGAAGTGTCCTCTTCCCTGTTATTGTCTTGTGTGAGTGAACAGCTGAATACGAGCCGTTATCTCAATCAATTACTTGTGTCACACCGCGTTACCTTGATGTTCAATCACAGGTGCAGTCAAGGTTCACACAAAATAGAATGAAAGGAAGGAATAAATGAAACCACGTCAGATAGAAGGATTTTTAGTTGTATGTTTAAATAAAAGCAACATGGAAGGACAGGTTAAATTGAACGGTTCCATGGGAAATTATCTTTTTTCAAAATGCACTCAGTCGCTAAAATGACTGTTCATTGGTGAAAAGTATTTAAAGTTCTCTGAACCAGATGCATTTGCCGTACTTGCTTAATCTGACTCAGGGACATGAAGGCTGGTGTCTACCCCAGCATGTAAAGGATAACAAGACTAACACTGTGTCTGAAATCGCATACTTCCTACTACATGATGAATCAGTATCCACTGTATACTGCTTACTTAATGAACTATTAAGTATGCCATTACCAGCAGACTGTTCGCACTCAAGAAATGCATCTTATCTGCATCACATTACCGGTGCATCTGTGTCCAAGCTACCATTGAATGAAAATTGTGTGTCAGTGTAAATCAACATCACCTCTCAAACTCATTGTAATATTGTTTTAGGGCAAATTAAAGAGGAAGTGGGAAAAACACAGTAAAGGTGTAAAAGTGGGTCACGATGGATTTCAAGATTAAAGAATTAAGGAAAAATGAAAAGATTATGGTTGGAGCAATGTTAGAGGTGACCATCGGTATACTTCACTGAGAAGCAGAAAAGGTATGGATCCATACTATAGCTGACATTCGCTAATGTTAGCACTTGTTCCAGCAGACCTCTAGACCAGAATATCATGTGTGAAGTAAAAAGATCCAAGACTTCTTCTGTGCACATAAAATGCTCGAGTTCTGGGCACAAATTTGTTAAAATCTGTGTAAAAGAGAGCTCTCCTTTGCCAAGATAATCCATCCACCTGACATGAGTGGGGTACCAAGGTGCTAATTAAGCAACGTACATTTTAACAACGGGACTGCTCACAATGAGAGGCAAATCTAAAATATGCAGTTTTATCACACAACACAATGCCACAGATGTTGCATGTTTTCAGGGAGCATGCAGCTGGCAATGCTGGCTGCAGGACCGTCTACCAGAGCTGTTGCCTGTGAACTGAATGTTCATTTCACCACCACAGGCCGGCTCCAATGGCATTACAGAAAATTTGGCAGTCCACAGATAACATTTCAGATCGGCCTTACTTGTGCAAAAATCCTGCTGTTTTATCAGCATTTTCATGTGCCACACCTGACAGGTGGATGGATCGTCTTGGCAAAGGAGAAGTGCTCACTGACACAGATTTTCAACAAATTTGTGTTGGAAATTTGAGAGAAATAAGCCTTTTTGTGTGCATAGAAGATCATCTTGTGAAAAATGGGAGCAAAAAACAAAAGTTAGGATTCATCCTCTGGGGACCATGAATGTCTATGCAAAATTTCATCGCAAAGCATCCAGTAATTTTGAAAGTATCACTGGACCAAAATGGTTGCCCGACCATCCGTCATCCATTCTAGAGGCATGCTGCTTAAAAAGCAGAACACTCCCGGCAGGTCGCTTATCTATCACAAGACCACCACAGACAAACACATTCACACTTACATCTACAGGCAGTTTAGTTGTGTTTCCTCTTCATTGAACCTGCAATTCTTCAGACTGTGGGACACAAAACCATCCGAGCACGGCAAGAAAGCGAAAACGCAAAAACGGGACATTATAAAAAAGTATTATAATTGTGTAGAATGATTTGAATTGCAATTAAAGACAGCCTGTGGGAAGTTCTTATCTGATGATCATCAGACAGGCAGAAAAAGAAAAACCGTGGGAGAAAATAAATGATTTCAGTGTGGCTGTGTAGGAAAGGAGGACTGATTATATCAGTAGATGCAGCTAATAGACCCTGATTATGAGCAGCCTCATTTCCTAGAAATGACTTTTGCTGAGCCAGGAGGTAGAGCTAGAATATATTATTTTCTTTTTTGTACGCACATCTTTTTTTGGTAGCATTACAATAAGAAACTTGGACGCAAATGTATTCAACTTATCTTTGCATTTTCTTTCCCATAAATCTGTCCCTCTGTCTTGGTCGAGTAATTAAGTGAGGCTGCGGGATCATGAGCTACGACTGTTTCATTACTTCTGAATAGGCCAAGATGTGCTGATATGGGTGAGAATGAGATTTCAACACATCCCCTATTACCCCAGTCCTTATTAATTTTATTCTACCATTCGCTGCGCGCTGCTCATTCAGTGTCCTCACAAGGATATGCAGGGATTGAGAGTATTCTTACGTGATGATCATTTTGTGATTAACTCACTTCTGTTGAGGACAAGCTTTAAAACTGTAAAACTGTTACTGAACTTAGCCTGAAGATCATTTCTGATGCTGTGCTTTCGAACAATTCATAACAGATGCTTAAATGCATTAAATAAAACCTTTTTTACGACGATTCTGAGGATCCTATTTTTAACTTCTTTTACACTTCTGTAAATCTAAAATCAACTTAAATCTGCCTTTATACAATGATCCTTTCCACATCATAATCCTACTTATACATGGTTTCATACTTAAGATCAAAACTGATCATGAGTCCGTTTTATGAATGAGTCTCCTGAATGCAAGAGATCACGTGATCATGCGCGGCCAGCTTGCCAGGCTTCAAGCTATGCACCGACGGCCATGCCACAGTGGTTTTGGACAAATCAGCACCCTTTGAAGAACTACTGGCAGCTTGGTGCATGGTTTAGATGTGACGACCAGTGAGAAAAGTGGTACTTCCTTCGAAAAGAATAGACCGTATTCGCATGTCAGGCCATTTTCCTCTGACATCACGCCTGTTTTACGCACAGTTCTCAACGACTTCCCAGATGGCATCATGTAAAGTTCAGACTGAAACAATGTGAACTCTCAAGAATGACTATTTCCTTTCACGTAACACCTTGTTGAAATCAAAATATAGGTATCAAATCATAGACAGAAAGATTGAGCGAAAATACAAACATTTGATTGTTTGTTGTTTCGCAGTGAAGGCTAAAACTTCTAAGTTTCTATCCTCCTCAGTGCGACAGAGAGCAGGAGAGAAGATGGAGAACAATATGGCCCCTGTGCGTCACTTGAATGAATAATCCTGTTGAGACCAGGTAGGCAATTATCTATAATGTAGGTTCAAGAGCAAAAAGCCACAGTCTACAAACTGAAGTGCTTTCCTGGAATCATGCACTCAAGACCCAGAAGAAGCATTTAAACTGTTTTGTCCTGCAGACTTTGTACAATAGACTATTTTTAGAAGTGGCTTATAGAAACATTTCACATAGTACATGCCACAAGCTGCTTCCTCGTCCTCCCTGCGGAATAAAAACTCTGATAGCGTTTAGTGGTAGTGTTAGAGTCGGGAGGCTTTGTTCCTCTGCTGGTGCTGTGTCTCCCTCACCGGGGGAAACATTGTGGAAGTCAGCAGCAGCACTGGGAGGTTAATTGCTGAGTTATAAATCATACAACTGACAGTCAGGCTATGGGTGCTGTAGCATACGGCTGCAGCTACTCAGGTTATGACAAAAGACTCTCCTGCAGTATCTTGAGTTTGTCATTTAGTCACATAATATTAATAGCCCTATTCGTGTGATGTGAAAGGGTTGTAGTGTGCATACTAATCCAGTCAGTGCACGTCCTGATTAGTCCTCAAGGATTTAATCAAGTGACTGCAATGGCACTAATTCTAAAACATTAAGGAGTTTTGGAAAAGGTGCTCAGCACTGACATTTAAGAAATATCGATTGTCACTTAATTTGTTCTTTAAAGATCTTTTCCCACAAAATCAATTTGAAGTGGTAGCAGACAACTTCTGTCACAAAGACAAAGGCCGCTGCTCGTGTCCCGGTGGTAAAGGGAAACGCATTTTAGCCAGGGAAACAGACTTTGACACAACACCGCGCTGCATTATTATAAGCTATCAGGCTGTTCATCCCTGGCATTAACATGCACCTTTGGTGATCTGATCTTAAGCATCTTGACATGCATCTCGAATGACCACTATGTGATCAGATCTAACTTTTCTGATCTATATGCAAATAAACAAGCATTTCATTCAGTTCATAAAGTCTCTCCTAACTTAACAACTCACTAAATTGAGCGATTTTATTAGGGAGTCTGGGGAATTTCTCTCTCTCTTCATCTCTTTGCTGTAGTGACTGTAGTTGCTGTGGCTATTATCACTGTTACTGGGAGATAGTGAGCAGGGAAACCAATGCCTCTTCCTGTTTTGGTTGCACAATGGCAGACGTGCTTCCTTTGTGCCGTAACCCAACTTTCATTTTTAGGGGAAGAATCGAGCAGACCAAATAGCATAGTGAACGTGAACACAGTGTGTGCCATCAGTTATTACTTCAGCGTGATAAGGTAAAGCAAAAAAGTTGTTGTTATTGCAAGATTCATAATTGGGAAATTGTTGGCTAAAACACCTTGAAATTAAATCTTAATAGACAAAAACATCATTTGAACATTTTACTCTGAACATCAAATAAAGATTAAAGCTGCAAGCAGCGATGAACGGGCCCTCGCAGTCCACGTACGTTGGGCTGTGGCGCCGTCGGAGGCCTGTGCGCCCAGTTGTGTGCTTGCCCGTTGGCTGTGGAAATGTCCTACCTAATGTAAATGGGATCCGTGTCACACAAAACACAACAGTGACATCTTCAGTGACTTCCTGTGTCCAGAGGGTGGCGCTATAGATATGACACAGTATTGATGCAGAGACGTGTTCAGGGCGAGCCCCTCTACATGTGTGAGGAATTTGATGCCGATGGGAAATTGTATGTTGAAGTTATCAGGACTTCCTGCTTGATGGCAAAGGATTGAATTTGAAGGAAAATGGCGGAGTTCCTGTTGGACTGAGGGTATGTGTCCAAGAGGGTTTTTTGTGCGGCTGGTGATGACACATAAGCCTACCGAATTTTGTTCATGTACGTGCATGTAGGGGGCAGGGCTTCAATTTTGAAATATTCCAGGGGGCGCTTTGGAGCCATTTAGCGCCACCTGCTCGTCATTTTTGGTGTGTGAGTTACAGGGGCCAGTCTCTAACACCCCAATGAATTTCATATCCATAAGTGTTATGGTGTGGGCACAGTGCCAAATCTAAGATGAAACTGCCACCAGAGCGCCACCTAGTGGCAGATCTGTTACCCCTTTTTCAGCTATCCTCAGGAGGGCATTGGCAATGAGTGTACCAAGTTTCATGTTAATCCGACAAACCAATGTGGAGATATAAATTACTTCAATTTAAAGAGCGCCACCTAGTGGTCATCGGCCAAAATTTTGAACAGAGCCTTAGGGCCTCATAGGGAAGTAGGATCCTGAGTTTGAAGTCATTCGGACACACCAATGTGGAGATATGCAAAACTTCCTGTTTGGAGCGAAATGTGCAGGAATTTGTAATTTAATAACTTGAGTATTTTTTGGTATATCAAAATTCTTTTAATAACTTTTAGTCAGGAGGGTCCACAGATGCTGTGTGCAAAGTTTTGTGCAAATTGGTGAAATTGCCTGGGAGGAGTTCGAAAAAGTAGGTTTGCGACATTTTGCGAGCTAGCGAAAAAAAACGGTAGGCGGATATGGGCGTGGCCTATACCCAGAGATTCAGGAGGATTCACTGAACGCGTGGATATAAGGTTTTTGAATGTGCGACAAAGTATGTGGGAGTTATTAGGCAAAACGCACTTTCCTTGATAAAAGCGCCACCTAGTGGTGAAAATTCACAACGACAACAGATTATAAAATTTTTCGCCAGGTGTGACGTATATTCCAAGTTTGGCGAGTTTTGGGGTATGTTCAGGCAGTGAAAAATGCGATCATTTGGGAAAAATAAAAATAAAAATAATTAAAGCTGCAAGCAGCGATGAACGGGCCCTCGCAGTCCACGCGTGTCGGGGCATGCTGCCGTCGCGGCATGCTGCTGTCGCTACATGCTGCTGTCGGGGCATGCTGCTGTCGGGGCATGCTGCTGTCGGGGCTTGCTCATGCAACAACTTCCGTTGAGGAGTCAAAAGTGGAGGCAGTCAAGCTGTTGTTTGGTAATTTAGCAATAAAAGCGCCCCCTATTGGCCGCTTTGCACCAAATTTTTGACAAAAGGTCATCGGGCCATGGAACACAATTAAAAAAACTTTAGTGTTAATGGGAGTGTATTTCATCAAGATATGGAAGATTGTCTGTGTTACCACAATGTGCAGGAAGTTGTTGTTTCATATTTTGGCCGTTCTTTGGACTATCATAAATGTTTTAATAACTTTTTGTCAGGAGGGTCCACAGATGCTGTGTGCAAAGTTTTGTGCAAATTGGAGAAATTGCCTGGGAGGAGTTCGAAAAAGTAGGTTTGAGACATTCCGGAATCTGCAAATGGAATTCTGTCGCAAAAGTGGGGTTGGCCTACACCACACAATTCAGATGAATGCAGGGAACACGTAGATATAAGGTTTAACAATGTGCGCCATATTATGTGGGAGTTATTAGGCAAAAATGCTTTTATGTTGATAATAGCGCCACCTGCTGGTCAAATTTGGTGTGTGAGTTACAGGGGCCAGTCTATACCACCCCTATCAATTTCATATCCATAAGTGTTATGGTGTGGGCACAGTGCCAAATATAAAATTAGACGGCCACCAGAGCACCACCTAGTGTCGGATCTGGAACACATTTGTCAGCTATCCTCAGGAGGGCATTGGGAATAAGTGTACCAAGTTTTGTGATAATCTGACCAACCGATGTTGAGATATAAAATAGTTCAATTTAAACAGCGCCACCTGGTGGTCATCATCCCAAAATTTGAAGAGAGCCTTAGGGCCTCATAGGGAAGTAGGATCCTGAGTTTGAAGTCATTCGGACACACCAATGTGGAAATATGCAAAACTTCCTCTTTTGAGCGAAATCTGCAGGAATTTGTAATTTAATAACTTGAGTATTTTTTGGTATATCAAAATTCTTTTAATAACTATTTGTCAGGAGGGTCCACAGATGCTGTGTGCAAAGTTTTGTGCAAATTGGTGAAATTGCCTGGGAGGAGTTCGAAAAAGTAGGTTTGCGACATTTTGCGAGCTAGCGAAAAAAAACGGTAGGCGGATATGGGCGTGGCCTATACCCAGAGATTCAGGATGATTCACTGAACGCGTGGATATAAGGATTTAGAATGTGCGACAAAGTATGTGGGAGTTATTAGCCAAAACGCACTTTCCTTGATAACAGCGCCACCTAGTGGTGAAAATTCACAACGACGACAGATTATAAAATTTTTCGCCAGGTGTGACATATATTCCAAGTTTGGCGAGTTTTGGGGTATGTTCAGGCAGTGAAAAATGCGATCATTTCGGCTGAAGGAAAAAAACTAAAAATAATAATAATAATCACTACAAAAACAATAGGGTCCTTGCAGGTTCCCTGCTCGGGCCCTAATAATTAAAACTGCGAGCAGTGATGTACGGGCCCTCGCAGTCCACGCGTGTCGGGGCATGCTGCCGTCGGGGCTTGTTCATGCAACAACTTCCGTTGAGTAATGAAAAGTGAAGGCAGTCAAGGGAAAAACGGTTTTGTCTTGATAACAGCGCCACCTAGTGGTAATTTTTGGTGTGTGAGTTACAGGGGCCAGTGTGTACCACCCCAATGAATTTCATATCCATAAGTATTATGGTGTGGGCACAGTGCCAAAAACAAAATGAAACTGCCGCCAGAGCGCCACCTAGTGTCGGAGCGGTAAGACCTTCGTCAACCATCCTCAGGAGGGCATTTGCAATAAGTGTACCAAGTTTCATGTCAATCAGACAAACGGATGTGGAGATATAAGTTACTTCAATTTAACGAGCGCCACCTAGTGGTGGTCGGCCACAATTTGGCACAGAGCCTTAGGGGCTCATGGGGAAGTATTATCCTGAGTTTCATGTAATTCGGACACACCAATGTGGAGATATGCAACACTTCCTGTTTTGACCGAAATCTGCAGGAATTTGTTATTTAATAACTTGAGTATCCTTTGGAATATCAAAATTCTTTTAATAACTTTGAGTCAGGAGGGTCCACAGATGCTGTGTGCAAAGTTTGGTGCAAATCGGTGAAACTGCCTGGGAGGAGTTTGAAAAAGTAGGTTTACGACATTTTGCGAGCTAGCGAAAAAAAACGGTAGGCGGATATGGGCGTGGCCTATATCAGGAGATTCAGCAGAATTCACTGAACGCGTGGATATGAGGTTTTTGAATGTGCGACAAAGTATGTGGGAGTTATTAGCCAAAACGCACTTTCCTTGATAATAGCGCCACCTAGTGGCGAAAATTCATAATGACAACAGATTATAAAATTTTTCGCGAGGCCTGATCTATTTACCAAATAAAATCGCGTTTTCATCCATGTTCAGGCAGTGAAAAATGCGATCATTTGGGACAAAGGAAAATAATAATAATAATAATAATCATTACAATTACAATAGGGTCCTTGCAGGTTCCCTGCTCGGGCCCTAATAATCATTACAATTACAATAGGGTCCTCGCAGGTTCCCTGCTCGGGCCCTAATAATCATTACAATTACAATAGGGTCCTCGCAGGTTCCCTGCTCGGGCCCTAATTAAAACTGCAAGCAGTGATGATCGGGCCCTCGCAGGGTATGCTCCCGTCGGGGCATGCTGCTGTCGAGGCATGCTGCTGTCGGGGCATGCAGCTGTCGGGGCTTCTTCATGCAACAACTTCCATTGAGGAATGAAAAGTGAAGGCAGTCAAGCTGTTCTTTCATCATTTAGCAATAACAGCGCCATCTATTGGGCGATTTGCACCAAATTTAGCACAAACCGTCAGTTGGCCATGGAACACAATAAGTTAAAGTGTTGTGTTAATCGGACTGTATTTCGTCAATATACGCAAGATTGAGTGTTTGACCACAATGTGCAGGAAATTGTAATTCTATATTTTGGATGTTTATTGGACTATCAAAATTCTTGTAATAACTTTTTGTGGTCAGCATCCACAGATGGTGTGTGCAAAATTTGGTGCATATCGGGGAAATTGCCTGGGAGGAGTTCGAAAAAGTAGGTTTGAGACATTCGGGAATGTGCAAATGGAAATGTACCTCGAAAGTGGGCGTGGCCTACATCAATCAATTCATTTGGATTCAGGGAACACGAAGATATAAGGCTTTGAACTGTGCGACATATTATGTGGGAGTTATTCACCGAAAACGCTTTTCTCTTGATAACAGCGCCACCTGCTGGTCATTTTTTGTGTGTGAGTTACAGGGGCCAGTCTATACCACCCCAATGAGTTTCATATCCATAAGTGTTATGGTGTGGGCACAGTGCCAAATCTAAAATGAAACTGCCACCAGAGCGCCACCTAGTGTCGGATCGGTAAGTCCTTCATGAGCTGTCCTCAGGAGGGCACTGGCAATGAGTGTACCAAGTTTCATGTCAATCCGACAAACGGATGTGGAGATATAAATTACTTCAATTTAAAGAGCGCCACCTAGTGGTCATCAGCCAAAATTTTGCACAGAGCCTTAGGGGCTCATGGGGAAGTACTATCCTGAGTTTGAAGTCATTTGGACACACCAATGTGGAGATATGCAAAACTTCCTGTTTTGAGCGAAATCTGCAGGAATTTGTAATTTAATAACTTCAGCATTTTTTGGTGTATCAAAATTCTTTTAATAACTTTTTGTCAGGAGGGTCCACAGATGCTGTGTGCAAAGTTTTGTGCAAATTGGTGAAATTGCCTGGGAGGAGTTCGAAAAAGTAGGTTTGCGACATTTTGCGAGCTAGCGAAAAAAAACGGTAGGCGGATATGGGCGTGGCCTACACCCAGAGATTCAGGAGGATTCACTGAAGGCGTGGATATAAGGTTTTTGAATGTGCGACAAAGTATGTGTGAGTTATTAGGCAAAACGCACTTTCCTTAATTACAGCGCCACCTACTGGTGAAAATTCACAACGACAACAGATTATAAAATTTTTCACCAGGTCTGATCTATATTCCAAGTTTGGTGAGTTTTGGGGTATGTTCAGGCAGTGAAAAATGCGATCATTTGGGAAAAATAAAAATAACTAAAATTAAAACTGCGAGCAGTGATGTACGGGCCCTCGCAGTCCACGCGTGTCGGGGCATGCTGCCGTCGGGGCTTGTTCATGCAACAACTTCCGTTGAGTAATGAAAAGTGAAGGCAGTCAAGGGAAAAACGGTTTTGTCTTGATAACAGCGCCACCTAGTGGTAATTTTTGGTGTGTGAGTTACAGGGGCCAGTGTGTACCACCCCAATGAATTTCATATCCATAAGTATTATGGTGTGGGCACAGTGCCAAAAACAAAATGAAACTGCCGCCAGAGCGCCACCTAGTGTCGGATCGGTATGACCTTCATCAGCTATCCTCAGGAGGGCATTGGCAATGAGTGTAGCAAGTTTCATGTTAATCCGACAAACGGATGTGGAGATATAAATTACTTCAATTTAAAGAGCGCCACCTAGTGGTCATTGGCCAAAACTTTGCACAGAGCCTTAGGGGCTCATGTCGAAGTAGTATCCTGAGTTTCATGTCATTCGGACACAGCATTGTGGAGATATGCAACAGTTCATGTTTGGAGCGAAATGTGCAGGAAGTTGTCATTTAATAAGTTGAGCATTCTTTGGAATATCAAAATTCTTTTAATAACTTTTAGTCAGGAGGGTCCACAGATGCTGTGTGCAAAGTTTCGTGTAAATTGGTGAAATTCCCTGGGAGGAGTTCGAAAAAGTAGGTTTGCGACGTTTCGCGAGCTAGCGAAAAAAAACGGTAGGCGGATATGGGCGTGGCCTATACCCAGAGATTCAGGAGGATTCACTGAACGCGTGGATATAAGGTTTTTGAATGTGTGACAAAGTATGTGGGAGTTATTAGGCAAAACGCACTTTCCTTGATAATAGCGCCACCTAGTGGCGAAAATTCACAACGACAACAGATTATAAAATTTTTCGCCAGGTGTGACGTATATTCCAAGTTTGGTGAGTTTTGGGGTATGTTCAGGCAGTGAAAAATGCGATCATTTCGGAAGAAAAAAAACTAAAATAATAATAATCATTAAAACTGCGAGCAGTGATGTACGGGCCCTCGCAGTCCACGCGTGTCGGGGCATGCTGCCGTCGGGGCTTGTTTATGCAACAACTTCCGTTGAGTAATGAAAAGTGAAGGCAGTCAAGGGAAAAACGGTTTTGTCTTGATAACAGCGCCACCTAGTGGTAATTTTTGGTGTGTGAGTTACAGGGGCCAGTGTGTACCACCCCAATGAATTTCATATCGATAAGTATTATGGTGTGGGCACAGTGCCAAAAAGAAAATGAAACTGCCGCCAGAGCGCCACCTAGTGTCGGAGCGGAAAGACCTTCGTCAGCCATCCTCAGGAGGGAATTTGCAATATGTGTACCAAGTTTCATGTCAATCAGACAAACGGATGTGGAGATATAAATTACTTCAATTTAAAGAGCGCCACCTAGTGGTGGTCGTCCAAAATTTGGCACAGAGCCTTAGGGGCTCATGGGGAAGTATTATCCTGAGTTTCATGTCATTCGGACACACCAATGTGGAGATATGCAACACTTCCTGTTTTGACCGAAATCTGCAGGAAATTGTTATTTAATAACTTGAGTATTCTTTGGAATATCAAAATTCTTTTAATAACTTTTTGTCAGGAGGGTCCACAGATGCTGTGTGCAAAGTTTCGTGCAAATCGGTCGAACTGCCTGGGAGGAGTTCGAAAAAGTAGGTTTGCGACATTTTGCGAGCTAGCGAAAAAAAACGGTAGGCGGATATGGGCGTGGCCTATACCCAGAGATTCAGGATGATTCACTGAACGCGTGGATATAAGGATTTAGAATGTGCGACAAAGTATGTGGGAGTTATTAGCCAAAACGCACTTTCCTTGATAACAGCGCCACCTAGTGGTGAAAATTCACAACGACGACAGATTATAAAATTTTTCGCCAGGTGTGACATATATTCCAAGTTTGGCGAGTTTTGGGGTATGTTCAGGCAGTGAAAAATGCGATCATTTCGGCTGAAGGAAAAAAACTAAAAATAATAATAATAATCACTACAAAAACAATAGGGTCCTTGCAGGTTCCCTGCTCGGGCCCTAATTACAATTACAATAGGGACCTCGCAGGTTCCCTGCTCGGGCCCTAATTAAAGCTGCAAGCAGCGATGAACGGGCCCTCGCAGTCCACGCGTGTCGGGCGTGCTGCTGTCGCGGCGTGCTGCTGTCAGGGCATGCTGCTGTCGGGGCTTGCTCATGTAACAACTTCCGTTGAGGAATGAGAAGTGAAGGCAGTAAAGCTGTTATTTTGTCATTTAGATAGCACCACCTGCTGGTCATTTTTGGTGTGTGAGTTACAGGCACCAGTCTATACCACCCCTATGAATTTCATATCCATAAGTGTTATGGTGCGGGCACAGTGCCAAATAAAAAATGAAACTGCCACCAGAGCGCCACCTAGTTTCGGATCGGTAAGACCTTTATCAGCTATCCTCAGGAGGGCACTGGCAATGAGTGTACCAAGTTTCATGTTAATCAGACAAACGGATATGGAGATATAAATTACTTCAATTTAAAGAGCGCCACCTAGTGGTCGTCCGCCAAAATTTTGCACAGAGCCTTAGGGGCTCATGGGGAAGTAGTATCCTGAGTTTGATGTCATTGGGACAAACCAATGTGGAGATATGCAACACTTCCTGTTTGGTGCGAAATCAGCAGGAAGTTGTTTTTTAATAACTTGAGTATTCTTTGGAATATTGAAATTCTTTTAATAACTTTTTGTCAGGAGGGTCCACAGATGCTGTGTGCAAAGTTTGGTGCAAATCGGTGAAATTGTGTGGGAGGAGTTCGAAAAAGTAGGTTTGCGACATTTCGCGACCTAGCGAAAAAAAACGGTAGGCGGATATGGGCGTGGCCTATACCCAGAGATTCAGGAGGATTCACTGAACGCGTGGATATAAGGATTTAGAATGTGCGACAAAGTATGTGTGAGTTATTAGCCAAAACGAACTGTCCTTCACAATAGCGCCACCTAGTGGCGAAATTTGACAATGACAACAGATTATAAAATTTTTCGCCAGGTGTGATCTATATTCCAAGTTTGGCGAGTTTTGGGGTATGTTCAGGCAGTGAAAAATGCGATCATTTTGGAAGAAGGAATAAAATAAGAATAATAATTAAAGCTGCAAGCAGCGATGAACGGGCCCTCGCAGTCCACGCGTGTCGGGGCATGCTGATGTCGGGGCATGCTGATGTCGCGGCGTGCTGCTGTAGCTACATGCTGCTGTCGGGGCATGCTGCTGTCGCGGCTTGTTCATGCAACAACTTCCGCTGAGGAATCAAAAGTGAAGGCAGGCAAGCTGTTCTTTCGTCATTTAGCAATAAAAGCGCCCCCTATTGGGCGATTTGCACCAAATTTTTCACAAACCGTCATGGGGCCATGGAACACAATTAAAAAAACTTAAGTGTTAATGGGAGTGTATTTGATCAAGATATGGAAGATTGTCTGCCTGACCACAATGTGCAGGAAATTGTTGTTTCATATTTTGGCCGTTGTTTGGACTATCACAATTCTTTTAATAACTTTTTGTCAGGAGGGTCCACAGATGATGTGTGCAAAGTTTGGTGGAAATGGGATTAATTGCATAGGTGGAGTTCGGAGAAGAAGGTTTGTGACATTCCGGAATTTTCAAATGGAAGTGTGACACGAAAGTGGGCGTGGCCTACATCACACAATTCAGCTGAATGCAGGGAACACATAGATATAAGGTTTAAGAATTCACACCATGTTATGTGGGAGTTATTAGGCAAAAACGGTTTTGTGTTGATAATAGCGCCACCTGCTGGTCATTTTTGGTGTGTGAGTTACAGGGGCCAGTTTATAGCACCCCTATGAGTTTCATATCCATAAGTGTTATGGTGTGGGCACAGTGGCAAATAAAAAATGAAACTGCCACCAGAGCGCCACCTAGTGTCGGATCGGAAAGACCTTAGTCACCTATCCTCAGGAGGGCATTGGCAATGAGTGTACCAAGTTTCATGTTAATCCGACAAACCAATGTGGAGATATAAATTACTCCAATTTAAAGAGCGCCACCTAGTGGTCATCGGGCAAAATTTTGAACAGAGCCTTAGGGCCTCATAGGGAAGTAGGATCCTGAGTTTGAAGTCATTCGGACACACCAATGTGGAGATATGCAAAACTTCCTGTTTTGAAGGAAATCTGCAGGAATTTGTAATTTAATAACTTGAGTATTTTTTGGTATATCAAAATTCTTTTAATAACTTTTTGTCAGGAGGGTCCACAGATGCTGTGTGCAAAGTTTCGTGCAAATCGGTGAAATTGCCTGGGAGGAGTTCGAAAAAGTAGGTTTGCGACATTTCGCGAGCTAGCGAAAAAAAACGGTAGGCGGATATGGGCGTGGCCTATATCAGGAGATTCAGCAGAATTCACTGAACGCGTGGATATGAGTTTTTTGAATGTGCGACAAAGTATGTGGGAGTTATTAGCCAAAACGCACTTTCCTTGATAATAGCGCCACCTAGTGGCGAAAATTCACAATGACAACAGATTATAAAATTTTTCGCCAGGTGTGACGTATATTCCAAGTTTGGTGAGTTTTGGGGTATGTTCAGGCAGTGAAAAATGCGATCATTTGGGAAAAATAAAAATAAAAATAATAATAATCATTACAATTACAATAGGGTCCTTGCAGGTTCCCTGCTCGGGCCCTAATAATAATCATTACAATTACAATAGGGTCCTTGCAGGTTCCCTGCTCGGGCCCTAATTAAAACTGCGAGCAGTGATGTACGGGCCCTCGCAGTCCACGCGTGTCGGGGCATGCTGCCGTCGGGGCTTGTTCATGCAACAACTTCCGTTGAGTAATGAAAAGTGAAGGCAGTCAAGGGAAAAACGGTTTTGTCTTGATAACAGCGCCACCTAGTGGTAATTTTTGGTGTGTGAGTTACAGGGGCCAGTGTGTACCACCCCAATGAATTTCATATCCATAAGTGTTATGGTGTGGGCACAGTGCCAAAAACAAAATGAAACTGCCGCCAGAGCGCCACCTAGTGTCGGAGCGGTAAGACCTTCGTCAGCCATCCTCAGGAGGGCATTTGCAATAAGTTTACCAAGTTTCATGTCAATCAGACAAACGGATGTGGAGATATAAATTACTTCAATTTAAAGAGCGCCACCTAGTGGTGGTCGTCCAAAATTTGGCACAGAGCCTTAGGGGCTCATGGGGAAGTATTATCCTGAGTTTCATGTCATTCGGACACACCAATGTGGAGATATGCAACACTTCCTGTTTTGACCGAAATCTGCAGGAAATTGTTATTTAATAACTTGAGTATTCTTTGGAATATCAAAATTCTTTTAATAACTTTTTGTCAGGAGGGTCCACAGATGCTGTGTGCAAAGTTTCGTGCAAATCGGTCGAACTGCCTGGGAGGAGTTTGAAAAAGTAGGTTTGCGACATTTTGCGAGCTAGCGAAAAAAAACGGTAGGCGGATATGGGCGTGGCCTATACCCAGAGATTCAGGAGGATTCACTGAACGCGTGGATATAAGGATTTAGAATGTGCGACAAAGTATGTGGGAGTTATTAGCCAAAACGCACTTTCCTTGATAACAGCGCCACCTAGTGGTGAAAATTCACAACGACGACAGATTATAAAATTTTTCGCCAGGTGTGACGTATATTCCAAGTTTGGCGAGTTTTGGGGTATGTTCAGGCAGTGAAAAATGCGATCATTTGGGAAGAAAAAAAACTAAAATAAGAATAATAATAATCATTACAATTACAATAGGGTCCTTGCAGGTTCCCTGCTCGGGCCCTAATTAAAACTGCAAGCAGTGATGAACGGGCCCTCGCAGTCCACGCGTGTCGGGGTGTGCTGCGGTCGGGGCCTGCCAGTTACCCGGCCGCATTGCCCGATTATTGTGTATGTATGTCTTAACTGTCCGTGTGTTAATGGGACTGCATTTGGTGAAGATATGGAAGACTGTCTGTTTGAACAGAATTTGCAGGAAATTGTTGTTTCATATTATGGCCGTTGTTTGGACTATCACAATTCTTTTAATAACTTTTTGTCAGGAGGGTCCGCAGATGATGTGTGCAAAGTTTGGTGGAAATGGGATTAATTGCATAGGTGGAGTTCGGAGAAGAAGGTTTGTGACATTCCGGAATTTTCAAATGGAAGTGTGACGCGAAAGTGGGCGTGGCCTACATCACACAATTCAGCTGAATGCAGGGAACACATAGATATAAGGTTTAAGAATTCACACCATGTTATGTGGGAGTTATTAGGCAAAAACGGTTTTGTGTTGATAATAGCGCCACCTGCTGGTCATTTTTGGTGTGTGAGTTACAGGGGCCAGTTTATAGCACCCCTATGAGTTTCATATCCATAAGTGTTATGGTGTGGGCACAGTGGCAAATAAAAAATGAAACTGCCACCAGAGCGCCACCTAGTGTTGGATCGGTAAGACCTTCGTCAGCTATCCTCAGGAGGGCATTGGCAATGAGTGTACCAAGTTTCATGTTAATCCGACAAACCAATGTGGAGATATAAATTACTCCAATTTAAAGAGCGCCACCTAGTGGTCATCGGGCAAAATTTTGAACAGAGCCTTAGGGCCTCATAGGGAAGTAGGATCCTGAGTTTGAAGTCATTCGGACACACCAATGTGGAGATATGCAAAACTTCCTGTTATGAGCGAAATCTGCAGGAATTTGTAATTTAATAAGTTGAGTATTTTTTGGTATATCAAAATTCTTTTAATAACTTTTTGTCAGGAGGGTCCACAGATGCTGTGTGCAAAGTTTCGTGCAAATCGGTGAAATTGCCTGGGAGGAGTTCGAAAAAGTAGGTTTGCGACATTTTGCGAGCTAGCGAAAAAAAACGGTAGGCGGATATGGGCGTGGCCTATACCCAGAGATTCAGGAGGATTCACTGAACGCGTGGATATAAGGATTTAGAATGTGCGACAAAGTATGTGGGAGTTATTAGGCAAAACGCACTTTCCTTGATAACAGCGCCACCTAGTGGTGAAAATTCACAACGACGACAGATTATAAAATTTTTCGCCAGGTGTGACGTATATTCCAAGTTTGGCGAGTTTTGGGGTATGTTAAGGCAGTGAAAAATGCGATCATTTGGGATAAATAAAAATAATAATAAACATTACAATTACAATAGGGACCTCGCAGGTTTCCTGCTCGGGCCCTAATAATCATTACAAAAACAATAGGGACCTCGCAGGTTTCCTGCTCGGGCCCTAAAAATATGAAAATGAAATAGAACTGGCACCAACTGACCAATATCTGACATTTAATAAAGTATATTTTACATCACTGTAACCAACAATATGTAAATGTACCCATTTTTATTACGCTGTACTTCACTCATATCAAAGCAACCGCCTCCCCCTCCCCGTCCCCCCCTCTCCATATCCAGCAGCAATTCTTCATTTGGTAACTGTCAGTCACATATGAATCTGTCCCACTGCAGGCGTCTCGAAAATTGATTTGAGCCCAGATGGAAGAACGAAGTCTGACTGACAGTGTCGCAGATTATCAAGCAATTTCTCTTCCAGGAAGTCAATAAATGTCTGAGGAAGCGTTAACACAGTGTCTCCTCCACTGAAACAGGTTTGTCTTGACGTGCCTTTGCCTCTTATACCGATGCCAGTCTCCAGTGGACCAGCCTTTTTTTGCCATTAGTGACTTAACGGCCAGCCAATGTAATTAGCTCCATGGTGATCCTGCTGGACCCCTCTAATTATAACCAACGCCAAGGGCAAGTGACCGCAAACAGAACGGGGCAGTAGCGTTCCCCTACTCTGGAGAAAGAGCGCAAGTAAACCATAACTCTTGTTGTCGTGGGTTATGGGATTTTAAGTAGCCTCCCATTTCTTTTTATACAGGGGCACATTAAATGCATGAGTTATTTCCCCGGGAACTCTGTGTCATTACAGCAGCAGCCAGGTATAACAGTCGTACTGAAGTGGCTTGTTCATTTTGAAGAAGAAAAACCACATAACACAGCGTGAAATGATCTGAAATGAGTGGACTTTAGCTTTAAGGTGTATGATTGTATAAAATGAGCTCTGCAGCTGAAGGCTGTTCATCTTCCTCAGCCACATCTGATGCATCTCTACACATTTTATATACATTCTGTGTTTTATATAATCACGCATATGTTCACAGCCTTTTTAGAGGAACAACGGATGTAACGGATGGTGGAGTTTTCAGCACCTTCCATTTTTTCTTCTTCATACGTGCCACTTGTACGTGCCAGCTACTCACGCTGAAGTTAATCAGCTGCCTGAAGTGCCATCGTTCCTCGGGCCGCCCTGCTTTTATTTTGCTCATTTCTGACTCCACTCACCACTCGGGTCCATCAAAGGCTCCTTTTAAAGATGGGTTTTAAAGTTCACGTTGGATGGACACAGCTTGCCACTTCGGTTGCTGTGGAAACCAGGTTGACGCATGGACAGGTTGTTGAGAACAGTGTGAGTGGGAGTTTGAGAGGCTATAGAGGCTGTAAAGATTTATGGATTTAACTGTACAGTTATACAGTGTGGATTTATCCATCCAGATGGGGAGGAGTGTATATTTACATCCAGATATGGAAGGCATATGAAGAAATCCAAAGCAAAGGCATTTAAGAAATCAGTTTACCCATGGTTTACAAAATAGAGTTACATCTTTATTCTGATATTTAAAAAAAAATCGTGACAGGACTTCAATTAACATGATTTTGTCACATTGTAATATGGAACTTTGCTTTTTATTCTGTGTCCACAAGACGCGTCATTTCCACATTTTTCATTCACTGTCTATGTAAGCAGCAATGCAATGCACTCTGGTAGCAGTGCGTTATGATTTAAGAGACAGGGTGGCACGTCGCCCCCTTCTCATGTGCATAACGTTGAGGTCGAGTCTACTTTATGCAAATCAGTGGCACCCAACGCAAATCCTTGTCTCTGGGAACTACCAAAAACTTTAAAACCAACCATTTTCGATCTAAAATGAGGACAGATTTAGCTTTTTTCTCACCTCAGATGTTTTCAGAAACACATTTCAGGGAGATATTTTCGTAATATGAGAGAGTTTCCAAACAAGTCGCCATGTTGTTCCTGTTTACAATGTAGGCAATGTTACGGCGTCATGGTGTGAGGCATGATCCAGGGAAATGTTTGGTAATGTCTAGAAAAGGATTGCCACCAAATTTCCTACGGTACTGCGCACCTGCGTGAGCTCCTCTTTTGCATCGTGCTTTTCTCAACTTTTGCAGCACAAAGCATGGAGTCCCACTGCTTTTTTCAATGATGACATTTGATCACCAGCTGTTTTGTCCAAGGCAAATCTGAAATCTGGTGCTTCCCAGGTGAAGTATCTACTAGATCGTAAGCCTTTCAAAGTCTGGACTAACTCTGCTCCGATTAATGCAGGAAGACATCGTAATGACTTCGCATGAACACCGACTTTTTATTTCTCCTCTGCGGCAGCGAACACAATACACAGCCGTTCAGTAAGCTAACTGTTACGCTGCAATCTGAGCTATCTAGAAACCTTTTTAAGGCTGACTCAACAGCCAGCAGTTTCTGTGGCAGTGGCAGTGTGCTGGTACTTTTCCTAAACACTCAGTCCCTCACTTCCCACAACAAGCCCGCTTTACTACGTCACACACACGTTACTCACAAGGTTTGGTCAGTAAAACACAGTTTCAGTGAAAAAAAATCACCAGCTGTGCTTCATCATGAAAATCTAACAATAGGAATAACAGAGGCTTTTCTTAAGCTAAGCTCTCACCTCACCACTGCAGAATGGCAAGATTTTACCACAGCGTGACGGGATTGTTTCACTTGGTTTTTGTGCGTAACACGTGAAGACAACACTAGTGGACTGGTGCCATTACATGAGAAGATTGCTACCACTCTTTAGCCATGCGAGTAGTGTCAAACTCTCTACAAGAATACAAATAAACATATTTCCCAAACGGTCAACGAAACAGGCATAATGTAATGCTTCTATTTTTAGGACTTCTCTTTAAATTACTGCTTGTTGCCTTATGAAGACCACTAGGCAGAGTTCACACCTCTTTATTTACCACTATAAGCTCTATAATCAGCACTGTCAGCACTGAAAGGGCAAATTGCACCAACAGTGTGACGCAGGTGCACGCTGGCTCGATGGGGTGCTGGGTTTGGACAGTGCCCAGTCAGATGCCTCTTGGGGCTCTGAATCTGGCGCGCACCCTGCCCTTTAGCCATTAACAGGGGATGTGCATGCAGGTGAAGAGGACGAGTACTGGAACTTGGGGAGAAAATGAGAGAAATAAGTTGTGTGTCTGGCATGTTTCACTCTACAAAGGCTGACACAAATCCACATTTATAGATTCAAGACTTTTAAAGCATGTTGGTCAGAGGTGCTAATGGCGGGTGTTAGTAGGCAGAGACGATGGTGTTGTGTTTCATTAACTGTGCTCCCCATGTTCTGGACTGTGGGTTATTTTTATGATCACTGCTTGATTGAGTGCCAGCACATTTGCATGAAGAAGGACATATCAAGCGCTCAGAAATAGGAGAGTGAAGAGTATCCATCACCTCTCTGGTGACAACCTGTTTTTTGCATGTCTGGCAGTTAGTCACGCTACTGTAAAGGGGCCCAGCGCATTGTAATCAGGGCAATTAGGATTTCTTTTAATGATTTCAGATTAAAATCAGTGTAAAAGCTAAATGAAAAATTGAATTTGATGGAACAAATGAACTATGAAAAGGCCCTAAAATGGGCTGGTGTTTGATTTACATCCTCAGCAAACTGGGCAGACTGAACAATATTTTTGTTGGATGACAGAATGAGGCTGGCACTGTGGGATGTTTATTGTTCCTGCAGTAACTATTATGGAGTCTGGGTTCAAATCTGCATGGAAAAATACCTCACACACCGTCTTTCACATTACATTTTACCAAAAGTATTTACTTTCAAGGACATTAAGAGGTCAAATGTTCAGCCACATGGATGTCCATTAGGAAATAGATTGATTTGTATTATTAAGACTCACTGAATGCCCATGGATCTGTTTATTAAGCCTCTTGTTTTTTACTGGCAAATATATACATGCTATAGACGCATACAAAAACCATAAATCGACTTTAAAGCATGTTTGCGGAGAGAAAAACAGTCTTTTTTTGTGATTTATATAATTTTAAATGTAGATTTTTACTTTATTATATCAATAGTGTGATTGTTAATTACAGTCATGTGTGTAAAGAACAATTTAGATCTGTGATGGGTCAGTGTGAGCTGTCCGGAGTCAAGCAACACTCATTAAAACAGAGCGAGGACATCTGGGCATGTTTTTCAAAATAAAAGTATTTTATTTATAGCTCTTGGGTTATGAAGTTAATTCAAATCAAAATAAAAGAGGCCTAAATATCAAATAAAACACAACATAATTAACATGTTTTCCTCAAGTTCTTGTAACCACTCGCACTCTTAAAGAGTAAAGGTTTGTTGCTTGATTATAAACATACATCACGATGTACAAACGGAACAGGAAAACAGCAGTTCTCATCCCAGAAGTCAGCTGTGCTTTATCAGCTGCCTCTCCACCGATGCAAACACGCCGACGCCTTTATTGTTAAAAGACACTTCCGGCCTCAGTGTGCATACCTGTGTGTGACTTGACCAAACCGCTGCACCGGACAGCTCGGCTGCTTTTTCGCGTTGGCAGCAGCCAGTCTGTACCAATCTGTATCCACTGTTGCTGGGCACGGACGAGCACCGGGAAAGTCGGAAACGGATCGGAACCGGTGAGACCAAAGCGCTTTTTTTCTCTCTTCTTATCTTTGTTTTCTTGTCACACGTGAGGAGGAGGAGTGCTGTGTCTGCAAAAGTTTTCATTTGGCGTTAATTGATCCGGATGCGGTTGTTTCAGGTGTGCAGTTTTCTTTGTGCTGTTTTTTCTGGAGGACTGAGTGAGTGAATGAAACATGTGGTGTTGTGAAGTTTGATTTCGCTCATCACTTTCGTTGGATGGATGGATTTAACTGCGCGTCTGGGCTCGACGCTGACTCCAAATCTAGGAGGTTGTGCGTAATTGCGCATTTGCAGCACCAGACGTCTGATCCCCCGTTCTCCACACTTGTCATCCCGAAGGAAAAAAAATTACTTTGAACTGTTTCATGAGTGACAAGGAATAAAGTTACTGAACAAACTAATGAATAAATACATTAAAGTCAGCAGGAGAAAATAAGAAGATCACAATGAAGCAGCTTTAGGGATTTCTCTTTCCTTAATCCAACTTACTCATATGTATTTATAGTCAGCTTTAGGTCAATATTTGCAACATTTGCTCCACTCATGTGCTCCAACCTGCTCCATAGCCAATCCACTACGACTTAATAATCTTACTTAATAGTATTTTCCACTGAAAACTGTCAATACTTCCCCTCCTGGTGCACTTTCAGCCCTGCTCTGCAGCCTATTGATGTTACATTTTGTGTAATTATAGCAAATCAAATATGCACTTTGCTCTAAAGGGGAAATCAATTTGATACAAAGTTTTCTTTTTTCAAACTTAAATGTTGAGCCTATTGCTGAAATTGTAGTGTTTCTGTCACCTTTTGAAAGCAGGAAATTGTAGTGTATAGTTCTGCACTGATAACCTTTCTAAAATGTTTATGTAACATTTAGTCCTTTCAAAGCTACATGTTATAACTGACTGGACGTGTGAGTGGGAAAAATTGACCTTGCATGCAAGATCCTGGGACGTGGAGGACGTGTGTTCATGATGAACATTAATTTTATACACACTGAATCTGACACTGGGACCAATAATGATCATCAATAATGATTTAACAGCCTTCTGCTTGTAGTTTGACATGTCTGTTTCAGTGCTTTCATTAAAAAACAGGCAGTAAAGTACATGCTATGCTAAGAGAGAGAGAGAAGGGTAGGTTACAGATGTTGGAGTCAGTCAAAGCGAGCAGGATCACAGCGGAGAGTGTGAAGCTGTCACTTGATTATATTGGATTTCTTACCGAACACCTCTTTTGCTGCAATCCAATTGCTTAGCGGTTGTTGTAACAAGCCAGAGGTCTGATAAATCAAGTGAAATATCACAGGGTTGATTTAGAGAAATTGATATAGTGCAGTGTGGCTCCTCTGTACAGGCTTTATTTATGGACAGCACCTTTTGAAAGCTGGCTTCTCCCACTGAGCGCCTGACAAATGCCGCAATCTGTCCTGTTATGATGAAGTGTGCAGTAAGTTTGTCACAGTCATTTGTGTTTTGTGTTTGGCATTTGAGATTTTTCTTAGAGGAGGCAGAGCAAGAAGAGAAGGTGTTTGATGGTATGCGTATTCGTCACAAGTCGTTTGGTACAAGACTTTTGGCTTCAGGAAATACAGTACAGTAATTACAGTGTGTGTGGACACAAATGCAAATTCCACTTTGGCATTGTGTCCTCAGTTTATTGGCTGTTACCTAAAACCGCACTCGTTAGGTGAAGCCAACTACATCGTTATGGTGAACACAAATGAGAAGGCAACGATGGAAACACTTCCCTTTTCATTTAGGTCTCCTGTCTGGGAGCGTTATAGTTTCTCAGTGACGACACAGAGTAGTAGTTCAGTCGAAAATAGTATTTTTACATTAATTTTAGAGGGCATGGAGTGCTTTAATGTTACCTCCGGACAGTGTGAAGTGTCTCATACTGACACGCTTTACATATTTCCTTTTGTCCCTCACTGTATCCTGATATATAAGTGTTGTAATTTTGATAAAAAGTTAAAATGCAGCTTACAAAAAAAGTTCATAAAAATAAGTGCAAAACATATTAGGTAATCCTTGAAGTGTCATTATGTAGAAATTGTCATTTTGTGCGATTTGTCAGATGTAATGTAGGTGCTGACTACAAACAAAACTCATTATGTCATAACAATGTTGTGTGTTGAAAACTTTATCTTGAAGTAAACATGTATGTAACACTGTGATCCTACCCTCTCACTGAAGTTACATAGTGCAGAAACAAGTGATGGAGACAGAGACGCCATTCACCTTATTTCACTGTACCATTAACATGATTTTGAAGCTGTTATTTTAAGGGGAAAAAGTTACATAATGTTGCATTAGCTGCCTCACAAACTCGTGTTTAGCAGGGCTGCAGATTCTTCACGAGGAGGACCTCTTGGAGTAGCTGTCAGGTATTTTCTCTTAGTCTTCATCATTAGCAGGAACATAAATAGGAACCAGCTGCGCAGTTGTAATGTTTGTAGGCACTAATTGGATTTATATTACACAAACGGGGTTACCTTGCATGTGTTTTGCCACCACGGGGGAAAACAAGTACTTCATAAGAGTGTCTCCCTGCTTTCTTACTAGAGAGATGAAAACTGTCTGTCTCACACTACCTCAGAGCCATGATGACATTTTTTTCATTATGCATCTGCTATCCATATTCATTTCAGTTACTCTAAAGTGGCATTTCTCAGAAATATTCTACATATTATGAATAACATTAATGAGTTTGCCTGCGTTGGCACGCATGATAATATGCTGGAGAGTAGGTGAAAGGGATTATTATGTAAACATAAATATTTAACAGACATATAGCTGCCAATGTAGCTGGCAACTACATTTAGTAGGACACTCACAGAACAACATGATTCATTTTTCATCACCTCGTCTACAACTCTTCATTTGAACCGCTCCAATACTCCACAACATCCCACCCACACCTACTGTGCAGTGTATCCTCCTGCAGGTTTGTAGAGATAAGGACATGCACACACTATGAAGTGTTATAAAGAAACTCACTGGAACCAATTTATCTTTTTTCATTCACTTAATGTTATTTTTTTTTCTTTGTACGTTTTAGGGATTTGAAGTTAATTCAACTTCAGAAACATTTAGCACTTATCAATATGAGAGATTGGACTTGGAAATGGGATGAATTAATGTTCTGCTGAGAGTTTAATGAACTCATTAAATACAATTTTGAAAGAAATATGATCAGTGTGTTAGCAGACATCCCATCACGCATTGTTTGAGGATTAAAAGAGTTCTTTCCCCTCTTTTTGTAGCTCGAGAATCGCATACAATGTTGAGGGACACACATTATGCTCATTTTCAGGTTCATAGTTTTATTTTGGGTTACTACTAGAATAGGTTTACATGCTTTAGCGCTCCAAAAACATCTGAAATGCTCTGTTGTAGCTCTTGTCTCTTTAAGCCCCACCCCCAAATACCCAGTCTCTCCTGATTGGTCAGCTCGCACACGCCTGAGCCAGCACAGCAAACAATAGAGCAGCTGTCCTAAATCAATTATTTTGTGCCAAACTAGCCGCTCAGCATAAAGTATGCAAATGTAAGAATGCTGTGTTAAACGTAAATAAAAGCAGACAGCAATCATTTGCAAATTATTGTTAATTATGTTAAGTTTATGTGTGTCCTGGGAACTTGGTGGTTGTATTTTAACTGTGATGACGGTTCTTATTGAAGTCAGTCGGCCCTGCACACTTATATGTCAGCCAAGTTACTGGAAACTACTTTGTGTGTTGTCTTTGGACTAACTCTAGTACAGCATGACTCCAGCAACAGCAGCCGCGGTTGTCAAATGAAGAACTGGCTTTGAAATTTAAGGTATTTATTCAGCCTTGAGCCAGCTGAAAATTATTTATTGTGAAGCAAGAGGAATTCAATGCAGTGCATTATGGCCCCTGAGCCAGTGTTTCAGGTTTTCAGAATAAATGTAAATACATTTATTTTCCTTTTTTTTCACCGTATGGAAAACATATAGAGACTGTTATCCAACAGGCCGTACAAACAGTCATGCCTTTACACCCTGAGGAGATGCAGTGTTGTTGTGTATGTGTGTGTGTTTTGTGAATATCTGTTGGTTTATAATTGTTTCTTGTTGGCAGTAAGAGACAAACACCGTGTCTATCTCGACATGTTGTTGAGGTGGATAGTCGTGTTAACTTAACATGCCAAAAATACACTGAAGTGTCCTTGTGCTCCTGTTCGTGTTCAGTGCTGAAGACTCTTGTTCATCTCACAGGATCATTTGACAGAAAGCATTAATATCAGAAGTCACTCTGGGGCTGCTCTCCTTGGAGGATGAGTTCTGTATCTGTAGATCTGAGATTGTTAGAGTTTCTTTGTGGAGTTCACCTCACATGAAGATGGTAATATAACCACTAACTCCATCCTTTTACTGACTTTTTTGCTTCTACTTATCATTCTGGAGTAAACACTGATTGCAGTGTAATGACTGTAGAAACGAAGGGCCTCCAATCTTTTCCTCATCTCTTGCTGTTTGTTGGGCATCAGGCTGACCCGTGGCTCACTCACATAATATGATGTATGCAAATTATTTCGTATCTGTATCCTAAGCATGTTGCAGTGCTTCCTTATTCACACACATTTAACTGTGTGTGTGTTTGCAGAAACCTTTCCTCTTTCATCTTTTTATAATTTTACACTTTTCTGCCAGCCTCTTGCTCTCATATCGCCGCCTCCCGCCTCGTAATTTTCTCTGTGATTCTTCTCATCTGCTGCTCAAGTGGCCTCTCGCTATTTGGCTTTGACCTTCTTTTGATCCCCCTCCTTACTGCCGTTATCTGTGGTATCATCACCCGCTGAGCCAAGGTGACCGGCCCGGTCTCACTGAGCCACACACACAGCTGGAGCCCGCGAGGCCCAACGCTGAATTCATACACTTTTGGATGATTGCTGACCTCTCCTGTCCCCTCGCTCTTACTCTCCCTGTGACTGCTAGCATTGATTAAACCTGATGGTTGAAAACGACCAGAGTAGCGCAGTGACCTTCAGATGGATTCTTTGCAAAGTTTTGTGACGTACTTGCTGGTCCGTCTTCCCATTGCCAGTACAAACACACAGTTAATTCCCAGTTAGCTGGTGGGAAACTTGGAGGACACCGTCCTGTTAAAGGCCAGGCAGAGCAGCAGTGTCCTGTTCAAAGTTGTCATAGTGTTGCAACGGTACAGTAACCCTCTCAAAAAATATTACACAATTATTTCTCTCTTTGATCACATCTATACGGTAGAATTCAACACTGTACATAAGCAATATATGATATGATAATCATTTTTTGTAGTGTAGTAAACCATGAAACCAGATTACTGTGCAGCTCTGGCTGTGGTAGATGAAAGTTGTGTGCCATAGCCAATTTTTGAAAAAAGTTCTTGGCTAAGCACTCAGTTATCTATGCAGCACTATATTTTGTTAAACATGTCCTTTGGGGGATATGATTCCCACATTTCATATTTATTCAGATTTTGTACCACAAGCGAGCTTGATGAATTATAAATTCCCTTGCTACACTCCAGGAGACAGGGCAAGTAACGAGCTGTGCAGAGCTTTGCCTGACAGGTAAACTGTAGAGAAAAAGTCTTTATAAAAAGCCTTCTAGCCAGTCTGCCTCTCTCCCTGAAGCAGTGACAGGTTGGTGATACTCTTCCACCCTGAGTCCCTCTGCTGGCCTGGGTTGTTGCCCTCTGTGAGGCTGGAGGTGGCAGAGACAAGGTGGGGGTGGACCGTGTGGGGGTCAGGGATTCTGACAGCTGCATAGAGCCTGCCTCAGGGCATGCAGTCGTGCCCTTTACCCGTCGTGAGCACCGTCCCTCTCCCAACCCCCCCCGCCTGGCAGACTGGCATGTTCGACCGGGGGCGCACAGCCCGGGGAAAGACTCAGCAGAGGCGAGGCTGCCTGCTCCTCTGTGGGGAGCTGGAGTGACACTGCTGACCCTGGGGAGGCCGGGTTTAGGTTTCACTCTCTCCCTCTACGTGTTTCTGTGTAATCCCCTCGCTCACGTCCTCTCATGACGCCTTTTACACCTCGGCCTACCCTTTAACCCCAAACAGGAGGTGTTCTGGCAGCAAGAAGAAAAGGGAATGTCAGCCAAGAAGGGGAGTCGGGTTTTTTTTGCCGACAGTCTAAGCAGAGGGCAGCGCCGCTCCAGTGGCACATTCAAACGTTGATTTAATTTTTGATTCGTTGTTCTGAAATCATTACCCTCATTAGCAGAAGCAGTAGAAGTCTGCCTCACTGCCATAAGCTGGAGATACACACACACACAACGCTCACATGTGTGTAATGACTCGTACTGACAGTGGCCCCAGTGTGAGAGCCGCATATTCATTTACAAAAACACATGCACGCACACAGTGGTGCGTTTATGCCGCCGAGCTGCCGGTGAATGACGGTGCTCTGGGTTTGAACACTGGCTCAGTGTGTTGGGCCAGGTAAACCCCCCGAACCACTCCGCACAACAACAACAAACACTAAATGGAGCACTTGTTTGGGTCCAACTGCACTCGGCAGGAAGGGCGGCGGCTCAAATCATTTGATCAGAAACATGCTATAGATCTCTCTCATGAATATGCAGATGTTGTTTGCACTGTGACTTTTTTTGGGGGTTGATGCATGGCTTTTTTCAACAACGCCCTCCTTCACATACAGTCACGGAGTCAGTTGCACACATTCACACCTGGCGGCTGCACAGCACAGCCACAGTCTTTCAGCGGAGCTCTGTCAGAGCTGTCGCTGGTTAATTGCCTTGCTCAAGGGCATAGCAGTCATCAATATTGACAGAGGGGAGAGTGTTAGTCATTTGCTTTCTATGTGTCGAGATTATTTATAGCTGAGAAGACTAGAGTCTCAGTCTCGATGGTGTGTGTTGAGCGACTTGTCCTCTTCGCTTTTTCACTGCCAGGATTGTGATGGGAATATTCAAGCAGGCAACTCATGTTGTAAGTGTCGAAAGAAGGTTTGAGAACACCTTTCGGAGCGTTTAATGTGAAATCTCAGGTATCGCTACAGTGAAAAACGATGCACTCACTCATGATCGGCTATTTTTTGTGTTTGTTCGCTAAACCTGAATGAATGAAATGCATTAGTTTAAGTAATATATATTTAGCTGCCGGGGATTACTGTGAGTCTAAATTTCAGAATCACCCTGCACTCTAAAAGCTTTTCAATGATATTGTGTGTTTTAGCACAATTTGCCCTTACTTTACTTTCGCTTTGGCCCGACACATTATCTGGTATTTTTGCTGCAGTGAAGAGCTGCAGTAGTTAAGTAGTTTTCTCCAGCAGACAGTTATGATAAAAAACCTACTGAGGTTATTGATTCCAGTGATTCTCAGAACCCAAACATGTTTCCACTGTCTCCGTGTCTGAAACAGGACTTTGATCTCGATGGAAGAATATAAATAAAGCTTGGAGTAGAAATAAACATTGTGGCTTATTGAAGCATAAATGTTCGAGCAGTGAAGATGCTTTCAGAGACGATCTGACATTTTGCTGTCGCAGGATGTGAAATAGCTGCGCGTGATGAATGACAGGCACCCCGCAGATATTTGTATCAGCTATATATCATTTATTTGACACTCAGCTATGTAGCTGTGAGTTTTGTTCTTCCATGACAGCCATGACACTTCTAAGTTTGCCGCTGTAGTTACCCCTCATAGCGTCACTTCTTGAAGTGCTCCTCTCAGGCAGTAGTATAAAGAGCGCTACGCAAGTAAGTTAACGTACGTAAATGCAGTGATGGAATGTAACTAAGTACATTTACTTGAGTACTGTACTTAAGTACAAGTTTGAGGTACTCTTATTTGAGTATTTACATGGGCTGCTTCTGCACTATACTTCCACTTTTTATATTGTACTTTTAATATGATAACTTTAGTTACTCGTTAAACTAATTTAGTTTAACAGCAATCAGATTTTTTTTAAAAAGAAGAAAAACACTGATGACGAAACAGAAAAATGTTTGATATCGATTCTGATAATCAGCCAGGTCAATAATGAGTCGACCCATACACATTATATTCATACATGCAAATAAATGTATAATTTACTTTTGATGCTCAAGTAAAAATATGATATCAAAATGTCATAATATGTGAACTGTTTTTCAGCAAGCTTTATTTTGAAAGTCTAACCAGATGTGGCATATTACATATTATTGCAAAACCGGTGCTAGAGGGTTAGTCACAGCGTCATAGTTTCAGGCTTAAGGCCACTGACCAAGCTGCCGTATTTGACGAGTTGGGAATGAGAAAGTGTTGTCCGTGTTTCCATTGTGTATTATTTAAGAAAATTGTTAAAAATCTAATTTTCAAAGTCCAGAATAAACAAGTTAGAGGAGCGTGCTGTTTGGCAGAAGTGCGTCAGCAGAGTGGATGTGTGATTTTTCCCAGCAGTCACACTTGTCTCGCACTTGACCCGATTCTTCTTGAAGTGAGCTCAGGAGAAGATGACACATCTGTTACGCTGCTCCTCCAACAGTTGTACCTGAAGAAGTTTTATCACGGAAAAAAAGAAATACTCTTTTTGTGTAGCGCTTCCACTAATCTAACTCTATACAGTAGGTGTGTTTCTGTGGATTGTCTCGCTGTGCTTTACAGCTTACGTTCATGCGCCCGTCCTTTGGGAGCAGCATCTGTTTTATCTCCTGCACAGCAAACAGCTCCTCCTCTGCCTCCCACAGCTCCAGATATCAGCTATCAGAGTCATTACAGCCCACAGGAGGTGGTACAAAGCTTCCTCCACCCCACCAACCCCCACCTTCATCTCTCATTGATCAGGGCTGGAAAGACATCTAATCCATGCTGATCACTGTAACCTCCACCGTCTGGAGGGCTGGATCTGAGGCACACACGCTTGTTTTACTGTGCCTCTTATTGAACCATGCAGGCTGTGAGGAGGGGAGGCTGGATATTGATGCTTGGGGCTCAGCTCGCCTCAGATGGCCTGATGGCGTTGGTGATGCTGAAGATGGGCCTGTGATGCCACTATTGACGTAGCAACTGAGTCAGAATTGCTGATATCATTCAGCTGCCTTCTTTCATTCAGGTCCGCCATCTCCTCACAATGAACTGGGGCTTAGCAAACCTATCAGTGGAGGCCTGGCCTTTGATTAAAAGTCAGATTACCACCCTCTTACCATATGTGGGCTAAGCAGCTCTAGGAAACTGAGCTTGTTTATTCTTTCCACAGTCTCAATATGCTTTCACAGTTTTCCGCTGGTGACATCCGTGTGTGTACTTTTTTTTTCTCCCCACGGTATCTTCCTCCATCTTTTTCGTTTCTGCATTGCACGAGTGTGTGTGGGTGATGTGCCTTTGCACTCTGCTTGAGGCCTCTTATCATCCGTGTCAAACTGGTGGGCTGAGGATGGGTGAGGAACGCAAGGCCAGCTCTCTGCTCTTCAAGATCCCACATTAACTCCACTTCCTCCGGTTTAAAATCCCCCTTAGCCCGGCAGCAGCAGACATCAGCTCCTAACTCACACGGCTGACGCACACATCGACTCACTGATCCACTAAATCTCTTCTGTTAACTGTATTGATTCGCTGTGTCTCTCTCTATTTCTTACCTGTTTGGTGAGTCAGTGCTTCTACAGTATGTCCAGAACATCCTGAGTTGACTTGCAAAGTTGAATAAGACCACTTATGCGATTCATTGCACATTTTTCACTGTTGAATTATAACTTTGTTAAAGGTACACTTCAACCCGCTATTTATCCTTCTAGATTGTTTTGGTGTGAGTTTTTGAGATATTTTTCTGTAGAAATGTCTGCCTCCTGTGTTTTTTTCACGTTTGTCTTGCTCTATATCTCACCTATACGTCAGTATCAGGCCCAACAATGGCAGAAAAACACGTTTGGCAACTCAGCGGTTCAGGGTGGGGTGGGATGTAACCTTGTTGTACTTAAAGCGTGGAATAAATACATTTGAAAAACTCACCAGCAGTGTCTCTCTCCAGAAATCATGACCTGGTTACTCAAGATAACAAACCTTTTGGGCGGTTTCATGTAGAAACTATTGTCTTTCAACTGAGCTGCTAGTCAATCAGATGTCAGCGCAGAAGAAAGCGTGCATCTACTCATGGACAAGAGGCTAGCTAACTAAACTAGCTAACTTTACGGCTCAGCCGGGGAAAAAACAGATTAATGTTTACACCCAGTGCTGTCAAGAGTGCAAGCCTCATGGACATCTGGACAGGGATGAGTGCCATTTAGTCCATTATACTCAAGGGAAGGCAGACATCTCTTTGGCCGATCTCTTTGGCAACTCACACCAAAGCAATCCAGATGGATAAATGGCACAAGAGATTAGAGGTTTCAATTTTGGGGTCAACTGTCCTGTAAATTTCTCTCCAGAGTTTTAAACAAAGCTATACTCAGAGAATGAGGCAGCAAAGGCTGAACTCAGAAAGAGCTCCACTTGCACTACATTAGTTAGCAGCTTGACTTTATCTCCCCCCAGCTCAGTTCAGGCCATCACAAACTCATACCGGCCTGACAGACCCTATAATTGAACCATATATTTTTCCCCCTCTCGGTAAAGAGAAGAAGGGACATCTTTCAGTGCTCCGCTCCTGGGAGCATTTTTGCTGACAAAACAGGGGCTGCTGGGGCTGGGTTAACAATTGTAACGACACTGCTGTCGGAAGGGGGGCAGAGGAAAAGATAAAGCGTGCGGGGGAATTGGATGCACCTGCCCTGTGGAGGAGCCACACGTAGCCAACACTTAGTTTGTTCAGCTAAACCTTGGAGAGAGAGAGGAAAGTACAGATACCGACTTTAAAAGCTCCCTGAAACAACAATATTTTATTAGAAAAGGCTTTCAGCTGTCTCCCATCTCTGCTTTGCACTAATAACTGTGTGCTGCACTGTTGGACAAAGCTTGACACAGCCACTCTATTTAAAAGGAAGTATTTCCTCACGATAATGGACGTGATTTGGAAACATTGAACCAGGACTTTGAGCAGAAATTTCTCAATCCTTGTGTTGCAGATGTTTCACTCCGACTGTCTTTGCAAATGTTTATTATGTTTTTGCAGACGTTTTGTATTCTCTGTGAAACACCTGTGTGTTATCTTTAGGCAAACAATAGTCCAAGTTTTCTTCCCCGTCCTTTTAGTCGTTACACTTGACAGGCTGACATTGAAAGTACTGAAAAAGTACATAGGAACTTGAGAGTTTATTGTGTATAAAGTCCCACAGTGGTATTCACAGGGCGGTGCAGGATCTGCAGCCCAGTGACGCTTCAGTGACTGGGCTCTAAGACACGAGGCACGAATCAAAACAAGGCTCTCCTCTTCTTCAAAGTTGATTTGAACCTCAAAAGTTTGTAGGAAATCAATAGCGAGATAGCTGTAGTGAAACACACTCGCTCTGGGCTGTGCTAATGTTTTTTGAAGGCAGACTTAGAGAGAAATCACAGGAGGGAGTACCTGATCCTTTAGTGCTCTCATACTTTATACTTTACTCTTACATGTACAGTGAATATATAGTATACTCTCCTGTCAAACATTGCTTGGTTTTTTATCCATGTAGCTCACAATGCACTATTAGGGTATATTAATCCGCTGTACATTCGGACAGCTAGTCCACTATATAGTGGCTAGTGAGTGATTTCAGACACAGGCATTGTCTTATTTAAGCATCTCTCAGGCCGTTTTATAGAGATGATCGTCTCTGTCAATATTTTAAGTCCCACTGTCGATATCTAAGCATTGACATAGACCAAGATTATTTTGCCTGGCTTTAGACCGTATTTTAAAAACATCAATACTCATTTTAAACCTCAGCTCCGTTTTACCTTCTTCTGTGCTTCATTGTCTCTCAATGTAAATCCATGTTGTGCATCAATACCTCTTTACATTAATCATAGACCACTGAAATCTGTCTGTTATTCAGTTTGGTCTTTGTTTTTTTTGAACTCACCTCTCTGATGTTTTAGTTTCTGATGTTTGTTTGTTCTTTGTGTGCTTCCTTTTCTTTTAATAATCTTGTTCGTCTGTTTGTTTTGTATATTTGGAGTGGCAACACCTTGTTTGTGACATGCAATATCAGCTTAATATATGTCTGTTATGTCTTGTGATTGCGCTGTTATTGTTTTAATCTGTGCTGACGTCAATAGGCTCCTTGCACGCAATGCTTCTGCTGCATTTCAAACATCAACCTGAGACACAACGTGAGAGAAGACGGAGACGGTAGATGCATTACAAGTCGCATACTTTTTCTTGTTACTTATAGTACGTACTGCAGCTGCCCATGCAGAATACTACTACTACTTTATCAAAACATTGCGCCTTGAACTTTAACCATCTTCCTCACACATACACATTTAAAAAGATAAATAAAACGTGTGATTTGGTGTCTGTTTGTGCTGTTGGTCTGTGTTCTGTCAGCAGCAGATGTGTGTAATCCAGGAAATAGCGACTGAGGTGGGAAGCAGCGCTGGAATGTCGTGTTGTGGCAGAGTTACAGGTGCTTGTTTAATTATGTAATCATGTTACATCCTCTTGAGCGCATTTGCATAACCGGCTGATGTAAGCACACAGTAGTTCACATTTCATTTTGGCAACTTTTTAGAAATTTGAGAGTGGCTCAATTTGAATATTAAGTCCAACACTACCGTGTACTGCCAGGCGCTTTTTGTGAAATATCACGATGATAAAGGACGTGATGTATTTGTCTGATGCCAATCACTTCTCCCCCGATGCTTTAACTTTCTTCTCCCTGAATTTTAGCAATGTAGCCATTTGGAGGAAAGTCATTTTTCATAGCATTAAGTCCTCCTGACAGCAGGATGGAAACATGTAGTGAGTGCAAAGAATTTGTGTAATATTCTTAACACTGCGCTCAGTCATGGCCTCTGCTGAATCTCGACAGCCTGCCCACTTCACAGCCTAAATCAAGGTACTCCTCCTTCACTGTAAACTTTCCTGTGGCACATGAACACACAGGCCTCCCCGGGCCCGGGCTCACATCTTACCTTAAAAACACACAGTGAAAAACTGCCTGCGGGGAGACTGACCCCTCACAAGGTATGGAAAACACAGAGCGCAGCCCTGTTCCCCCTCTGGCCCGCGACACAGCGGCACACTGGAGCCTTCAGATGGATGAAGGCAGGAGGACGGGATTGGTGGGAAGGACACACATTGGAGCTCTGTATTGAACTTCCTTCTCCACCTACCTCTGGCACAGCCCTCTGCTCCAATCCGTTTCCCTCCTGTCCACACATACGCCTTTGATGCACCTAGCCCTGGAGTTGCATCTGATTTTGGCGGGTGCCGCACCTCCTGCTTTCTAGCCTATTTTTTCTTGTCTGCTCTGTGATCTCCCAAGCCCAAAACTCTGGCCAAGCTAATCCAACTTCCCCAGAACCAGTGAGTCTTCTGAACAGCGTGGACGTACAGAGCTTTACATCAGCGAGAGTGAACGAGAAGTGAGAGGAAGCCTGTCTTTCAAAGAGAGGAATAATGGGCCCCGAGGGCACTTCTCGGCTCCCATGTAAGCCTGGTAGCGCTTGCTTTCCTACATGCCTCGAGAGGTGTTACATAAATGACAGAATATCCTCGATGGCCACTTTTTGTTATGCTAAAAGCCTTCTCCCATGTTGGTGTTTATGTTAATGACTTTAGTCAGGGGTTTGAATTGCCTGGATGATGAGCAGCTAGCCTAGAAACGAAGGAGTGACTCTGACCTTGGCCCACTTCAGGGAAACGCTCTGGTTTCTGACTAATAGAGTATGCCCTATTCTTTCTCCCACAACATGCACTCAGAATAGCTCTGGCATGCCCCATTAAGCAGCATTTTAATTGTTAACACGGCATACTCTGTCCTTGGCACACATTAACTACTTCATTTAAATGTCAATCCCAATTAAAGAAGGGCAGAGAAGATGGTCGTTTTAACAGGGAGCGAGCGTGCAACCATATTTGCCATTAGCGGCTTTTAGGGGAGTCGGAGTGTAGATTTAAATATTATGTTTTCTGGTTCTGGTTCTGATGACTGACAGATCACTCAGAAGAATCATCGCAAAATAGAGTAATGAAAAGGGACTCCATTTTCAAACATGTACGTGTCTATGTGTCATGTCACGTTCACATGACATCTACAGTATATGAGTTAACTTTAATGTCTGCAGGTGAGGGGACAGCGGTTGTCGAAGGCTGGTAGACTGGTGACCGATGTTCAAGACTGTTTTTCAACATTTTTAAATGTGGATCCACTGGATAAAAAATGGGATATTTTCAATGAGAATTCAGGAAATTTCCAGCACACAAACTGGGTGTTTTTAATGAGATGTTTGGACATCTAAAGGCAAAAATCGATACAAATCGATTAGATCTTGGTCTGACGGTGCGCATGTTTGCTCTAAGTCTCGGTTGTTTAAACAAAAAGTTACATGAAGTAGTCATGTCAATACTGAAAAAGAGCTTGAAAGATTCAAACCCTTCCTCCCTTCTCACCTCCACACATCTGCTCAATCACAGTATGAAGTGTTTGTGAATGTTTGATTACTCGAATTCGAGAAGTTGTTGAAATTGTTGGACGTGGTCGTCCCAATGCTGACTGTCCCAAGCCATACTAGCATCTGAAAGTTGGGAACATCCCAGCCTTGCCAGCATCAGTTGAAATCCGTCTCTTGTGATTACTCCTGGGGGTCTATGGGCTGGTGCATGTGCACGCCTTTAGTTTTCGACTTTTGGAAGAGGAGGTGCTCGTATCTGTCATAATGCGGTGACAAAGCAGAAGCCTGTGATGGATGTTTGTTTCCTAGTTTGTACAGTTCCTCCCTTCCTTCCTCTAACAGTCGCCTTAGGCCTTACCCTCAGCGAAAACTTCCATAGTTGGCAACCCCCTGTTTCACCCCCCACCCTTACAGCCTGTGGCCTGCTCAGCTGTGCTGGGACACAAACCCCATTTCCCCTGGAGAGCAATAATGCTAGCATTAGGTTTTGCACAGAGTGGTGCCAGCCCAGGGGCCTGGCATGCAATCGTCCACTGCTGCAAACAGAAGCACACATACACTGAATCCATTCCCGGCACTGCAGTACCAGATGGATGGCAAACAGAGATGCTTCCAGGTCCAAATCACCTCCTGCAGCTGGGCGATAGAGGCCCACAGCGGTGAGAGAGGGCAGGCAGGGATCGGGACTTATTGCGTCTGTTTGTGCCATTTTGTCGTACCGCTCCCATGAGCTGCGGTGTACGTCTAAATTTTTGAGTGTACGCTTGTATTGCTTTGTTGTCTCTGGTGCGTATTTTTCTGTCGGGGTCTAGCTGCTTGTTATGCACAATCTGATAATGGATAATGCATCGGTGGCTGCCTGCCTAATGACTTAGATAGGTGGAGGTGCTCACGTTGGCAAGCAAAGCATAGTGTTGTCATGGGAATGATGTGTGGGCCTCTCCTCCTTTACTGGAGTGAGCCACTGAGCGGTGCTTGACTGCCCACCACCAAAGGCGCAAAAAAACCCATACCACACACATACTTGCACACACAAGTACACATGTACGAGTACCTACATTGCAGTACTGGCAGAGTGGATGAATCAGTGAGCTCTCTAGCATCTGAAAAAGGAGGAGGAGGAGGTGGAGAAGGGGGTTGTCTAGCTTGATCTGTCACACAGTGCGAGCAACAATGAATCACAGCGTTACCTCGGTTTTAATCAACACACTTAAGCACCAAATGACTCACTCGTGGAACCGAACATCATTTGCATTATTGGTTGTTTGCTATTTTAATGCTAATGTGTTCTCCTGCACCCACCAGCCTACATGAACACACTTCATCGTACAGTCTCTTTTTATAGCATCGCTCCCTTCAATCCGTCTATCTCTTGCTCTGTCAACCCCTCCACCCACCCACCCTGTCCTCCCCTGTCCCACAGCTCCCATTTCTGTCTGCTGCCACGCTCCCATGTCTTCCATTAGGAAAGGAAATGAGGCGAGGTGTCGATGCAAATATCTTGGACCCCTCGCTGCTCCCTGACTCATCACCCAGAGACAGAAACAAGGATGGAGCGAGGAACAGACGGGGGAAGGGAGGGAGGAGGAAGAGGTGCACGGCGATTAGACAGAAAAACATAAGCATAGAGTTGATTGGTACACGATGAAAAAACAGACTGAGTGTAGCTATGTGAAGGCAGAGTTTATTATCATGCAGACAGCTTTCTCCAGAGAAGTAGAACAACAAAAAGATCATAAACCACTGAACACTCGGCATTATTCTCTCTTTTACCCCCCATTCTTCTTTTTCTCATGTTGTGGCTGTCCAATCATTCAGCCTGCAGTGCTATTTCAGCACTTCTGAGCGGTCATTCCTTTTCTCTGCCTTCTGCCTTGTCAATCCCTGGTTCACTTGATTTTCTGGTAGATTATTTTGTGAGTGCTCACCAATGCAAGCCTGCCTGTTGAAAGCACAGTTTGCTATTCATTAGTATCTCACCCTGTTGGATGGCTGTGTGCTTTCATGGCCAGAGGCTCTGAAAATAAATGAATTGAGACTATTGACAGTATAAGACTGTGAATATGTGTGCGACTGCACTTGAATTTTTTTTCCTGTTTCCTTGCAAGTCCTGTTAGAGAGAGACTGATAGGGTGGGGGGGGGAAGTGTAATGAATTAGGCACAAGAATGTGAAACATAAAAATGTATTTAACGTCACAATTGCCACAAAGCTGGCAGCCTACACACCCTCAGTGAAGTGCTGTCAGCCTCAGCCTCCCCAACCAGCTGTAGGTGGAATAACATTCAGCACATTCATTGTGTGATTATCTGAAGCTGCTGTTGCTGCAGTATTCGGTCAGGATGGGAACACTTTAATGTTCTTCTCCGTTGGATTATGGAAATGAGGGAGGACGTTCCTGTGTCATATTGACAATTCAAAATAGTGTTGTTAAGAAAACTGTGAGATCCCAGTCGCCCCCAAATCTGCATTTTCATTAAAATGACCTAAAGCATCTCTGAAGTGGCTGCTGCATCTGTTTTACGTTTCATCTCAGGGTTTTGTCTGGATGCAGAGACAACTATAAAACACTTTCAACCAATCAAATTTCCGGGCAAACAACAAGAACAGTTTGACAGGCAGGGAGGCAGGTTGTAAACAAACCTTAGTGGATTGTGTATGTAAGTATTTTTTGGTAATCAAAAGCAAAAGGAAACTTAAAAAATGATCATGATCATTACCAAACCAAATACATGTTTATGAAACTGCAGCGCTAGCCTAGTTAATGATTCATTTTTTGACCTTTATTCCTTCATTGTGCACACTGACAGATTGTGTTTCCACTTTAAATCAAATTGCTTGTTGGATCCTCAAATCTCAGAAGTTAGTGAATAAGACGCTTAAATGAAGAACATGCTTACAATGAAGCAAATGTTTAGCAGGTATTTGTTCTTCTCAATTTGAGTTTAGCTTTTTTAACAAGCTGACACTCGCTAGGTAGCACTTCACTCTGCTAGAGCTGAGAATGATGAGAATGCTGTTTTTGTTTTTTTGTTTTTTAAAAATAAATCCTGATGGGGAAGTGAATGTGCTCGTCACAATCACTTTTTCTATTCTCCACGGGACGGCGGGATGCCATTAGTCTCGTGCCATGGTTGCCGTCCCTCCAGCTATGCCGCTAAAATGTCTAAAAATAAGATTGAGGTTGAACACTGGAATCTTCCTCCAAGTTTTTGTCGTTCTGTCAATTAAAAGACAAAGCACCCCCATGTGAAGACATTTGTCCCAGCTGGTAGGCTGGACGACATTGCTCGACCATGCCTCCTGCGTGACAGTTTTGCTCTAATGGCATGGGATGCCCAATGATTTGAAGGGAGCACAGTGGAATCCTAATGAGAGTAATGATTATCTCAGTGGCCAGCTGAGCCATTTGCGCTGTTGGACTCTGGCTTTGCCGGGTCTCCTGCGCCATTCATGCTGTTTGACAAGCTACATATGAACAGAGACGGGAACATTTTTCTTTGTCCTTAAGCGAAAAAAAATGTGTCATCCAGACAAGAGCTGAAGCGTCTTTTCATCGTGATGCCACCTGGGAGTCAAACCTGTGTGTGTGTGTCTGTGTGTGTACATTTGTGTGGTTACCCATGCTGTGTAGACTGCGCCACACTTTATCTTCTGTGTCAGCTCCAGTGGTGGTGCTGCCTAGTCATACATTTCCTTTGATTTCTCTCTCACTCTGTGTAGCTTTCTCTCCGTTTAGCACGTCTAATATTAGTCAGGTCTAATTGCTGCGTTGAGTGCTAAGTAAAAGCTAATTAGGCCAGTGATTTCTGGTTAAAGAGGAGGAGGGAAGTGAACGCAGAGTTTCTATTACAGTAACAGGGTCCCCACCCTTGGTACTCCCACCCAACACCCTGACAGTGCTGTCTTTGATGTCGCAGTTATTCATTCTTTCAAAATATCACACAAAGTCCCCTTTTTCCTCGCAACAATCTGTCGGATTAGTTGTTTGATCTATTTTTTTTGCACCTACTGTAGAAGTGTCGGCTCAGGAAGTACCAGATTGTGTCTACAGAAATTGCTCTTCAGCAATTTGGTGATAATTCACAGGAGGAAATGGTTGCTCAGAGGAGATTTTTTTGTTTTAAATGTGCCATGGGTCTGCAGGGTTAGTATGCGCAGTGTACAGTAGCGTGTGTGCAGGTAGAGGACACTGAGCTGCATGAGGGCTAAAATGTATTATATGTACATACGTATGCATAAGACGCTGTGTGATATCGTTATTCACTCAAACCCTGGCGGTGAAAATGCAGGACAGGATATTCACACTAATCTGCTCACATTCGTGAAGGTATCTTGTCAGAAACCCTTTCTGCCTCAAGGTTTTACACTTCTCTTTCCGTCGATGAACGCTCCCCCGGCTTCCCCTGCCTTTTTTTTTTAGTATGGGCACCGTGAACAAATTAAGATCTGGCTTATTATGCAAGTGAGCCATCAAATTACAACAGACCGGCCTTGCACGCATGGGTGACTGTCAGAGCCCTCTCCCCTCCACCTCCAGCAAAAAAACAAACACAGGAGGGAGGGGCTGCGCTTCACTGTCCCTTATGTTATGTCCATTCCCAGAGAGTGACCTGATCTAACACTAATGTGTTTCAGGGTGCTGTAAGGGGGATTTAGCATAATGCTGATGTACTGAGTAGCGTGCGTGTTTGTGTGTGGCTCGTGTTTTAATAGCGTGTTTCATTAGATGGAGGGTAATGAGCCGTCCTCCACACAGGGGAAAGTAGCTTTTGTTTGGCCTGATTTGGTTTGACTGCTCACAAATGTAGAAGCCTAATTTTTGTCTCCACGAAGTTGCTGATTGCTGTTGATGTTACACACTTATTGTGTCTTTCTGTGTGGAAGGAAGATTGTGTTGCCTGATAGAAATCGTTTTATCTCGTACAGCAGGCTCAGAGGATGTAGCTGTATTTGCAGAGTTGTGTTTGTTCTGTGTACTGGGTGCTTTAATGAAGTAACTGTTGATACTGCTGTGTTGGGGTGTACATTTTGAACCTTTATATATCATATATCATATATCATTGTAATCCCTGTTGTGTGTATACTTAAAGAACCACTGTGTAGGATTTAATGCCATGTAGCCACAGCCCTCCTCCAAATACAGAATTTGTTATGGAAATACATTCAGGAGCTCAAACAAACTGCATCACTCCCAACATTACAAATATAAAAGTATAAAAAACATGAAAATGAGCTCAGCTGTGGACAACTAAGAAAAGTCTTTTCTCTACAGAGTGATGCGTGACCCCTTTAGTCACACCATGCCTCCAACCCTGCTGCTCTGGGTATTATACTAACATTAATTGGTGGAGAAGACCTCTGTGTACAAAATGTGCTTTGGCCCAGCTTCTCAAAGGCATTTGTTGTCAAAGTTCCCAGCTACGTCACGACTTTCTCTCTCCGAATCTTGCATTTTTCGTTGTTGATAAATCCATCCAGCAGAACTGTGCACAAGACCTTGTGCACAACGAAAATGTCCTTGGTTTAATCTGGTTTTGATCTGTAGTTTCACTTCAAAAACTCATTAGACTTCAAATCCGCAGTGTTTACGCTGTTAGGCTTTCACAACACTCACCTGGGAAAGATGTTCAAGATTTGTAAAAATGTTGTGACTCTCTTGGGGTGGGCAACAACTTTGGGTACTGTAGGTGAGTTTTAGAGCACTTTCTTTTGTCAGTTGAGCGTGGGTTGATTTGGTGGAGTGTTTCTGTCTAATTTGAAAAGGAGCAGGGGGCTCAGGAGAAGAATTAGTGTGGGAGGCGTAGAACAAGCTCTTAGGTCTGCCCTGAGTCCTCCCAGGGGTTGAGACCAGCAGTGTGAGGATGCGTGGGCGTCTTCCAGCTCTGACAATGTGTCCTTTAAAGACACTGTATAGTGTGCCCTAAACAAAAGACTGGAGACACCTGCTGTCAACGAATAAAGATTTTATTTGCGCCTCACAGTTTACAGATTACTAGTTACCATGTTAAAAATGAAATAAGTAAAGTAACTATCTAAATTACTTTACTGAGCAGCACTACGCAAAATATTAAGCTAAATTACATCTTGAATACACATAAATGACATGGTTGAGGGGGGAGTACTAGTTTGACATCGAGCATTTGGATGTTGACAGCATGTTCACTGCTGGTAAACAAGCCTTACACAGTACAGTAATGTTAGAGCCTTTTATTTTTTTTAGCCTGTATTTATGCAGGGAGAGTTCACCGCTCTCCTTTCCAGGAAACGCCCTGATCACATTCACACAGTTACAAATTCACACCTGGAAGCTGCCAAGTACGACCACAGTCTGATCTGCCAGCCACTGAGCGGCTCCACTGGAGCAGTCGGGGGTTCAGGGCCTTTCTCAAGCGCTGCCTTTCATTTCCTCCTCCTCAGATTTATCCTGCTGGTCTTCAGGCCACCGCTGCCCTATATTTGTCAGAAATAAAATCCTGTTGATATTCCAGCAATGGAAGTTGTTCTTGTGGTGGTTGGCTGGTTGCAGGCATGACTGAGAGCATTGATTTGATTGGCAAAGAGGCATCCTGCACAGTGGAGAGATGTAAGGTAACAGAATAAATGTATTCCTATGTAACCCTTTTGTTATCACACACGTTTTGATTGAAAACTAAAATGTAGTAACATATTTTCTCTGTAATGGATTACAATTAGTCCTACATTTACTGTATCGTGGATTTTGTTAGGTAAAGTAAAAAAAGTGACCTAAAAAGTGACTTGAAAAGATGTTAAGGTTAGAAATAACATCTCCTACCTACACATTGTTGAAATCATTTAAGCCCAGTTTTAACCTACGCACCTGTCTGCAAACGTATTCCCAGCCTTCAGGTCGTACAGGTCCATGTCGTGTTTTGAACACTTTCTCTGTTGGTTTTTCAGCTGTCACTTTACGACCCTGTGACCCTTCAGCGCTCAGAAAATTAGCATGACTCAGTTGTACGTGACATCACTGTTATTTGTTTCCTTAAGGACAAGAAATGTCAAACACCCCGCCCACCGTCAAACGTCACGTCTCTTCTCTCTTCCCTCCCTGCCTCGGCTGGTCAAGGCCAATCTTCAGTCACACCAGCTCTGTAGCCTGCAGGCAGCGAGCTGCTCTCATCACTTTTATGGAAAGAAAATATAACGTGAGAGAGCAGTGAATGTGCCTGCAAACCATCCATGATAAGGTCTCTGACACATGTATTACTCAGATATATCAGTGGCAGAGACTTTGCCCTCCTACATACTTGTTTTCATTTATATATTACATGTATATTTAAAGGCTTTAGTCCATATTTTGTGTTTAAGGAATCAAAGGGTGTTTTTGTGACTTATGAAACATTGGTATTGGTCGGTCATGTAGTTTGCTGTCAATATGAGACAGGTGTCTGGCTGATCACAGATAATCTGTTTAACATGTAATTAATCAGTGACATAAGCTATTTACTGAAATTGTGGTTTGTTGTGCATAAATTCTTCATTTAATTTAAGAATTAAAGTTACTTATGACACGGTGACACCCTGTGTTTTGCTAATCGGATGCTTTTATTGTGAAGGAGTAGCATTTAAACAGTAACTTAAATACTAGAATACTATGGAAGCAACTCTTTAAAGTTAACTGACAGTACTGAAGCACCATTTTTTATTTGTTAGTGACTGAATCAGCAGCTTTTAGATGTGGAGCTTCACTTGCACCATTGTCAGTTTAACTGTGATGTAGTTACCTCCTCATTAAAAGACAGTGAAAGCCACAGAAACAGTCTTAACATGATGGCTGTGTCATTAATTAAAGGCGGCTCAGGTATTAACCTGAGCTTGTGTAGACTGGCTTTGCACTGAACTGTGTGTGACAGCTTTGACTAGTGACCTAGTCTGAATAGGGGTTGCAGCAATGAATCGTTTTCAAGGTAAACTGCGGCATGAAAATCGAGGGTTGTCATACCGTGTACTTTTGCTCGCCCACAGTGTTAATTTATCCTGTATTTGTGTTATTTGAAAAAGATATCCAAGTCATGAAATAATATTGTATAATGACCATGAAAACTTACCTTTATATATGGAGGGTAATTCAACAGCGTTAGTACATTGAATGGTAATTGCTGAAAAAAACATAAAAAGCATCAAAAATGAGGTTTGATTTCAAGAAAATCTCAAGGATTATAACATGAATGTGGCAAATTAATTCCAGCCATTGAACAGCCGAGAGGTCATGATGCTGTGTTTAAATGGAGGTCCCACACTGGTTACACGGCTGTAGCGAGGTAACACTTACCGATGATAATGCAACAAAATTCTCAACACAAATTTTCAGAGAAAGCTGAGCATCAGTTGTTCTATTTGATAGAATGAGAATAAAGTAATCCAGCTGCTGGGTTATAAAGACTCTCATACTGATGTTTGATAAAAACCCACAGCGACCAAACTTCAAGCATAACAATCCAGACATTTGTTGTTATTGAAAGAAAAGTTATCTTTATTGAAAAAGTCATTTTCTAGACCACCAGCTTCTTTCAGACACATTCATGTCTGAGTGCTAATGTCTGTTGTACTCGTCATGTTGTTACGACTAGTGCCACTCCAGATTCCTTCCATAATACGACCAATTGCCTTTTGACCCCTTTTTATTGTTGTCATCTTCCATAATGTGAGGGGACCATTAGCTGACTGGGGTCATGCAGCCCCAGCTGATGCCCTAAGCCTCTATACTAAAGATGAAAAGTAAGTGGAGCCCACGGAGACATATTGGAGTATAGGCTCTGTCTGCGAAGCTAGAACCAATTTCCCAGAAAGTCTTTCCCATCATGTATGAAGGATAATCACTGGCTGGAGTATGTATATATAGAGTCCATTCATACAATAAAACCAGCAAAACAGCTTCCTAAAATACAGTCAGGCTCATCCAGGAATGTCAGCGGGCTCACAGAGTCTGACATTGTGCTTCGATTTCAGATTCTGCCACATTCTCAGACAGTAATAACTATGAAAATGATTGGAGTGACGTACTTCTTATTTAATCCCCTGTGTCTGCGTTTGTCTGTGTGTGTGTGTGTGTGAGTGTGTGTGAGTGTGTGTGAGTGTAAGCTAAAACCAGAATAATCCACCAGAAAATGCTTAGCTGCAGGGCTGTGGTGTGGAGGAGTTGAGCATCAACAGGCACAGATGTTGTTGGGATGTAGGTGGGACATAGAAAAGTGTCTTAAATAAAGGCTCGGTATTTTATCTCTTACAAGTGATTGATTTGTTCTGCTGGCGTGTCCAAAGATATATTGGACCGCAGGAAGAGCAGTTGTTGGCAAGAGCTGATGAGGATACCAATAAAAACACATTAATAAACAAGGGACATACTCCATATTTATGTATTTATATACTTGATTTATTTAAAAAGGACAGTGTGCAGCTCAGATATAAAAGCATTCAAGCTTCCCACCCTGAGCGTGACGTCTGGCCACCATGTGAAAATGGTCAGACGTTAGCTGGGCAGCTGCTGTGTCCCACCGAACGGTGTGTCACAAACTTAAACACATTGCATCCCACAGATAAATATGAAGACATCCATGCCAGTGCTCTAGATGAGAAGTTGAATTTAAGTGAAAACATAACGGTAACTGTATTGACTGCTTTATGCAGATCTAAAAATACATGCATACATTGAAAACTGACTCTCTGGGATGAGATGCAGTTCCTTTAAGATGGCGCTTGGACTAAAATCATGATTGAACATCTATTATTGCAGCCAAAACGCTGATAAAAGCTAATCCACTTTGATTTACACCTGTGTGTGTGTCACTGTTTGTCTGTGATCGGCATCGCTCTCCACACTGATGGCCCAGTCAGTAAAGCAGGTGCCCTCCCCACTGACTGGCATGTTAATCAGGTGGGATTAGGCCTCAAGTGAGTACAAATGTGATGGAAAATGGTTTGAATTACTTGCTAAGCCCCCACTGGCCTGTAATCCACCGCCCTTCACTTGGAAGAGTCATCCACAGGGTGAATTGTGTGTGTTTTTTTTTGTCCACGTGCAAGCGCTAGTCCCCCCACACATGAACTTAATCTTAATCACTTACAGTCCTACGCAAACACATCCATTGTCTTTAAGGTTGCTGCCCTCGGACTGACTTCATGTTCTTATTCAAGCTCTGCTGTAAAGACACAGTAAGAACATTAGCTGATGTGTGGAGGGATGGAGCGAATGAAAAAGGAGGAAAAGATGGAGACGGTCTGTCAGGCTCGAGGCATTCCCTCGATGTTTTTTGAGCGACATCTAATCAACGTGTTTGTCCCCCCTGAGCCACAGACGGCCCGGGTGAAGCAAAGCAATAGATCAGTATCTCAAGGACAGTTTACCCCCACACCCATCACACATTAAACTGAGCACTGACTTTGGGACGGTTGTTTTTCTACCCTTTTCCTGTCACTCACTTCTCAACCCACCTCTTAACCCTCTCTAACATGGCATGGTTTAAAAATCCCTGCGACCCTTCCCCCCCTTGTTGCTTATTGCCTCTCTGCCAGGTGGTCGAGGTTACATTATCATCACGATTAACAGATGGTAAATAATCTGTTCGGAGGCATTGAAATCCCTTCAGTGGATGGGAAAGAGGTGAAATGTTTTAGACGTGGTCCAGTTTGAAAGTTGGGTTTGTGCCTGGAAGGTGTGAGTAAGAAAAAGTAGTGCAGTTTCCTACCTTAGCAAATGTGTGACATGGAGTTGGTCGCTAAAAAAAATCTTGTTTCCCAACAACTTAGATGAGACTGGGTCAGAGGGACGAGACAGTAACATAGACAAAGAGAAAACATCACATGGACATAACTTTTGGTTGCGAATGACGATTATCCTGGACAGCGACGTGCATAGAGACACTGAGGCAGCTGACAGAGTGACAGAACTTTCTCACTATCTACTGAACTGGATTGGATAGAGGTGTTTCATTTTGTTTCGTTTCAGTGTATTATGGTCCTTTTCTTTATTAGAAGAATAAAACTAGTTATTAGAAATACAAGTTTGCTGATGTCTCTGTCGCTAACTTCCAAACAGATTCATGCAACATGACCAAACTTCCTAGAAAGATATACAAACACACATCCATTTTCATAAATCTTGAACTGGAACGTAACACTCATAGCTGTAATGAGCCGCTGTTGGTCCATCAGTTCATTGATCCACAATAATCTACCTTCATTGGTGTACAAAGCTGTGTCCACCCTGTAGCAACCACAGCTGGGTGTGTGTGGAGCTGAAATGAAGCTGAAATTGGCCATGGAGGTCAAGTGTTTGTGAGATTGCGCGCATGCGAGTGCATGAACGCAGATGTCTGCACATACCAGGTCCCAGCTAGTGTGAATCTATCCTTGTTTACAGCTGTTAGCCTGAGTACCATTCTCACTCTGTCGCAGTGATGGATATCGCAAAATATTAACTGCGTGCCAGAAACACAAAATCGGACGCATGGGGCTTGTGGAAAAATTTGAGTGAATTGATCCTTTAACAAGAATTTGTAAGGAGGGAGTTACTGGATAAAGATCAGCTGTACACATTGACTTTCCTTGGATAAATAAAGGTCCAGAAGATTTATTTTTACAAGCCCAGACACTGACCTCACTGCAGTGTTCCCACAATGTGTTTCAGTGTGTGTGTGTGTCTGTATGTGTGTGTTTGGAGGTGCTCATGTGCTGTTCACCCTAGAGAGGCACAATATGAGCACAAAGAGACCCGAACACACGCACATACACACACACACATACAGATGCCTCATGAATACATAGTAGGGTCATTTGAAATAAGTGTTGTCCATGCGACAAGCAGAGTGACTGTCCTCTGTGGAGACGAGGGGTAATTCTCTTTCACGCATCATTAGCCCTCCTCATCTGCTCCTGTGTGTATATGTGTGTGTGTGTGTGTTCAGCAGCTGCCGCAGCCAATCAGAGCTGCTCATCACTCCTGGACCACTCCAGCTCCACATCCGCGTACGATGGCATCTCATTTCTGTCTCATCTCTGTGTCGGCACCGGTCCTCATTTCTCTCATTTTTCTCTCCCTTTTTATGTCCTTCCCCCGTCTCTCCCTCTCTCTCCCTCTCTCTTTCTCTCAGTGATGGAGAGACACAATCAGAGTCACTCTTATTGTTAGCTGACGGACCATTTGGTGTTGGAAAGTGATTTCATTTCTCTCTTCTCAGTCAGCGTTGCCGCCACTGTTATCATTTGTAGTGTAAAATAGGTTGTAATGGCCGCACGCTGCCTTTTTCCCCTACCTGGGATAATAGCTGAACGAATTCACGAGTAATGGGGTGATAATGGCATAATTTGCTGAAGAGTAAGCGTGTCCTCCCTGACTGTGGACAGATTGTTTGTGAGACGGTGAACATGTGGAAACTTTTTACCTGCATTTGGCTGTAGAGGTGCTCTGTGCGCCCTTTTTTTTACTGCAGTCCCAAATATCATCATCATCATTTTACTGATGACTTTGACAGCCACAGTCATCACAATCATTACTGTGCTCATTGTGCATTAACAGTCACACGCCATTACCTTTCCCTTTCCTCTCTCTGTGATCCTTGTGTAAGTCCATTGGTCGCTGCTGATGAACATAAAAAACAATATTTTTTTTATGATCAAAGATGCCAATAAATAGAGCGAAGCCTGTGAGGCGGCTCAGGCAAACACTCTCTCGTCAGAAGCAGCGTATTTAGTCTGACAGAATAATGAGTGTTAAGAACATAATGAGCATATGGTTGTGCAGCTGATGAGGATTATACTGCAGGGGCGGTTTAAGAAGTTTCTATGGATATTACACTTTTCCTCTGTTGTAGTCGTCATAAATTTAAGCTCCAACAACTACCGTGGTTAATGAAGGAAACTCGTTACAGCCGGATAGAGAGAGAGATACCAAATATTAGAGAGAAATAAAACTCAAGACTTGTGTCCTGGTGTTTAAGGAGTGTATCAATCGCCAACAAAAAACGTCTGTGATCGCAAATGTTTTGCTTTGCTTTTATTTGGAAAAAGACTAATTTCACAGCAGACACCATTATCCCTCTACATCGGAGATTGCCGCCATGTGATTGGCAGCTTATTTGAGCAGATTGCAGCGTCTATGCCCGCCCTAGAGCCTACAACAGTCAGTGATTGATCGTGTCGACCGTTGACCCACTCTCTCTTCTTTCTCCTCTCTCCTGAGCCACTTACACGCCAGCCTCGGGATGAATGATGCTTCATGTAGCCAATGAGAGTCCAGCTTGGGAAACAAGAAACAGCTTATAACCTTTCAAAAGAGCCCAAGTGGTTCAACAACAGCTCTGAAGTTACTTTAGATACATTTTGAAAAATGGTAACAGGGCCGTCTGCACCACGAACGATGACTATTACAATCACTATAAATGTACCGTTCGAAACATTGAGTCTACACCACAACTACAGCGACAAAGGCAGTGGCGAATGGTATCGTCGGGTTTCACTTTCAGAGTGATTTGATGAACAATAGAAAGACTGACAACCATAAAAATCCATCTCTTGAGGAGCAGGGATTGTCATATTGTCAAACAAACAGTCTCTTGAAGGTAAAATGTGTAGACTCTTTCAGCCATTAGCAAGTCAGAGGCAGAGACGCGCTCTTTTGTGAAGTAGCACAGTGGCAAGTTTCACCACATTTCTGTGTCACTGTGCCCACAGTGGATCCCACAGATATGGAAATGGGCCGAGGCTGAAAAAGAATCCACCCATCGCGTTTCAAGGCCGTAGGCTGTCAGCACAAACGTCTTCACTGATGAAGTCGATGGAGAAGCTCATTAAAAAGAAAAGCGTACAGCAGGTGGAGGAATTATTGGACTCCTTTTCATTTAAACCAGGAGCTATGTGGAGGATGCTGTCACACTCCTGCTGAATTTCCTGTATGCACATCTGGAGGGCCAAAAGACTTAATTTTGTTGACTTTTCAAAACTATCTGCCCACACATGCCGACTGTCGTATTTCACTGGAGACAGAAACCCTGCGGGATGGACGATACAGACCTTATGACTAACAAGTCCCGAGTGTTGGTCTGAATTTTTCAATCTTTGCTCTCTTCCTCTGTGCAGCAGCTCTGACACACCGAAGTTTGATTTTGAGTAAAACAAAACACGGGTGACCTGGAGGGTTTCAGCTTCATGGTGTGAGATATTGAGTGGCAGCGAGGCAAGGCCGAAGCCCCCTGCTTCACTCTCTTATCTGTTTTTTTTGTTTAACTCGCCGTCTGTTTCTGTGTGTGACCATCGGCGCATAAAGCTCAGCAGTCAGAATGAGATCAAACAATTGAATTTCTTTTCTAGCGAGGCCCAAAAATCGATCAAAACAAACCGGACGGCGGGAGCGAGCGTCCCTCAGTACGAGGCCAGAAGCTAATCAGAGTTTAGCAGGTGGCTTCTGCTCATCTGTGATTCGAGGGCCAACTTTCTGCGTGACCGTATAGCCATATATCACGCAGCACCTAAGTATAGTGCTGCTGCGACACCCAGTGACATTCTCACTTGTCACCACTGTACCCACTGATCCATCACACTATTCTAAGAGCGTATCCTGTATTGTAGCTCGTGTGGAACAACAACAGCTCAGAGTCACACTGACCCACTGATGTGTTAAACTTCTGGTGGCCGGCCAGCTTTGAGAGGTAACTTTGAAGTCGTATCCTATTACGAATGATTGTTACTCTACAGCCAAAGTTGTAACTAGTAACATACATTGTTCAAAGGGGATTATTCTTCTCTTACATCAGGAAACTTAAAGAGAAAATGACGTTTTTCATTGCGTTGAGTTTTCACACCTTTTTCTATTAGTTCTGGCACTGTGCAGCATGTAGTCTACTTAACCATTGTGCCTCGTCCTCCTCAGTGAGTGAGAGATGGACAGATAACTGGAGAAGAAGAGAATTAAAGTACATTTAAGTATTTAACATAAAGATTTATTTATTTATTTTGTCATTTTCCTCTTTTTAAAGTCAGCAGGAGACAGAAAACTCACATTTTTCTGAAGGAGGATCCCCAGACCTCAGCTTGTGTTTCGAAACTAGGCCTCGAGGATTCAAGTTCACTGCATCTTGGCTGCACTCAGTCCTCCAGCGAACTTTGCTGTTGTTTAAACTGCAGTTTTTACGTTATTATACGATCGGATGGCGACTGAATCATAACTATATTATATTTAAAATAGAGTTTAACCATCCATGCAAGGCCCGTTGTTTACCCTGCCCATCTCTCTTAACTACATCACATGCAGTACTGTAGCTCCTGTACATTCATGCCACGGCCGTAATCTTCCTCATCAACACCTTATGGGCTTTTCTCAGCTACTGGAAGTTGATCCCCTGTTCCTAAATAGCTGTTAGTATGTTTATTCCTCCACAGCTGTTTATCATGTGATCGATGAGCGCCAGTTGTCCCTGTCACTGCCACTAAGACAGTGATGGAGAGGGCCCTTGATCCTCGCTGTTATCCCAGAATACTTTAGGAAAACAGATACATAACCAACAGTGAATTGTCTGAGCAGCCATAAACAGCATGCAAATTCTGTTTACTGCCAAGTGCTGAATAATTGATATGGTGATAAAAACTATTTTCCTACTGGAGTCATTCCGGCAGTTATGGCTGTTGTGGAGGCAACAGCAGAGTGTTTTGTTATTAATAGCCGGGTAATTGTGAGTGGCAACCTGATTGATTCACTTTACTTCCTGCGAGAGCAATTGAAGACGCAGAGACATTATCGCATGTCGTACACAATCATGCAAATGTGTGCCTTCTTACGCGCGCTCGTTTCGCACGCACACACTTTGTCAGTGTTAAAAGTGCCTGCGACATAATTAGCCTAGTTTAACAGTGTTAATAGGTTCCTCGGGGTCTAATGTGTGCTGATAGAAAAAGGGGGAAGATGTGCCAGCGATTGCGGAGAGGGAGGGGGAAGGGTGCGTGTGCTGGTGCGTGTTGTTACGTAGCAATACAGCTGGTACTTTTGGCGCTACATCATTTCATTACACACCCGCATGCTGCAAAGTTTTTCCTCGTGAGCCCGCTCTGACCCCAATCTTAACAGGTTCCTTGACCTTCTCACATCAGACAGGAAAAAAGGCGACATGTCTGAAGGTGCAACAGGCCCGAAGGAGGTTAGTCTGCGCTGTGATGAGTGAATGGCAAGACATGTTTAGCTGTTTCGGGAGCACATCTGGTCACGGTGCAAGGAGGATTGTTAAGGCGCAACTTAATTGGCCGACAGAGGTCAAAGGTCAGGCTAGTTTGTCTTTAATGACAACATGGTAGTCTGTTTATTAATGCAGCAGACGTCACCCAAGGGACCTGAGCGAAGCGCCTGGTGTCTTTACTATGCAAGCGTGTGTGTGCAACACAGAAGTCTGTTTGTGTTGCTGTTATTGCGTTATCACAGTGTCGCTCTGCTGCAGAACATCGCATGTGACCCAGATATGACACAGAAGTGTTTATGACAGCGATGACTTGCACGTATGGCCCTTTTTTCTAAAGCATCCAAACACAGAATGAGTCTGGAGTGTATCTGTCAGAGCATCAGAAGGTTAACGAAGCAGATGCACGTCTTCATGAAAGACTTGGCGTGGATGGTGCTCAGACTACAGGAGTGTGCCCAGTGCCATACACCCTTCACCCTCCTTCCTCATCTCTGCCTGTACTTTCAGAGTCCCTGCAGAGGCAGTGAAGTGCAGCCTCGCTCTGATTGCCCTGACTTTGTCGATCACAGCGAGGATGCCACATTAGGAGCACAGGCTCAACCTCTTGCTCGCATGCGACCTGATTATAATCTCTGTCATACATATGCAGGAGAGAAACAGCATGTGCAGCTCCAGAGTGCGTGAAGCTTACTCTTGATGGCAGAAAGAAAAAAATGTGTTTTTGAAAAGATGTCTGGTCATTTAAATCCTTGCATAAAATGGTAATACTTAGATGTTGAACAATGAATTAATTTTTCTTTTCTAAAATGGAAATCTAAAATTTAAATGAAGCCCTTTAAGCCACTTACAAGGACCTTTAATTTCTGTTGTTTCTGGCGACCCCTGTGGACAAAAGTGGAAATGTTTCAGCCGCCTTGTTTCGAAAGATCTTGAGCTAACCAGTTGTGGCTGTGTAAGATTAATAACTATAATATGACGATGGGGAAGCAAAGTAAATTTCGTTTCAGTGCCGTACCACCGGACTTCAGAGCTTTCCTCAGGGTGTGAGAGTCGGAGAAATCTGAATCCGGCCCGATGACAGACGATCTTCTCTCTGATGGTCTCTTTTGCTTATGTAGGTCATAAAGAGGCATCTATAGTACATCTATAGAAGTGCGTTTAAGGTAAGACTTCTTGAATCTGCAAAGCCTTCTCCTTTATAGCCACCGGCAGCTTCACACTTCAACTCTAATATATCCCCTTGCTAAAGTTGAAAAAAAAAAAAAAAGATCTGGATTAGGTAATCCTAGATTAGTTCAGATTAAATTAGATTATTGGATTATATGAAATCAGAGATGCAGACATGGCAAAGCCTCATGATCAAAGAGCTGAACGTTATTGTGAGCCACAAACAGCTGGGACTGTGTAACGGCGGGGATGTACATGTGCTCCGTGTGTCTTTGTGGTGGCTGAGATGCATGGTGATATACAGTAGTGTGTGCTGTGGGAGCTCTATGGCAGTGGCTAGTGCTAATGCGTTTATAGGTCCAACTGAAATGAACTCAGCAGGGAGTGTGTGCGTCACTACCTTTCATTCGCCCTGTCAGTCTTCTGACAGCTTTGTTCTCCTTTCACCTGATTTTCTCCCTCCTGATTCCACTAGAAAAAGGCAGTTCAGGAAACTCACGTCTTATTTTAGCACGATTTGTGTTTTATTTCTCTCATCAAAGGTTAGCGATCCTTTTGAGCATTATCACTGTTACATTATTAAAATACGCCGGATGGTTAAAACACTGCATTTCTTCCTTTTGATGAATTTGTTAAAGGCTCAGTCTTTGTTTCAAAAACTGTAACTCTAAGTAAGATTAAAGATAATGTTGTTGTTCTAGTGAATCTAGTAAAGACCAAGAGGATTTGAAAACAAGGAGAGTGAGCAAACCCTGTTTTAAGAGGGCACAGCTCCCCCCCCCCATCCTTACTGTTAGATACACTAATGTCAGGGGGGAAAACACACTTCCAGTTGCTGCCTTGGAGACTCCTACCTGCATGGATGCTCCTCACCATCAGGTGTAAAGAGGTAGAAAGAAAAATTGCTTTAAAGTTTCCAGATCTTTCTTTGCATAAATTGTCATAATTTCAAGACATCTTATTAAAATGGCAGTATTAAATATCGTGATATTAACAATAAATCAAATGATTGTTATGTAATAGGAGGTTGCTTGTATCTGACAAACCCACAGACTGTCATAACCCAGCTCTTCGATTGAATTCATCTCATTCTGCTCGTTGTTTTGGTTTTATGGCCTGCAGAAGGGGCTGACATTGGAGTTTATTTTCACTCCAGTCCCATATCACTCCCACAAAAATATTCCTGTTCTGTCCCAATATCAGACTCCTGAACCATCCTGTGACGTGGTGGACGAAGAATACAAAAGAATAAATTACAAAGACAACAAAACGACTTGCATTATGTGCGACATAAGGAAAACATAAACATATAAAAAAAAAAAAAAAACTAAAACCAGTTAATGTTCCATCCCAGTCGGGAATAGTGAAATTGATTCCCATCCCTGTGGGAAAAAATATCAGCCTCTTGCTCTTTTCAACCCAGTTTTTTGGCATTGGAGGGCAGCTGTTTCTGGTGACCAAAGCTCTGCTAACACACTGTACACAGCCTGCTCAGCACCCAATGGCAGACAGACAAAGTAAACAACTAGCTGGTGAACATAGCGGACTGTTTAGCAGAGCCAGATATTTTTTGGAACAAAAAAGCTAAAAAGTGTTCTGGACGTACATTCACCAGGTAGCCAGAGATATGACTCTTAATCAAACCTCTGTGGATGAAATACAGCCTAAAGTAATCTGTCTTACCTCACTGACAGATGTGTTGTTGCATGCTAGCAATAGCTTTTTGATCACATAATATGTGTTGCATGTAGAAGGGATTTTTGCTGTGTATATACACCATATGTTAAGCCCATATGTCTCTTCATCATTTTTCCGATGCTACTTTCAGTCACTGTACTCTCTTTCCCGCCATATGAATAATATCACCTCCCCTCCAATCATTTATTTTTCTTCTTTGTGTGTCCCTGTGTGTAGCATGGCAACATAAATAACGCGTACTTGAAGTTCTGGGCAGATAATCCTTCCCTCTTGTCGGCGCTGGCACTGGGCGTGTGACGGGGGTCTGATGGATGCAGGGGTAGCTTATTGGCAAGGACAGCTTGCATGCCAACGTCAACACCATGGTCTATCCCTGGATAATACGGCTGGATACTCACTCTTAGATACCACAACACACACACGCACCCACAGATAGACATGTGCAGCTGAACCACTCTCGCTCAGCCACATGCTGAAGCAGCATTTCGGCAGCGGCAGTAGTGCTCTTTATCTCCCTTTATTGGGACAGCTCTGCCTTTGGTTTTTCCTCTGAGACCACTTCCTGCAGCGCTGATGGTGTGTGTGCGTCCGTTCGTCTCTGTGAATGTGCATGTTTAGTGCTGAAATCACAGCTCCTCTATGTTAAGTCAGCCATCCCTTCCCTGTTAAAATTCAACATTTGATGCCAGATGCTTTGAGTCGAAGTTTGTGTTGTTGATGTTTGTGTGCTTGTTGCACAAATATCCCCCTCACCAAATTACATTTGTTTACAATGGAGCAGCCAATTTGTCAGTGTGTCTAACCGCATGTGAGGGAGACCGACTCAGCTATCTGTGTCTAATGAATCTCCTCCTACAGAGCTAATGTCATTAAGGACAGGTAGGGATGAGCCTAATGCAATCAAATCCTCGCAGTAATTACAACTCTCCCCAGTCGGGCCCGGATATGCCACGCCGATGAAAAGAAGCAGCTCATTAGGAGCGCATGTAGGCAGCACCGCACCGGCATCAACCAAGGTGCCTCCACCCTTGAAGGTGTCATCAGGTAGATCCAGTGAGCAGAAAACAGAGATGAGTTGAATCTGGCTGCGCAAAATCTGGTGGAAGTTTTTTTAATTGGGTGGGACAGATGAGAGAAACAGTATCCGTGTGATGTGGGAACATCTTACTGTCTCAGTCTGAAATGTGTGTTTACAGTGTGGAGGAAGGGAGAACGAGGTGTGAGCTCTCGTGATAATGGATAATATGAAAACATAAGGGCAGAAATCTGTTTAATTATCAGTTAAAAATATATAATTCAAAATATCTGTTACAGCACAAAAGGACTTTGGAGTTGGACGTTTATGTAGCACTTTTTCTAGTCCAGTTACCGCTCGAAGCTCTTTCCAATGCTTGCCACATTCACCCACTCACATGAGCAATCATACACTAATGGCAGAAGATGCCATGCAAGGTGCCATCCTGCTGATCAGGAGCAACAGAGTAGATAACTGTGAACCCAGTACCTACTCAGTGGTAATAATCATGAAGTAATGAGCAACTACTTAGTCACTACTTAATGTTATGCGCCACTTTACTTGATTAGTCATTAATGAGTCATCACCAGATAATCAGGAACTCACGAAAAAAGTGGTCAGTGTGTCAATTAACGGATATTCATGAACTACTCATTACCTAATGATTCATTATTATAGTAAGTCCTAGTCTGTTCTCTAGTAACTTATCATTTTTTACAACAATTTATGATAACATCACTAATAAATGATACATTTATAGTTAACTAAACTTTAGTTAATAGTTATTTAGCTGATAACAAACAAAACAATGCTTTATAAACCATTTATTAATTGTTGTTCATAATACTTTGTAAATGGTTGATAAATACTGTGTAGTTCAACTATAAACATTACTTCGATGGCCATTATAAAGTTGCAACCGATGTTTATACATCTTTACAATTGCTCATTAATGGTTTATGAAGCATTTCATTGTGTGTTTACAGTGGAACAACTGTTAATTTAAGTTGTATCAACTACAAATTAACCATTAATAAATGATGGTTGTTGCCCTGTTTAGTCCTCAAATCAGTAATCTCATTAATGAGACATTAATTATCAGGTTGTTCCTGCTTCATTCCTCTTTTATTCTGTAGCGACTATGCACATATTTGCGTAACATATTGTGAAGTGTTATCAATATTTCCCCTGGGAGTTGGTAGACACCATCACTAAAAGCTAAAAGAGACTGAATGTTGGTCTCAGATTTACCAGATGGTCAGAAGCGCAGCTCAAAAGGATGGTAATGATGCTCCATAACTGCTTGATGTGTAAATAAGCAACTTAAAAGGTGAGGGTATGTCAATATTGTGTTAACAACCAGTTTCTGTTCTCTCAAAGTGGCCCAAAAAAATCAGTTATTGCCGGTTTAAATTACACAAGAGGGTCCTTTGCAAGTAAATGAACAGAATAAGCCCTCTCAAATCTGGCAGGCTATTTTATCAAGGTAAACAAAATGTAAGCTCCCACCAGCATGCTTCAAATAATACTTTGATGATAATATTCAAAATGTAACATCCTAAGCCTTTAAGAGGAGGCTGTCGCCAGAGTTTGCACTATAAAAGCATCACAATGACAGTTTTAAACCCGCCATGACAGATTTAAAGCAGAGCTCTGACTTGTGCGGTGATGTGTTGCAGGAAAAGACGAACATGACTGCAATAATGTCCTGACAGCAGGGGCCCCTAACTTTTTCTCCTTCTCTTTTTGCCAGCTGAAGTGTCTGAATCTGTTAGGTCACTTTCTCTAAGTAGTGTGTGTGTTCAAAACGCCATGGATTCCTCAGGTTTACGTGGTTTATAAGAAGATGTATGAGGTTTTGCCTGTTGTACACATCTTCTCTGCTGTTCATGAGCAGCAGCCACAGATGCCAGCTGATTCACTGCGGTGTACTCTTTATTTAAAGGGTTTGAATCATCCTCCTACTGCAAAACATATCAGCGTAACAACGTGTTTACATGGTGGAAGGAGTGCACGTCTCCACGTGATGACACTGTGCGTCTTTAAAAAGCAATTTTCAGTGCCAAGCCTCAACAGCGTGAAATACGGAGCTGCACCTGTGCCCGACTTCCATCCCTCTTCCCCGTCTCGTCTGTCCTGAAGGCAATCTGTTTCCTCCTATCTCCATCAGTCATGCTATCCAGGCTAGCGCTGCCTTCCTGTTGTCTGCAGAGTCTGTGCAATACTTTTTCATCACCCAAGCTGTGTGGGAAATATTGCATGGTTTTGTCACCGGGGGTGTGGGAGCCTGGATGGGTTCTGCAGATGCCTATTGGAGCGTATTAGACAATAATTGCATTTGTGTTTAGAGAAGATGAGTTGATAGAGGCACATCATTCTTAGCCTATTTTTAGCATTTTTTAAATATATGCAGGATTGGAGTCTCTTATCTGAGAGCAAAAAATCCATCCACTCTCCAAAAATCTATGTCCAGTCAACTCTGACTTAAGCCCATTCCTCTGATATCTGACGGAGCAGACAACACCATCTGTATCTTGAGACTGATACGGCCGGCTGTAAATTTATGGTTCAAATGAAAGAAACGCCAGCATAAAAACTTTCATTTGGGATGTTGGACTGACATTTTCTGGCATCATTTACAGTAAAAGTGAGTGAAGGGGGAAGCTAGCGCTAGTCAGTACTAATAATTCTGAGTGATTCATTGAGCCGTGCGTGTTTAAGCCAGCGGTGGTAAATGTCCTTGATGCTATTTCTGAGTCTGGTCGTCAGGATACCTCGGCTTTTGCCAAACACCACTGGCAACACCTCGGCCAACAGATGCCTCCTGGGATAAAGTCAACCACTACATTAAGAAATTAATTAGTTTTATTCCGGGCTGGGAACAAATTCTTAAACACGTCTTCCAAATATTGCAGTTACTTTGACCTCGCAACTGTCACGTGATTGCGCCTGGCGTTGGCCAAAGCAGGCAGAAACTGACAAGAGGTGAAAAGCACTGACCCGAAGCCGACTGTAAAATCAACACCTCTTAGATAAGCTTGCGTACAAATTACTCAAATGTTTTCTCTACAGAGTGGACGAATAAAGATTTTCATCTGCGTGTGTCTGCCATTGGTTGACTGTGCTCTGTGTGTGCATGTTGTGACTGTGTCTGAGCCCGGGTCTGTCCATGTCTAAGTATATCTAGTGTTGTATGGAACCGCTCCCAGTGTCTGTGGTTACTCCCATTGGGCAGTTCCCCAGTTGAGTTTGTGGTTGAATGTGAACAAGGCGAATATGGGCCTGCTTTCCTGCATGGGCTAACTTTAGCACGGTTCAGGCCGGCGGATGTTTGAATAGTAGTGCAAAAGCTGGACTGGTCTGTTTCTTTGTGGTTGAAAATAAATAGGGCCACACTGGATGAAGTCGGCCTATTCAGCACTGTGCTTGTGCACCGTTTGCAAAATTGTGAGATCTGTTTTTTTGCCGTCTAATTCTCTTGCTAGGCTTGATTCGAAGCGTGACACAAGCACAGGAAGGGAAGTCCAAGGAAATATGTGATTTAATATAGTACAGTACAGAGAGGCAGGGCACACAGCTAGTCTTGCGAAGTGTTGAGCAGAAGGCAACAAAGGAGTGGGAAACATTTTATTCAAAGGTTTGAATGAAATCCCAATCAGAAGTCTGTCTAATTGGGTTTGGCTTCCGGCTGAGTCAGCTACTGTAATAGGATCAGTAGCTCCATGGCTAACCGAGCTAACGGCAGCTAGCTACGGTTGGCAGCAGTTAGTGGTTTGCTTATTTTAGCAACAAGAAAAACTCCCTAAATCACTGTGGTACTCATGCTGCGTTCCACACCGTCGAGAACTCAAAGCCTTAAACCTTCTGCTGTAGCTCAGGAGGCAGAGCAGGTCGTCCAGTAATCAGAAGGTCGCTGGTTCGATTCTCTGACTTCCCCAGCTGCATGTCAAAGTGTCCTTGAGCAGGCTACTGAAGTAAATATTTCTATTTGGCCAGTGAATAAAATATTTTGATTAGATTCCAGGTATAAAATTGCTATTAAGTGAAATGTGTACTAGCGTCTGTTACCTTATCTGTTACCTATATTTGTTCATTTATGCAAGAAGGCTGCACTTTTGAGGGTCCACTCATATGTACTCATGCCAAAGGGACATCATTTTGACAGCTCAGCCAAGAAAAAAATATACATTACACAGTCACAATGGTCGAATGCCAGCCACTGTCAACAACAACCACAAATGACCGCTTAACGTAATGTTTAGATTAATACTTCCATCTATTTTTTATTTAGCGTTTAACAGCAATATATATATAAAATAGCATCCAGAGGAGCAGATGTTTGTCCTCATACTTGCATCGACGTACTGTTAAAAAACTCATACACAACGTCTAGAAGGCTCCTTTCATACGATCTTTTCAATGTTGTTCATCAAGTACCACTTCAACTTAAATGCTGAGCAGTTGTTCACAGAATTTCCAAGAAAAGACATTAAACTGTTCTCCAGAGAAAACGATTGCATGCTCACTGTGCCCGAGTCCTCTTTTATTCTGCGGTATTTGTTACATCAATAAACCTTTGCAATCTAGCACTATTCTTACAGAAAGATATATTTATACCGTTAAGGCTGTTGACCATGTTGCTATGAATGCACACAATCGGTTATTGTACATGTAAATGTAAAAATGTTTTCTTTTATCCGTGGCATGCACGCTTGCACAAGGAACCACATATATATGCAGTTGTGTTTGTGCTTACAGACGACCACATTCAAAGAGCACGAAAGAGAGTCTGTTTTTCAAACTATTTGAGACCATCTAGCACACATTAATAGCTGTTCCCAGGAGGGTGCATGTTGGAAACGTATCCTGAGAACAAGGAAAGAAGTGAGGGATAACGAACACAGACACACACAGACACACACTGTAACTGCTTGTTGACGGCGTGCTTAGCATGAAAGAGGAAGACAGCATAGAGGTTGAAAAGCAAACTCCAGCAGTGATAAGGGAAGTGCTGAAGCTGCACAGCCCAGCTGGAGTGAGGAGGGCATGGACGCAGTCTGTGCACTGGAGGTAGCCTTGATATAGCAAGTATTGAACCTACAGTAAATGCTTGTGTCAATAATTGCTATAAGGAAAGAGCAACAAACAATATCTCCATCTGAACAGCAGCTCTAGAGATGCATGTTGTCTGTACATATAAAAATATTGTCAACTTTACGAGTGACTGCCACAAAGAGTCCAGAGATGTTGGACTCGAGTCGAATCAAGTCACTGTGTTGGTCAATAATATCATTATTTACCAGTTTTTAATACCTTATCTTTTCCCTTCGTGAATACCAGATACTGCTAGTAAGACTGACTGTTTCTTGGGGTTAGGAAAAGTGACTTGTTTGAGACTTGGACTAATTGACTTGAGTCACGCGCCTAATTGAGTTGCCTCAGCTTGTTGCTGTGCAGTATCTATCATCTCATATAAAACTAGAATGGCACTCAGGTGAGTGTATACCTCTGCCAAGGCCTCAACAGTCCCCTTTAGTTAAATCAAGCAAAGGCAGTCCATTCTGATCTGTCCTCCATCCAAGTTTCATTGTGATCCATTCAGTTAATTTTTCGTTTTAATCCTGCTGACAAACCAACAAACAGGTGAGAGAACACAACCTCGTTGACGCTGAGACAATACTGGAGTTGTTAATAAATACTGCACTTGAATCTCAGTTGCACTGAATCTTTAGAACAAAATAACACTAGTGTTTGCAGTAGACTCTCTACATTAAACTAAGTAAGCTCCAATCAAGGACACAATGACACTTCAGGACCTTCCAGCAGTGTATTCACGCCGGATGTGCAGGTTTGTTTACTTGTTACATGCAGTAAGCTGCCCTTTCTTTATTAGCCAGGTTCTTTAATCAGAAGTCGTGTTTCTATCCTGCTTATCCCCTTCTCTATTTTGCTCTAAATTCCTGTTCTTTTATCTTTTCTAATACCCTCTGTCTGCTGTGTGTGCTAACCTGCACATGCACACACACACACATATGCAATACAGCCTCTGTGATAGGATCAGTGTATAAATTTCCCCAGGTGAAACCTTGTTTTTCTTTTTTTAGCTAGGACACACTAACACACTCACGCACTAGCAAAGACATGCACTGTGAACAAATGCCCTCCCTATGCGCTGCCAGAGAACTGCTGCAAACAGAGATTAGAGAAAACACATCAATTTATGTGCCACTGCCTTTTATTTACTCCGAGGCTCGGGCTGGGGGTGACGGGGGGCTGCAAACACTCGGTCCCAGCTTTCGACTCCCGAGCCACTATAGCGGGAGCGTCTTCTTCAATAAGCGCACTGCTGATTCCTGTATAATTACACTCATTAGAGAGCCGCAGCCTGGACGTAACATAATCAGCACCGATAGACTGGACACAAAGACACTGAACTTCAAAGACCTCAGGCCTGTTCTGTAGTTGTGCAGTTACAACAATACAGAGGTGATGACAGTAATGATACTTTGATAATGCCAATTATACAAGCGCCTTTTTGCCCCTACACCAATATCTCTCTCTCTCTCTCTTTCCATGTCTCTCTGCCATCACTGACATGATAAAGTAACCTGTCTGAGCTCTGGTTGATTGTCAGGAAAATGTTGATCCTCACCCGCCTGACACACGTCAGGCAGGGAAGCCGTACATCCTCGCCTGCGGCCATGTTGCTTACATCTCCTGACTGTCAAGACTATTGACATTTCTGCATTCGGTTGTTTAGTCTGGCGTCCACCTCCTTTCATGCACGTGTATCTGTTTATCTCCTCAGAGGCGGTGGACACAGAATGTGTGTTCTGGCTGTTTCTCTGCGTGTTCGCTTGATTGGATTTCGTTTTTGGTTCATTGTGTTTGTTTATATTGCTGAGGTCAGTCTGGGCAGCAGAGGATGAATTGAGTCAAGTCTAAATGCCTCTGTTCATTCGTGCATGTTTGCTGAATTGCTCTCTCCTTGTTGACAGAATCTGAGGGCAACTTTTGTTTGTAAATGCATACATGCATGCATGCGTGTGTGTGTGTGTGAGGAGTGCGTGCATGTGCTCGCGTCCCGCTGACTTCCCCATCGACCTCCACTTGTTGTCCAGCTCTCATCAGTGTGATTTAGGAGCTGCTAACATGCCGGCAGTGTTTGCACTGGTCCATCTGGAAGTCAGTGCTGCACCAGGAAGAACCGAACGGCCCGATGCCAAGCGTGGCCACAGTGGATGGGTGGGGGTGCTCGCCGCGGTGGGCCGGTGGTTAGAGCTGGTTTGAGCTGGGGAAAGTGCGATAGTATTTCAGGATCAGTGAGCAGCGGACACAAGATCATAAATAGAGTTTTTATTGCTGGGCCGCTATGCTGGGTGAGCCTGGGCCTTTCAACAAGATCACAGCAGTGATTGATGGTTCCCATGTGCCGAGGGAGGAGGTGTAGGCGGAGGGGCACATCAGACAGCGGAAACAGCGGACATGGCAAGGCTGGCAGAGCCTCCTGCCCTCCCTCTCCTCCCCCAGGGTTACCCCCTGACAATCTCCTGTCCTGCATCAGCCTACAGATCTCTGTGTGCAGACACAGCATGGACTCTTGTCTCACACGACTTCTACCTAAAGCTGGAGCTCTCCCTCCGTCTTCTGTTGGAACACCATCGGACCTTATTTCATAAAACAGTTGTGAACGGCAAGATCCCACGTTAAAAGATTATTTTTAAACTCAATTAAGTCACAGTTTGTCATGGAACAATAAATTAAGTAGCATTTTCTGGTTTAACACTCACCAAACAATCTAAGTCTCCTTTTGCATGACAACATGGCCAGGAATGTCATGATTTCTGGAAGAGGACGGACTTTCAAGCTTTCAGCCTCGATCATCCAAGTCAAAAGCAGGATTGATGACTCTCGTTATTTTATTTATTTTCCCCTCCATCCCACGGCTGCTGACGCACACGAGGCGCACATCTTACAGTAAGCCTTCAAAAAGAACACACTTTAAAGAGAACACAGCTAGCTTACCGGTATCCTGCAGCTTTACCACCAGACACACATCCTGTGTGCGAGAAGATGATCAACTGACTGGTACTGACGGATGTTTGCTTCATATTCTTCTTTAGAGGGTTCACTTGTGGGGGAAACACTCAGCTGAACAGAACTGATAACATTGCCAGAGATCCTTTATTGATTTGTCTGGGAAGAGGGTTTACTCAGCACAGATTTGAGAAACCAAACTTTGTAACAAACTGAATTTCTATCATTTGTTGTTCATTGTTGCGTCCCTGAAGGGTTGTATTTTTTTTGTTGTTTATGTTTTGGTGAATATCATTTGAGCTTCCAACCCTAACCTTCTTTTGAGAGAAGTTTGTTGAAATTTGGAAATGGAAATCACGGTTGTCTGGGTATAAAACCAAGGCTCTGTTGATCTGTTCAAATCGAGATGTGATAGTCCAGCAATGAATTGGATGGAATTATAACCTTTAAAACTGAAAGTACAGCTTAATCATTCATCACATCACACTCTTACTCTCTATAACTAATTAAATATTTGTGATCATATAAGCACCAGTTGAAGTTACAAAAACATCTTTGGGTTTAACACTCACAGTCTCACCTTATCTGCTTCATCAGGATGGTGTTGGTGCAGTTTGATCACAGTAGTACATGCCTTTTTCTAAGCAAATCCTTGGTTCCAGGAGTAGCAAATATTAAGTGAAGAAAATACCAAAACTGTCTCCAAATTTGGCAGAAAGGAACGTGTAATTGTGCAGCACTCCAAGTGAAAGGCTGATTTAGAAAATGCGTTTCGGGGGCCTGTGTGAAGTGCTGCTCAAAATGAAAACAAAATTGTACCGGAGTTAACCTCAAACAGCACAGTTTGTGTTTTAAGTACTCGTGTCACTGTTGAAGTTTTCTCGGTGCTCTGAAACAACTCAACATGCAGATGGTGTCGCAGGTAAATATATTTTTCCTCTCGGCACTCGGCTCAATTTGTGTGTCATGCTGCATAAACACCCAGTGAATCTATAAGGTGAGCTTTACTGACACCGAACTGCTTCAAAAACAGAAATCACTGTTAGCATTCAAAGCTAAAAGTGATGTTTACATGATGAGAAGTAGAAACTGTATCACAAAATGGCAAGCATGAGGTCAGGCTACACATTTGAAGTGCGTTTATCTTTGAGATGGTCTATTACTCTGTTCTGAAGATGCAAGGTTGCGGCGGCCCTGTGTGTTATCTTCCGCAGGTCGTCACAGACTGTTTGTTTTTACAACCAGGCTAATTTAGGGCGGCTAGCGGAGTAGTTTGGCAGCGCGAGGAGGTTGCGTGGTCAAGGACCACAGAGATTTTTTTCATTCGGTGCCAGAGAGCAGCGCTGCTCAAAGCTTTTGAGAAAACATCTGATGGAGCCTCTTGAGTGCTCCCAGATTGGCAACGTGAATAGCAGCTTTCATGGAGGCTGCTTGCCCTAATGTGTTTTTGAGCAGCGTGTGTGTGTGTCTGTGTGTGAGTGTATCTAGGTATGCATGCATCATAGACTCCACTTTTTTTCTTTTTCTTTCTGTGTGTGTGTGCGTGTGTGTGTGAGCGGTTTGGGTATTTACGTAAATAACTCAAGGCGGAGGCAAAAAGCCAGCAGCAGAGATGCACAGCTGGGTGTATTTCAGGGACTTTTTTTTTCCAATGGTGATGTCTCAATCCTTCACAGAGCTACTGTAGACCTGCCTTTTCATTTATTTATAGAGACAGTAGCTGCACGCGAAACAAACAGCTCTCCTCTCTGACTGCATTTCCTTGGAAAGGATTTTTCTCTGACCGCAGAGCCCTCCACGGAAAATCCGAGGTGTCCAAGCGGCTGCCTTTCCTGACAGAAACATCACTTTGCTTGTTTGTCTTTTTCCCATTTCACTGTTCCGCTTTACTCACAACCCCTAAATACAGCGAGGTCAGTCAGGGCACTCGTACAAACAGTGGATTTGGAGAAATGCGTCAGCTTAAGCTCCCACATGTTTGTATATTTAATGCTGCTGTGTCCGTAAATCAGCCGTTCTAATTTGAACCGTAATGTCAGCAAACATCATCAGAGCTGTTTCGTAACCCTGGACTCCCACTTGTTTTTTAGTTGTTGTTTTTTTTTTTGCCAAACTGATTCAGGCATCACTTGGCTGAGATCCTCCACAGAGGCAGCAAGCAGGCATGGAGTCAGAACACGTGAAGCAGCTTGACAAAGTGGCCTCAGTGGTCCTCAGAGAGCCCCACTACAGCACTCTGTCTCCCCCATGTGGTGCGTCATTGCACCCCAGGACCACCTCGGCTTGGACCTCAACTGTGCAGTGTGTGTCTTTTGTTTCCTGATGTCTTCATGAGTGTGTGTGTGTGTGTGTGTGTGTGTGCACAGTGCAGGTATCACTGTGTTTGGAGGGTGCTGACAAGCATAACTTACATGAGACAAGAACAAGGGGGTCAGATTCCACACAGTCCGCTACAAAGCTTCAGGAATCAGGGGTATTTTTTGCCCGTGTGTTCTCTGCGGCTGTCAGGTTGTAACAGGCTGGCTTTGTGTGCTGGGTGAGACAGGACTCAGACTCACTCTGTGCCTTGCTGTGTTGCACATGCAGACGCTGGGGCCCTTCAGAAACACATATATGCACTTACAGTCACATTTGCAAAAAGTGGTCTGACGCCTGAGCTGCAATGTGAACCTCCAAGCGTTGACCAGGTTATTCTTCCTCTGTGTCCTCTTCTCCCATCACAGGTATGAAACGTCCGTTCAGCCCATCGCCTCTGCCGAGCGCCGAGCTGGACAGGAGAGGGTTCGGCGCCGCTCTGGGGGTGCAGATGGACGTCGAGCCCTGCTGCGACACCCAGGACGAGGGTGCAGTATCAGACGAGCAGTCACCAGGGGGCACCCTGTCTTCTCCGCTCCTCAGACCTAAAAGGGAGAGAAAGCAGCGGAGCTACACCTTGTGTGAGGTGTGCAACATCCAACTCAATTCAGCCGCACAGGCCCAGATCCACTACAACGGCAAATCCCACCAGAAGAGACTCAAGCAGATCAGCAATGGCAAGATGCCAAGTAACACAGGTAGGCCTGGAGCGCTGCTTTGCTCTGACCACTTAGCTTGTTTGTAGTCGCAAAATCAGATATAAATGGTGAACATTGGATAAAAGAGCTCCGTGGCTGGATTTTGAAAGCCTGTTTAGCACAAGAGGACCAGTGCATGTTATCAGAATCCCACACACTGTTCACAGTCCACTGTCACCAGCCTCTGCGTGCCAATCCCCCCGACTTGTATTCAATAGAAGTTAAACAAATTGGATTCTATTTGCTGAAATGTGTTCAGACAGAGCCTTGGGCTGAAGACACACACACACGCACACACACACACACGCGTGGAGCAAAGCCGAGTGAAGTCAGCAAGTGAGAAGCTAATTAAGTGCTGGTTGTGTTTGATGGTTGTGTTCCTGGGAGTGATGCAGCGGGAGTTAAGTTGGACATTTTGTCATTCTAGTCACAGCCTCGATTAGGACTGTGCTCCGGGGAGAATCAGCCTCTCATTTAAGTTTGACTTGTTCGCACTCCCAGCCTCCCTTTTGCTCTTTCTTCAGCCTCTGCCAAAAATGATGCACACACACACACACACACACACACACAAACAATATTCATGCAAAACACTTAAACCACACAAATATAACAGTAAGCAGACAGGCAGTAAGCTCACATAACCTTGTAAGATAAAAATATATACATAGAATAACAATTTGGAAACCCAGTTTAAATTGCTGTGTGAGGAGAGACAGGTCAACTGAGGGGTCACGCTGCTGGTTAGTTGACACTTGACACTGAGAAACACGGGGATTGTGTCTCAGCATATTAACCAATCGCACGGCCTGCATCTGCCCTCCAGAGACACACACTGACGGCAGCCGAACGGGCCTCGCGGATAATTTTGATCGGATGCATGCGTGCTCATATCTGTGCGTTTGTGGGTGTTTTATTTGAAGCAGCAGTATCTGGGAATGGCATTTGGCAACATCATTCAACGCAAGAGAAATAATCTCATCTCGGTGGGAGACCTATGTGGTTAAATGTCAAAGAAAAGATTCTTATTTCTAAGGCAGCGCTAGACTGATGTTCAAGGAAGGAGGCTCGTTCAGCATCTCAATTTCCAAGACAGCTGGGGAGACGGTGTACGCTTGAGCGAAGTGCTTGACCACTCACTGCTCCAACATAGCTGCTTTCTGTGATGCTCACTGTATTTATCTCTTTGGAGCATCTGAAAGACATCGAAATTGATACTTCTTTTGTTATCTTTGAATACTGAATTTCTCTTATTTACTGTGAAAAGAAAAGTGTGGACAGAGCCACCGTGATGTCAGCCAAATGGGCAAAGAGGGCAAGACGAAGCCTGGTTACTGGAACTAGCCCACCTAGCTGGAAGCTACCAATCGCGCTAAGCCTTACATGCTAGCTGCGTTCACACATAAAGAGGAATGAATTTCTCATTATTTACATGATTTTGATCAGAGGATTAATTGTCTTTACTTGAACGCCTTACTGTAAAGTAGCTGTAAGATAGCAAGCTACAGCAGGCACAGAGGGTGTGTTCAATTTAGCCTCTGACCAAAGACAGCACTCACCAGAGACTCCGTTTCTTTCTATCATCCTCCAGTGTCTTTTCTTTTTCCCATCTCCTCTCTGTTTGTTCATATTGTATTTGTGCATTTCCCTCCATGAAGCAGTCAAATAAGGGAGAATTACAGTGCATTAAAGCATCTCCCAGGTTTTGGCTCCTCCACAGTTTAATGCCGAAGACAGGTTGAGTGTGAAGAAAAATCTGCTTTTGAGATCCCAAAAGTTTAAACCTCTGCGCTGGCCTCGACCATAAGTAAGTGTTTATTCCTGCAGAAGCTGCGGGTTCAGCTCCAGCAGCTGTCAGCCAGTTAGCAGGGTCGCTCGTTAATCCATTGTCTGTGAGTTCAAGCTTCTACACAAAATCCATGGTGACAATGAGTTTTCTTCTACACAAGTTAAAACTAATGGATAACTTTGGAAATTTGGATTGACTCTGTCAGTTTCATTTTGTAGTCACTTTAAGTAGCTTTTCTTAAAAGTGTTATGTTCCTGCTTGTACTTGGATTTCCGAGTCCCTACAACTGTCAAAGCCATAGTGAAAAGCTGAAAGTGAGGGTTTTCAGCCTTTTCATTTACTATCAAGAAACTATTTCAGTGGTCTTTTATATTTTTTTATGACACTGAGTCGTTTAAAGCCAAGGATGATGATCAGTGGCTCTGAGTCTCTTTTTGTATATGTGATATAGATAACGGCTGTACCATTAGCGGAAGGAAATGGTGAACTACATTTAGTAAGAAGACCAATTCATTGTTCTTCAGTTCATACCGTGTCTTTGTGGGATCAGTTATGTTCAAGGTTTTTTATTCATCTACTCAGTGAAGGAGAAGAACTTGAACATGAATTGCAGTAGGTGAGTAATGTGCCTTGTGTGTGAATCCAGTTGAAGGTGTTTACGTCAGAGGGACCACTTTCCTTGACATGACAGCTCGTATAAATGTAATGAGAACATAATATGACAAGTATTGTAGAAATGTTGACACGTACAAATTTGAACGTATCCGACGTTTGCGGGGATGTAAAATGCCATCTTCTTACTCTGGCTACCAGGCTGCACTGGCAATTTTATGGGAAATCAGTGTAATTCTAGATGATGGCAAGATAGTGAAGGCTACATGCTAATGTGGAGTCATCAAAAAGCTCATTAATGGCTTTCATCTTTAAGTTTAATCAATAAAAACTGCGTTTTTCAGTACATCCTCGTCGTAGCTAAATTGTGCAGACATGAAAAACAGAGATATGACTCCTACTGCAGTCGTCTAATTGACGTTTTGTTATCATGTTTTTCAGTTTTATCTTGTCAGAAGTCTGCACGAGTATGAAATATTGATTTAGTTCGGGAGTCCCATGCAGCACCTAAGGAATTTGTAAGGCAGCAGCTATGACAGTCGATCAACTTCATGTTTTATTTTAGTTGCGCTTCATCTGACAATAGACACACAGACAATACGTCAACAGCAGCACATATCTCTATTGAAGCAGGAACTTCACAGTCGCAGGAGGGAACGAATACGTCACCAACAGCGATTGTTAAAAGTGTAAATGTAGCAGTTTGAGATAAAAGAGGACATTTGAACATGTTTGTCAATGTGAGCGGCGACTTTTAGATATTTGTTCCAAAAACTCCGGTGTTGACAGAAAAGTTTCGGCATTAAAAAGTGCTTTCAGATTTATCTCCATTTGTGTGGTCGAGACCTGAGATCAGCACATAAGAACTCTGCTTACACTGAGCTGGAAATTGGGTTTTAGCATTTATTCACAAAGTGCTTAGGTGCCACTTTTTGGTGAGATCTTCTTCGGCCATAAAACACCCTTGAGTTCGCTATTTCTCAGGGAGTTTATGTGTGAATGTACATATCTGGGTCGTATGTGCATGTGCGTATGGACGCGTGCATGTTTTTTGTCTAGATAAACACAAAAGAAACACACACATCCTTTTCACAAGACACAAATCCATTCGCAGACATAAACACACACACTCACACAGACAATCCGCAGCATTTAAGGCCCTGGCACTGTTGGATCTAATCGGCTGTTATCAGCCGCTGTTTGCCTGATTCAGCATGTTCAGTCTGCAGCAGAGGCAGCCGCTGAGATGGAGCTGTTTGGCTTGATGTTCAGCCTCGCGAATCGGTGATTTTACTGATTTTGTGCAGTAACTCTCGATTTAATCCACAAAGAAAAGACTACAGACTGACTGCAGCAGGTCGAAGCAAAGAAAAACAGAACTACTGCAACTTTTTACGAGACATATTCTTGAAACTGATTCATGGCGCTGATAAAATGACTGCTGTAGTTTGCTTTACTTCTGTCTCCAGAGTGTTTGGGTTTTGTTTTTAGGTAACAAATGGAGTCATTCCTCTTATGGAGGTGTTGAACACACGTACAGCAGTCGGCTTACCACGTGCTCAAGTGCGTCTTGTGTTTTATCATTCTGCCTTTGTTGTCTTTCAGATCATCAAGCATGAAACAAGCTTAATAAACTAAATAATGTACCAGAAACACTCGTACATCCAGTCCACGTGTCGTTTAAGCTCCCTGTTTTGCTACACTGCTGCAGGTTATGCACGCTGCATATATAAAAAGTTTGTGTGTGTCTGCTTGTGTTGTGCAGGCTGTTTGTGTGTGGCGCGGGGAATGCAGCACTGTGGTGTTGTGCAGATTCTCTCTGACATGCAGTCACAATCACACAGCCTTATCTCTGCTCACCTTCTGCTGACTCCCTCAGGCAGCCAGCCCTGCTGTGTCCTCAGCTCCACCACAGCCTCACTGCTGTGTGTGTGTGTGTGTGTGTGTGTGTGTGTGTGTGTGTGTGTGTGTGTGTGTGTGTGTGTTTCCGTGTCTGCGTACGTATGTGCTCATCCTGCATGTCTGGTTCGGATATTTTTAGAATTGTTAAATGCTGCAGAGTCTGTAACTTGTGCTGCAGAAACGTAAATCCGTGCTTCGGTGGGTCTGTGTTTATGTCGGCCCACGTATGTGCAGTCAGGCATCTGTGGCAGGTATGGATGTTTATAGGTTTATAGATCCATGAATAAAGAAAGGAACGCTTTTTTAAACCAATGTGTGTGTGCTACTCCCAGAGAATCGTCTCCATGTCGGCGCGTGTTTCCCTCCCTCTCTGCTTCACTGAGCTGACAGTGGGTTCAGGCTCTTTTTTTCTCTCTCTCTCCTGTCTCCCCCCTCCATCCTCTCTCTTCATCCTCGTCTCTCCCTCCTTCTGGCGTGGATTCTGGACATGTGGCGCTGCCAGTCCTACTGCGAGAGGAATGTGCCAGTGATTAAGTGATTTCACTCTGTTATCACGGAGAATAATATGTAAAGAAGCTTGCTGACGGAGCTGGATGGAGAGAAGGAGTCCAGATGTTTGACACAGGGTGTTAATTCTTGCAGTTTAGGCCCATTTATATCTTAATGTGTCATAACGAGGGGTATTAAAAATTCACCGCGAATGACGAACTACTTGTTTTTATACACGGACATTAAAATTAAGCTGAAAATGATTTCTTGATGTTAGGGACCGCCTGGGAATGTTTAAGCTTTGGCCAAAAATTGGAGAAAAATACGACGCAAATCAGCTGTTTTTCCATCAACTAGGTTTCCTGAAGATAGAACGAATCTCCTTTAAGTGACTCAAAACAAATCCACAACATATTTTTTACGTTGTCACGGTCCTTTTACGGCTGCTAATGCTGGCCATATTTCATCCTGTCCACAAAAGAAAAACAATCACGACGCTTGCAATTTATCAATGACACAGATGTTTTTTCAAACCAGAGCAAACACTGGTGGTCTAGATATTTTACAGATGCTGATATACCATTATGTTTGCGTTTAGTGCATATGCATCACTTGCATTATTTCCCTCATTAATAAAACCTTTACAACTCTGGTGCTGCGATACCAAATGTTCCGCTCACACTTTCTGTTCATCGTTATTTTTGCAGGAATATGAGGAGAAGCATCCAGGTGATGGTTTAATCTTCTTCTAACGCTCCTTATCTCATTATGCTCGTCTCTCAGGTCGATATCGTTCCACGAGATCTCACCCTGAAAGTCTCACATAGCCGCATTCGCACGAGGTGAAGCTTCAGTGCATCCACACGTGTGCACAGAGACGTATGTTTACTGTACACCTTCAAAGGACTTGTAGTGTGTCTGTATTCAGGCTTCCTAATTTGCACACCAACTTTCACAAGGTTACATCCTGTGATGTTTGATTGTTGTGTAAAACGCCAGCGTCACATTCACGTCCCCGTAGATTTTACGTTTGACAAATTATGTTGACACAAGCTGCTGACAGGAGTTATGTACGTTGCTCAAGGACACTGAGCAGAAATAAGCGTTACACTCGAGCTTTAATCATTTTTTGTTTCAGCTTCCAGTCAGACTAAATTAAAAAATGTTTCAGCTGTCTTTTATCTAAACAAGCTCATTACGAGGGTGAATTGAGACGACAGCAGTATCATTTCTGGAGTTATTTTTAAGCCCTCCTGGGTTAAGTCCAAGTTAAGTCTCCGCTCAATCAAAACAAGTCTGAGTTTCTTGTCTTGTCAGAGGGAACCTCAAGTCGAGGGCAATTAAGGACGAGGTACAAGCCTTTCGAATTTTCTTCCTGAGACATGAAAGACCTTCAGGATATAAATCAATGTGGCATTTGAGCGTGATATTTGCTATTATATGTGATGTTTTTCACAATATGGAATATCAAACAGCCGTGTGAGTCTTCACCAGGAAATGAACTGCTCTGACTCTGTTTTCATTTTTAATTTGACTTTATTAAAGTGTTATTTCTCACCTGGCTGACCCTCTTAGAGGGGAGGAAACCAGTGGCAGAGTAGCTGCAGTAGTCTAAAAGTTCTTATTTAGATGTATGGTGATATAAAATGTTGGATATCGCCCAAGCCTGTAGCTGACACAACCCAATCACCACAATAAATATCAAAGCAAGCAACTCAAACACCCCGGCCACTTTGAATTCACTGTTTTGCTTGTTTGTGTGCCTGTTTGTTAGCCGGCAGGCACATGTGTGTTGGTGCATACAAGCATGAAACCACATTTACTTCCTCCCTCATCCAGTGTTTTGCCGTTCCTGGCGGAGATGTTGGGAGGCCTCGCACTTCCTCTAACCAACAAATGAGCAGCTCCGCGGTCCAGTCCTCTGAGGGAAACATGCCTTAATTCTTTATAATTAGCAAGATTAACCATTTTGGCCAAGGACAACCAGCCAGATACACCAAAATACAGAGACGGACAATTAAAAAACAAAGCGCCTCTGACGAAAATGCCGCGTGCACGTGCGCTAGCATACTCGCTCATACTCATACATACTTGTACTATAAATAACCCTCCTTTTCAGAACAGATGATCAAATGATAATGGAAGGGTGTGGAGAGAAAGGGGATGGAGAAAGTGGACAGCAGCCTGGCCTGATATGACCCAACAGAGGCGGCTGCTGGTCTGTAAATCTAGCAGTGTGACGACACGTATGCCTGTGTGTGTGTGTGTGTGTGTGTGTGTGTGTGTGTGTGGTTGTTTGTATTTTCAGTTGTGTTAATCTTCCTCAGCTTTGAGAGGAGGCATAAATGTGTCATCATGTGTGGATGTGTTTTATGTGAGACAGAGCGCGAGAGGAGGAGAGAGAGAGTATTTGCATTTGTTTTTTTCTTCACGGTCCTCCATATCTCATTTTCCTTTGATTTCCTTCAGTGTGTGTGTGTGTGTGTGTGTGTGTGTGTGTTGCTGTATGTTTGTGTAATGTGAGCCTCCTCTTCATGGTTAGTCTCTTCATCATGGTCCCTGTCTGACTCTATCTCTCTGGCTCTGTTTTAATAAAGCGTGAGGAATTGGATTAAAGGCAAGGATTTTCTGCTTGAGTGCATTTGCGCATCTGCGTTTTATTTTTGTGCTGCCTTGCCATTTTACTATTTTTTCCCCAGCGGAGGGAGATGACGCCTCCCTCCCCGCGCCTTTGGTCATACAATACATGTTCATACACTGACTGTGTTTAGTGTTAGTGTAGCTGTCTTGATCTCGTCTTGTGCTGCCTGTCTCTGGTTGGTCTATTTGATGTTTTTATCAATGCGTCAGTTCCAATTAAAGCTGAGAGAGAAATTACCATGAAGCTGATGGTTGTCGGCTGTGTCTAATTCAAGAAGAAATATTACAATTAGAAAAATATTCTTACTTTCAGCTTCATATTCTTTATGAGAAAGAATTTATGCCTGTGTTTCAGGCCTGATCAGGCACCATAGACCATATTCGCACGGCGGCCATTTTCCTCTGACTCAGGGTGAGACGCTCAAATGTCGTACTGCTTTGTTCCAGGTTGCAACTCGTTTAGATGTAAGAAATCTCACAATTTGTTATAATTTCACTGCTTCCTGATTGATTAGAAACTGAAAAGACAATGAAGTGAAAATCCGGAGGGCAGTGATGTTATAGTTGTGACATCACAACCGTACGGATGCCCTGATGACTCTTTTGAAGGCGCAGTTTCTGAATGTGTGCTGTATGCTTTTCTCTATGGAGTGTTTTGGTACTTTCACAGTATTTATATAGCAGCTAGACCTGCTTAATAACCAAAAATGACATGGAAATATTACTTTCTACAGTATGTGACCTTTAAATGAAGGAAAAAAAATACATTAAAATGATGTATTAATCTGCATGAGTTATCTACTCGAGCATTTTAGTAACTTAAAAACCCTCTCTTCCCCTCAGTGTCTTTTCCTGCTGTTGGCGATTGTGTAAATCTCCTGTAATGTAATCTGGCTGTGGAGTCCTGCACTTTGTTCCGACCCCTCCACCTCGGATCCCCTCTCTCGCTGTCTCGCTCTCTCCCTCCTCTCCGCCTGGCCTCAGGCTGCGCCCCCTCTGTGTGATGGTGGTTCAAACTCTGCAAAAAGGTCAGCAGGCATATCGGGTCGACACACAGGGCCTAGTGGAGCGAGGAACATGAGGAGCGGCGCTCAGAAGGCCACGGTGAGAGGGGCACATCTCTCAGAAATCATCCGATGTCTGTGTTTACCCGGGCTCTGACAGGTCGACCGGCTCCGTCTGTGGAGAAGGCCAAGCGAATCTCACTGTGAGCCCTTATCTGGCTTGTCCAATACACAAACCCCTATTGCCAAAGCTGCCGCAGACATATCTGCTAAATGAATTGAACTGTTTGCCAGTTTGCTAAATGTCAGAAAATATCAGTCACTTTCAACAGTATTTTGTCAATTCGGTCACCTTGCACGACCCTCCCTCTCTCTTTCTCACTCGCTGTTGCCCTCCCCTCTCGCTGTGTCCTTTTTTATTAACAATCTGCAAATAGAGTTTTAGTCATCTGGCTTGTGTTGTGTACATGTCATACAGAAAATCCTTTTTTTTCAGCTACTCCAGATTTATTTTACATTTGATACAGAAACAACAAAGTGACAGTGTGACCTGATGAGCCTCTCTCTTTCTCTTTCTCTGTCTGATTTGGCCAATTTCGCCCTCTTCCCCTGGAGGCTCATTGCAAAAAAAGCCCCATGAAAGGCTTTCTTTCTGGGCAGAGAAGAGTCCCCCCCCCACCCTGATCTCACCCCCACCTTAGCCTTCCTCTGAGCCCCATCATTACAGGCCTTTAGAAGGGCAAAATTACAGCAGAGTGACTTATTACAGCGGTATCCAGGGATGTGGATGGAGGTTAGAGAGAGAGAGAAAAGGTAGGCAGGAATAAAGGCGAGACAGAGAGTGATAAAGCAGACGAGGGAGAGGAACAAGGAAAATGGTGGTTTTAAGACGGGGAGGATCACAGCAGTGAGACTGAGATAGAAAGAAAAGGTAAAGATTAGAAAGGAGATTGAGAGGCTGGCTTGAATAGAGAGTGGGTGGTGTGTGTGAGAGCGAGACATAGACAAACACTGTCATTTACAGAACGAGGCAGAGCTGTCTTCTAATGGACACATGATATATGGCCCCTTGAAGTTTGCTCGGTTCAGAAAGTTCACACGTACCTCCCATCCTTCACATCAAGGGCCTTGCCAAAGGAAGCAACGCAGTGCCAGAACCGGCGCTGATGAGAGTTTTTGTCTGCCAGCTTTGGGATGGTAAAGCATCATATTTTGGAATTTGGTCGGATCTCATGAGAGCTCTCGTATCACGTCGGATGAGCGCAATCGGGGCCAAAATAGTCTGACGGTGTTGGAGCGTTTGCTAGTGTGCGGCACGGTGGACCTCAGGAGACCCTCGCTGTGTCGTACACAAAACTGAAGTAGACAAGCTTTAGTAAACAGATGTAAACTAGGTGGAATGGAACGAGAGTGGGAGTGGGAGGAGGGCACGTATGGTGCACTAACAAACACAGAAATAGACTTCTCATACTCGTTTTTGGCAAAGAAACTCACATCCTCTCATCACTGTGGATTTCTTTCACGCAGACAAACATTTTTGTTTACGTCTGTGTTTGTAACAAACTCCAGATCACACTTAATTAGAAAAGTGTTAACACCAACTGTACAAGCATTAGGATATAAACAGGGACATGGGAAGCCAAGTTCATTAACTGAGAACTAAACCACTTTTCTTACTTTTAGTCTGATGTAAATAGATTTTAAGCTATTTATGTAATTTATTATAGCATTTATTAGAGGGTTTAAACTGATGCTACTTATATAGAGAGAAGAGCTTAAGGCTTGGCAGATTTGGCAGAACAGCTCCATCAAAACACACTATATTGATAATTTTAGAGATATGATATGTAACATTTCTGCATTGGAAGGTCAAAAAATGCCTAGACATCTGTTATATATTGTTGTTGTTATACAGTATGTTCTCCAAAACATTTCTCAACAATGTTCAAACTCAGAGAAATCTGTAATTTTGTTCAAGGGAAGAAGGGGTTTCATTTGGTTGCCTGTGATTGCAACTTCCAGGGTCCAACAGTGAGAAAGGAAGTTGATGAACTGGCAGTTGTGGTTGCTTAACATTGAAACTTTCATGATCACACGCTACTTGTGTCTTTTTTTTTTGTTCTTTTGATTGAAAGACCCCCACTTGCAGAAAAAAAATACTGTGCATGTAAAGGGAAGAAAGGTCTTTGAGGCAATAACAGATATTTTCCACTTAGCTGGCTAAAGAGGCATGTCCAAGTCTGTGTTTGTTTGTTAGCAGCTGGCAGGCTGAGCTCCAGCAGGGGAATGACATCCCCGCACTTTAGCCTACATGTGGTGGGCAGACATCATGTTGTTCATGGTATTAAAGAGTAAGGACCACACCAACATCTAACCAGACTGTAGTGATATTTGCAGGTATGTCACGCAGCTAATGATCTAGCCAGCCTGTGGTGCACTTTTCCCCAGTGAGTATTTGTTTGGTAGCTCGCTCTACAAGCTAAGGACAAAAATGTGTGTATATGTTTGTTGGTTAGCCAAGAAGGAGACTTCATGGGCTGTTGTTTGATGTCTGTGGTTCATGTGTTGCACAGCAGGCACCTGTCTGGCTGTTAGTCGTTGTGACCGCCTGCATGTGATAGACACTGAAGTTTCTGCTTTAACCGTGTGGTACGTTTGATTGGCTGTATTGCAGCAAATTAATGCATAGATAGTGTTATTAATACAAAAAAAGGTATGAATTTATCCCTTGATGTCACATAAGAACACAGTTATTCAGAGCGGATATGTATGGTGTCGTAAAAAGCTTGAACATAAAAAACACAACTAACAGGTTTGACATTTCATCGCTTCAATGTGACATCCAGTTTGGATAATGAAAAAGCAAAAAACAGGAAATAATAACACAACAAAGCACAGGAATACAGTTCAATACATGAGTGACCTCATGGTGATGCACGGTCGTTTCTAAGAATGAGACTGAACTTGAACCAGTTTGTGTCCGCAGCACTCGTTGCCACCCGACTTGTGATCTTACCGACTGTATTGTAGGTAGGCCAATTTTTACAGCTTTTATGCAAATATACTCTGAGTTCCCTGCTGAGCTTGGCCAAAAGAGACAGCTACACCTCCTCTGGACACACAAACATGCAAACACACATCACACACACACACACACAATGCCATTTAGAGAGCAAGCGAGGCAACTCATGGATGATTTTCATTGTTATTCATGTATTAATTTATTCGCTCATGGCAGACGTGAAACAGGGCTGTAATATGCAGATGTGGGTTTGTTTCTCGATGGGAATTTTCCGGTCCACTGCCTCTAGCTGCCACTAATAATAAAGACAGGCAAGGAAGGTGGAGGAGGAAAAGGTGGGGTAGTGTGGAGAGGGAGAGAGAGAGAAATGTGAGTCAGAGAGGGAAGGCTGGAGTTGTCAAGATGCCTCCGGTCATACACCAGCTCTCAAACAAATCCCCCACTCCATTTTCTCCACGCATGCACGTGCAGTGACCAGGTGTGATCTAGCTGTGAATTATCATGTCCTTGACATGAAGGTGCGCATGTAGAGTTGTCCTCTCTCTATTGTTGACATGACGCCTGCGCCGCTGCAGGCTGTTGCTCCTCTGTCTTTGGATCAGCAGTAGGAGCTGCTGGAGATTTTACATCGGCTACGGATCAAGATACGAGGCCGGCACTTTATTTTGACCTGCTACCCAGGGGACGGTTACAACTCAAGATGTGGCTTAAAGTTAGGCTTTTAAAAGCTAAGGCCAACTACTTTTTGTCCCTTGTCAACATCAGCTTTCATTTCTCTGCTCATAAAGAAAACAAATATCTCTGTAATGCAGCTGCTGAAAAGCTAATGCATTTTTATGTGCGGCTTTTATTGTAATGATTGCTGTAAGAAAATAAGCGGTTGAACAAACCGACTGTGTCACCGGCCGAGACATAAATAGCCAACGACTGTAAGGCACCCTGCAGGCAATTGGCTTTGAGACATGTTGTTTTCTGTGTGTGTTGTTGTGGTGTTGAACCGGGGTGAGCTCCTGGGGGAGGGTCATAGGCGTGGAACAGTGCCATGTCGGAGGAGTAATGATGTCAAAGACAAGATGCTTACAGGCAGCGAAGAATTCGCTCTCACTATTTTCGCTTCCTCGCTGCATGTATAGGAGACTTTAACCCCCTCCTGTCTCTCTGATTGAGCGGCGAAATGGCAGCTGGAGGGGAGGAAGGGGAAGGAGGCCGTGGAGGAGTTCATATGGAGACGGATGAAAGTCAAAGCCAATCACACAGAGATGTTGAGCTATACATGAATCAAAATGGAAGGAGCGAGGGGCCACAAAAAGGAGGAGCAGAAGACAATATGATGTAAATCAACAATGCAAATATTATGTTCACAAAAATATGATGTGTTTCCGATACAATACTGTGGAAATAAAAGTATAATACTGTCTTAATACAGATTTGATACCGTTTCCTGTCATGCACTGTGTAAGATGAGTTTACAGGGAGAGACAATAAAAGAACAACTTCATTATAAAGGAGTTAAACTCTGAAAAGCTTGATTACTATTCTGGAGCATCACCGCAGACTTGGAAGACTAATTATAGATTGAAAGCTAATTAGCAGCATTGTCAGGTGTAGAAGAGGGCTGGCAATCAACACTTGACATGTGAGTTTTCAGAGTGACACGAGACAAAAAGCTGAAAAAAGGCAATAAGATGCAAACAAATCAAAATGACTCAAAATGGCAAGGGATCAATTAAAGGTGTTATGAACACAAACAAATCGCATCAACAAAGAGAAATTAGGAACATACAGTACGGACGCACAAAACAAATGCTAATACACACACAACTATTCCACTATAAACGAGTTGCCAAACAACTATTCAGATCCTTTACTAAGCAACAATAAATGTGTTGAAATATTTCAAGTTGTGCATTAATATATTTCTTTGCATGTGCATTCAGAACGGGGGCCCACTCTTAAAACATTACTCCGCACTGTTACTAACTCCACAGGACACCTTAAATCATCACCAAACTCACAATGCTTGTTAAAGATGACCCCTGTTGAGTTATATTATCATATATTATATTATTGCATAATTACATTCAAGAGGCATTTTAATGTTGCAGCTGTTTTTCGTATTACTCTTATAATTAAAGCGAAATTATTGTTGTGTCGATATATATTTATATTTAAAATTGTACTCCGATACTGTACTTGTAAATGCACTTGCTTACATTCCCCCCGCTGCTATAAACACAAACCTCACAGCATCCATCATGCACGCTGACGTCTCGTTCCCCTGTGATTTGTAGACACACACGCATGGCTATCTGGAGCTCAAGCCCACAGGCATGCACCCAGGCCGGAGTCCAAGCTGTGTCAAATCAGCAGAGTCTTCACCAGAGGCCAAATCTGTAGCGTATAATTAGCTTTTAATCAGCAACCTCATTCAGGCGAGCAGTAAAGATTAGCCCAGCTTGGGCTCTGCTTAAAATAAGCATTCATAAATGCGTGTGAAAGCCTCTGACCCATCGCATCCAATCATACACACACAATGCCAAGCTCCCCTCCCTGCCGTCCTCTCTCTTCTCGCTCATGCCTGTAAAGCTCCTCTGTATTTTCCCCCTCTCTCTGCTCCCATCCCTTCCCCGAATTTGTTAACATTTTCCGCGGGCGTCGGTCTACCGATCCCCATTTTAAGCGGGAAATGCGCAGCAACTTCTGCCGCCGAAATCCAGTACATTGTTTGCCAAGGACACGCGAGCCCATACGTAACACAACAAGCCCCGACCTTCACGACACCTTCTGCGCTGGAGGGCCTATTTGGATAATCCAATATGGAGAATTTAAAGTGAGTGTCTTTATTAAAAAAGCTGCCGGGGTTCGAGAGCGTAACATTTTAGATGAGCTCGTCTCGTCTAATCCCTGCCTCTCTCTGGGGTGAGCTGCAGCATTTATGCCAGTAATGAAGTGCAGTGAGATGAAAGCCTTTTTAATGGGATTTAGTTAAACTGGGACACAAACCAGAAAGTCAGGGAGAGTGGAGGAGAAGACCCTCCTCATCATCGCAGCCAACGTCATCTTTATTTCTGCACTCACGCGTGAGTCGCTCGCACGCTGTGATTATTTCACGAATATGTGTCACTTCTCTCTATTGGCTGCGATAAACGTCAATCACAGACCTCCTTGTGATTCTTTAATTCTTCTCTTTCCTCGCTGTCCGCTCACACACTTCATCCTCATGTGGTCGACAGTGAACAGGGAGTGAGCGCAGTATGCTGCGGTTGTGAGGGTACGCGTTTACGGATGGCAGGTTGGTTGGAAAGGCTCGTTCAGTCCGCAACAGCCAGCTACATTACGTATAAGTGACAAGAGCTTCAGCTATGGAGTTCTGCAAGGTGTGTGTGTTTGTGTTTGTGTTTGTGTGTGTGCGTGTGCTATACCGCACCTACCTTACATCGAGGCATTACGTTGCGTCTGTCATTATGCGGAAGAAAAACATCTTTTGTTGGAGGTTGAGACACAAAGCCGGCAGCCCCGGGCAGTCTCTTTCTTCTATGATCTGGAAGAATCCACACACAGCACACACACACACATACACAGGGCACTTCACAGCTCTATTAAAGCATCAAGAGGCGATAAACTAGCGTGAAACGGGACGTAACTGCCACAAAACTCTTGTTCCAAGTTCCAAATTCGGACTCGAGTCTGTGGTCTGAGCGAGTCGCAGCTGACAGAGAAGAATCACAGCGCGTGTCGTGTTGAAGGATTCAAACCTTTTGCCTTTAAGTCCAGTCGTCGCCAGCAGTTCCAGTGTATTTGTGCGTGTTTTGGGGCCATTGTTGTCACTGAGGAGCAGGAGAATTAACACAAAAAAGCATTAAAAACGTGTGTGATAGTGATATAATCCGTTCGTCAGTGCAGAAAAGACTGCAGAGGTGAAGTTTACGAAGCGCGGTGTGCTCATCACCTGAAAATGGCCTCTGTTTCTTCACCTTTTCATTCACACTTCGTAGTGTGAATGAGCAAGACAAACTGTTTGCTAACAAATCGCTGCTTCTATTTTGGTAAAGTGGCACTCAGAAATTATTGCTTTGCAGGATTTTGGCAGTTGTCTGGCTGCAGACTCTAATTGTAGTACATGTTGCTCATTGTGTTTTACCTTTCTGCCATTCCAGGCTATAAAAAGTGCATCTGTGGATGACGGTGGTTATTTTTGGGGTGGCTTGGCTCTGTATTATATATTTTTTTTGCCATTTAGCTAGACTTGCCACACTGTAAAACCCCCCTTGACACTGCAGACAAGACAAAATGCGATTTGCAAACCAGGAAACAATTCGCTGTGAGTGGCTGTCAGCCTGTGAGAGCCAGTGTGTGTGACCAGCGCGGAGTCCAGCTCGCTCCAGCCAGCCAGCGATCCTGCTGCTGCTGTGATGAGTTTGGCTCATGACCTCCTCGGGGCCGCGCTGCCATATTGGCCCCCCGCTTATTGTTCTGTCAACAGCATCTGTCGGGCCCGATAACAGGATTAGACCAGGCCCCTATAGGCCGGCTGGAGCTGGCCTGGATTAGCTAGAAAGGCCTATGTTGTTGTTTTTTTACGTGTGTGTGTATGGATGTAATTTTAACTCAGAGTCGATCCTTTCTATCCTGTATACTACAGCGAAAGAGGTCTGAAACTGTATTTTTCCTCTATCAGTATGATACTTTATAGCACAGAGCCTATACTTTATGGGCTCTCTGCAAGCTTGTTCATATGTATTACAAATTGACCCTCAAGTGCCAAGTAAACCGAGCACTATTATCCCGACCAGGGGATTGAAGGTCATGTCAAGGTCCGGTAGCGTGTGCCTCGTGAATATTACATGTTTCTCTCCAACTTCATTACACGCCGTCCTGGTTTTCCAGGTGATAAACAGTGTCCCGGGTCAGGGAAGCCGGCACACAGATGAATCCCTGGATTAGAATCTCATGAAAAGTAAAGCAGTATGATAATAATCTCTTTCAGACTATTGTCTGGTTTGTTGTGGCAGCATTAATCAGAAAATCAGTAAAAAAAAGACAGGCCAACAATAGCTCTTAAAGTCTGGGAGACACACACACACACACACACACACACAGATCGATAATGGCCTTGGCACCAAGTGGGGAGAGGCTCACAGGAAGGGCACGGGCCCAGAATACACAGTGGGAATCTCACAGCAGTGTGGCAACAACGTCCCCAGCCTCGCCGACCTCCCCCCTGGGATACACCAATCCCACATCCCCCTCTCCATGCTCTTCCCCGCTGAGAACATACCTGCCAAAGCGGTCGTGCTCCTGCGACATTCCTGCCAAGCCCTGCGGCGGCTGATCTGTTTGGCTCCAGGAAATTTGGCAGTATTTTGGATTAAAAGTGGAAGAAGGGATCTGCACAGGATGTGAGACCTGGATTACTGTGTGTGTTTTTCCCATGTCTGTGTGTTTCCGTGTCAAATAAACGGGTGAGACCTTTGGTGAAAAAAAACAAAAAAAACAGAGCAACCCTCAGCGGCTCAGAGCAGAGTGGTGACCGAGGAAGAGTAAATAAACTAGTTGTCAGTCGTCTCCTCTCCGCACTGCCTCTCTAATCTCCATCGCGCTCGCCTTCCAGAGCCGTAATCAGGGAAAGGACTTCCAGCTGCTTAAAAGATGAAGCTATTGTGCGGCTTCATGTCAGGACGCACATCATACCCACAGTTTTTTGCCCTCCCTCACCGCCATTTCTCTCCTCGCTCGAACCGACATGCGCGTTGCCATGAAAAATTATTTGAGACATTTCACGGAAAAGCGGCTTTCCCATTTCCTCTCCCCTTCCTCGGCTTGTCGAGAGCTGCATTTAAAATGGCTGGCAGATGCCACGCTGCACTGTGCTGATTGTCGGCGCCTTCAGCGTGTCACCGCGACTCGCTGTGTCAGGCTGCACCGTTCATTTCCGAACCAGTCAGATTAATCAGACACTCGTCGAAGGAGGCCACTGGTCACCGTGTCTTCATCTCAGGCTTTCTAACAGAAGCAGAGCCGAGGGATGGGCAGAGGAGCTGCTGCAGAGATGCAGTTTTAATATCTCCTGGGCTCCCGATCCCCCTCAGGCCAATGGTTTCTCTTCACCTTGCATTCTCAGTATGCTGCTTGCATGGACTACATTTTAATGTATAAAACATCAATCCTTAGTCCTATAAAAGATTCACATCTTTAGGTCAAAGTCGAAATAAATACACATTACATCATTCATCATTGAGTCATCAAGTATGTTCTGATAGGCCCGCTGTGCGAACATTGCAATCAACACTACCCAGATACTGAGCTCTGACCAGTGATCGAATGTAACTCAGTACATTTACTCAAGTACTGAACTTAAGAACAATTTTGAGGTACTTGTACTTTACTTGGGTATTGCCATTTTCTGCTACTTTCTATACTTCCTTCACTTCATTTTGGAGGAAAATATTGTACTTTTACTCCACTACATGTATTTGATAACTTTAGTTGCTGGTTACATAGTAGATTAAATGCTGCATCAGAGCCAAAGAAGCACATTTTTAAAAAATATTTAGCAATGGGTTAAAAGAAAATCAGACATCAGAAAATAGCTGAATATCAGATACAATAGGTCAATAATCAGTCAACCCATAGTGTACAGAGTACATGTTCATACAGTATATGTGCAATCTACTTTTACTTGTACTCTTAGATAGTTAAGCACATGTTTTGCCTGAAAATTACTATTGATACTTAAGTACAGTTAATATCAGATACTGTTATCAGACTGATCACAGATGATCAAATTACACATTTACTTTGTGATCTCGTCAGACACAGACATGGCAAGAGCAATAAAACACTTATCCGCAGTTGCCAAAACACCAAACCTTGAAGGAAATCAGTAGATGTGGTCACAACTTAGAAGAAGAGAGCTCAGTAGACTGAAGTAGTACACTGAAATATTAAAAGACACCCGATCACAGAGAATGGCATGACAGTACAATTGAATGCACAAGGATGTTTTTGTTGAATGCCTGAGAGACTAAAGTCAGGGCACGATAGGCTCTGACAGAAAGAGTGAAAAGAATCAATAGAGACACTCCAACATCTTTCTCTCGCCGCCCTTTCTCCAGACCACTTAATCAATAATCAATACTGGTGAATTATTATTGTGACAGGCTGGTGGCATTGAAGAGTACAGTGAGCTTGAGTAGCTGTCTCCAGTGTAGTGAGAGTGTTACGAGGGCAGGCAGAGAGCTTCAGACGCTCCGTTTTGCAACTTTGAACAAAAAGGCTTCGCTCTTCCTGCTCCCCTCCCTCCGCCTCTCTCCCCCGACTGAGCCCGTCTATCTGTCTATTGTCTCGCCATCACATTGACTCCCTGTCACTGCCTCTATCTATTATTCGAACTGCTCTGTCTGTCAGCCTCTCCCGCGCTGTCTTCCTCTCCACACTGTTAGCCTGTTTCTGTCAAACAGTTTTTCATTCCGTTTCTTCTCGTCGGGCCTCCACTCTTTATCCCGACACTTGCTCCGGCTCCTCTTAACAGCCGTTTTATCACATGCAACCACGTCGGCGTCTGTGTGCGCGCGCTCTCTACGGGCTCCCCTCTGTCTGTCCTGGGTCTTCTTGATGATGAGTTCACGCGTGCAGATGCACACGCAGGTCCACGTCAGCGTGCACACATGCTCACAGTTGAATACGTTCACACAGATGGTGTGCAGGTGTAAGATGTGACATAGTCCAGATAACAGAGGCTAGATTCCTGTGACACAGCTCATACTCTCACTGCCTCTCGCTGTCGCTGCCTTTGTGACTCTATAGTTTATTTTCCTCGTGTCCTTCCTCGGGTATACTTGATTTGTGTCTATCTGCTAGCGGGCCTCGCTCCGTCCCTGGCGATCGTCTGTCATATTTTGTCTGTTTTTTGACCCTGTAGCAGGGCAAGTAGACAGTCAGACAGTGAAATTGAAATGCTGTGCTTGGAAGCCTGCATTCATTATATTATGATGTTGTTAACAGTAATAATTCATAATGTCTACCAGAAAGATACAACCAGATTCATAATGCACCATTATGCCCTCTGGTATGACTCATACTTGTACTGTAGTGACACAGTTACGCATGCATACACACTGGATTTGCACAGTGGTGCTCACACTGTTGCTATGTGGTTTGCTCTCTACAGTATGTGTGTGTTTGTTTATTTGTGTGTTTCTATGCAGGGGGGGGGGGGTCGGTGGTTGCACATTGTGCTCGGTCCAGTAGACCCCTCCCAGTCAGAGCGGAGCTGTCTCAGCTCGTCAGCTTTAGACTCGTGTGGCACCCTGATCCTCCCCGACAGTCAGCCACGGGAAATGATGGGACGTGAAACCGCCCACAGCACCCATGTGACCCGGCGCGCAGGAACAGGCGGGCTGGCGGGAGGAGTTGGGGTGGGGGGGGGCTGTTGGCTGGGATGGAAAAACAGGAAGGCAGCGAGGTGATGTGCTCTTGCAATAGCAGAGGCAGAAACCGTAGCCTCGCCTGGCACAGCATGGGCAAGATGCACAACACCTTGGCATGCACACACACACACACACACACAAATCACACACACGTGAACACAGACAGACACGCACACAGTGACACTGGGCGCAGGCCACGACTACTGTGATATTTTATCCGCTTGAATGGCGGTGAAATGAATCTCAGCATGCCTGGCTCCAGACCTTTAGGATCGTGCCATTGTCTTTAACTCCACATGCCTGAGCTGCTTCAACCAAACACAGACGCACACAGACACACACACAGGTGGGGAGAGGCTGATTACGGCACAGACTGGGAAAGTCATTTAGCCTGTTATTAACTGTCTTAGACGCTGAGAACCTCATTGGTCTAAATGCCAAATTGAGTCTTCATTCATTCACATGCACATACAAACATTGTTTGTTGTTTGGTGATGCAATATTTTAGTTTTTAATAAAACAATTCAACAGGAGAAATGTCAAGAAATATAAAAAATGCTTCAGTACAAGACCAGACATTTTCATTACCATGCTAATGTCTGAGGTTTAATATAAACTGCTTTTTATGCACACGGTACTTTATGAAATTTTAAATATGATTTGTTTTCTTGGTAAATTCATTGTAGACCTGATGCAGCTGGTGGGAGTAACATTGTTTGATGTTTTGGTTTTTGCCAAAAGCGCCTAACCTTTACTTGCGTTTTTTTCTCTGTGCGTCATGGGGTCTCTCCCCGCAGAGTAATTCCTCACAGCAGGCCTCCACAGACAGGGCAGAGGGAGGTTATGGGCCGGGTGGGGCTGTAACTCGGCCTTGGTGTGAAGGGAGAGGACGGGGAGATAAAGCATGCGTATGCAGGTTTTTTCCAAGCCTCAACCCCTATAGCCACATTTATGGTCGCTTCTTCTTCTTTTTTCTTTTTTTTTTTTACAGATTTTCCAGACCTACCATCAGGTGCGTCAGCCACTGTCATATTTCCAGAGCAGAGTTGTGTGTTTCCACTGGGCCATCAGTGGCTCGCTGCATACCTCTTATAGTGGATTTCTTTCCCCTCTCACCTTCAATATCCTCTCTCATCCCTTCAGATTGAACCACATTTCAAATCATAGCTGTTTCTCCTCTCTTTCCGTCCTCTGTATGATGGTCTGCTTCCATGCTGTCACATTGCGTAAATCTGACGGCGAGTGCCGGGGAGCTCCTTTGCTTCTTTTTTACTGTCATTCCTGCTGCAGTTTTGATGTGTGGAGCACAGTAGCCGCACTACAGCCACAGCGTCTCTCTGTTGTGGTTTCATGTGAAGAATATTTGCACTGATGCTTCTCTTGAGCAGAAAACCATGTTCAACAAACTGCACATGCACATGACGCCGATTTAATGCTCATCCTTTCCTTTGGTAAACAGAGTCTACCTCATATGACCCCTTCTTTACCTTCACTTTACCAAAATAAATGCTCAGTTGACCTTGTCGTGATTGTGAGGACGATCGCTAGCCATATTTATTATGTGAAAGCCCCTTGCTTTCAACTCTGAATAGCCTTATCTTCAGTGTACAAAGCAGCACTCTGCCACTGCAGTGACTCTCCTTCCCTTTATCTGAGTCAACGAGCACACTCGCACCCACTGACTGCTTATATTGTATTATTTATTGAACCAGAAGACAAGCTCTTTCAAGGTGAATGCAACCAAAATGTATAAATATTTCCTTGAGTGCTGTGCCTAAATATGTTTCTATATATGTGCACCCAGAAAAGCAACATGTGTAACCGTTAATTATTACTGCTTTGTTTTTACCTTGATTTTACTGATTACCATATCCAAATTACAGTGAAAAAAAATGGTTTAATGAGTTTTTCATTTGTAGCCTTAAGGCAATAGAAGCTGGAGAATTTGAAAGCATGTGTAGACATTTATGTAATTTTCCCATTTAATACATTAAAGGTCAGGGCATCAGTACACGTGAACGTGAGCAACCTTGCAAAAGCAAGAGTCTAATATGTGGTAATGTATAACCTGTAGCCACTTATGATAAAGGAGGGCCTGATTTTTGTCCTCACGCAGTGTTTGTCTGTTATCGTCGAGCACTAACGCAGAAGACGATCCTTTACTCAACGTAAATCACACATCTATTCCTACCTGTAGAAAATACTCATGAATGTATGCTAAGATGATCTGAAGCGTCCTGATACAGAACAATAACGCGTTATAAAGCTAAAATTCAACACTATTTCCTTCCGACTGTGTCCTCGTGTGGCAGCAACACAGATGAGCTCACTCTGAATATGATTTTAAATGTATAACTCCCTTTAATTACAGTTTGGAGTGCCAAGGCGGCAATTACGGAATAAAGTACAATCCGGCATTATTAATTCATCGTACAGCATTAGTCACTCTCACTGGCCCAGGGTGAGCGAAGAGTTAGAGTCTAGCACACTGTGTCGGACTTAAATAGTGAAAATAATAACAAAAATGGCAAACAATGACCTGCACGTAAAAGTTAAATACAGTATATGAGATATGAGACTCTTTGCTGTGGAAAGATATAGTGGAGTAATGGCAATAGCAGCTTCTCCGTTCTTTGTTTCGGAGACAGTCCAGCCACACTTGCATGTTAGTGAATGTGAGTCTCTTACTGAAAATATGTTTCTGGAAACATTTAAAGCAAAAGAAAAGGCTTTGCAGTAACAGATCTTGATCCATATTTGATCACAACTGTCTAGTTTGACAGTTAGATCTAAGATTCATGAACAGTTTGTGTTCAGATGCCACTTTCTTTTTCCCTCAACGTGACGGACGCACACATTAGTTTTAGTCTGAGATGCTGGTGCTCCAGACTGATATCTGGTGGTAGTGGATTTTGTATATTTCACCTTTAAGGTTGGTTTATAGCTGTGGATGTCACAGTCGTAATCTAGTCAAACCCATGTCCATGGAAAGTCGGGTGAAGTTTGGTAGTCCACAAAACATTTCTGGAGCTTCACAGCAAAACAGCATTCTCCTAAACAAATGAAGTGGATGGGGACTTGTTTTAAAATGTACAAGAACTGGTTAAAAAAATAAATGAAATGGCTCCATACAGCTTGTCCAGCATAATCCGAGTCTCCAGAAGCCGCAACATCCAAAAACTGACTTAAACAACTGTGATTTCCACCCGTGATGCACGGTTGAACTTGGAGACTGTTTTGCTGTGAAGCTCCAGAAATGTTCTGTAGGCTACAAAACTTCTCCCGACTTTCCCCTGGCGTGAGGGTGAGTAGATAATGACTTAATTTTCATTTTCGGGTGAACTAATCCTCTTAGGGGAGCTAGTGGACTGAAAAACATGATAAAGTGCCTTTTAGGGTGCCCTTGGAATGGAGAAAACTTGATCCTGTGCTTGCAGCTGGTGCCTCTTTTCACCCCTCACACAGCCTCAGTCCACAACCGGGTAGCAAGAAATGTGCTGCTTGCCTCCTCAAAAATAAAACATCGGAGCTGCGCTGTCAGAGATGCCATGTGGGGGACCGCATTAAAAATGATAAGAAAGCACGAGCTGCTTGTGTTTTCTCCGACAAGTTTCTGACTTGTCGAGCTTGTTGTGAGTAAGCGTTGATAAAAGGCTCGGTTATCTTCTTTTCAACATCGACAAGTCATTTCCACTACAAACCTTCTGCTCCCCAAAGGCTCTGTGCCAGTAAATAAAACAATGTAATGCAGCGGCTGCACAAAATCGTCTCGTAATTAGTAATGAACAAGGCGAACGGTACCCCGTCACTTGTATCAAAAGTAAATGAAAAGGTGTGGGAAATAAAATGAAGCATAATGCAAACTGATCACTTCTGTCTCATGTAGTTATATCAACAGGTGGAACCAGGCAATGGACTGTAACTCATAAACTATTCCACATGTATCTACACTAGGACTCCTGTAGATGTGTCCAAGAGAAAGAGAGGAAATAGAATAGGAAGGTTATTAAATCATAACAGAGGACAAAGATATATATTATTCATATAACAACAAAAGTAACTTGGCCTCAACCGTTGCTGTTAGTTTCCCCGGCAAATCGATGCTGCAGAGCGTGATGTCTTAATCACATTCACTACGGAGCCCCTGAATGCCCAAACGCTGAGAAAATTCCACTTTCCATGAGTTTTTGAGGCGAACAGTTTGGATTAGAGGTTCAAAACTTATTAAAGATTTAAGAACAACATCCGGTTTTAGCCGCAGGCAGCTGTCTGTCAGCTGTCTTTGAGGGTTAAGGTAAATGAAGTACTTAAACACCTTCTCGGTTTGACATTTGATCATCTTGTAGAATATAACGCACTGCTGTAGACTAAACTACCAACAGTACTTAGATTAGTTATTATAACATCAACCTTAAACATCTGCAGCAGTAAAAAAAAAAAGAAAAGAAAAACATCATATGTCCTCCAGTAAGGATTTGGATGCAAAACAGTTTGATATTAGTACTTTAACTTCAGTAAAGGATCTGAATCTTCCCTCCACCACTTGCTTAAACATTCCCCTCAAGATCGTATGAGTTCTCATAACGTCCTGCAGCTATGCAACACCATAACCCTCAAAGACAACAGCAGTTAGTTGTTTTCCTGTGCGAGTTAAAGGAATAACAAAGCACAGCAGGAGGTCAGGTTCAGCGTGAAGTCAAACGTGTGCAGGAATGTTCACGCGACGATATTTAACGGTGTGCATGAGTTCTCACACGTCTCCTCCATTCAGTCGAAGCGTCTTGTTATTCTTGGCAGCAATTACGTCAGTTTGACTGCAGACGCTCCGGTGTTTTCTGCTCCCTGCTTGAAACACGAAGCAGACATTAGGATTCCCACCTGCCTCCCGTCCCCCCTCAGCCAGCAGTTTGCCTCTTCACCTGATCTGTTTCGCTCCCTCCCTCACCTCCTCCTCCCTCCTCGCCCGCTCCCCTCTCCTTCATCTTCAGCTAGTGAGCCCAGCCGAGGCAACGAAACACATTGATGATTTATTTATGTTAGGGAACCCATCTTTCTTTCTTTTCTTACAGCTCTCGCTCTCTCACACACACACACTTTAACTCTGTCTCCTCTGGTGTTTGTCTGTCTGTGAAACCGTATGTGACAGTGATGCTAAATGGGGCGTCCTCTCTCCTGTTGTGATGAGATGCAATATGCAGGTGGCAGAGCTTACAAGCACAGTACGCACACACACGCACACACACCTTACTCCTCTGCAGTGTCATGCTGAGATGACAGCCTCTCCCTGCTCTGGGGTTATCTCACATGATCTAGGTATTCGACACTATAGGCTGTGTGTTGAGTGGTGAGGTGACATCTTCATCTGCGGCAACAGACAGATGTTTGGTACATTTTTCATTAGCTCATGAGTTTTAAACATGAGATATTATCAGCTCAGCGTATCGGTTGGACTCTGAGTTATTTCTGGAACAGTTTGTGTGTTCGTTCCCTGCACGTAGCTCGCCAGCAGTCGCCCACTACATTCACATCGTATATTAACAGGGGAGGCCCGGCGAATCAAAACCTTATGTTGTCTGGAAATGTAAAATCTCACTCGTAATTAAGACTGACAGTCCCGAGCATGTTTCATTTAAAGTTACTCGCCGGGCAGCAGACTCTACAAGGAGTTTAATAAGTTGCAACTAATGGTTCAATTAATGGTCCATAAATCATTTATTAATGGCTTACAGATCAAGCACGAGCCATTTGTAAGGACAACGTCTGCGTTTGCCAGGTTGTTAATAATACCTAATGTTCTCCTCCAGCATAACTGGCTTTGTTTCTTTAACCAGCTCTTTTATTCATCATCAGCACTTACCTTCTGTGGAAGCGCCGCAGATCACCGGAGCAAAATACATTTGTTAAAAACGTATTACTGCAGCATTACACCTGCGGATGTGATGGATTATCAGAGAGAGCTATCTGAAAAGACAAAGGAGGATGATGTACACCTGGGCTCTTAATGTCGCCGTAATAACTTGGTAATAAATGAAGTGAGGTCTGACAGAAGGTAAGTAGAGGTGAATTTAATGATGAATTAAAGAGTTGGATGGATAGGAGGGAAAGCTGGAAGAGGACACCAGCCAAATTGATATTTCAATGTTGTTCATTCCACATTGATATGTCTAATAAACGACTTGACCTCTGTATTTTGTTGAGTTGCGTTACAACAAATGTTACAATGTTCAAACCCAGACAAATCCACATTTTCTTTCAAGATGACACATAAAGCCTTCAGTCGTTGAACTAGCTAACAACGTACTGTGCGTTTAACACTGATATATGATTTATTAAATGTAATAACCAAAAAATCAAAACACATTTCGAAGATGTAAGGGTTGGACTGCTTTTTCGATTCACATGTTGCTATAGAAATCGCAGGAAAACTCCAAGGCTCCTTCTGTCAACCAGTCAAAATGCTTTTATTGTTTTCAAGGTCTAACATTTCCATGACGTGACGATAAAGGCACTTTAATAGCTCAAAGAGAGTGCCGTGGAGTTTTCTTGTGTTTTTGTTTTAACTATGAACTTGTGTCTCGCAGTGGGCTGTGATCTATAAAGCATATTATGTTGTTTTAACCATCAATAAAACCATTAGCCATTAATCATCGTCGTCTGTCCCCTGTAACATCTTGAAAAAGATTCTTAATATCTGTTTATCAGCTTCATTATTCACGCTGGCGCGGTTCTGAACTGATGAAATCTTTCAGAAGTCTGCAACAGAAAGTAACGCATTATTATATTATAATGATATTCGGTCTTGGGATCTCAGAGACACCAACTGCAACTGGTTCAATTTCCCTTCGCTCTCTGTCTGTGATTGGTGTTGTCAGAACTTTCTACGCAGCAAAAAAATCACAAATTGGGTTTCTGGTACTGAGATGTTGTGACAGTTTGTCCAAAACAAGTGAAACAGATTTTCTCGGGGACTAATTGACCTCAATCGCACCAGAGAAATTACACGAGAGGAGACGGACCACTTAAAGCATTTCGAATAGATGAGTCCGTGCCACCAGAGATTGCAGATGCGTGACACATATCCCAAATCAAAAGCCAACCGTCTACTTTATATCAGACAGCACTGATGTGAACGAACATTTGAGATTCACAACAGTTTTAACTGTTTTGCTGCTGGTGCAGAATGACTGCGAAGAGGGGGATACCACGATAATGCACAGGGTTACCAGAGAGGATGAGGTCAACCATCAGGCATTCAAATCATTTGCATTTGTTTAAGTACTCTGGTTGGATGAGCTGACCGCGTCCCATCACGACACTTTGGATTGAGCTGTAAAAGAAGTCGGTGTCATGAAAGTGACAGTATGACCTGTGGAATAAAAGCATTTTAATCCTCTTTTTTTAGAGCAAGGTTACCAAACAAAGACTGGAGATTCGATTAATGCGGTTTTAAAGTCCCGGTGACAGTTGAAAGTGAAGTTGTTACTCTCTCCCCATTCATGTAGACAGGTGCTGGTCTTGTTAGCTTGAAATAACTCCCCAGGGGCAAGGCCAAGACGGCTGCTGAGTGGCAAGACTTGAAACACACTATGTAATACAACTCACTATATAATGCAAACATGAAATATTTGATTATTCAGTTTTATAACAAGGCTTTGAAACGGAAAAGGAAACGTTTTTAAATGGAAGATATGTTCATTTTGCAAGTATTATGATAATTTCTACAGTAAACACAAGGGCAAAGAAACTCTCGCTATGATTTTCTCATTTTTTCCAACTTTGACAAACAAGCTAATCACCCAAAACTTCCAAAACTTGGTCTAATCCCTCGAGTTGCCTTCGGCGGCTGTCACTGTATGACTGGGCATCTTACGCCGCCACCCATCAGCAGCTGTCTTTCTTGTCCGCCCATCTTCAGATTACTTTAGCTCCTCACAGTCAACCCGCTCAGTGCTCCTCCAACCTCCTGTCAGTCTTTCTGTCACTTAGTTAGTCTCTCCGTCAGTCAGTCAGGTAGCCGGCCAGGCCGTTACGCTCCGAGGGTGTTCCCTCCCAACGCTCTTCAATTCATTTGTTTGTTTGTCTGAGGGAGAGCGTGAGAGAGGTGAGGGGAGGCAGAGAGGCAGATGAAGAGACTCCGGTTGAGTCGGAGATAGCGAAGTGGAAAGATATATGCCAATGCAGAAAGCAAATTGATGGAGGGAGCGAGGGAGAGAGAGAGATAGAGAGATGTCAATTTAGATTGGGGGAGCTTAGCGTTACACTTCAAAAAGACGAGAGCGAGAAAGAGAAGTGAAACGAGAGAACGTCCAAAGTTTACTTTCGACAAAGACGCTGAGAGAAGGAGAGATGTGAGGGGTTAGAGAGAAAAGCTGTTAGTTTTGCGAGACGTGGGGACCGAGAGAGCGAGGGAGGAAAATTGTTGGTTTAGAGAGAGAGAGAGAGATAGAAGATAGATGGCTGTTTGTTTCGTGTGCTGCTGCCAGTCATTACCTAGTCGGGCCTCAGCAGCAGGTTGGCAGAGCCCGGCTCTAATTGAGGAGGCCGGTGGCTCGGAACAGCAGAGAGAGAGAGAGAGAGAGAGGGAGAGAGGGAAGGCTTGCTTTCCTCTTCGCTTTTTCATAAATTAGCCTGCCAGTCATTACGTCCTGGCATGTGGTTGGGATCAGAAAACACCATTTTCAAACGCATTTGCATTCGTCACAAGTTTGCACGCTATAAAGCAGAAGCTCATAAAGCCTGGCTGTGTGCGTGTTGGATCAGGGCTGGTCGCAGCCCCAGACGCCGGGATGAAATGTTAGTGGTTTACTTTCTAATTTGTACCTGTCATGGGCTACCTGTTGACATTTCCACAAAACACATCGCGTTCACGTTACATGTTTATCGCCAGGCGTTTCAACATTTGTAAACACGACACCACTGGATGTTCTTAAGGAGACCTTACGACAATTTCCATCCTTGTTCTTTGGTGACAAATTGGATATTTTTGACGGGAAGTCGAGGCATCCCCAGGTATTTGAAACCACCCTGACCAAGTGTTTTTTTGTGCCAAAACCTAACCTGAGCATGAGCACAGCATCTTGGCACGAGAAACTTGAGCCTAAAGACATAAAAAGTTGCAACATAAAGACACGTAAAGTTTTAACTTATCTGTGGTTTTGCAGAAACGTACTTTGCCTATGACTTTATATGACTTTAAAATTAAGATGACAAGTTTTCAAAAGCACTTTGTGGGAGAAAGTTGTAATCATGTTTGATTCTTTGTCTCATAAGAACATTTAATTTGTGTGCTGATATGGTTACCCACCGTCCTCTGTTCTGAATCCTGCCGACAACACCTCCTGATGTGGAAAAACCTTTGTGCCTCTTACAAATCTTCAGTTTGATGAATAGAAGAACAAACTCAAAGAGTCTTAGTTGCCCTTACTTGAATACATTTCATACAAACACAGAGGAGATTCACCAAAAACTTAACGTAACATTACGTTTGCTCAGTTTTGTCATACGTCAACACAGAACAATAATAAGTCCACGTATTGCCCAGACTGTAAGATGACTTCTGCACAATGGTTGCCAGCAGAATAAAGAAGATTATCTGCAGCCATTCATCAATATCCATTAACTCAGAGTGGCAACAGCGTGTGCCTTGTTTAGTAAACCACACACCTCTCAAATTCACATTCCCTCACACTCATCCAAAGCAGCTGTGTCACTCTCATCACGCTCTTGTTTGCCCGCTTTCGGAAAACGAAAAAAAAGGTGGACGTGACGAGGCTGTCATGCTTTGAAAGGTATTGATCAGGCCGCTCCTGAGAGACGGCTGGACCAGCTTCACATCAGCGGAAGAAAGAGGCATTCTGGGGGTTTGTTGCCATCTGTTAATGACTATTTCAAGTGGGATATGTACAGAGAATGCGGGCGAAAGGCGGGAGGGGAGGTGGGAGGACGTTGAAGAGATTCCCAGATGCCGCCGTTAAAAAGATGTCACATGGAATTAGGCTTGCACGGCGCCGCACGACGCTGTCATCTTCTCAGGTGACAGCAGCCATCTCCATATTTCACGCTTCCTCTTCCTCCCTCTTGGGTCTCGTGCCCCCGCTGTCACACCATCCCCGGAGCGCCCAACTCCCTCTCCCACCCATCCACGTACCACGGCCCATCCACCCCGAACCAACCCGGCCCAGTGCGGTGACAGTGCCGGCACGCAACAGCGAACACACGCAGCATAATAATTGCGAGCCTCTCACCTCTTCGGCAGTTTGCACCTTAGCTTCCCATCCTCAAAATCACACAATGTAAACAGACATGATCATTTCTTACAATCTTTCACTTCGGTAGTAAAGTCCCCCCCTCGAGTCAGCAGTGAACTTCACTGTGGAGAGTGATGTGTGTGCAGAGTTTGACACTAGAAGGCTGTTTGCACATTCAAAGCTGAAAGTGTCGATTTTCTCTGTGCTCACTGAAAATCGGATTTTAAGAGACAAACAGTTCGGAAGCCAATCGCGTCCAATACTCAGTGTGATGTGGAAACTCGAGGCCTCCATTGCACATTTACTGAGAATTTACCTTCCAGTGACGTAGGAGACGTCTTGTCTCCGGCAGTAAAACTGGTGAAATGAAAATTATTTTCACATTCGTATACCCTGGAATTATTTTACGAGGGAGATTTTGTGCCACTTTTTGTACAAAACTCTTCAATCTTTGTACAAATAACACAAATTTGGACTGAAAGGTTGCGTGCAGGTGATACGCTTGTCCTTTCCATTTACTTCTGTAAAGAGCAGATGCGTCCAAATGCCACAGCCGTCCTGTAGGGCTGTCCTAGAAACCATTTTTGGGGCCTCGAAGCTTAAGTGAAAATTACCTGCAAGTATTCAAAGTTTCAACATGGGGGGGGGGCAGAAGTTGGAAGAAGCCAACACGCCAAGCTCGTTGACTGCAGGACCGAGCAGAAATGCTCCCTCACTGGTTTTGAGACTACTTAAATGATACAGCGGATCTCCATCTCTCGCTCTTTATCGGTCTTTTGCCTCTTTTCAGCACAAAGTCGTCTTCCTTTGAATACTGATGTGGACGTAGACAACAATGGCGAAATGAACTGGGTCAGCCGTAATGAAGAGCAACAAAGTCCACGTAGGGTAGGGTTGGGTCAGACAAACACATATGTTGCGTAACTTAACATATTTATTTGACCCAAACCATGATGCAGCAGTTTTGTCGCCTAAATCTAACCAAACTGCAACCACTTTGAGCGTTACTTAGTGTTTTATTTTTGTTACCATGACAATGAAGGTCACATGACTGAGGTTGCAACGGTATGACTATTATCTATTATCTAGTATCAGTTATAATGACCCTTAAAGCAAACAAATCAAAAGCTTTTATGTATACAATTATAATCGTGTTAAATATTATGACAGGCATACGTGATATAAACTTGATTATGTTTTTAATGTCAGTCAAAACCACAAAAAAGCAAATACGAACAGTATTATAATCATTCATTTTCACATCTCAGTCTCCCTTTAAATCTATGCACCACTGCAACCGCACACATGACTATCGATAACGACAAACATCACCTGATTGTGTTTGCGCCGCACGCATTTCCAAAGTAAGACGCCGTGTTATTTGTGCTCAGATTGAAGAGAACGGGGCTGACACGCCTGTTTTTCCACATTCAGATCACCCAGTCACGCTACTGAGGCTGATTATCAACAATCAGTGGCTCGAGCCGAGCAGAAAAGCACAGAGTTGTCGAAAAAGGCAACACAATTTTGCTTCGTCTTGAGCGTGACAGCCTGACCTTCTCTTCCCGCCGGGGTTCGTCATTCATCACCATAGATACTCGGCTCCTCGGCAAACTCTGTAAATACCATTAGTATTACCAAAGTCCACGAGTGCCCACTGCAGATTCACACACGAAGAGAAACAATCACGTCGAGATTATTTGATCCACCCAGCTGATCTGCTGAGCACCGCAGGACTTCATCTGAACACTAAGGTTTGGTTTGAGAGTTGTTTGTGAAGTTGTTTGTTTAGTTAAAACTAAGCAGATCACAACAATACTACTGATTTAGTGAAAATGTAAATTGTGTGGCTTTTTTTTAAAAGGAACAAAACACTTCGTGGACCTGCCAAGATGTACCACCGTAATTAGTTTTAACCGTAAACCCACACTGAGTTAGAAATATTCAGTTATTCCAGCCCCTGACAACAAAAAACAATGGGTTTCTTATTCACTGGAGGCAGACAAGAAAAACTGTGGACGACATGTTTTTTAATAAGTTGCCTTAGTCTTTTTCAGAGGAATACAATTTTAACACTCAGTACAACAAAAACGGCTGGATTATATTCCCTGGCAAAATGTGTCCCATAGTGTGGGAGGTGCTTCATCTTTGTGCCACACGTGAGTCACGGGGATCGGACGTATGAAGGGCAGGACGTTACGCACTAACAGATGCACTTTTCGCGTCACAGATGGTGGTTTTGGTTGGACCGTGTGTTTTTTCAGTAAAAGCAGACGACTATATTTTTTTTTTACAACTTCAAGCAAGTGCAAGTGCAGAATCTTATATGTAATGATTTTTATCTGGGCTTTATTGCATCTTGCAGTACTCGTCCTTTTATCTCATTGCTTTAATTTCTTTTTATGAAAGCCCGTCTCTGGATGTGTTGCAAATAAGTATCTGCTGTAAATATTACATGATGCTTAAATTACAGTAGACAGCTGTTTAATTCGGTCTGTGTCTCTTGTATCTGTCGCTTTCAAATAAACGGTTAATACAAAACATTGTCTGTTATGTTCACTATAAACGTTTTGATTGTTTCCTTGATATGTTCATAATAAAAGTTACCCAGCAGCATTACTTGTTATTCAAAACATATTTGCTGTTGCAGGTAAGAAGTATAAAAATATTATTTAGAGGACACAGGATTTTTAAATGAACAAGGTTGCAGTGGTAATAATAATAATTTTCCTGCGTTTCTTAACTGCCTTCTAAAATGCAGATTTAGTTTTCTGATAAACTCCAGTTTCTGTGTATCCGTGTGGTTGTGTAACGAGCACGTGCCTGAAACAATAACGAGAGCGGACTAGCACCAAAGTCCTTTGACAGCACTGTTAGATATTTTGGATTTAAAAGTGTAACACTAACTTAGTGGTTTTCTGTGGTTTTGGATAATTGTATTGAAATAGAATAAGCTGTTCTGGGGTTTGACGCGTCATTAGCATTGACTTCACTGCCGCCGACTGGCCGAGTGTAATCGTTTGAGCACTTGGAATAGTTTCTGTGGTCTTGTGTTGACCATGGATCTGATAAGGAAAATGTGGATTACAGCGCACAGCCAAAGAAGTTTGACTTCCTGGATGTAAAATTACCCAGAACATCTGCATGGCTTATGCATTGTGCAGCCTGTAGAGCACCAGAGACTTCTGCTGGTTCAGTGGCTGACATCTGCTGTCTTGCACGGGAACAAAACAGTTTAATGGTGCAGCCCTTCTGGACCTTCCAAATATAATTGGACTGAACGGTCCAAAGTCTGATAGTGAAAAAAGTCAGTTGAAAGGGGTTTGTGCCATCATTTTTACAGCTGTTTCTTTTACAATGTAAGCTTAAAGGAAAAGGTATTTTTGGGCCAGTGTGCATCGCGTGATGTTGTAATTACACGGTCTCACCATGTTGTTGAAGAAGCCTGTGCTGTTCCAGCGGGCTTGATGTGGAGATGTTTTCTGAAACGAGGGTCATGTAGACCGAAGTTTCTCCTAAAATGGAGGGAAATATATTTCACACAATACCCGTATCCGTGTAGAAAAGCCTTATGTAATCACGTACTCCATTCCAGTGACTGTCTTTTAACACATACAGCAAATTGTCTGGAGCAAATCATCTTGGCTGAGGTCGACTGATGTAAAGCTTGGAGCCATTCCCGTGTTTCCAATTAGCCCCAGCTCCGGCGTGCCAGCCAGCGGGCCGACGGTTGGCACGAGGCAGCAGGACGGCCCAGCTGCCCCTGTGTCCTCCACTCTGCCCCTGGGGAGCGGCGCTGCCTCGGTGAACGGCAAGAAACAGAAACCTGGATTCGGAGGGGGAACGGCAGCTCACTCCCCACATGACACTCTGTCGGAGGCGATACTTCATCTCTGCCACCCCCGACTCCAACTACACCGTAACAAGCCAACTGATAAACAGCATCGTGAATGCATTATTGGTACGCCAGTGTGAAATTAGAAAATTTAAATGCACAATAGAGATGGCAGATGAATCCTTATTATATCCGGTTGCACAATGGATGTCAGGAACAATCAAGACACACTGGGAAGGCCTTTTCCCACAGTGCTGACAAGAACACAGCAGCACCAGCAGGCGTTTCTGCCCAGCCAGCAAGTGCGAGAAAAAGGAGAAAAAAGAGCAACAAGAGATAAAGGCAGAGAAAGAGAGGGAGGCAAGTGTGAGATTAGATGGATACACAGTTTGAGTAGAGGCGAGAGAGAGAGGAAGGGGGAGAAAAGGGGGAAAGAAGGGGAAGAGAACCGAGAGCGGGAGAGAGGCGGAGAGGGAGCAATTTAATGCTGTAATTAAGTTCCTGATAGCACCCTGGGAGATGTGCTTTGGCTTTGCTCCAGGACAGCTTAGCATTGCACCAAGGCTCTTCAACCCACAATCTATGCTCCCACACACACACACACACACACTTCCAATTGAACAAACAGAAATTTAATACGAGCAGGCGCTCTCTGTACTCTCGAGCCAATTCCGAATCCCCCGAATATGTGTCAGCTTCACCAAATGATGCATCGACAAGAAGAGACACAAAGGAGGAGCAGGCTGGCGAGAGAGACGGCTGCGAGAAACCATCACTTGCAGTCACTCTCGCGTCGCTCTCACTCACACTCTCGTCGCGCACGCCTCGACAAGTGCACACAAATCATCCCCACGAGAGCGCCAATGGAAACCTGTCTCAGAAAATATTCTTCTCTTCCCCTTAATGTTTACAGTGCTCCCATCATGCCTCTGCCACCCGGAGCCTCTCACTGCTTCTGACTTTTTTTCTCCCCCCACTCTTCTCTCTGGCTGGGTGGCAGGACATGATCCAGACACATCAGCGCTGACCTTTAAGACAATAAGTTGACAAGAAGGCTAATGTGATGCCAAGTTGCGCAGGTACCAAGACAGAATAGCAGCTAATTTCCCCAGCTGTGCATTCCTGTCAAGTGAAAAAGGTGCACACTGTTAGGAGGAGGAGGAGGAGGAGGAGAGGAAGAGGTAGGACTACAGATGACAGAGAGAGAGAGAGAGGGAGAGAGAGAGAGAAGGAGCAGGCAATTACACCCAGCCCCTCTCCAGCAGCCCAATTCCTCGCCTCCTTCAGGCCAAACGGAGCAGCAGCACGAGCAGTAGGATTTTAACTGAGGATAACGCGCATCAATAGGATCTGAGATTTCCCGGGGATTGGTCACCAAAGACGGAGGGGGGAATACAGGATACAGTATCGCAGAGAAAAAGAGTTGCTGTCAAAGAGACAAGAGAGAGGGGGAGCAAAGTCCATCGGAATCGGCGCTTTTACAAACTACAGGAAGCCTCCGGATCGCACCTGTGCGTCGTCGCATGTCCTCGCTCTCCGGGGAGAAAAGTGCGTAAAAAATTTTGCCGTTTTTACGCACGGGGACACGAGCCGAGCTGGAGAGACGCGGATACGGAGCTGGACGCACGATGTTGATCGGTAAGTGTTGAACACCTTCAGCACTCCACTCCTGACCGGTGATGATGTGGCTGCGCCGGCTGGAGTGATCCGTGTGAGACGTTAATGAAGGGTGATGTGGAGGTTGGAGAGCTGGTCTGATGGTCTGTTAGGCGTAAAATCTAAAAGTGTCTTCATCTGTTTCGAGAGGAAGAAGCGCGCTGGATATCAGAAATGCTGATGCTTGTGATGATGCTGTTAAAGAAGTTAATCGTGCGCTGCGTGTTCAAAGAGTCGTTTAACGATGGGATTTAATGTGTTATTCATCAGTAGCCTCGGTCGTGTAGTCCGCTGTAATGATCACAGGGCTGAAACTGTCTCGATCAAGTTATCCAGAGCTCGGAATCTCCATCCTAACGTGTGCATCCTGCCTGGTGCGGAGTTACGCACACCTCAGCCTCCTTTGGGTTCCTCCTCGATCCAGACTGGAAGTTTATTCTCCCAATGTGCCAAAATAATGAGCACTGATATTTTTGGATTGATAATGATGGAGAGAAAAAAGTGTTGAGAAAGAGATCTGACCCGCGTGTCTTCTCAAACATCTGTCACCAGCTGTGAATGAAAATGAACGAGCAACTCTTTCAGCAAAACACATTTTGGTTAAAAGTGGAATATTGGCTTCTTGTAAACAGGAGCTGATTTAACAGTGTGATGTGTTTTTTAAAATTTCAATTAAGCATCTTTATTGAGTCAGGCATGCCTCCAAAATAATCAATAAACATTTATTTTCTGATTTGCCTGAGAGGCTTCAGACAGCTCAGATGTTTTATTAATAGAATTGATCACCTTGCTCTGACTTGTTAAAGTAAGTAGAAGCAATTTGTCAAACGTTTTTGAAGGGTGAGAAAAATATTCTTGGCACTTTTGCTCGGATTTGATCTGAAAAATACCCATTAAATCCAGATTGGTGAACTCATGTACTTCATTTGTGCGACCGACTCCGTCTTATTTCTGAGAATGAAGGCGCACGTTTCTTTTGTGCAGGCTGAGCTGAGGGATTGACCCGCGTGCACAACCTGAAAGACTGATTTATGGCCGCAGCCTAATCTTCTCCTTTCTCCTGCCAAAATGCAACTATCCTTACATGTCAGCGTTTTTCTGGCTGCACTGAGCTCTGAGACACAAAGAAAAAGAAGACAGATGAGCAATTGTGAGTGAAACGGATGAGATTATTCCAAATATCCAAAGAGAATATGCTGATAGTCTTGTTTACTGACTTAGATGTCATGCTTGCACTACACACACATACGCAGGCACACACCAAGCCTGTGGATGTGATGGATCTCGCTATATGAGTGAGATTGCGGGGTGCTTTGAGATCCCCGTGCTCTTAAAATGGCTTCGGTGCATGGGCCAATGACTCATGCAAATGGATGCCACATTAGCGTTTCTCCAGATATTTACATCTCCACCCAAACGCCGCCTCCTAATCCCTCCACCGGTGACGATGGATGCACGCGAGGCACCTCAGCGTTGAGATGTTTGACTGAAATGTTGTCTTCTTCCCTCTCCTTTTAGTCAGCTCATAAAAAACAAGCTCTATTGTCAAGTGGGGCCCAAATAACTCAGGCCTCCGTCTTGTGCTGATTTCACCTCCGCCATTATGTCGCCTTAAAAGCCGTTTGGTGGCTCACCGGGGAGCTTTTGAGCGCTGCGTCGGCTTCTTCTCAGCACCACGTAGCGGTCGTTTCTCGATGACGGCCATGATTAGTCGCTGTGTTGTTGCCTTCTGAGAGGCAGGAGTTGAGGAGGTGGCAGTGGGGGCTCGACCTCGTCTCGCTTTACCCATCCATCCTCAACCCCCCGCTGTCCCCCCAGGCAGGGGACAGGTTGTGGGGCTGTGGGAGGCCTGATTATAGGCCTGTCCCTCTGGGAGTGGGTGCCATTCTTCCTCTTCCACTCCTTTTTTATCTGCAGGATCTGAGGTGGGGGGTGTGGGAATGCATGGGAGGCTGGGTAATCTGCGCTAAACAGGGGCCCAAGCCTGATCAGGGCTAATTACATGGGGTTAGGGTTACAGTCTGCGACCAGAGTGGGGGTGGCCACACCCTGATAGCAGGGCTGTCAGAGACTGATGGAAAATGAGTAGAATGGCTTTGAAAAGCAGGATTTTTACCTACAAGCTTAATGATAGGAATTCAAGCTTAATGTGTATCTCAACAGGAAGTCCTTGACCTTGAGTGTCTACTTGCCCTTGGGTCCAGCTGTGATGTGTAGAGGCTGTAGGGGTTCGCAAGCCATAGCACTGAACTCTATTTGAAGTCGAGCAGGTGGAGGGGGCATAAATTAAGGAGTTAATGAAAAGGCAGCACTGTCAGGCTGGAAGCTTTGGTCCACTTCCCACCAACTCCACCATCAGCCTCTTAGACACACAGGCTCTTTCTCGAGTGCCTGATTGGCCTTGCCTCGGTGAAGTGAGATGTCTGCACGGCCACAGTCTGTTCGCCCTGCTGCTGTCTGGCAGAAGATACAGAAGTATCCGCTGCAGCTTCTTTTCTCGGGCTTCGAGACTCCGCAATTCATCCTTCACACGCTTATTTAGCAAAAGGGAGTTAAAATCATTTTCATTCGACAACCCTGGTGCTTTAACTTTTAGCTTCAGTCTAACTTCTGTCTGGATCAGAAGGAATCAGATCAGAACTGGAAAAAATATTGCCTCTCTAGTGTGTGTGTGTGTGTGTGTGTGTGTGTGTGTGTGTGTGCGTGCGGACATGCACGCAAAGGCAAAGCATGAGAGGCTACGAGACATTATGATGGATGGCCTTCCCGAGCCTCCTGTCTCTTTGTTCATCCCTCGTGGGCCAGAGGGATGAAGGTGGCAGCTCTCCAGCTCCTGCTCAACCCATTTCTACCATCTCTCTCTCTCACACACACACACACAGACACACTCACACACACAACAGAGACAAATAACCCACTGCTCTATTAGCTCAACAAACACCTCACCTCAAAATGACAAATCTGTCTTCAAAGTGACTTTTTTATTTTTCATTACCTCAGCTTCTATTAGTCAGTGTAGTCTCAGTAAAGACTCCTGTGAGAACGAGAGGAGTGTAGTACTACAACAAGCTGCATAATACATTATTTCATATTTACTGTTTCTCATCCTACTGCATTTTATATGCCGTCCCTCTGGTGTGAAGTCCTATCCCACTTTTATGCAGCAGTCGATGTTTGTGTGTGGCTCTTTTTCACTTTAATGTGCCAGTCAGCCATTGCTTCCAGCTAACGGGAACTATGGGACGCGTCATCGCTCCAAAACTCTTTTGTTTCCCACACTTCTTTCTTTTTCAGCCGTGCTGTAGTCACTATTCTTGATCTTGTTTTATCTCTCCCGGTAGAGTTCAGTCCAGGAGGGGCGGGAGAGTTTAAAAGAGGATTCTGTTGTTGTGTATCGTCAACCTCTGATGTTCAGCGCTTTTCAGGAGTCGTCTGTGATGAAGCGCTGGTATTCAAGCATGAGTCACACCTTCTACTTAGAATGCAACGTGACTTATTGCTGCGTACTCTTTTGTGAACGTCTGTTGTGGAAAAATAAGAATATCTGACTCTTCTGTGGTGGATTTCTTTCCAGGACTTGTAGGTACCATGTGAATTTTTATGTATTTCGTTAGCTGAGTGACACAGTCCCCCTTGTTAGACTGTGCCATCCCTCTCAATCCCCCACGAGATCACTAGCAGGCAGACCGTTGTCTTGATCCGGGTCCAGGCACCATCCTATAAAAAAATCAAGAATGGTCTTTTTTCCCACCGGTAGTTCAAAATTGTATGACTCATGTCTGAATCCATGGCGTGGGGATTATTAAATGTGAAGCCCCAATATTAGACAAAGCACAAAGCAGGTTTTGAGCAAACATACCCACTCAGATCTGAACCAAGGGCACAGGAAATAAAACAAGAGCTCTTGGAGATACAATTTTGTCTCTCTGCCTTTCTGTCAGTCTCGTCGTGGATCAACAATGTACTCCCCCTGTCTTTGCTTTTCGTCTTTTTTTTTTAAATTTTCCATCCTGAGTCCATCTTTGTTATGGGAGCACAAAGCCAATTACTGAAAGGCTTTGATCTGACTCCAGAACACTGAAAGACACCAATGCAGACATTTTCCATTTATGTTAGAATCATTCACTTATTTCAGGGTTTTATTCCTGCATTCGAAAAAATAGGGGAAAATACCAAGAATACATTTCTGGACATGGCTCCCGCTTCATCTCTCTACCGAACTCCTCTGTCACTGACAAAACATTTGTGATTAGCCTCTGACTCACAAGAAGTAGGCTGTTCATATTCTCCTGCTATTAGCCGACTATTTCAGTCAGCATTCTCCGCTCGCTTCGCTATTTGCGTGTTACCTCCGAGCTAGGTACCTACACAGTGAAAACAAAGCCTTGACAAATATTTGGATTGTGCAATAGGGCCGGCCTGCTTGGTTCTTTTGTAGGGAATTAGCCATTTTGATGCCAGTACTCGCCTCCCTACGTGCAAATGTTCCACCAAAACAAGTCCCATCCGACACTATTTTGCAAGGTCACAATGGTTGCATCCTGGGCTTTGCACCGCCCAAAGACGATGTGATTGATTAAAGAAATACGAGCCAGAGCATCTTTCCACCCTGCTAGAATGATAAAAGGTTCAGATAGACCTTTGTCCAGCACTGGCACAGCACTAAAATGAAATTCAGAGATATGTCTGGCTAAACAAGACTACGATTAGCTCGAGACATACAGGACACACGTCGTAGATTAATGTGAAATGAACATCTGGTTGAGTATCGAGTGTTTTAGGGTGGAATTTTGTGCATGCATTGTATTTAGTTAGAGGTTGGGGAGCAGGGTGAGTGGGCGGGACATTTGCACTAATAATAAGTAGATCTGTCTGCATGGACCTGCAGGCGTCTTTCAGACGGGTCAGGAGTCAACAAAGAGCAGAGGTCACACGTCAATGAATTGACTGAAACGTGCCCCATTCCATTCGACCCTCGTAGATATTCATGAGACATTTTTTCTTCGTAGATACACACAGTTATATGCTCTTTATAGTGGAGACTATTAATATGTAAGTGTACAATTTGTGTTGTGACAGTGACGACGTGTTCACTCTTCTTACATTTGAATGCACCGTTTCGCATGTGCCCCTTTATGGCCCCGGGGCCCCCTGTGGGGAAAATGCCCGTGTGTGAGTGACAGTTCAAGTTATTTCTCTGAAGTGACAGCGTGGGTTTGATTAGCCTGCCTGCTGAAGTGATGGCTTCTGGATGCTGAGAGCCGTAGGCATATGTGAGGCCCAGCGGGCGCTCTGACAACATGAGAAATGGTCCCTCGGCTCCAAAAACCTCACCACTTAGCCTCACTTTCCCCGGGTGCGAAGGCTAAAGATGGAGGCCATGAAGGGAAGCAGCGACACATCACCTCCCAGTGCTGCATGCATGTGTGTGTGTGTGTTTTTCTGCGCTTGTGAATTAATTAGTCTTAAGCAGCTTTCAAGCGAACGGCCGTCTAGTCCTCCTCTTGATGCTCTGACCTTGGCTTAAACGAGCGAGAGAAGAGTTAAAGGCCTTTAAGAGCGGCAGACTGAAGGACGAGAAGAAAAGCATAAAGAGAAGAGAAAACTGAGAAACTGAGACAGGTAGAAATAGAATTGAAACATAAAGGCATGTAACCTGAAAAGGAGATCTCCCTCTTATTCTCTCCTGTGGCTCTCAGTCCTCGCTCAGTCTCAAGTGCATTTCTGAGTCATAAAACCAGACCATCTGTATAACCGCCCCGGCTCTCCGAGCTGAAGGATCAGCAGCCGAGAAAGTAACAAAGGCCATCGATTTTACAGTCAACTCCAGCCATCAGAACCTGGTGCTCCCACCACCGATGTGCAATACTCCAGGGTCCAACGCGCATAATAGAGTGCAGCTAGTGTGTAAACGGTGGTAAGTGTAAACAGAAGACGCGGCGATCCAGCTCTAATGGCTGTCTTTGCTCCGGCTCTTTGTTAGCTGTCGGGATGCTGACCTCGGCCTGTACCACTCGCCATCTCAGGAGCGTTAAACAGCACACTGCACGCCGGATTAATTACAGTGGCTGGGAATTAATGTCCAGTCCTTCTGCACTCAAATGCACAAATATATGAACAATACTGTATGCACACAGGAGCAAGCTGCAGCCTAAATGTGAACAGAAGCTGCTCTGCCAACAGAAATAATACACATTCATCTTGTCTGACGCTGTTTACATCTGTAATATTTGTAAATGCAGTTTTAAAAAAATAACTCTAAAAGGGTAGCTCAACTTATTTTACACATTAAAATATGTTTACAGGTCTTGGGGAGTACTATTGCAAAAAAAGTAGTATGAAGCCTTTTGTGGCTCTCGGGGAAGCTGCATGTAATCTGATAAACTAGTAGATAAAAGTATATTTATTCAAGTACGATACTTAAGTATAGTAGTAGTGGGTTCTTAATGCTGAACTTCAGATCCCATAACTGTTGTGAATATATGTACAATTTGCTTTTACTTGTACTTTGATACTTAATTACATTTAAGGTCAGATACTTTAAGACTTTTACTCGAGTACTACTCGTATTGGTGGCATTCACAAGTTGTAGTTTAGCACGATATCTTTACTTTAACTCAAGTATGACTTTGGAGTACTTTTACAACACTGCAAATTGCCTCCAGTGATGTCACTTAGTGGCTTAGTTGCATTGTGGGTAATGTAGGCACCATGTTTGGAAAAAGAAGAAGAATGTGTGGATTTACAAAAAGGCGATATCTCTGGTTCTGCTGTATCGATTTTGTTTTTACACTGTGGATAATAACGACAGCTAGTGGACTGCTTTTCAAAACCCAGTGCCTACATCACCCACAATGCAACTTAGCCAGTGTGTGACATCACTGGGGGAATTTGTCAGACCACATGCTGCTTCTTCTGGCACCACAAAAGGCTTCATACTACTTTTTTCACATACGTAGTATCACTCCCCAAGACCTGCCAACACACTTAAATGTGTAAATATGGTGGAGTTGCCCTTTATATATACTCCACATTCATGTGGTCAAACAAATAAAAGTTGGGGTTTTAAAGAACTCTATAATTAATTGGGAAAATGCAATTATAGTATAGATTATCCAGACACGAAGGAGAACTCGGCTCTGAATTGCTGCGCCTAAACAACAAATGAATAAACATAAATCAATTCACAAAATGCAATCACCAAAAACATATGGTTTGCATTTTCTGTACACACACACACACACACACACACACACACAGAGAAAATGCAACCCCCAATATAAATAGTAAGCATTTTCTGTACACAAACACACACACGGGAACACATGCGGATTGGCAGAGCTCGTGCATAGACACACTTTATGATGCGCATAAATCCAACGAGAAACCACAAACTCAAATGCATAAATTCTAGCAGGTAATTTTGTGCACACACAGGCACACAAACACATTTAGATGCAGTCAGTGGTGTAATTTCTTGTGTAATCAGACTGCACAAACAGTATATATGAATATACATAAATGAGTTGATAAAATACAGTGGCATTGCATAAATAGAGTGGGTGTTTTTGGCACCAAACCATAATTTAATAAAGAAAACATGTAGAGTATGTACAAGCTCTGAACATAAATACATCTCCAGTCATCTAAAGCCTGCTGTTTAGTTCAGCTGTCTCACTTCTGCGTGTTGATATTTTGCACTACAAAGGTGTCTGTGTGTTGTTTCTGAGTGTGTGCGTGCGCGCGCGCGCATGCGTGTGTGTGTGTGTTGGCTTGAATCTCGAACAGAAATTGGCATTCTCGCCTCTGTTCGTCAGCGCTGAGCCGCGGCGGTGAGAGGCTGACTGGGAATGATCAGCTCTAATGATTTTATGAGAGTGTACATGATTAATGTTGGCACAGCAGTGTGTTTGTGAACAAACCTCTCTCTCTCTCTCTCTCCCTCTCTCTCTCTCTCTCTCTCTCTCTCTCTCTCCCCCTGCTCTTCATCCCCTCCCACGCCGCCCTTTCCTCCCCCATCTCGGAGGGACTCGGAGGGAATATCCAGTCTCGGTGTGTGCTGATTTCTGTGGCGCTAGCTGCCGTTTGCCACATTAGTGTGTGACAATGGGTCTCTTTGAAGTGGGTTATTCTAGCGCGGCTCACAGCCCAGCGCAGTGGAGAAAGATGTGCCAGCTCGCTGTGCAGACAGGGCCAGCTACGAGCACAGGGATAGACAGAAGGTAGAGACGCACACGTGCACGCCCGCACAGACGAAACACCGGGGTCAACACAATAGCTTTCACAGCCACATCCTCTGAATACGCTTTATATAAGCACTTCCATCGCAGACAAAAGCCACAAACTCCTCCTCTGTATGCACGCATCTGCCTCAAAGCACAACACGGCACCATCACTTCATCAACAATCCACCCATCTATCATCCACTCGTCCGTGCGTCCGCCCCATCACATCCCTCTCCGCTTTTTCCCGTCCTCCTCTGTTCCCTCCGTAGGCCCAGTCCAATCTGAAAGCTTAGTTGAGCTCCGTCTCTCTCGGCTTATCTCCAAAAGCTGCCTCTTTCATTTGAGTAAATGCCTTCATTCCCAGCTCCTCTATGAGGAAGCTGATAAGGGATGTCTTTTATCCTCAGCAGATAGGCTGCCCTCCCCCCCAGCCCAGTGTGGGTGCCTGTGTGTATTTATACGCCTGCACAGCATATGCAGATTATATTTGTGTGAACTTTTGTAAAATATAAATATATTTGTGGGACTTGTCTGAATAGTTTTTTATTTATTTTTTTACGAGCGTACCTGAAGACTCGATGGTGTGAATATGCGGCTCATCATGTTTCTGAGTCATCCTCTCACGCTGCTTATCATTCAAATGTGACATTTGTATGATTACACATAATCACACGAGGCTGCTGCAGCCTCGCAGGTGTCTCTGATAGGGAAGTGATTAAGTGGGACAAGCTAATCATCGCTGTGCCTCGCTCACATGTGTGTGTGTGTTCAGGAAGAGGCAGTCTAATGAATTGATTAAGGCTGCGGAGTGGATTTGAGAGGGATGCGTTTTGATTCGGTCTGAGCCGCCGCCAAATGCCGCACTTGTGTCGCTCTGACACAACAAATAAATCGATTGTCTTTCGATGCCACAAATGTCACCGCATCACTGAAGACATTTTTAAGTGTTCAGGATGACCCTCGGGGCTGGACTTTGCAGAAAACTCAACTTTTTCCAGTCCCAGTGACCACATCACTGTGTTAGAAGAGCACAAAGTGGTACAGCAGGTGATAATGCTGGTTTTCACAGGTGGGAACTAGCAAAGTAAAAATACTTTGTTACTGTACTTAAGTCTGTTTTTCGAGTATTTATTTTTCTTACATTTTCAAAACAGGCTCGTTAAAGGTGCCTTCATGAACAGCTCGGATGAATCCTGCTGATTCTGCTGTTGAGTTTAACAGTCTTTGAATTATATTAATATGTTGTGGTTCAGTTAGCTTCGCACAGACATGGCTAGTAGAAACATCCTTCACAGGGAAGGTTTTTACTTTTGTACTTTGAGGATGTTTCAGAGCTTGCCCTTTCTGTACTTTTGAGAAGTACCTGTACTTGTGTGTTACACTGTTTCCTCTGACCTGGGTGAAAACCTCTCTGCCAGAGGAGCTTCCCCCAGCTCTCCTTAACCACTCACTAAAAAGACACAGCTTGTCCTCTCAGATCTGCGTTTTCCAACGCTGCCTCGCCCCTTCGGAGCTCCTGCCCTCCCCTCAAGCACAACCACAGTCGGTTCTCTCCAGGGACATATGAATAAAATTTGTTAAGCTATTGGAGCCAGCAGAGGAAAAATACTCCTCACTGCTCCCTGCGGAGCCCCAACCTCATTGACTCTGGTTTGTTTGCTCGAGGGCAACGATTGTGTTCGGGCTGATCTTAGCGAGCGCAGAGTCAATGAGAATGATGCATTAGCAGCTCTGCATCTATTAAAGGCTGCTCGCTGCGGTTGAAGCCAGACACGACTTTGAAGGGATTTATCAAGCCGCTTACCAAAGAGAGGTGATTGAATTCATTTGCTTACTAATGAGGAGGGATTGCTAATTGTACACTTCCCCGGCTACACTTCCACCTGTTTAAAACCATTTTCTCATTACTGCAATCAGATCCAACGTTTGTTGTCTGTTACAATCAAACCCCCTCTTTGTCACCTCATCAGGCACGTTTTGTGCCTTTTTAGGACTGGCTTTTTGTTTTGTTTTTTTAGGGGGTGCTACCTTCTGGATTTTTTGCCTTCTGCCAATGAACCTGTGTCACCTCAAGATAAAATATTTGACTGATTTATGTTGTTTTTTTTCAAATCAAACTCCAAAGCAATGGCACATTGTTTGAAAGAAACAGCGTTAATTCACAAAGAAAAAGGTGAAATTGGCTGATTTCAACACAAAGCCGGTTTAAATTATCCATTGAGGTGTTTTTTCCTTTTCTTTTTTTTCGATTTTGCATGATCCTATACAAACCACACAAGCGTAATCAAGTCCAATCAAGCGACTGTGTCGGCTCTCGCTCTCTTTCTCTCAGTCAATCAACAGAATTGATTTTATTAGGGGTAATTGTTCCCTGTTTGATGCTCATGATGTCTTGATTAGTCCTATTCTCTGGAGCGTTGTTGTGGAGAGTATGCTCTCCTGCTGTTGTTAATGCCAGATTAACGCTAAATCCTCTTTGTCTCAGCAGACAGCGGCAGACAGACTGAAGTGGGTTAGATGAGGCCCGTGCAGTCAGACGAGGTAACAGCATGTTAGCCAAAGGTCTACAGAGCTCAGGATACACCAGTTAGGGTTATGTCATTAGCTCAGAGAGGACTTCCTTGGATGCTGCCTTATAAATATGGGATTAATCCACATGATGTGCAGACCACGATGTTGTATCATCCCCAGCTGAATGTTTTATCTGTTCCTCACTCAACTTCCACCAAACCTGGATGTAGGACGGCTCTCAGAGCAGAACAGACCTCATTATTTTTTGGTTCGGATCCAGATAAAGGGACAAATCCAGGAATATTTTCAAATTTTTCTTGAATATTGCAAGATTTTTATCATTTTTGCTAATAATACATGGATCTTGATGAAAACTATCAGGCATATTTAGTTATATATGAGTGAGTAGGGCTACACAAGGAGACTGTATTTGACTCATGATAAAAATGAAGACAGAGAGATGAAACTTTGATTTATATGATAAACATAATAAGTGGAAAATAGCTAATTAATCATAACATTAGATGTACATTTAATTAAATGATGATTTTTTTTGTTTTAGCCTTACCTTTAGTAAAGCCTCAGTAAAACCTGTCAGTGAGTATAACTCATAATGGGAGCTGTCAGGAAGCACAACAGATTTCTCCCTCTGAGCATCATGTAATGTGAAAAGGTGTTTCCTCTTAAGGGAGTGAATTTAAAGACGCGTTTTTCAAGGTAATAAAATCTCACTTGACAGCAAAAATAACAGCATGGTGATCAAGTCTTCGGCAGGTGTTTGTGTATTCGCGGAGGGGTTATTCTTCGGGGTTTAAAGTGGGCAGGAATTAGTTTTAAAAACGGGGACGTGCACCAATCAGGATTTAACAACAGCTGAACAATCCGATGGAAGTTGGATGGATGGGAAGGATTTTTTACTCACTGTCAATCAAACCTGATCATACCACACCTACACAGTCCAGAGATTAGTCTGCGAGGATTAGATTAATACTTAATACTTAATTAATGCTGATTTTGGTTACAAACATTTAATGCTATAGAAAAAAGACAAGTTTTTAGGAACTTCAATCTAAATAGACCGGCTACTACTACTGGCAATAGACATGTTTTTTGCTTCAACATATCATGACACGAATATCGATTGATTGATTGATTGATTGATTGATTGATTGATTGATTGATTGATTGATAGACAGAAAAGGATCCAGCTGTCCACTGGTTTCTCTGGACATCCCCAAAACCAGACGATACAGATGATAGCCGATTGGTTTGGGGATTGTGATTGTGTGTGTGTGTGTGTGTGTGTGTGTGTGTGTGTGTGTGTGTGTGTGTTTTGAAGAAAATGTTGATTGCACAGTGTAACAGTTATAAAATAATGACACCACCAGCATCTAGATGCTTTCACATTCTGTTTTTTCTGCCACCTGGCACCAAATCTCCTGGAAAAATTAAGGCTGGCTGGCGATCCAGTCAGGCTGGCAGCCTGGCACCATTTCTATCTGCTGTCATTCTCTATTAGAGACTAAATGAATAAATACACTCGCATTCTGTCCTGTGTTGTCGGTAGTTGCTACTCTGTGGAAAACAGAAAGTGATCCGGCTGTCTTTGCAGCATCGCCGCCAACAATAATACCACTTGGAAACAAGAGGGCAGAAGAATTGTCTGTTTCCACTTTAATGAAACAAATATTTGCATTAAGCTGCTGGCAAAAGTTTAGTTGATTCTATTTAATTCCCATATGTTTGACTGCGCACTTACGTTTGAAAAATGAACAGCTACTTGTCTCGCACACGCGCGGTGCACAGTGAAGCGGTAATGTTAAAATGCCACAATGAAATCCTCTTCCCAGTGATTTAAGTGGATATGAGAGGAAGAGTTTCTTTCTGCAGCCAAATCTGTGAGACTCATGCTGGTACGAGTGGTGGAAACATGAGATTCATGCAGTTCCAACAAGGCTTACCACAGGCCAGCTGGGAAGAAGACTGTTAAATCAAGATTTCTCATGATGAGGGCTTAATCTAGTGATTGTGCACTTAACAGTGCCGGCCGCTTCGTGGGTGTCCGTCCATCCCAAATGACCCCCTGAGTTTATGTTCTGTCTTTTCATTGGCTCGCCTCCACCGCGCTCTCCCGCGATAAGTAGTAATGCTTTGACGCTTGAGGACACTTCAGCAACTTTCAATCGAGATTAATCTGTCTTTGAGATCTGCCAAGGTCTCTGTGGATGCACAGCTGAGCGAGAGAAAGAGAGAGCGCTCATAGAGACGGGCCATTTGTAGCTGCTGTCTCAGAGCTGTGGTTCCATTCCCACATCGCAACCAGAGGGGACAGCTCACTATATCATTCAGCCGTTTGTTATTTTGTCTGAAGCAGGAGTTGGCCGAAGGGGAGAAATGTCTATCTCTTCCCCCCAGTTGCCTGAAGGTGAAACCCATGCATCACTCTGTAGAGGGAGAGCGCGTGCGCCTGTTTGCTTTTGCATGCATTCTTGTGTGTGTGTGTGTGTGTGTGTGTGTTCATGCAGATGTCCACATCAATATGTGTGCATAAATGGGAGGCTTATTCTTGAGCTATCAGGTGTCAGAGACTATTGTTCAGGCTGAGTGAACCAGATTGAATTCCTGTGATTCAGTTTGGAATCTCTTTGGTGTTAAACTAAACAAACCCGACGGGGTGCCTGTGTTTTTTGACAACATCCGCCTAGTTCCTGCCTCTAGCATCTCTATTTATCAGTTTCTCCCTGTTCCTTTTGCTACTTGTGTCCTCTTTTATTCTTCTCTGCTACTACGTCTCATTTGTGCTCTTATACTAAGGCTGGGCAATATATGCTTTTCGTTATCTTGGTATGAGACAGTATATCAGCTTAGATTTTCTGGTATCGTTATATCGTGATATGGCGTAACTGTCTGGTTTTAAAGCCCTAATTACAGTAAAATGATGTAACTTTGATTGCGGATTTCGTGAGTTTTATTTTGTGTGTTATACGATGACTTAACAAGACTATTAGGCAATGGATGAATACGATAAAAATGTAATATCACGATTATATTGTCAAAATACATACGATGAACGATATTATCTCCATTAAACATCAATTACTTACATTTAAATGAGAAACAAATATTTTATTGCACCACAAATAGGACACACATCTTTTTTCGAGTGAACATCCTTTTTAGTTGAAAACTGAAATAAGGTAATTATAAATCATAAGGTCCTGATGTATTAATGAATCATAAATAAATGGTGGGCACCTTATCTCCCTGCTGCTCCTTTTTTAATTAGAGGCGATAAAGCTTCTGTAACCGGACTGGCAGCATGTGCATGTTAGTCCATGTTGAGTTATGAGCTACAAGCAGCTAAAGAGCTCCAACTCGACTTGTAAGTAACTTGATGGCTGTATAACTTTACAGGCTAGAGTAGGCATGATCGCTAGCTGTTGACAGTATTAAGAAATTGCTCCTTTTAATAGACTTAGTAATGAACCTGAAACTACGAGGGGCTAACGGACTATAGTCTCTTGGGGTTCAAAGTGGTTTTAAAGACAGTACGGGCCGGGGCTAGCTGGTTAGCATGCTAACTTCAGGAGAGATCTTTGCGACACAGTCGATATATATCTTTGAATTAATGTCAACACTGTTGTTTCTTCACAATCTGTTGATAATTTTAGTTTATTTTTTTAATGTTTTAAACTAAAATTCTGGCCATATCTTACAAATGGCCCCTTTTAAGGCTGAATTACAGTAAAGTGATGTAACTTTCTGAACTTACCAGACTTGATCTAATACTCGCCTTTACCTGTTTTAACCACATCACTGATGAATATTTATTAAAAATCAAATTGTGTTCATATTTTGTGAAAGTACAAATAGTCACCCCTACAGTGTTTTCACAATATCAATATCAAGGTATTTGGTTAAAGATATTGATATATTTGATTTTGTCGTAAGTGCTTTGAGGAGATTTTAAAATCTAAACATCCTCATATATTGTGTATTGAGACAAAAATATTGCCTAAAAATATTGCAATATTAATTTAAGGCCATATAATTAAGCCCTATCTCATTCTGATGTTTACGTTTTCACGGAGCTGAAACAGAGATTCTGTTTTCGACCTCGTAGTGTTCATGGGCTCTTTGTCCACGGGCGATGGGATACGTTTGCAATCTGCAGTGCTCCCCCGTGAATCGCAGTGATCCGTGTTTCTGCTGTTTCTGCGCTGGTTATTAAAAGCCAGGGGAAAGGTTACAGTAAATGCCACTCAGACGGCGTGCAGCTCAGGCTTGGCAGACCTCCCCAACCCCCCTGCCGCCCTGAGTTTCACTCTTAACATTTTGGGGAACAGTAATTTCACCTTACTTGCTTCCCCTCCCCCCCAAAAAAATGTAGCAACTGCATCCTCCACTCTCCCTTCCAAAAAACCTCCCATGCAGCCGTTCATAAAGTCTGCCACAGAATTAAAAAGCATGAGAAGCAGAAGCGCCCCCAAACCTTACCGTGCTCCTGAGTATGACAAATTGGCAGTTTCCTCTGAGTCGTCCCCCCTCCTCCTCCACCTCCCTTCCCCGAGCGCCCCAACCCCTTCTCCCTTGTCACCACTTCTCCCAGACGCCCTGGGCACTCATCACAGAGGTCACGCACCTGTCGCCTGCTGTAAACAGAAAATGAATAATTCAGGAGTCGGCGCTGGTTGACTGCAACAGCTGATGGTCTCTCCGTGACGAGCAAAGATTTATCCCAAGGATTCGCATTATAATCCTCAGCTGGAATCACACTAATGAGAAACGCTCTCCGGAGAGTCTGAGGACCCGTTTGGAGCCAGACCGCATGTCCTTGACCTCTGCGGGTGGGAAAGTTAGTTTGAAATGGCAGCCTGTAGAGGCACGAGAAACTTCTGCCACACACACACACACACACACACGCACACTGTTGTGGATTTGTAGCAGGATTGTGTTGATACAGTCGGACAACATGCACTCTTAACTGGGCTAACTGTTAGGAGTGAATCACCCCTCGGCCTTATTTCCCTCTCTTCTCTCCTCTCCTGTTTCCCATCATCTCCTCCCCAAGGTAACAGCCCGCAGGGGGAGCCTGACCTATAACAGAGAGCCAGTTATATTTGAGCGAAAAACCCAAGTAGCAGGTTGAGAAGCAGCGAGATGCCAGTTGAGGCTGCTGGGTAGCTGGAGTGATTGCTTTTCACTCCTTATCGCCACACCAGCAGGTGTCTAAGAGGCGCTGTACCGCTGCACTCTGAGGGGATTCACAATTATAACACCCTGGCCACCAGCTCACACGCCACCACACACACACAGACACACACATTCATACACACAACTCCCATCCCCACCTGCACGCATCCATCCCTCTGCGCTTCTTTTCTTACTCTCTTCACATGGAGTGAAATCCTGCCACCAATAGTAACTTAGGAATCCTGTTATGGCCTCGCTCCTCCAAACACCTGCACCGGCTCTGATAAGAATCCTTATCTGCTCGGCCTCATGTCTCTTCTCGGCACCCAGGCAGAGCTGAAGGGCCCTGAGGCTGAAGTTGAGGCTACGTTACACCACCATGGGTGGCCACATTGATTGTTTTTCAACCACATTATCGTGTCGTGTGCGTCATGTTGGAGAGGGTTTGGGAGCGCGAGGAAGCGAGGCAGTAGAGTGAGGCGTTAAATCCTTTGCTGTGAAGTTTTCCTATTTAAAAACTCGCCGGCTGCCTGGCTCGGGTGTGCCGCCTGCAGTACAATGCCTCATATGAAGAATCATCCCTTTATGGCGTTCTCCCATCTTTGTAATTACACATGAGGAATGAGAGGAGACATCTGCATGCCAGCACTTTGAGGAGAGGAGGAAGACGACAACAAAGGACGGAGCAGCTTCTCACAAAGGCTTCCCAATTTGCAGCTTGCAGCTGTTCCTCTTCAGAGAGCTTGTCGAACGGCCCGTCCTCTCTCAGCCTGAAAGTGGCTCACAGTCCTGATGCTGATTCCTCAGCCGCTGCTGATTGGAGGCCAACATTTGGCAAATGATGACACTTTTCCTCCTTTTGCAAAAATTTGTTGACTGTGTCTGGATCTGACTCTTCTCCTCTATTAGCAGGTGTTTAGATGTGATTAGAGACCGTACTCACACACGGATCACCCGCAGTTCACGAGCACAGGTCTTTCTGCATCTGTTTTCACGGCTCGCTATCTAGTGCATGCATGTATTGACAGAAGTGTTGGAAAAGCAAGCGCATGTGACTGTGTACAAATATTGAGCAGTTTGTGCATTGTGTTTGCTCGTTTCCTGACAACTCCACACCATTATTTCACCTTTGTTTAGCTGCATATGCTGCACAGGATTGAAAACCAAATGAGTCTAATGGATCCACAAGGCATGGCACCGCGACCCGTAAATTAAGTCCCACAGATGTGCTGCCGTAGATTAATCTTCACGCTCATGAGCAATTATTCTGGCAGTGACGCTGAGGCATGAGGCTGATTTGAAACAATTACAGCCCAGGTTGGGCAAAATTAGCTCATTCATTTTCCAAGGCCGCTGCTGATTGAGAGTGAGGGCATTTTAAAAAGCAACCTTAAGGTAATTGGTTTTTAACATTGGCACCTCTTCCAGACGACCTTAGCACAGACACTTCAGGTTTAAAGTCTTTCAATAAAGGCCCTGATTAAATGTTGACATGTGTGGATGATTAAAATGATCTTTTTATCTTGACTTTCTTTTGTATATGTTTTCTTTGTATGTGCATTACCACTGTGCTAACCTTCACAGCTGGAGGACTTTTATTGTATCAGTTGGTCCTGGTCTGTAGTTTGTAGGTGCCTGCATCTCTGTTCCCTGGACTCAAATATCATACTATTTAATTAAGGCTGCAACTATAATATATACGTATGAGCGATTTAAGGTAATTAGTCAATTTTGAGGTAATTGTTTTTTTCTTGCTTTTTTTTAAGTCACTTTTTCATATTTTTTTTATTTTGAATCAGATAATTTTGACCCTTTGTTTTTTAAAGGAGACGTATTAAGCTCATGTTCATGTATTTAATTTTCTTTTGGGATAAAAACACCTCAGTTTTCTCATACTGTCCAGTGCTGCAACACTGACATGGCGATCTTGTGTGATGTCATGAAGTCACAGAATTAAAAGCAGGACTACTGACGAGGTGTTTAAGGAGCAGCGTATTCTGTGGGACAGAGGAGCCTCTGTTGGTGCAGACGGAAAGGAAAAATGAAAAGCCTAATAGGTCTCCTTTAAAAAAATAGAATTGTCTAAAATAGTTTGAGATTAATCTAATGGTCGGCAACTGATCATTTAATCAATAAATTGTTGTAGCTCTACATATAGTATAATAATAAATAATAAGAGCTGTCTCTGAATACCCTGCTTTGTTTTCAAATGTAGGAAAAAAAATATCTGGCCTGACAGCGAAGACTTAAAAAGAACTGAAAAGCTTTGCTTTTTATAGCCAGCACACATTTCCATTAAGAGTTTTAATTGGCCGTAGACGCACGCCTGAAAGCAGAATTCAAATTAGGTGTGTTATAAGAAAAGTCTAAAACAAAGAACCTGGGAAGGCAGAGTGAGTGAGGAAAGAGACATTTTGTGAAAAACAAATTCAGGTGGAATGGGAGTAGATGATCAGGAGGCCATTTGATGGCAAGAAAGAAATGCAATTTACTGGCTCACTGCAAAAACAACTCGCTTAGCATGAGATCTTTTGCATAACAATGAATGTAATAATGCACAAGTAATGTACAGTGCAATTTACTCTGCGAGCAGTTTGCTAGTGTCGTTTATATAAATAAAGGGAAGGTTCTCGCCTGCGATACCTAAGAATCTCAGAGAATAGCGGCGTAAATGATCATCAATTGTAAAGAGCTTTTCTCCTGTGTGTGTGTGTGTGTGTGTGAGTGTGTTGTGAGACACTGCTCGTCTCTGATGAGAAATTCAGCAGAGGATGGCTCCGCTGTGTTCAACACCGATACAACTTGATTTTCATTTCGCATTCGTCACAGCCTCATAACCACCTTTCTGTCTGCCTCTCTGTGTTTTCATCTCTCGCGCTTCTCATCTCATCAGCTGAGGAGCTAAAATTAGAAAGCGTCCTCTTGTCCTGTGCTTATTTTCTCACGTACGCCGCACTCCTCTTCCTCGAGGATCCAAGTCGCGGGCTCGCCCACCATATCTAATCATTTTGTAATGAGTTGTCACAGTTGGCATGATGGCTGTGTGACGCTTGGTTGACCAGCCTGATATTTATTCATGTAAAAAACGATGTCGTACTTAATGCCACTTTCGCAAATGACTCAATTTGCTGGGGAAATGAACCTCATCTGAGTTCCTGTCAATCCTGCAGAGTTTTTAGACCTGGGTTTTTTTTTTTCATGTGTGTGTGTGTGGGCATGGCATCACTTTGAATTAGTTCGGATTTGTTTCTGACATGCCGCTGCAGGATGGTAATGCTGCCTGTGATAATGAAAACCGAGAAAAGGGCCGCTGACTCTCTGTGAGATGTTTGTCATATTTTTCTTCTGATCATTTCCCACCTTTTTGAAAGAGTCTCTTATAAAAGTAAGTTTTGCTATTACCCCAGAGGGAAAGGTCCAACAGCTGTCATTATCTCTGTAAAGCGAAGGGAGGAGATTAGGAAAAGTGTGGGTGACTTATTAAAACTGCTCACCCTGCGGCCTGAAAGCCAAAAAACAAAACTGATGTTTCTTTTGAGATTTTTTATTTGCTGTTTATCGTCTCATTGAAGTTCTGTGTACAGCTGCAGATGGCTGGCCATAGGCACCATCTGCATAGATTAATGTGTTTGATATTTCGCTTCTCCACCTCCTTTTTTTTCCTGTGTAGCATCAGGAATCAGTGGTATCTCTGTTGCCCGCCCATAGCCCCGCTGCCTCATAGGGCTCCACAGTGGGGAAGCTGAGCAATTTGTTTCTGGATGGCTCCGGGCTTATCGTCTCAGCTTGACAGATGGGCCTCGCCTCTGCTCAGGTTGGGTTCTGTAGCGACGCACTGCTCACTGCTTGCCTGACAGAACTCATTATAGACACTCCCTGGGAGAAGAAGCATCTCTGCGAGGTCCTGTTACCAACGCCGGACTGCTACGACTCTCTACTGAGCCACAGTAGACCTAAACATACTGCTGAAATATTTAATTTAGAAATCATTCATTCAGGCAACCAAAGGAGGCATGTTATGCTCATTTTGGGCTACTACCAGAATTGGTTTACATGCTTTTATGCTCAAAAAACACATCAGTTCTCTCATACTGTCCAGAGATGCACTATCTTACCTCCCCCCTGCTCTGATTGGTCGGTTTACACACGCCTGAGCCAGCACTGCTCTGTCCTGGTTTTTAGCTTCCAGTTAGCTTCACTTTCACCATGAATATAGGCATCAATGATGCAAATGTGTGGCATGGTGATGAAGTGTGAGGTCACAAAGTCACGGAATTTGAGGCGGGACTACTGATGACGCGTTAAAGGAGTATTTTTTCTGTGGGAGAGAGGAGTTCCCGTTGGCCCCGACTTTGGGCTTTTTAATTTTTCAAGACCTTTAACATGCAAAGAGAACATATGATACACTAAATATTTCCCATCATATAATGTCAAAAAACATTATAATAATAAGATAACAGACCAATTACAGTAATTGAGGGTCATCTCGACCCCACCTCCCCTTTTGCACGTTCTTCTCATAATTGAATTTGAACCCTCACCTCGTTGTTTGAAGCCACGGGCTGCTTATTGATCGTATTTAAACTTCAATGTCAGGTCATATTTTATTTATAGGCTGTAAATTAGCCTCTACATACCCTCATCCACAGTGCGACGGAGCTGCCTGAGGTCTACATCTACTTATAAATCTCCTGCACACTCTCACATCTCACTTCATTCTTCTTTTCACTTTGTGTTCTGTGATTAATGAAGCACTTAAAAACCCCACTGGTGAAACTTTACATGAGCCAGCAGGAGGTTTTGGGGTTGACAGAAAGGTAAAAATCCAATGGATTTTGGTGTGTGAGTGCACGTGAAAGAAAATGAATGAAGTCATCTCCCTTCCTGAGAGCGCTCTATTTTCAGTCGTGGGTCAAACTGTGCTTAGCCTTGCATATAATCAGGCCACATGGAGCAGTCTGCCACCTCCTGCAATCCGGGGAAGAGAAGGAGAAAAGAGGGCAGAACTACACAAGAGAGATTTCTTTTTAAAGAGCAGATTATGTTAAAATAGAAAAAGGAAGTGCTGAGATTAGATATAATCCTCATACGAAAGTCTTCACAACCTCCAGGATCTCCGCTGAAAAAGCTCTCGGGCAGCATATTTATCATGTAGATAAACTTGTGAGGACAAGCCGACGTAGGACATCAAACAGGGTAAAGTTGGAGCTCTGTTCTGCTCAAATATTCCTCGCACATATTTAACGCAGAAGCTGCATCCGCCCGCTGCACACACGCACGCACACTGGAATACAAATCGTCGTGTGCTGCACACGCAGTCATCAACTTACACACTCCAGTACACACACATGCAGCGCGGTGCAGCCAACACGACATGCCGAGTGACCCAGAAAAAAAGAGCGGAAACATAACTCAAATAAACAACTTTAGAGGCTTTAAAGGTAAGGTGAGGAAATGACAGACAGAGAGGAAGCAGGGGACAAAATGAGAGGCTTCTTTGTAGTAAATTTTAAATTGCATGCCATCGCCAATGGTTTTCTCTACCGCAAACAGAAAAGTGGCTCTCGCACATAAAAGTCTTCAAAGGTCAATTTGAAAGCAAAAGCGGGTATAATAATGTGTTCATTTGGCCATTTTCCAGGTTTTCATGTTTACAATAACGCTTTGTGCATCACAATGAGGTCCTATCTGCAGCCGGAGAGAAACATGATAATTCTCGACTGTTTCATGCAACTGAACTAATCAAATTGTCTTAATTGTGGGCTAATTGAAGTTCTGTCAGCATCTCTGTACTGTTTCATCTAATCATCAGTGCGGTAACATCCTATCTTAAACTCAGGTTTGCAGATTATCATCATACTTGAGGAGGGAGTGGAAAATAGAATTGAAAGGAGGAATAAAAAGCGCCGGTCTTTAATTAAAACTGATTGTGGTTAATGTTCTCCGTCCATGCTATAATGGTTCCCACGGTGGCCCTCACACCACCTCCTGATCAAGCGGAAGCTAATTGGCTGTTGAGAGTCACTTTCCTCCCCCCCCCTCCCTCTTTGTCTCTCTCTCTCTGTATCTCTGTGGAGTACATTTGGACATCCAGAGGCAGCGCAATGTCATTTCATGCCCTCAAATGGCTGTGAGTCTCTAATACACCGTGAGGCCAATTTACAGTTTCCAGGCACAGAGCGTGGGAGACAGCTATTTGTATGCGTGGCATGTCTTGGGTGATTTCATACCTCAGTTAAAAAAAAGGCTCTGTTGGTTGCGTTATTGTAACCAAAAAATCTCCAGTTCGATATTTATTCGGAGAGTTGCCGGCTCTTCCCCCCGTGTCAGATCCAGTCCCATCAGCCACGTAGTCGGAGGCTGCTGGGAGGGTTCGCGGGGTGGCTGGGGGATGGTGAAACTATCTGGCAACAGTGTGGCAGATGCACAATGAGCAGCATCCTGTTATGACTCTGATTGTGTGTGTGTGTGTGTGTGTGTGTGTGTGTGTGTGTGTGTGTGTGTGTGTGTGTGTGTGTGTGTGTGTGTGTGTGTGTGTGTGTGTGCGTCAGGACTGCTAGGCTATGAAGACTGTGCCGAACATTAACAAAAAGAGAGGTTATTATGTGTACTTGGCAACTGAAGACAGAATCATCCACATGGTGCAGAGTAATTACGTTCGTATTGTGCCTGCACTTAGTGCTCATCATTTCACCGGTCAGCAATTTCCCCTTGCAAATTCCCATTCAACGCATTCAAGTTTTTAGAAGTGTACATATTCATTATCACAGCTGGATAATCAGATCAGAGGCCTTGTGGCGAAGGTCTAGCTGACAGTCCAACTGTTACTCAGCAGGCAGTCGCAGCTGAGCAGCAGAGACTTGCTGCGTAATGCCCTAAAATTCAGAGGAAATCAACAAAGACAGCAGCTCTTACCCCATTGATCGCACAATCACTTGTCCCCGCAAAAAAAACCCAAAACAACCACGAGCCAGAGACAAAGTCAACTCCATCTTTAGTGTGTTCCTTCAAAATGTGCTTACTCAAAGGATTTCATCATGTTTCCTCTGCATAGTGAAAGGATTTTACTTAGTTTCCCTTCTCTGCTGTGGTTGTTGAAGGCAGCAGGAAAGGTCTTGTGTGTAATTTTACCTGAACAAGCAGCCCTTTGTCTTTCATACAAACAGTACAGCCAAAGTCACAAGTATCCTTGGGGGTCCGCTCGGGTGCATCGCTAGCAGCAGTACAGTGTCATTGTGTGTTTAGTCTCTGTGGGCGAGGAATGGTGACAAAGAGAGGTCGGCCATTCTGGAGTCTGGACCCCAGACGAAGAACAACAAACCTAAATCTTAAAATAAATCTTGTCAGCTCAGTTTGTGCTGCAAACAGTAATTCTGGAAACCTCCTCTAAAAATCTATTGAGGCTCTCTTTAGTAAAAAAAAGAAAGAAAAGATTATTTTATGAAAACATTTTTAAAACTCTTCCAGAAAAGACATATTACTTCCACTTGAAGCAAAGACCAAAATCCAAAGAATGGCAACTGCTGTGCTTTATTTTGTCAACCATCCGTTGTGCAACCTACAAGGTCAACAAGTCCCGCCAAATTAAAAGTACAAATTCGTTGTTTGTCCATTCACTCCAGAATGACACATGGAATGGTTTTCTGATCTGACGGTCATATTGGCAGTATGATTTGTCTGTGCTATTCAGAAGCTGTTGCAAATCACTGTGAAGAATATATTGATTTCATTCTGGTTACAGTTTGCAGTCAGGTGTACTGAGCAATCACATCTGAGCAGGCTTTGGTTGCCTGCAAGTAAACGGTCCATGTGGAGAGCAAAAGAGGTGCAAAGCATTGGCCAGAATGCAATCCTGGACCCCACTGTCTACTGTCTGATGGTGATTTAGCTTTTGATTAGCTTTTTAAGAAATGTATCTGCATTCATATGTAAATATGGGTTTATAGAGGTAAACCAGAATGTATTCTGGACCTAAAACAAGTTGCTAATAGGACTGTAAAGGGAAGGCAGGCTTGGTCCAGATGTCCGTTATCTGGATCTCCACATTGGAAACCCCCAAAACATTAGTATCAAATGATAGTCGAGGGATTTAGAGATTGTGGTTGAACTGATCTTTTGCTGATATGAAGTAAATGTTGATCGCACCGTGTAATAGCGATAGAATAATGACAACCATCAGCATTTGGATTGGTTCCCTATGAATCCCCGCTTTCACTGTACTTTTGGGCACAACATGTCCCAGGAAAATGAAGGCTGACTGGCAATCCAGTCAGGCCTTGCATGGTAGCCTCTGCCACCAGCCCTCTTCCTTCTTCACCAGTGCATGAATGTGTGTGTGAATGCTGACTTGTGTTGTAAAGTGCTGTGAGTGGTCGGTAATAGTAGAAAAGCGCTAATATGAATACAGTCCATTTACCATTTAACTCTGTGGTAGTTCCCATTTCAAAAGGTGTCTCCAGGACAACATTTTGCCATGATGACACACACATGCAGAGTCACACAAGTGAAAAACATTACCAGCCGACGCTGTCATCACTGGAAATGTTGATTTTGGGGTTGCAAACAGGAAACAACTAACCAACTCTTGTGCTCAGACTGAAGTTTTGTTGACTCAACCTTCCCTAAACCCACTTCCTACACTGACTTTCTTGATCTTTAATAAGCTCAACTTAATACTTCGTCTGACTACAGCCAATAAAAGGCTTTATCACGCTGATGTTCTTCGTGGGAGGACAGTCGTCAAAAGGCACTCGTTTTAAGTTAAAGTTTCAAGTTCACCCTAAAGTGAAATCGTGGGCTGTCTTTTCGAGAAGCCAGACAGCAACAGGCAAAAGGATAAATACGGTGGAGATCCACTCACCCAACTCCAAGACCCTGCTGTGCCAGCATCTATCCCACATAATTACACTGGGCCACAAATAGAAAGGCAGTTTTCTCTCCTCCCCGACCCTTCTCCTTTTCTCCTCTCTGTGCTGCTCAGCAGCAGTGAGCAGGGATGTGCAGAGCTCGGGGGTGGGGTGGAGGTATTTAGATGTGAGAAAAGGCAATTTGTCAAAAACCTAAGGGAGCACTGGAGTGATGACAAGAGAATAACAGTAAAAGGACTAAAGGATTGTGTGGCTAATTCTGTTAAAGCAGAGGAGGAATGAGGAGGGAAGAGTCAGTGTGTTTGCTTGTGCGCATTGGTCTCCATTATTTTCTTAGATGAGCAAGTAGAAAATAATTGAAAAATCAATGTTTGAATTCCTTGGCTCGGATGCACAACACAGACATACACACATCCGACTAGATGCGATGTGACGCCGGCTGTTGTGTAACCAAGCCCAGTGAGTCATGAGAGGGAGGAATGCGTTGTTGTGATGGTTGGAGGAGGAGGAGGCCCGCCTGGGGAAAGACTGGCGGAGACAGTCAGATCCGTTAGCAAAGTCATCTGGGAGAGGAAGAGAAGGAGGCCGGACATTTGGTCTCAGGCCTTGCCTCGACTGCCAGTGGCTGTCTGGACCTCGGACCACAAGCGAGGCGTAAATAAATCTGAGCCTCGGCGCAGACATGACTCGGGACAGAAAGAAACATATGTGCGCGGAATCACATGCAAACACACATATGTGCACAACATCAGATGAGTGGAAAATGACGCAGTGTGATAGAAGGAGGTTATCAGTGGCTGCGGGCTGAAATAAGCCCTCTTCTTTTGAAGGAAAAAAATGTGCTTGAACACTCAAAACTGTATGTTGCTTTAAAGAGCAGCCCTACTGAAATCAAACACAATACGTGCCAAGTGCGAAATTATACCTTGTTTGATTTTGTGTGTGTTTGTGTGTGTGCATCTTATGTGACTGTTATATTGACTTCCCCCTCGCCCTGGGAGCTATTTGTTTTCAGAGGTGCGTAGGCAGTTCTGTTTGTATGCGTTTGTGTGCGCGCCAGTGATACTTGTCTAGTACATCCGAGCCGAGCGCACACACTCCTTCGCTCGCTGTCGTACATGCCTGGATTCAGGCTGTGCTTCCGCGGTAGTGTTATCATCCAAAGAGGCAAACAGCCAGCCCCTGATTTAATAAGCTGCCTAGGGAGCCACAGAGAGGTGGGGAAGCACTATCAGCTGATAACTGTCCTCCCTGCAAGCCCAGCTCTTTTCCTCTGATAGCCCAGCCAAGAGAAGACTCAGCTTCTCCTCGTTTTCTTTCTGCGTGTTGTGTGTTGTGAGCGATCCCCCGCCGGCTGCTGCCCACGTGTCTGTAGGCTGCGTCCGTCCTGTGCTGCTTCTCGCTGGGTGTCAGACAGACAGCAGAGGAGAGCCCACACATGGCAAAGGCAAAGCTTGAGCCCGGCACTGAGGAGCATATGCTCAGAGCTTCAGTCTCTCTGCTCCCCCCACACACACTCCGCGTCACGGCTGCAACTCCTGCCAAGCCGCAGAAAGCCATGGGCCAGACTACTGAGAGAGCCCCCATCTATCGCTCTGTTCTGTACTTCGCACAGGCCATAGAGCAGTATCATCATCACGCCACAACCCTGAATACAATTCTAAGAAAAAAAAAATACTGTAATGTTCCACAACAAACAGTGCAAATTGCTGTTGTTATTACGTCAGCTTCTGATGTCTTGTTGACTGTGATGTTTGAGTGGTCTTTAGGTGAACGATAAGTGGCGTAGCTCTGTATTTCATCCAACCTGTGCAGCTTTTCAAAGGATGATGTCCCAGAGCCGGTGTGAAAGAAGTACGGTGGCCATTTTCCTCTGACGAGGTTAGGAGGCTCAGATGTTGTACTGCTGTGTTCTAGGGTGCACGTCATGGAAATTTAGGCACTCTGACAAATATTTACCCCATTTCAATGCTTCCTGACTGATTAGCAACTGTAATGGATATGAATAGTTTCATCCAGAGCGACATCGGATCATATTTCAAGCTAAAACAACAGGCTTTTGGTTTCCAGGCCTGTTGTTTTTCCTTGAAATATGGTCCGATGTTATCTTCAAATATTTGTCTAAACCTGCAAGTGAAACACACAGGATGCAATCGAAACTAAACTAAGAAGTGGTTGAATGCTACCATTAGCTAACGAGTTAGCAAATATGTGGTTTTTCCTTGAAATAATGCCGATTGTGCCTCCAGATCTTCAATATCCATCATCTTTTCAGTTGCTGATCATTCAGGAAGCTGTGAAATGATAACAATTTGGCAGATTACTGACTTGCAACCTGGAATACAGCAACATAACATTATCCCAGTATTCAAGTGTCCCAATCTGAGCCTGACGTTGAAGGAAAATGGCCGCCGTGTAATTACGGTATATTGGGTTGTCTTGGTGAGCAGGTTATTCAACTCAAGAACTGATAAACCTCTTGATGCTGTTGATATACTCATGCTTCTATGTGGTTACTATAGTTATTCTTAATGTCTGTCGCTGAGTTGGATTCCAACATATCCGGGTTGGAAGAATTTCAAAATAAAACAATTTTATATGGTGGCGTGCTGAAGATGAGTTGAGGACTCTGACTGCTCTGTAGTCTGGTAGTACGGCACTGAAACATAATTTAAAATAAAATACATTTCCTCATCGCTATGCATCCTGCAAACAGCTGTGTTTTAAATGAGATATCATTAGAAGTTCAATGCGTTTTTGATTCACTTGCTTTCAAACCAGATCACAAGAGGCGGTGGTGCTCATACTGCTTTTGTCCACAGGGGCCGCCAGAATCAACGAAACATGAGAGTTCTTGGTAGCAGCTTTAATGTGAAACAAAATGTATAATTGACATTAAACATTTATAAGACTCAATGTTGAATTCACAGACAGAGAAGCAACATACACTGTGCACTCGTAGCCATGAAAATATTACTGATTTTTGAGACTGTGTTTCTGTCTTCAGCGTTTCCTTTTGTATCCCACCATCTGTCTCTGAGATCTTGCGCTCCCTCTCCTATCTTGAGAAGTAGCCATTTTCTGGCAAATCATTTCTATTTCTAAGCTGCTGGTGTATTTCAAGGTCAGTTACTGCTTTTTTCTTTATTTTCTTGCCTACGGTGTGCCTTATCACGCACACGCAAAGTGTATGTGTGTGAGGCACTCGGGCTCACATGATAGGCGTACTTTGGGGTGGCCACGGTGACCTGCAGCTGACACCAATGATTGATCCTGGTGCTGGGATAAGTGCCTGCGCACCGGTGAGCGCACCGGTCCACTGAAACGCAGCCAAGCGGAAAATTAGAAATCTCTTCATCCCTGGTCCATTTGAAATCCGATATCTCCCATCTTCCCCTCGCACAGGCACCTTTCCTCAGCCAATAAATCAGTAATTAAATGATGTTTGTGTGCGTGTGTGTATGTACATGACGGTAGGTGTGTGTCCTTGGGGGATCAGCTCAGGCAATTGGGGTGATGGGAGTATTAAGTCTCCAACAAAACTGCCCTTCCCCCCCCAAACACACATGTACACCAGCTTCTATTGTCTGTATAAAAACAGAAACACACAAATTCTGACACACCTCGTCCCAGATAAAAGCACAAGCACACTCGTACACACACGTTTGAGTTGTGCAATGTGCGTTGGGTGTCAAATGGAGGTGTAACAGTGCCTCCGGTATCAAATAAATCAAAGTCGGGCCTCCTCTGAGCACAGCGTGTGACCTTTCGGAAGCCACTGGCGCAGTTCCACTCCTGATACAAAAATGTCCCTCACGTTAATGTTTCCCGGTCGTTTCTTAACTTCTAACATCTATCTCTTTGTGTTGTCTAGGTACGTCAGCCCAGGGCAGCCCCCTTCTGGCTTCCCTCCCTGTCCCAGGACGGCCTCTGCAACCTCAGCTCGACCTCAAACACCTCCTGCCCTTCAGACTCAATGGATCCTCTCCCCTCAGCCTCTTTCCCAACTTCAACACGGTGAGTGCAACGGCTCTGTGGCACCTGCGATCATCTAGATGAGCAGGAGAATTAAAGTGCAACCAAATTAATCTATGACTTTTATCAGCAACATTAAAGGTCTCCAGTTGAGCTCAGGATAGCCTAATTAGATATCATGTGAAGAGTGGACTCGTTTCACCACAGAGAACTCCTTTTGCTATTTCACTGTTAACTGTTAACTGGCTATTTTGAGCTTGAGAACAAAATGTCTCATTTCCTCTTCCGTACTCTTTGAAAGTGTTAGTGTAGTGCCATAATATGAGACAACTATCACTCATCAGAGGTGTTGATAAAAAAAACAACAACTTGTAAACATATTAATGGACATTTTCACCAGAATAAAAAAATACATGTTCTTCCTCCCAACTGTCATGCTATTTATCGAGATTGTTTTGGTGTGAGCAGCCGAGTTTTGTAGATATCAGCTGTGGAGACGTCTGCCTTCTTCTGAATGTAATCGAAGAGAGACCACTTGGCGCGTGGAGAACTCAACAGCAGTGTGTCTTTTCAGAAATCATGACCTAGTCACTCAAGATAATCCACAGACCTTTTAGTGAGCAGTTTGAAGGGGACATATTATGCTCATTCAATTTCAGGTTCATAATTTCTCTTTGGGTTACGACTATAATAGGTTTACATGCTTTAATGCTCAAAAGGGTTAGGGTACAACGTAAAGTACAACATGTCAGCGCACAGGAGAGAGCATGCATCTAGTCATGGGCGAGCGGCTCATGCTTGTGAAAGAGCATGACGTAAGCATTAATGGCGCCCTCCTTTGCTGAGCTGTACGTGGTTTAGTTAGCTAGCTTCTAGATGCACCGTCGCCTCGAAACAAAAATGTTGGTTTAACTCCCGGCTGGGTCAGGGACTTTTTGTGTGGAGCTTCAATGATTTCCTCATGCTCACGTCCAGTTCCCCCACCATCAAAGCATGTGCTTCAGGTTAATTGTCCTGTCAGTGTCCCTGGCTGAAGCACTGGCATAGACCTGGAGTTGGTACCCGGTGCCGTACGGTGGCTACCCACTGCTCCTCAGGGATGTTAACTGCAGAGAACAAAGTTTCAAAGTTTTGTACTCGGTTATGATCGTGTGTGACCGATAAAGATTCTTCTTCTTCATCTGTTCTGCCAGACCCTAGCCTCGTATACTCATATATACCGTACTCCTGAGGCCTTACCTCAGTTGTGGGGTGCTAATCTTTATTCAAGCATTGTTTCACCTCTCAGAATGGCTAGCTGTCACCTCAGAATCAGTGTCGCTGCAGATGAGACCCTTTTTAATTTGTTTCAAAGGTCAGCAACCAACTGTTCAGTTTTGAAGGCCCTGGGCTCTGATGCTTACCTTGCCTGTGTGCCTGGAATTAAAAACTTGTTTCTTTGATCCTTTACTCGCCAGCTCTCTACCCATTGTCTGTTGTGTGTGTGTGTGTGTGTGTGTGTGTGTGTGTGTGTGTGTCGGCACTTCTGAGTTCTTTGATACTAGTTTTACACTGGATGTGTGTGTGTGCATGAGGCTGCTCACTTCCCTCATTGCACACTGTGAAACCATCCCCAGCTCTGTGGTCTGTAAATGAAACATAAGCCAGAGCTTTCGCTCCGGCGTGCACTTAACACCTTTTCAAACCGAGCGAAAAAAGGTAGGATGAGAGAGAAAGAGAGAGAGACAGAGAGGTAGGGCCACACAGACATCTGGCTGGCTGGTTCTTCCAGCGGTGGACATGTGTGAGGGGGTGGATGAGACATAAACGTGTGCTGTATGATGTGTATGTGTATATGTAGGGGGTCTCCAGCCTGCTGTGTGAAGAGGACAGTGTATTCATTTGATCTGCTGCCCACTGCTTTTGGTTACAGGGTCGCCCATATTGCCCTATGGAGGATTCAGCATGCCTAGCAGCAAAGCCACCACGGAGAACATTTATTCCTCTAACACCCGCATGTATTTATATTAGTGGTGGGTGCAGCAGGGCAGGTCTCTGGTCAGTGTTTCGTCCGTGTTTAAGCATATTTTTTAACAGGAAAATCGTTTCTATTCTCAAACCAACTTCTGTGCCTCGCAGCTCTTTTCATGCCTCTGTGACGGCTGTGTCAACTCACAGCAAATACATTACAGAGTTTAAAGGTCCATTGTGTAGTGGCATCTAGCATGTCACTGTTCAGGTGCTGGTTCAGAGCCAGTGCCGACTCAGGAAGTAGTTTGTTGTGTTTCAAGAGCCAAAGATCTGAAAAACTGGTTCCAGAGTGGCGCCAACACTTTTCTGGAACAAAGGATCAACTAAAACCGCTTTTGACCTCCATCTTTAAAAAACACAGTTAGTGTAGCGTGTTCTGACTTCTCCACGGGAGAATAAACAAAAGATTTTTTATATTTTCACTACTCGTAGCAACAGCAGCCCGAGGACTAGTCATGCCAATGTAGGCTTGCAAAGCCAGGAGTAACACTTGTAAAGAGTCGACGTCGTCCTCCATAGTTGTTCCTAGCAATGCTGGGAAATTGGAGACCTATAAAGGTGTCTGAATTGTGTGACTCCAGTGGCTCTCACAATGTAAAGTCTATGGGCATAACGACAACTTGCAGGCGGGGCCAGTGGGAGAAACACGACTGAACACATTCAGTGAGCCACAAGTAAACTGGGAAGCGAAAAACTATTTCTGGCGTATGTGTCAGGCAAGCAATTCTCACTGGACTGAACAGGCGCCATCTTTGAGTTCAGTATCTAGTTCTATTATTATTCTATGAAGACGACTTACTCTCTCCCTCAGTGTAAGGAAACAAAAACACAACAATCCTTAGTTTTAGGTGGGTGAGACCACGGGTGCTCAGCTGCAACCTGCAATCTCCAGATTGATAGATTCAAATGAATCATACGCACTGAACCTTTAAAGTACTATTTTATTTTTGGGCATTAAAGTCGTCATATCAGTAACATTACTAAAGTTGTTGTAGATAAATGGGAAGTAGATTATATATTACTGTGGCAAAGTACTACACAGGAAATGCTATTCAGTCAGCTATTGTTAAATAGAATACATCTCGCGGTAGGATGTAGAGTCTACCACAACCAGAATGCAGAAAATTATGATAACTGCGAAAATAACATCAAATCAGTGTCGCTTCAGTCCCGGGAGGAGATGATTAGCCTCCATAATACACAGTCTGACAGCACAGCTGTGGCATTAATCACAAAGTCCATTCAACTGGGAGCCCCAGGTTCTCTGAGCCCTGATAAGGCACACGTTGTGCCGGACGTGTGCAGGGGGGAAGATGAATGCACCTGTCTCCCAAACTAAATATCCTCCGGTTCCCCTGGTGTCCCTTCTTACATCCTCCCCCCTCCTCACCCTCTCCTCATCTCTCTGCATGTTTCTTTCTCCTTCTTTCTCTCGACCTGCACTGAAACCCCATCACGGACTCAGCCGCCCGGCACAGGATAAGTTCTGTCTGCACCAGGATGGCGGGGGAGGACGGAGGGCCTGGACAAAAGACGCATTTATAGCAGTCGGTTCAGGATGGCTGCGGACAGACAATGGGCACATTCTTCAGGTCTTAAAACAAATAGCTGTGTGCAGCCTGCCCTGCTAAGGTGGACGGAGGGCAGCAGGAGTGGGAGAGCGAGGTTTCTGTGGTCAGGCTCCGGCCGGTGAAGGGAGATGTCAGTTGCTCCCAGAGGTAGCTTTGAGTCATGCTGAAGAGGCCAAAATAAAGCAACAAAGGCAAAGAAAGCCCTGAGGGAGAGATATACCTCCAGCGTGGAGGGTTCAGTGTCAGGTGTGTTTATATCCCCTCTCACACCTGGCCGTCAGGAATCTGTGGTAAACGGACTCCCCTCTTCACGGAGGAGGCAGCTGCCTCAGACATGCCACTGCTCTTTGTGTGGGATGCATGGATCCGATGTTGTTCAGGCTTGTGTATAAGAATGAAAGGCAGAGCGCCATCCTCGCTGCCATCAGTACACCAACACTCCTTGATCTCTGGGCAGTAGAGAGTTTCAGCAGTGGATCCAGTGAGTGTCTGTGTGAGAACAGCGCTCTGCCAGGCCATCCTGAGTCCCTGCAGGCATAGGAATGGACTGGGCCAGACCCTGTGCCAGCCTGGGGAGAGATCCAGGGTGATTGTTATATGTGATACCATGCTGAAGGGTGCCGCAATGAAATCAGCTGTCATCGTGGCCTGCAGACCTCCTAATGAAGCCTCGGCTTTCACTCTGCTGTTTATAGTCTGCTGTTCAGGGACTCTCTGCAGTCTTTTCACAGTCAGTTAAAACTAAATTAGTCTGCCCAAAAGCCTCTCCAGAAACACCTCCCCGTGGGCTGCAATGATTCATAATGTTTTACACAGTCACATTTCTGAGATCACAATGAACTCTAACTGCATAAAAATATGAGCTGCAGCGAGGCTTGTAACAACAAAGCAGGCGTGTTAAGAACAGAGAGAACCATGAACTTAAAGCTGGGTTTATAGTCGAGTCAAGAGGTTAACAAGAGACTCACAAGGGAGTTCACCCGTTAATATATTTACTTTGTTGTACAGAACAATGGCGGGATACCCACATTCTCACACATTGTGATATGTAGGGGGGGGGAAAGTCAAAAATTAACAACAGAATATAAAGACACAAGAGCTTTGACGTGATTTCAAAGACATCTATGTATTGAGTTGCATACCTACTGAAGTTAGCATGCTAACCAGCTAGCCCTTCTTTGTAAAAACACTGATTCCAGACCACTTACCGCACGGCTAGCTGAGCTAACTAGCTTTTTTTTTGGAGTATGAATTCAAGAGGTGGCCATTTATTACATATTGCACCTTTTAAGGTCTGGATTTTTGGTAGTGTTGAGAGCAGGAGCGGCCATTATCATTATTTAAGCCTGCGATGTGTTAAGAGTGAATGTTGGTAATCACACACAGAAAGACGACTTTATTGCGTAACGCAGAAGTACTCCGCTGCACGATCAAGTGACATTAAAACCAGCAGCAAACAGTTGAGTCACTCAGACTTTCATCAGTGCTTACAGAGTCACGGTTCAGGTGACTTAAATACCGCACAGGTGAAACCACTGAGCCGTCGGTGTGATTGCCAGCGCAGCACAAACACTGAGGGCTATTATATGACTAAAACTAAATAATGTTGTTAGGCATTAAAATGAATGCAGTCATGCTCCTCATTGTCATAATTAGAAAGCGTAAAAAAAAAAGATAAAGCAGCGAAAAATAAATGAATAAACAAATAAATAATTCACCACAATTACCGATGATAATTGGTACGACACAAATGAGAATCGGTGCGGTGTGAAAAGTAAGCGAGGTAAAAATGTCATTACACCATCAACAGGTGCAACTAAAGAATGAGGAAGATGTCGATCAATCACATTGTGTTCACACCGCCGCTGTCCTGAGAAGAGGTCTAATTAGGCAGATAAGTGGAGGCACCTGTGAGTGGACCATGGGTGTTACATTCTCAACAACTGATTTCAGAGCAGATTGAAAGTGAAAAATATCGTCTGTTGTAATGACAGCAGAGCACATCATTTTCCAAATTGTTCAATAACGGCACTGGCTTGAAATACGTTTTTCGGTAAAAAGTGAAATCATTTTTGAAAAAGATGTTCTGGATGGAAAAACCTTTGACAAAGGGTTAGGGAACCATCGCCTGTTGAGTAAAGAAAGCACGGGAGTGTTTGAAGGCCATCTTTCTTTTGGTGGAGTCGATGTATAAACTGGCTTATATGAATAACCACAAAGATATGTCTTTTTAAAACTGAAGAATTAGTTGGCGTGCAGTATAGTTTGGTGAATAGTACGAAGTAGGCCACTCCATCTTACTTCCTGTTTAATGGGACAACTCAAAGCGCCTCTTTATGCATCTTTGCGTTTTACCTTTTATGAAAAGAAGCAATATGACAAACGGCCAATGGTCAGGTTACTCGATGCGTGGAGGCAAAAGGACTATTGATGTCAGAGAAGTCAGTCACACACTGTGTTTGAATCACAGGGTCATGCAAACCTCATGCTAATTCACTGAGTGAAGTTTTCATTTGTTACAGATTGGTGCCGTGAACCTGCTCAGCTAACGCAGATACGCACCACGCTTGCCAACCTAGAGACCTCCAACCCAGGGAGGATTTTTAAAATCTATTCTCAAATTTTAGTTTTTACAGACTTTCCTGCATTCTGGTGAATTTTAAAGAAGGATATGATTTAAATAACAAATAAGATAAGTAGGTTAAAGTTAAGGTCATTGTGACCTCACAAGACACGCTTTTGGTCATAACTCAAGAATATTCATACAATGATTAAGAGAAAATGTGACACACAAATGTCTAATAGGATAAAAAAGTTATGACATTTGATATCCAAAAAGTCAAAGGTCAACTTCACTGTGACATCATCATATTCTGCAAAACATGCTCAGGCCATTATTCAACGGCAGGTCTGGATCAGCAACTTGACTGGTGTATGGAGGCATACAACCGTGATGTTGATTTCACTTCCCTGAATCTTTGGCATAAACAAACATTGATCAGTTTACAGTGATTCATTATCATTCATTCAGTTTTTTGCCCCTGCCCTGTGTTTGTCAGCCTTTTGATGTGATTGACGTTGGTACGACCCCCATGATCAACGGAAAAACAACGCTCCAGATTTCACAAAATGCATGGCACATTTCTTTAAAACTTTCCGTAAGAAACAAGAATTAAGAGGAGAGGTCGTATTAGGCAGATAAGTGGAAGCACCTGTGAGTGGACCATTGATAACTGTGTGCAAAGAATTGTCACTGTCTGATTCTGAGGGACTGAAATCAAAGTATAACATTCATCACTAATAACTGAAATTATTTCCCTGTTACATCCTGTGGCTACTGGAGATACGTGAACGTGTTGCCCCGCTGTCTTCTATTGTATTAGAGGATTCTTTATAGAATATGGCCACACTGAAAATTGAATCTTGGCGAGCTCACCTCGCCTCTGAGGTGAAGTTGTTCTGCTGCACAAAAATCTCTCATTTGAGAATATAAAATCTTATGGGGCTAATGTTGTTTGTACTGGTCTCTGTTCTCTGTCTCTCAGATGGACCCTGTCCAGAAGGCAGTGATCAACCACACATTCGGTGTCCCTCAGCCCCTCAAGAAGAAACAGATTATCTCCTGCAACATTTGCCACCTGCGCTTTAACTCAACGGTAAGAAATGTTCCGGTGGTTTTATGTCTCGGTGTTTATGAGAAAGATAAAGAGGTTGTGGGACTTAAGAGAGAGAAAGCGACGACTTGCCAGACTGTGTAATTTAGAACATAAAAGCAATCTATAGCAAAATGTGAGTCTAGCCTCGGAGAACAACATCTCTTTGTTTGGTGCTTCTGCTATCTTCTTGAATGTTGTTTTTTAAAAATGTGTCTGTTCCTCAATTACCTCAGCTCTTATCATCCCCACTCACTCAATATGTTTGTGCATACTGTATGTGTGTGTGCACCTGTGGGGGTGTGTGTGTGTGTGTGTGTGTGTGTGTGTGTGTGAATAAGCAAACGTGTGTTTCTTTGTGTGCATATACAAGACAAAAATAAATGGATTGCCTTTTTGCAGATTAATGCACCTTTTAAAGGAAAGTTGGTATTTTTTTTCTAGTTATGCGTGTTTAAAAGTACGTTTGGTTTCAGTGAAGTCTGTGTGTGTGTGTGTGTGTGTGTGTGTGTGTGTGTGTGTGTGTGTGTATCTGTCTGTCTGTCTTGGTATGAGGGATTAGACAGCAGGGAGAGCTGCTGTTTATCAGCAAAGAGCAGAAACAATCAGCAGCCCCAGCGGGAAGCAGCACCCCCGGCTCCTCGTTCCATTTCCCCCATCCCTGCCACCTCTAGCTCACGCACACGCACACAAATACACACACGCATACTGTATACATGCACACTAGCGTGCACATGCACACACACGAGCAAACATCCCATGACATTTCATGCATATTCACAAAAACAAACAGATAATAGTCCGGGAAGCCTTCAGACAACTCGTGTCTGGGCACAGTAAAATACACACACACGCAGGCACACACACTTTTTTTTTTTTGGACCCTGTCTTCAAAGCAGCGCTGAGGCACAGGAGACAAGGAGCTGAGGGGGAGAGGAGACTCAGACGTGCTCTTCACACACTAGAGCAAATCCCATTCCCTGAGTCTGCACACCGACTTAAAGAGGAGTGTCAGGTCTGACTGTCGCTTTATCTGTCTCTCTGAGAGTGTGAGTACTTTCCTAACACTCCCATGCAACCTCCTCAGAGTTTGCGCAGATATTATACCAAGTTATCATTGTGAATAATGCTCAAAGGGAACTGACTGAACTGTCTCTGCTGCTCAGGATAGCACAAATTGACCCCAAAGAGCAACTGAACACCAGCTGAAAATCTTGTTTTTGTTCAACTCCAGTGATTCAGATTCTCACCCTGGCTGCAGTGATGTAGAGGTGTACTCTGGGGTGTGACACTGCAACGTGACATCAATGTTGGGTGTGGTTGCAGGTGCTAAATATTGAGGGTTAAAAAATAGTGGACCGAGCCGTGAGCTTCGGAAATGGCAGTGTGAAGCTCAAAGTGTGTGACACCATTTTTGGCAGCGCCTGACTCCGTCTTACTTACTTACCGTGTGGTTCTGTGCACTTCTACGATCAAAATTGGCAGATCAGCGATTGTTTAATTAAGCAAACCAACACACTACATCTGCTTCATCTTTATGTCTTTGTTACTTTTTTGGCTACAAGCAACTCATTACTGGGAGAGAGGATCAGAGCCATTTCACAGCCATGTTCCACACCCACTAAACATATGCCCATGCACCAGATATAGCCTGATGTTTACTTTTAGCCGTAACGTTGCTTAATCACAGGACATCACGTATCCCTTAGAAGAGAACTGTACCCTGCTGGCCGTGGTGCTGATGTGAAAACCAAAGCTCATTTCACACCTTGTCCTTCTGCCTCCTCTGAGACACAGTTGGACAGTGAGACCGGTGGTGGTGGTGGTGGCGAAGGCGCTGCCTGAATTTGTCACATCACACACTAATCTCTGAAGCCTTTTCACGGTAGATCCGTCACACGGTGCACCGAAGTATCAGAGTTGTTTTACAGATGCTTTGACAGCCACATTAGTTATAGGCCTCCTCTATATTGCACCATTAGGCTCGCTAATGTGAAGTGTGTATGTTTAATACCATCCCTGCTGCCGATGTTTACGCAACCTTATTTATTGCTTACTGGACTTAATGTATCGTTGATGCTCAGGTAATCAGAGAAATCCACATTTTGCTCCTAATGAAAAAGCGTTTGAGTCTGCGTTTGTATTTATTCCTCACTTAGGAGTCTTCAAAGCCAAGTCCACTTTCTATTTACTCGACTTGTTTGGTGCCGGAGGATTTGCATGATTTATTTCACGAGGAATTAAAACTGGATAAGAGCATGAAATGAAGCACTGCAGTCCTTGAGAAACATCTTACCTTGCACCGCTTGTCAAAACATACACCATTTAGAAAAAAAAAAGACTTAATCCTTCATCCATCTCTTAAGTACTGCGAGGATGAAAATATCCCTATAAAAGCTGTTTCCCACCAGTGCGATGCAAACCTGTAGTGCAGCAATACGGAAAATCTGGGGCCTGGGGAGTGTTGGTGTTTACGCTGCTAGCGCAGGAGCTTTGGACCAGGATGAGCCAGGGCTAGCTGGTTAGCATGCTAACTTCTGTAGACATCTCTGCAACAGAACAGACATCATAAGGTCATTTTAGTACAATTTTGAATGTTTTAAACTGAAATCCCATACACATCCTCATTTAGCCCTTATTCTACTGAATGGTGTATATGTATGGTAATTTTTCCATAATGTATCGGAGCTCTAGTTCTGCTCTTACCCTCTATAACTAACTCCTATCCAGGCCAGGAGCTGATGAGAGCTGATCCCCAGAGGTTGTTTTCACTGTTAATGAGTGATCTCTCTATTGATTTCTCTGATATTCTTATGTACCCCCGCTTGCTCCGACAACAGAGGCTTTGTTCTGGGATTGAACGGGGGCCGTGAGAATGATGAGAATGTGAAGGTAAATCCACCCGGAAGGATATTTGTGTGAATGTGTTTACTGCCCCCTCGCAATCAGTAAGAATGTGTCTGAGTTGTGAGTGTGGGTTTGTGCGCTCGTGAGTGCGCAGATGTGTGTGACATTAGTATGTATTGCAACGTGTCCAGGACTTGCAGAGGCCGACTCTCACAGTGCACATTAATAGGGTAGTTGTGGAGATGGGATCCTCTCTCTTGTTGCATATTACACATGCAATTATACCTCTGGCCTCCCAATGTGCCATCGCTGTTATCAGGTGGAAACAGACTCTCCTCCATGCAGCCTGTGCGTGCCCGCGAGAGAGCAAATAGTCAGGCGTGAATTTTAACATTTATTGCACGTGGGCTCCAGTCTCTCCAGCTGATAACGCATCGAGTCAAACACTTTCCCTTTTCCGACCTGTTTTTTTCTCTCATTTTCCTGCAGAACCAAGCGGAGGCGCACTACAAGGGCCACAAGCACGCCCGGAAGCTCAAAGCCATGGAGGCCCAGAAGAACCGGCAGCGACGAGCCGGGGAGGCCTCGTCCACGGGGAGGGAGAGGGACCGAGACAGAGATCGCGATCGTGAACGAGATCGGGACCGGAGCAAGACGTCCACATCTGAGGCAGCTCTTCCTGCGCTCATGGATACGAACTTAGTGGAGGGAACAAGTATGTTAACAGACAGAGAGAGGAAAAGCTCTATCATACTTTGGTTCCCCCTTCTGCTCCATTTCATCCTTCTAAACCCTCTCCACCACTCTTCACCTCTTCTCCAGCTGCCATCATCCTCCTCCATATCATCTCTCTTATCCCTTTCCCTCTGCTCTGCTGTGATACACTCTGAGATTACATCTCCTGTACACCTTATCCTTCACCATCTCGCCCTCCTATCCCCTCTGTGTTTCTGTGCATTGAAACCGCAGCAATTTAAACCCACTCAACCCCCCACCCCCCAAACATACGTCTTTGCCATGGCTCTCTGTGTCTGTACTTTCTGATAGATGGAGGGCTCTGAAGCAGTGGGATTGTGGGATGTCTGTGAGCAAGAGATGTTGTGTAAATAAAGGGGCCGGCTGAGAAAGATCGTAGGCACACTGGGGTCGTTTTTCACCTCCTTTGCCTCTTAATATCCAGCGTTTGACCTCCCCTTCACTCCCTCGCTCGCTCAGATCTATCTCGGTAAGATAGCGACGGTAGTTGTAGAACCAGAATTGGTGTATTTGTGCGGCATGGCAAGAACAACACATCGCTGGGTGAGTTGAGAGGGAGCAAAAGAGTGGCGAGAGTTTTCATTCGAGGGGCAGTCAAAGGCACTGATCTTGTTTTACAAAGAGTTAAAATGTTTTTGCATTGGTGGTATAAATCTAGACATTTTAACTCTTCATAAGAGTGCGTTGGTTTTCTTTCAGCACAATATGGATGTTGACTTTTCCACATGACACGGCCGCAGCTTCGGCTCAGAGAGCATAAATTGTTCCAGTGGCACTTTGACTGCGGAGTGAGCCCATTACCTTCTCGTGTTGCACTCGTCTGGGTCCACGCTTTTCATTTATACATCCAAGGTGATGTTGGTGGAGCAGCGGTAGAGCCGTTTTCCCCTCTCTCACCGCTCTACCTTCCTCCTTCATCCTCTCCCCCGCCCCCGGAGAAGATCGCTATCTGAGCAGAATTTCAAAATGCGCTTGGATGCTCAATGGAATATTAGAGAAGAGATATGAAGGTACTGAGAGAAGAGGGAGACAGTTTGTACTCCTCATAGACATGCTCCCGTGCACGTGGATACACACAGACATCCGCATTTCGTTTTTTTTTTTTTTTTTTGCCTTGAGCACTAAGAGTCTCCTTCAGAAAGGAGAAAGTGGACAAAAGACTGGGAGCCTGATAACGCTCTCATCAAATCTCATTTTAATATTCCGCTGTTGCAAAGGAGAGCTCTGAAAGAGGGAAGCAGCAGTGGGGACGAAACAAGATGATGAGTGGAAAATGAGAGATAAGATGAAATGAATGAAGGAGACAGAGAGAGAGAGAGAGACAGACAGGGAGAATAGGCACGGAGGGAAGGGGGGGTCAGTGGAGAGAGAAAGTAGATAAGTCAGAGCTAGTTTTTATGCTGTGAATAATTTTACAGTTCCAGGGCAATTTTGTGAGGAGGAACACTCTTTTAATAAGCCCAATTGTGTGATTGGCCTAATGTGAAATTGAAATGCAGCAGTGCGAGCCAGTGGTGGCATGCACCACAATGCCAACCTGTAATGGAATAGCGCTCCAAATTAACACTCTATGAAATGAGTTATGTCTGCCATGAAACTGGAGGCTGGTGGGGAGCTGTCTGAGGGTAATGCCCACATTGTCTGCCATCAGGAACCAATAACACACCTGTCGGCTGCTCCTCTAAGCAGTCAGTCTGGCTCAGAATAAACAGACTCCCGGCCCACAAGGTCAGTCTCCTCGGCTCTGTTAAAATAATGCACGTTTAGACGCAGGAGGCCACAGCCATTTATATACCACCTTTTGACTTTCAGCGGCTGGATGGCGTTCAAAGTGCACTTTTTCCGAGGTAAACAAGAACAAACGATGAGTTACAATATTGCTTTCCAAGTGTATTTGGGCAAGTGCCACAGTGGACCAGGCCAGTTAATTAAATTTAGGCTTTGTCACAACATAGATAAGGATATGTTATGTCTGAAAAAACAACTAGGTCTCTGTTTTATATTTTGTTGAGGTGTGTAAATGTTTCAGACAGTGTTCAAACCAGAGAAATCCACAAGTTTGCTCAAGGTAACCAAGCATTTTATTTGGTTAGCCAGTCGCTTCCTTTTGGGATGGGGAGGTCGGTGAATGAGACTCAACTTAATGCTCAACATTACCTCACCTTTGAACATTTGTGTGGTCATACGCAGTGTTTATCCGCCCAAAACAGCCTGATAACCTCACTGTCCATTAGCCATAAGCTAACATTAGCAAGCAACAGCATAAACCAATCCAGCACTCACAAGAGACTCTGGTTCTCTCTCTTCTTTTCCCTTCCCCTCTCTGTAATGTTGCGTTCATGAAGTAAAGCACATTTTACCCCCTCCAGCTCCAGTCGGCAGTCATCATAACAGAACATAAACACCCGACAGTGGAGGTCACCTCTGCAGATCTCTTCTGCAGTTAGGTTGATAAATAGGATTGAAGACAAATCCAGTTTTTTTTCCCCATAAGGTAAAAAGTAACCTCTGAGCAGAGTCCGATTTGACTCTGGGTGTTTATTCCTCCAGAAGGTCCGGCTCTGCACCTGACTTTCTATCCAGCTCTCGAAAAACACTCTTCAAATGCCTTTTGTTTTGTTTTGATAGAGAGCCCCCTAGTGGCAGAAGTTACATATTGCACATTTAAGAGAATCAGCGGAGCAATAACATTATTAACATTAATAATAACTGTGATAGCAATATGGGGGGCAGAGCCAGATCCAAATGCGGGACCTTAAACTGCCAACATAACCTCTACACCAATGGGAATGTCCAACAGATTGTCAGTTAAACTATATTTAGACTGTTCTCCACAGAGACATATTAGGATCAGTCATTTCGGCAAATATTCACAAACAACATATGTTTGTGTTCATGCCGCAAAGCCCTCTGGAAACCTTATGACCCTCGTCCTTCAGGAGTCCACAGAGAGAGAGAGGCAGTTGGGGTGGATGGATCATGGCCCATAAAATGTCATATTCTTCCCGTTTCCCACTGACTGTCGCCATTTTAATGAGGCAGTAACTTTAGCCCAAACCCTGATGCTTCCTAACCTGACTCGCCAGATGGTTTGTTACACAGCACTATTGGGGAAGTCGTCCTTGGAAAGTGTTTGTAAAAGGGCCGAAACTCTCGAAGAATACTTGGCAGGGGATTGGACGAACCATCTGTCCATCACAGGCTACATTCAACCAATCACATCGACAATAGGAGAACGCTACCAACAGCGGAGCCAGTTGGCAAATCAAACTCTCGGCAATGCCAGTTGGGAGAATGAAAACACGTTTTCCATTGAGGAAAAACTTCAGTGCAGTTCCTCATAGGATGCTGATTGGTCCAAACCACTGTGATTTGGCCACGAGCGCATATATTCAAGCCTGGCAAGATGGATTTGCGAGAGCACATGATCACGTAATGTTGTGAATCCAGATAACATGTTGCCCTAACCATAACAAAGTCAATTTTGGATCTAAACCTAACCAAACTTCAGCCATAGCAGTGTAACTTCAGAACGTGATTTTGCTTTTTGATCCTAAATTCTGTCACATTACAGTAAAACTTTCCAACATGTTTCTAGACCATACCTTACTTTCTACAGGTATTCGTATTCATTCAAGGTACCACAACCATTTGTAAGTACAGGAGGGAGTCGGGGGAGAGCAGAGACGACGTTTTCAATCTTACAAAGGGACTAATCGATGCTTATAAACCATGTCCCAGACTTACAAAGGAGGGAGTGAGCACACAGTGAGTGAGTGAGTTAGAGAGCAGCCGGCAGGTGCCCAGAGACAGAGGGTCTGCATCAGTTGTGACAAGCATCAATCAAACCTCAGCTTTGATTGACTCCACTCTTTGCTGGGACTCTGTCTGTCACCACGGTAATGATGATTTAAAGCAAAGACATTTCCTCCGGGGAATGTGTTTATGTTCTGAGGCTGCCGTGGATCACAGCTCACCTGCTACACCGAGCGCTCGGTGTCTGTATGTGTATGCAGGCATGTGCATAATGAGCCCAGTATTCATATTCATCTGCTGTTAAGCTGTGATTAAAGTTCTCAGCCGATCAATCGGCTGAATTGAGATCTCTTCAGATGTGTTTACACTCCAAAAGCCTGTCACATTTGATTGGACTGTTTAAGTGTGGATTAAATTCTTTTCATGTTAAAGAAAACTGACGATTGCCAGCATAACATTGATCCGAATATCTATAATCTGCTGCTGTGTTGTTCTTGTCCACAGAGGCCCTGCTGGTGCTGCCAATACGCTGGCCTTTGGTGTGACAGTTTGCCAATTTTGGTGGCAGTTTCTCTCATTATGTAGATGGTCAGAGAGCAAGCGGGTGACAAGGAGACATAAAGATACTTTTTAGTGAAGAGGACAGACGAGACTTTTATCAGAGATTAATTTTTTTATCAGTTTTACAGGACTTTTGATCCCAGTGTGCAGCAAAATAAACAGCTCTTTTCTCCGCCTCCCATCAGGGCTGCAACTACGATTATTTACTTAATCAATCTGCGGGTTATTTTTATCAAGCAATTATTTTTCAGTCTGCAAAAATGCCTGAACTGCCACCCACCATCACCAATTTCTCAGCGGTGTCATCTTAAAATTGATTGTTTTGTTCAAACAACAATCAAAAACCAAATGATTAAATTTACAATAATATTTAAGAGAACAAAGCAGCAAAGCCTCGCATCTTGGAAGCCAGAACCTGTGGAAGCCCATTTCTGCCAGGAAAAGAAACAATTACATGAAAAGTTAGTCATAATAAAAATAAAAACAAATACTCAAATCAGACATTAAGTCAGAAGTAGATATTTTTATCATGACCAAAACCATTTCTAAATCAGCGTTAGCTACTGTTGCTGTCTGTTAGCGGAGAGGGGCACTGAGGTCGCAGAAAAATCCAACACAAGTTCTTCACAAAGAAATCCACAGTCCAGCAAAATTAAGCAACTTAAAGAAATTGTCCACAGGCTTGTAAAGGCAACCAAAGGAGATGGGGGAATTTTTCATATCAGGTTCAAAAAGTCATTATTACATGTAAATTGATCTAACTCGTTACCCCTTTAAGCCTTTTTAAAAATGAGAGATACCTTATGTCAGTGGAGAAATGAATCTTGGCTGGATGAGGTCCTACATGATGTGAGTCTTTGGATTTAAGAGGGCTTTGATTCCCAGCAGCACTCCATGTTTCCTCCGTAAGGTTCCTGCTAAATCCATTGATCAGTATCACTCCCCTCCAGAGGCTTCTCAGGTGGCCCCGTCTCTCACATAAGCTCGGGATCGTACCTACCGCCGCCCCCCCCCCCCACAGAGGAGCTCAAATCCCTCTGGGGTCACTCTCATTACAGCGAGGCGGCTGCCTAATCTTGCTCCTATATAGGTTCTTTTTCTTTAGCGGGAATGGGAGAGGAAGACCCTTATCTCGAATGATGAATTTACTCTGCGACGTAAAAGGGAAAATCAATGGGGCACAGTTTCATTGTGGAGGGTTGTGTGCGTGTGTTGTGTGTGTGTGTGTGCACCAAATGAAATGGAGATATTCAGCGAGCGTAGCGCACAGCGCTCTGGGGTGAAGTGTGCGACTCCCCCGGGAGAACAAAGGGGTGAAGGGGAGACGTGTAATGGAACTCCAGTGACTTATCGGCCGGGCCCGGCAGTCAATGGGTTTGTTTATATTGACTGAGACTCCAGGTCCACTTGATATTTGAATAGTGAGGGAGAGCGAAGGAGAAGGAAGGAAGGGAGGAAGGAGGAAGGAGGAAGGAGGCTGATGGCATTTAGTCGCCTAAACCAATGCTAATCTAGTCGGTTCCACATGGCTTTAAACAAAGGCAGATACTATATCAGAAAATGCCACAAAGCAAGCGGTTGAAAAGCGCTTTTAATGTGGGCTCAAATGTTGCATTAAAAGAGAAATGGTTATTTGGAGATTTATTCAAGCGACTTTTTATTCGCACTCAAAAAGTTAATCAAAAGAGTGTTTTGTTGTTTAAACATGCAAGATGATTTTTCTCGCTGGCTCATTGATTTTTTCAGAAATGAAGCTTGGGATTATATTAACCGCAATGGAAAAGCTTATAATCAGCCAGTTATTTTAAAAATGTTCTCAACTTCACACTTAGTGTTTTAAAACTTCAATTAATGACTCAACAAAAAGCAATGATAAGGAAACGAAGGAGCCTTTGAACAACTCTGAGGCCTCTTACACGTGTCACGTATTCTGTATTTATATATTATACATATTATATGTGTAGAAATAAAATAACTGCATCTGTCAAAATGAACAGACATTGTTTCCCCAAAACACTGACTTTATGTAATTCAATTACATGTGTTAGATGCAAAGTATATATTTTAATGCCAAGTATTATTTTGAGTTTATTTGAATAAATTAAATAACTTCTCAAATTAAGTTGATGCAGTTGTTCAAGTGTTATACATAAAACTAAGGTATTACATACAGATAACTGCAGCAAGCAACTTTTTGCCTCTTTAAAACCCACACCCACAGTTAACAAGTAGCAGGTGAATATAGTGGAGTATTTAGCATCCAAACAGCCAGTGTTTTCCCGCAGGGCTTGGTAGCGACCGGTTTGCTGATGTTGTGTTTATTTCTACCTCTTTATGCAGCTCTTCAGTCTGATCTAGAGCAAACCAACCTGGAGGCGAAGCTGGAGGAGAGTCCCAGGAGCTCAGTTATGCTGACACCAGTATCCGAGGTTTCCTCAGTGGAGCTGGTCACCCTCTCCCCTCCTCAGATTTCACCTTCCTCACAGCTCTCAGAGACTGCCTCAGACACTAGTGCCCCCGAGGTCCCAGAGGCCGCCGACGCCGCCGAGGCCGCAGGCCCGACCACCGAGACGTGCAGCCATGCAGACGAGTCCAGCACAAATGGGGAGCCACGTACAGATGACGAGAAGGACCCCAAGAAGAGCAAGGCTCACCTCCACTGTCCTGTCTGTAAAGTCACAGTCAACTCCGTCTCTCAACTGGAAGCACATAACAGCGGTAACAAGACTTTTCTAGGAAGGAATTTGCATTTGAAACTGATCTTTAGTTGTATTTGATTTGGACCACAACAAACATGCCACTTCACTTCTCTCTCCACCAGGTACAAAGCACAAACTGATGCTGGAGGGTCACAGCGTTCTGCCTCGACGCAGGGGGAAAGTAGTGGCAGCTCGCGCCGGCTGCAAGAGCAAGCGGCTGGGCAGCAAAGGCAGTGTCGGGGTGCCCAGCAAGAACTATCAGTGTGAAGTGTGTGAGATCTTTGTGAACTCTGAGACCCAGCTTAGCCAGGTAAGAAACATTAATATTTCTGTTCTATTGCATTTATACGTATAGTTCACCTGTCTGCCATTGTAATAGAAAGATTTTGAGATTTCCCAATTTTTAGAGAGTTGGTACAAATGAATGAACGTGGAGTTATTCTTCTCATGTCAGCGCGGACAACCCGACTAGCCATGCTCAAATCCCGCTGGCTCACAGAACATTGTATCAGACTGTGAGTAAAGTCAATAAATCAAACCGTATTAGGTGGATGGCTGGGAATGGCTCGATACCGGTCGGGTTGGATTGAAATCTATCTTGAAGTGGCGGAAACTTTTAGCCTCGTGAAATGCATCAGAACTTTGTGGTTGTGAAGTATCGGAGTAAGAGGACAAAATCACATTCTGGGTCTTCACTATCATTCTTGTGCTGTACGAAATGAAAGATGAGGAGGGAAGCAACCTAGTCCTAAGTGAGAGTGCTTCTAACAGCCTAGTATTTTCTTCAAAAAGATCGTAGAAGTACTGTCAACTCTGCAGAAATCAGCACTCGAGCCAAATCACATCGGCTAGCGGAGAAAATATTGCATATAATTACCTCACCTCCATAGGCAGATGATGTGGCCACAGAATTAATTAAAAAACAGAACTTCCTGCACATAGTCTGTAATTACCTGGCACATCAAAAGGCTGATATCAGACACTGAACTGAGACCAGACTGACCTCTAATGTTGCAATTACAAAAGCCATCACAAACGATGTATATTAAAATGCTAAATATGAATGATGAGTTATTCAAGAGACCATTTTAACATAACCTTGACGGAGGAATGGCTTAAATCAAAGCGGCAGTTTCATTTACAGCCACATGAATGAAGCCATTGAAAGCAGGCTGTGAGTGCAGGGTACATTTAAGCGGCAGCTATTTCTCCACATTAGACAGATATCATCCGATGCTGTAACTAACTGCCGAGCTCTTCAGTGAGCAGGCGTTTATTTACCACTCATAATTGCAAAGCTACTGTGTTTAATTTGCTGGCTACGTTGGCATCAAACCAGTTTGAGGAAGTAATTTCTCCCCTTTTTTGATGTTCATTAAGTGCTACATCTGAGCGAAGGGATTGTCTTGGAAAAAGGCGCCTATGGTGGAGTGGAATGTGGAAAAGATACGGGATATGTTGGCATGAGTGAGCACCCGGGCTGCTTTAACTTTAAATGCATTCCACCAGGCTTATATAAACATCCCCTATCCCAGGAGGACATAAGCCTGTTAGTACTGCAGCCAGAGGAGGACAGAGTGTGGCTGCGGTGGGAAGTAATGTGATGTAATTTCTGTGCACTTCAGTCAAACTCAATATGTATCCATTATTAATTCAGCAGATAAAATTCTGAAGTCGTTCCGCTGTGGTACAACAGATGTTTGTTAGCCCGCTGATGGTACTTCTGCTCGTCTTCCGCAGCACATGAATAGCAGAAGGCACAAGGATAGGCTGGCCGGAAAACCACCCAAACCCAAATTTACCCCCCACAGCAAGAGCCAGCCAAGCTCCAGCTTAGCGGTAAGTCTCGGCGTAAAGACACGGACAAACAAAACACTGTCACGCGAATATGCGCGCATGCACGCACACTCGAGGAAGACAAACAGCACATAATTGCCTTTCTCTCACTGCAGATATGCTTGAACATGCTGTACACACACGTGCCAAAACCGGGAGTAAATTCAGCCTCGCTCGTAAGCTAATGCATTTTTAAACACCAGATTTAATTTATCTGCGTTTGAGTTAACTGATTTGACCCCGGCCCCCGACAGACAAACACACAGATCTCATTACGCTGCGCTCGGGGGCTCCTGTGTCTTGGTGAGGCAGCATGCTAGTGTGCCTGTACTGTCATAGAGGTTAAGCACACTGTTGTACTCAGTGAGTCCCCTATACCCCTGAGACAGGTCGAAAATAGTCCTGCTCTCTCCCCACTGACCAGCTCTGACAACAGCAGCCTGAATCAGCACTCCAGATTAATCACTTCTCTGCTCCTGTCATATACACACCTCCCCATCTCTCCTTCTCCCCTCACTCCTCCACCTCCTCCTCCTCTTCCTCCTCCTCCACCCTACAGAACGTGAGATGGAGTGGCTATGCAGGCGTGGCTGTGTCTGCCATGAAGAAAGCGTTCAGCCAGTACAATCTCACCTCCCTCTCCTCGCAGGTCAGTGGCAGGAGAGGCCGAGTCTGGGGTTGGATTGGAGGGCGAGGGCTTCAGATGGCTGAACTTCAGGCCTGGCCACGGGGCAGGGGACTGAGCAGAGATAATGAAGAAATCATTGATTTTTATTTTCTTGTTGTTTTACATGAGGTGCTGCTCATTTTACACGCAGGTGGTGATGCCAAGAGAGTTGTGAAGTGGGAGGAGGTGTTTCAGGTGCTCCTGGTTTCTGGAGGAAAGAATCTGATGAATATTCTCACAGAAAACATTTTGTGACTCACAGTTGAAGCACTTCTACGGCTTTGATGGGCATGCAACTCTAACTGCTTTTTAAATAAACAGTCGAAGGTGCTAGTTTGGAGAAAAAAGGGATTTCAAGGGACAAATCCAATCAAAGGGCTTAAAATTCTGCTATATATATAAAATATTAAAACAACCGACAGCACAATTCACTCTTGGATTCTTCTCTGTTTCAGTGCATGACACACACACCGCCTCCACCTCTCTGCTTTCACATTTCCTGTCTGCCTGTGCCTCTCACCATCTAATGAAGGAAATGAAACATCTCTTTTTTTTTCTTTCTTTCTTTTTTAATTAATGCGGCAACATTTTTTTTTTAAATTGCTCTGATTTGTTCCTCTAACTGGCTCCTTCTCTGTAAGTTGCAGCTGGGGCTCATCAGTGTTGTAGTTTGTACATAAAGGAATGAAAATAAGTACTTTACTTAAGTACAATTTTGAGGCACTTGTACTTAACTGAAGTCGCTTCATACTTTTAAGAGGAAAATACTTTTACATTATTTATTTTATAGATTTTTTACTCTGCTACAGTACATGTGATAACTTAAATTACTTTGGAGACTGCATGCTGTGTCACAGCCAAAGTGGTGCATCTTTAAATGTAATTATTTTACTGGCAAAAGGATAAAAAAAAAATAAAAAAAATCAATTATTCTTTCCGTATAACTTTTGGGTACTTTTTAGAAACTGAGTTTTTAGAGGTGATGCACAAAACGTGATTTTTCAGAAACAAACTTGAATTAATTATTAGCTGAGAGTCATGACATGAACTCATAAATTATTCTGGAGGATCCCATGTTTCTTTGTTCAGTGATATTAAAGCTGCTAACTTCCTGTCTGTGTTGCTGTTAGCAATCCCCTCCATGAATGGGGGAGGAGAGACGAGTTACTGAGCAAACACTCTATAACAGTGATTACAGTTGGTATATAGAGCGATTTAACACTTATTTTAGTGTTATAAAGCTCACAGCATCTTTAAGGAAGAGGACTAAAGAACAATTTTAAATGGGAACACAGAAAGGGAAAAAACACTTTGCTTCCACTTCACAACTCTCTGGACGGACATTAGCTTAGTCAGTTGATCCTTAGTTAGTTTGTAGAAATCTGTGGGAAATGTAATTTAAAATATTTTGAATCATCCACAGGAATATGTAGCATCTTAAGAAAACGTCTGGTGCATGATTCCCCTCTTAGACCTCTTTGTCATGGAATTATTTTGTTTGTTAAAAGTTTCCTAAAAGAGAGGTCTTCACCTTTTCTGTATCAAATACTTGACCCCCTGCAGGCTTGAAAAACTTTGCTCATTTGCAGAAGACAGCAGCTGTAGTCGGTCTCAACAGTGAGGTTGGATTAAAATGGCTGCCCTGAGCCTCAGCGAGATGAACATATTAAAACATTCATAAAAACTATTGCAACAAAGTCTCCTCTCACCAGCATGATTCAAACAATTGTTGCTTTGCTAAAAAAAAAAAAAAGCTTAATATGCTACAAGGGAGCAGTAGTGTCCGTGTTTGCAAGTGCTGTATTCATCAATGTCGAAAACTATTACCACCATCGCTTCAGAGTTTATGACCTCTGCTGTTCTCTATGAAAGAGTAAAATAAATGTTTTTAAATCCAACTTTCAAGTCTACAAGGGAGAGTATTTGATAAAAAGGGGATTTTGGTTTCATTTCATACATTCAACATAGCAAATCGCATCTAATGTCCATTCATTTATTTCATGGTCACTGAGTTAAGTGTTTCGAAAAAGATCGCAACCAACCTTTTAATATCCAAGAGCTTTAAAGTAAATGGCTGCCATTTAAGCCTTGTCTTACAAAGGGTGGGTCCATACTGTAGTTACTGCATCAACCTACTATGTGGATCTGATGAGTGTTCATGCAACAAACTCTCGTGAGATACAGTAAGAGTGAATTGCTCTATAATAATAGTGAATGAGTTTGGGAAGCATGTTTCCCAGTACAGGTGCTCTGCCTTCACTGTGTTCTTCTCTCACTTCTCACTCTTCCCCCTCCTGTCTTCTCCAGACCAAGCTGGCCTTGCAGAAGCAGCTGACCAAGAGCTTGACAACTGGCTTCCTGCCCAGCCCCCTCACCCCGCCAACCCTGTGCACAGTGGCAACTAACCCGCTGGCTCTGCGCCACCCAGTGGGCACCACCACCTTCATCCAGACCCCCTTCCTGGGCCCTGCACTGTTTCGGCCTGCTCCGGGGCCGCTGCGGGCCACACACACACCCATCATCTTCTCCCCCTACTAAAGACTTGACCCACTTCTCATTTGAGCTCCACCCGTGTCCCTTTACCAAACCCCAGGCCCTCCTCTAGTGTGACCCACATAACAAAGGCCACACGCAAACTATGCAGCCCGCCTGACTTACGATGGAAAGAGTGCACAAGTCCTGATGCTCAGGAGGCCGTTAGGCCTGAGAGCTGTTCCTATCATAAAGGCCAAGATCTCCCATCATGCCTTCTTTCTGCTCCTCTTATCATGACCTAAGGAGGAGGACAGGCCTCCAGACAGTGACTGGTGCACAGAGGCCACTTCTATAGCCATTTCATGGGTCAACGTGGTTTGGATTCTGATATTATTGTGTAATTTATTAGAGAACAAATATAGACAAGTCTAGATGTATGTTTAGTGTGGTTGCCACAAAATAAGGTCCCTTTACTTGATGCTCTTTTAAAAACGTTTTTAACTTATTGGTTTGGGGGTTTTATGAAAGGCGAGAAGATCACAGTTCATTAAAGCAGCTGAACCCGAGTCATCCTCCTGTATGACTGGACCAGCCAGTGTCAACAAGCTTAGAGGATCATCTAAGGCCAAATCCATCTTGGATATGGCAATTATCAAACAACTGTCTGTCTGTACGAATTAAAACATTTGAAGGGTACACGTGGGTGGTATATGAAGCTCTAAATACATACTGATTGTCCATGTTTAAACCCTATAGCACCATTTTGCACCTCCAGCCCTCTCCCAAACACGGTTTCCCCGAGCCCTAAACTCGTATAATCAACACATTTCTTTCTCTCTGAGTCAGAGCCACAGTCAGAGCCCTCCACATTTATTTTCCTCCCCTGTATCCCCAGGATTAAGCACTCATTAAGGTCCAGAAAAGGTCAGCTTGTCAACTTGACTTTGTTTCAATTTGCAAATCTGTCTTCGGAATGATTTTCTTTGCTCCAGTGCATCATTCACGCAAATGCAGCTCGAACATTATGTTCTCACCGAGCTAGCGGCATGAAACATTCTTACAGCTATGGATGCCGTTATATCTTTCCCCTCTTTTTTCTTCCCCTTCCTCCTTCACCCCGCTGTCGTCAGCTCGCCGTTGCTCTCAATTTTCCTTGCCGTTATCTCTGCATGAGATGATGATGAAGAAGAAGAGGGAACCCCCCCCCAGAACACATGCGCACACAATCACACAAATAACGCCAACACGATGGATAACTTGAAGACGTGGTGGGATTCAGAGCTCAGTGAAAAGTTTGGATGACAGTGGGTGGGGAGGCTGCTCAGCCAGTACTTGATTGACATCCTTTTGCAGTGTCTGCACACAGCGTGGGAGGGAACAAAAGCACAGTGCCATGGCAACCACATTAAAAGCACCTTAAAACTGATTTACTTACAAAAGCAATGAAAATTGTGTTGATATTCACCTCTTTTTTTATTATTATTTTGCTCTAGGTGTATGTTTTTACAATCCCATGTCAATTTCAGTGAGAATTCTGCTCGTAAAAAAAAACAAACAAAAAAAACAATCAGGTGAGATCGATCGTGTCTCACATTTAAAGCAATACATTCAGTATGTTTATGTTTATGATGTGTTTTCAGTGTGTCGATGGCTTTATCTATTCTATACTGTACACACGTGTAACAATGTATCATGTACTCCAACACAGCCAAGGGCCGACTCTGAGTTGTCAGCTCAGAGTCATGTTGAAACGCGGGCTTGTCCTCATGGTGCTGCCCTTGATGCTCGACGCTCATGGTCAGTCTCCACATGCTGTGACTCTGGGCTGAGCCGTTTTTTCCATTTATAGCTGCTCTTGCGCTGCGGAGAGGGGGCTTCAGCGCCGCGTGACATTGCTGTTTCGCTTGTTAGTGGAGCAGGAGAACTTTTGTACGACTTCCACTGAGCAAAACAACGTTATGTCAGAGATTTTAGGATTTAAATGTCACAAGTGCAACATCGACCGTCATATTGCTGTTCATGCCCGTGTGCTGTACCCCACCCAGGATATCTACTGACACCCTCCCTCTGCCTACATGGACTGTCGGCGAGGTCTCGTAAGGACTTGGAGCGTTACACATCATCCTTCCTTCAACAAAACAAATCATGTTCTCTTACATTACAGTCATGGAGCGAGTCCTATGCATTTCTCATTGTGCAATATGTATAGTTGTCTGTGATTCAGCAGTGCCATCTGTCGTGAAAACCCTGTAATTGCCATCCAGTGCTAGTGCTTCTACAAACGATCATGTGTACATTTCTGTTTAAGGACCCCCAAGTCTCTCTGGGTAAGCGAAGCCACCGGGTCTCCCCGCCATACCGATGTGATTCTCCCCAGTCGCACTACTCAGTGAACCAGCCAGCCTTTAATCTTCACTGTTTGTTCGTTTCTATCGCTCAGTGGGAACTCTGACCTAAAGAACTGAAACTTTCTTAAAATAACAAAATCTAGAGAAGGCAAATTATATGTAGAAACCATAGAGTAACTATAGAGATTTTATCAGAGTTGCTATTGTTATCTGTATCATAAAGAACTGCTATCATAGAAGAGAGTAGGTTATGTTATTGTAGGCTCTGTGCAGCATACAGGGGCAGGAGAACAATGCTTTTCTTTCTTTTCTTTCTTTGTTTATTTACGTGGTTTTACGACATGTTTTTTTAAAGTACAAGAGAAAATGTTTCAAACAAACTCTTGTTTGAGTGAGCTTTTTTTTTTTCCTCCTTGTTGACGGTGACTCAATTATTGATGTAATTCAAGGCCTTTTTTTAGACAATATCCTCTAAAGTCACATTAGACAGGCCTTCTCAGGGGTGACAGGTTGAGCAAATGCTAACATGACCATCCATTCAGGGTATCCCTCCATAGCTCTAGAGAGCAGGAAACACTGTACGCATGGATGGATTGAAAAAAATAAATCTTACAGTGCTGTACCATAGAGAGGACAAGTGATGGATTTTGGAAAATAAAGCTTTTAGAACTTGTAAAAAAAAAAAAATGTTTTTAGTGACTATGAGTGTGTGTGTGTGTGTGTGTGTGTGTGTGTGTGTGTGTGTGTGTTTCCTGCGTCAGAAGAAGAAGGCAGCGTTTTCCACTGAGACTGATATTTGAACAATAACAATATGTGTGTGGGCGTGTTAAAAAAAAAAAGACTCAGGCAGATGATTGCTAATGAATAAACAGTGACAAGATGAATGCTCAGATTTGCAAAGATGCTCCAAATTGTGCTCTGATTGAATTATGTTTGCCACAGAGGAAAAAAAAGAAAACGCACAAATCATTTCAAAACTACTCATTATTAATCAGATAATCAAAAACTGAGTCAGGAAATAGCCACATAAAAACAAAAAAGATCCTGGTTTTGCAGGTGCAGACTGGCTTCCCTGAAAAGTCTGCAACACCCTCATGGCATCTGTTCACGTGGCAACCCGCAGCTACTCATTTTCTAGCCATTTTTAGGAAACAACTTGTGACAGCAGGACTGGTGTGTAGCCAAGATACGACGGTGAGAGCTAATGGAAACAAGTTAAAGCCACTGGGTCCGAGCTCTGTCGCATCTGTGGTACACAGAGAAGTGGAAGAACAATACATCCGAGTGGCTGATGTGGTTTAATCTCCTTTATCTGCAGATGATTCTTCACAGATGGCCGTTTGGATTGGCTCAAAAAGATTTGGTATTGAATAATGAATTTTCCTCAATTGTTCAACATGTGCTCATGACACAGCGTTGCTTGTCTCTGCTGTGTCGAGTCATCCCTACAGCCAACCAAGAGTAGCGTCCTCATATGTGAACAACTGTGACTTTAGCTCAGTTAGTATTAATTTTTCAGATTTTTTGTGTGTTTGAAGGAGAGCCCTTGGATTATTTATCGATGTCCTCTACACCTCAGGCCGCCACACCAGCCCGCCCTTTGTGGAAACGGCAGATAAGCACAGACATCAAGTCCAGCTCCTCCTGTGGTGCCAATCAAAGCAAAGCCATTGGATCCCCAGCACTTACAAAGCCGGTTTATAGCAGAAGGACGCGATGACCTTGCTAAGCAGCAGTGACACTGGTGTATCCGCTGTATTGATCCAGTATCTTATCTGGCTGCTCTCCATGGAGGACGTGATACCCTTATCTCCTGTGGCAGTGGTCAGCCACTGCTCCTGAACTCGAGAGTCATCCCTTATAAACATAGCTTCAGTGTGTGTGTGTGTTTGTGTGTGGATGTGTGTGTGAAAGCAACTGGGTGGCTGTAAAAGATTAATAAGATGGAGAAGAAAATACACCACATAGACCTAGATATTTTTTTCAGGGTATTTCATATATGTTAGAAAGTTATATCTTCACAAATAGGAATTACATATGTATTGTTAACATGTGTGGCTGCAGCATATATCATATCAAAAATCAAAAATTCAACATAAAGACATTTTTCAAATATGTTATATACCTCCATATATCCAAGATGTTTAATAATCACATATTGCCTTATCGGTAACATAAATGGCAGCAGCACTCTTGATTTATGGGCATATATGTTATATATTACATTTCCATATGGGGTTAAAGTAATTATGTTTAGGATCATGAATGTACAATTAACTGCACAACTGTGTACAGTAATTATCAGGTAAGTATTAACAGACATACTTTTAGGGGGCATTAATAATATGTAATAAACTGACCTTTATACCAAACTAGAAGTAATACTCTAATCAGACACTATACACCCAGAAACCACTTATAATGACCCAGAATATACTCAGACCGTATTATATAATAATATACTCTAATTGGAAACCAAATAGAAGATCTCAATACAGCAGTTCACTATAATGCTGTGATTTAGGTGTATGTTTTATAATTAAGGTATAACTGGTCTGTTTACTGTCATACATTGAGTGCGAGTGTTAAATTATAATCTGCTGTTGACTTTAGCTTCATTTTCCAGCATTACATATTGGATACATGGTAATCTCTAATTAGTGAGTTTAAACATACAGTGCCTAATCATAAATAGTGCCTATGTGTGTTCAATGCTGATATTACAGAGGAATACTGATATCTTTTATTTTGGAAAACCACAACATTAATGAATTATTAAATCTACTGTGTTATTTAATAGAGGTCACTACAGGTCAGCCCAATTTTTTGTGTTAATTTATTGCACAAATTTAGTTTTATTGCAAACATGGATAGATTTTAACATTTGTATGCATACTTCTCATTATTCTTTGGTACCCACAGCTGATAATTAAACTCTTACAGCAGAATTATGGAGGGAAAAAAGTACTGTACCGTTGCTAAGACATTTACAATCACAGTACTCATTACACTGATTACTGTACTGTAAAATACAGAGCTATTAATATCGCTAGTGATGCATTTGAGGTTAAAAGAGCCAGAGAAAGATGAGATGAGGAGACAGAGGGTTGAGTTAGTCAAGCAGTGGAATAAATCAATTTGTTTTTCAGCTTCCACAGCGTCTTCATTTGCTTTTTTATTGAGCCTAAATTGTCCTTTTATTGACTGTTGGGAGACATTGTGTCAACATGTCCCTCTGGATAGCATCAAAGGTGTCAAACCCTTTCATACATCCACGCTGGATGCAAAAACTATAAGAAATAACTAAGATCCGATTTTTGCACGGTTCAAATTGCCTTCAGCGCGACTTATCCCAGATTAAATCACCCTGTGCCTCCAGGACAAATGATCTGTCTCAGAGGCTCGTGGGAAGCCAGTGTGACAACTAGCATTTGACATAACTGATGGCTTAAGAGCAGCTGATATTTCCAAGCCCACAGAGAGTGCCATTTAGACTGTGTGTGTTCACTGCTGTGTGGGATTGTTCTGTTAATCTGATGCTTCATGATGGCAACTGTGAAAAGAGGAGCAGCTTCCAGGGCTGAAGTCTATTTTCTCTTCACAAAACAAAAAAACAAAAAAAACAAAACAAGAGGAGGACACAATGTTATCTATTTTATGAGTCCTCTGGGAGAGCTGGATGCTCAGCTGCAGTTGTGAGACGCGCTGTCATGCAACGGTAAAAGAGTCTTACTGGTAGCAACACAAGGGCATCACCTTGTTAGCCTGTGACTGTGTCTAGCAAGTGTGAATTTCTCTTTTGTGGTCAGCGTAGTCTGAAGGAAGAGGAAGGTTCATAAATCACACAGGCGAGTGACAAATCGATGCCTCACTCTTGCACGCCCGTAGTGTGTATTTCACATTTTGTGTTGTGGATCTAATGTGGGTCACTGCAGAAACGGAGCCATTACACAGAAAGACTTCGACAACCTACAGGAGCCTCTCTCTGTCAGAACTTGGAGAGATAAAATGAACTCCACTGTGTGCATAAAGTCCAAATGTGTGATACAATAACTGGGTAACATCAGCGCGGTGGCTCAGTTCTAGTCATTAAAAAGAACAAGATTGAAATGAGATGGTACATGATAGCACCCCGTGGGGAAACTAAGGTGAGTGTAATATCATTTCATAAATGTTCCACTTGAGGTTTTCTCATTATCTTGCATTAACCTCTCCAGTCAACACGCCCGTATGGAACCAGCATATAATTTCCTCTGCAGAAACATCTCTGACCTTGTCAGACTGCCACTCTTTTTACTCCCAAACTGGTTTATAGGAAGCCACTGCACAAATTTGACTTTTTTGACGGATACAGAATGCCGAAATAATTGATGTTCTAGTAACTCCTTTTTTAAAATAACCTAAACAACAAAACTACCTCAATTTTACAGAACTCCACTGATGGTTTGGTGTCAGTTCACGAGTGTAAAAAAGCATGTAATCAGTCGTCGGCATATATTGTACCCCAGCATTTCCAACAATCAGTGTTTCAACACAGTGGGGGATTATTTCTCCTGAAAGTGTTTGTCATGAATATTTCACTTTCAATTGTTCCATATTTAAACTCATGAAGGCAGTTTATTGCATGACAGTTGATGATTTTGCATGCAGCATGATCTAAATGTTCGTATGATTTGAGTTTTAATCTCAAATGAATCATTTTGTTTCAGTGGATTTTCTTTAAAAGACTGAATTTATTAAAATAAATGATTTGCCTTTTTTGTGGCTTTATTGGATAGTAGAGCTTAGAGAGGGGGATGACATGCAGCAAAGGGCCACAGGTCACGTTTGAACCCTGGGTCGCTGGGGCGAGGACACAGCCTCTGTAAAGGGGGTGAACGCTCCACCAACTGAACCATCGGCTGCACCAAAAGCCTGAATTTACAACCTACAAACCAAGTGCTAGATATCATCAAACCCTCTCAAAGCAACAAGACTGTGTTCATTCAGTGTATATTACAAATGCATTGATTTTTCTCAGCTAGTGGTATCATGAGGTGTCAGTATGGAACGTTATTACATTGTGGCAATAATAGTGATTATTATCATCCTCCAGATGTATCAAAAAGGATATTCAACAGCATATTATGTTGTAATGTACACTTATCAGATACTATGAATCCCTGCATCTTGAACTACAGTACAATACACACCTTTGCTATAAATAATACCTTTGTGAATGTTTTGTCCACTTCTATTTACATACTTGCTTCTTGCTAGTGAACAGAATACTGAAACACTGCTGTCTCTTTATGTTTTATTTTGAAGGGTTTTAACAGAAGTATTGTGTGGTATAGTGTCTGAATTGACTATCTAGTGTCAGTGTTAATGTAACAAAAAGCTCATTATCAGGGTGATTATTACAAATGACAGCAGTGATATCAGTATTTATAATAACTGTATTAATAAAGAGCTGTTTTAATAACACTTTTCTGTTGTAGACCTCAGTCTACTCAGCTACAGAAGACAGACATGATTGCAATGTACGAGATATAATAAGTAAATAAATATATTTTTAATGTCTGGACAGTTTTTAAATAGATTGCACATTGAATTATGTATTTTCTGTCTCTCTTATAGACCCTCATAGACCAACAGGCACATTTATTACTGACATTAGAAGCAACAAATTATCATATCAGTGCACCGCTTTAAAGATTGTTGTCACCACAGATTAGTAGCAGTCTAAAGCAGAGATCCCAGGGGAAATGACTGGTATACATTGATACTTCCCATAAAACGAAAATATATGTGAACATACAACTTGTTTTACTAGGAGATCAGAGACATCTGCTGGCCACGAATCATACTGCAGTGTAGGTTAACTAAAAATCAGTGATTGTGCTTGTGGTTGAGTTTATTTGAAGCTTTTCAACTGGGTCTAAGCTTTTCTGTCACTAAACTCCCATGTTTCTCATCCTTCACATGTGAGAAGGTCAGAAGTCACAGAGACAATAGACCAAATTCCTCCTCATTAGGTCACAGCTATGAGGGATGTGCTTTTTTGCTTTTAAATTTCAAATGCACAATAATTTGTGACTCTGAAATAAAAGATAACCAAAAATTCTGGTTAGGCACAGAAAAAAATCATTTAATTTGTTTACAAAACATGCAAACAAATATCAAGTGAATGCATTTAATGGATATTAATACATAAAAGCTTGATATCACAAAAAAAGTTGCACATATCATACATAGTGTTGATAGAACAGGCACAAACATGAATATTCAAGACAGTATCAACACATGCCCTCTTTTCAATTAAAGAAACATCAAAAGCTGCTCATATTCTGACTCATGTTGCACCCTGAAAAAAACAGTTCAATGGTCATACTTTAGGGTTTTATTTTACAGCTCAGTAAAAAATATACCAGCTTCAGCTTCAGCAGTAACTAACTGATCATATGATGAGTCGTGATCAACATTTTACAATGTAGAGTGCTTTAAGTCATGTGTCGCAACCAGAAAAAAAGTAGCACCTGAGCCTGCAGAAACTGCCTTTCATCTGAACATCTTTTATCTCATATTTTAATTGCTAAAGGCAATATGTGATAAGGAATGTCAATCATTCACTCTACAACATCCAACACTGAGTCTCAGCAAAGAGGATATGTAGTGTAACGAATCTCCAGATCAACAAAGAGAAATGTAACTGACATCATCAGTAATGTATCAATAAAATCCCTTCACCTATCATATCTAGTAAAACATTTGGAATTCAGCATTTGTGTGACGAAGTAGTTAGCTAAAACGAGTGCCTGCTGCAATTCGTGATTCAGTCTGTGTATATACATGTAGCGTACATGTAAATAAAATAGTAGCCAGTGCACGCAAGTGCTAGGTCCTAATTCATCTATGCAGGGAGCGCCATGAGTCTAAAAAGTTTTCAAACTGAGATCGAAATGTTGATTGTCAGTAGTTAAAAAACTACATTATGTAGGTCCAAATATGACTGCTGATGTCAACAGTGGTAACTGTGAAGAATGTGGATGAATAGTTTGGTCATAATCCAACCTAATAAAATGGGGAATGACGAACAAAAATCCCTGGCTTTTAATTTCTGAGCTAATGTGGCAAAAATCAGCATTTTACTCATTTATAAGAAAAGTAGTATTTCACCAAAACATCAAATATAGATGCCAATATGAACAGTTCTCACTGTATATAAATATCCATACAATCATTCTGCCTTTTCTGTCATCATCACTCCTCCACATTCTCAAATCAGCTCTAACTGCCTCAATCCTTCATATCAAAATTGATCTATAGCAAAACTAAGCTCCCTTTAACACACCTCTTCTCCCTTTTTCCTCCCTCTTGAACATAAATACAGTGTCTGTTCATTCAGCTATCTGTAGACCCACTGCCCTTATTCTTATTGCGACTGAGAGGGAAAGTGGACTTGCTCTGTGGCTGGGTCATTTTGCTGGCCAGGTAGACAAAGGGCTCAATCAGCGTGCGCCGGTCCACCACCGACACCTCCCACAGACGCACCTTTTCGTTCTTCGCCCAGTTCTGGGCCAGGTTAGAATCAACTCTTCTCTCATCTTGCTTGTCCAGCTTGTTACCGAGCACAACAATGGTCACCTGGGGAATCGGGATAATCAGGTTAGCTCAACATCAGTGTAAGGAAACAACAACAAACTGTATATAAGCAGCCCCAAATGAGCCTTCACACATATACATTGTAAATTGATTCACTCCTCACCTCTTTCTTGTCTCTGTGGCGGTCGATGTCCTTCTTGAGGGCCTCCATCCGCTTGAAGGACTCTTTACTGTCAATGCTGTAGACAAGTACAAAGCCATCGGCAAAAGTGTAGTAATGTCGAGGAAACTCCATCCCATCACGGAGTCCGCGTGTGTCATAGAAGCGGACCTGCTCTCTTGTGCCACGGTCAGTTTCTATGGATCCAATGTAGATGTCCTCCAAGGTCTCCATGGGTTCTGAGCCTAACAGTGGGAAAACAAAGACAAGCACATACAGAGTGATATACTGCACACGTATAAGACAACTGCTTGTCTTGATTGTTTTAAACTGGAATGTACTAAGATCTGTAGTATTATTCTACACAAAATGAAAAGACCCAGTCTCAGTTTTTATCCTTCAAGGGTCCTATCACAAAGCTTTATATCACTCATTGTGTTATTTGTGCTAGCAGGTCCTCATTGTAAGTCCTGGCTGCTCCTATAAGTGCCTCACTGAAAGCAGAGCAGTATTTAGTGTTTGCACTAATATAATATAGTTATAACGCTTCATTTAGTAATACATAAACATTATTACTGTAAACACAACATACCTGCAACATGATTGGCATACAGTAGTTGTTCCAATACCGCCGTTTTCCCAACTGCAGCCTGGCCACACACAACCACTTTACAGCTTTTGCCCATGACTCACTCTCAGGTCAGAAAATCTGTTTTTCGGAGAAAACATACACTGATGGAAAACTGTTGAATCAGGCTTTATTATCGACACGTTACAGTGTAAATACACCGCATCGCAATGTGCTGCGCATTTCAGTAGCAAGGTTGCTAAAATTAGATCTGAGTCCGTTATTGACAACTGCTGTTTTAGAGCGAAAAACAGCTAGATAGCATACATAGGAAATGTCTTTCTGACACAGTATATTGCAGTAACGACTATGCTAACGTCAGGAACTAGCTTAGCATTAGCTTTCGGTGAGCTGCAGAGCTACGATATTACATAACAAGTAGCGAATGTCATCTGAAAGTGACTAACACGGATAAAAGTTGTGTCGTGACGCCGACATTGTCTACCTGTGGAGACATATATATGAAGTATGAGGATATTTCTACCTGTAAGCAAACAGCTCTTCTTACCTAACGGGCTACTTCCTGTTTACACTGTACGTAACTTCTGCAGTAGATGTGGCCCCGCCCCTTCTCATTCACGGCAAAATGGCGACTGACGACTGCGATATGGATCCTGACATGGAACTGCTAAGTGACGAAGAATTGGAAAGGTAATATAAGTTACCTCTGTGTTGTCAGCGACCGAAATACATCTGTAACTGTGTATCATACTGACATGTTTCATCCAAAGACAGTGACATGTTCAATTTCTCGTCGCACTATGAAAGCGAAGCAGCGCGCTACCGCTAACTGTTTAGCTAGCTGCCCTGGATCGTGTTTAGCTCGGTTGCCATCCACTTAGCTGGATGTGCTGGGATTTGTCTGGCTTGCAGTCAGGCACACCATGATATCTTCAAATCTACCGTTGCCCGTCAAGTGTAAAAGTTGATCTGCGTTAACAACATTGCGATATGTGAAGTAGCTGGCGAACTAGTTAATGACACCATGATCTCAATGTGTGGTCGTGATGTAAAACATGAAAGGCTTCCAAAAAAAAGTCATGGCAGTGGCCCACAACATGGTGTCATATGTTCCTGGCTCTGCTCCCTCTCTGCTTCACAGAATAACTACGTGTTTGATTGGCACTTCTGCCCTGCTGCTGCTGCTGCTTTGGCTATTTCTATGTTTAGCCAACTCAGGCCAGCAAGCTCTCTGAAATGCATACGTTCACTCACAGTCCTGGACATGCTCTGTTTACATGTTATTGTGCATGTGTACTCAGACGGGACTCAACTTAAAGGAATAATGTTTGCAGAGAAGAAGTCGTGTCGGACAAACCCAGCCAGTTGACTACTGACACACAGCTGTACAGTCATGCTCTGTCCATAACAGAACTGATCTTAGTTTTTGCCATTATTATATCTGTCTTACTGCCCATTTTTACACAGGGAAGCAGAGGGCTTCAAAGAGCAAGGCAATGCCTTTTATATCAAGAAGGATTACGCTGAAGCATTCAATTATTACACCAAGGCCATAGGTAATTATGCCTAAATAACTTGGCTTGATGGGGTGATATTGATTTTGTGTTTGTATGAGAAAACAAGCTCTGCCTGGCTTTTATAGGATATCAATAACTTTTTTTTTTTTTATTATACAGACATGTGTCCGAAGAATGCAAGCTACTACGGAAACCGGGCAGCGACACTAATGATGTTGGGTCGGTACAGAGAGGCTTTAGAGGATTCCCAGCAAGCAGTACGACTAGATAACTCCTTCATGAAGGCAGGTGTTGGGAAACAAACTGTTAAAATCTTTATGAGGGGAAATCTACTCTTGTACTGCTGTACTTTACTGTACATTGTTAAGTATATCCTGTTCTGAGTGTTGTTTTGCTGCATAAGCTTTCCATATGCCTGCCTCTTCTTCTTACATTCTTGTCCATAGAAGGGACGTAAATGTATTTGATTTTCTTGCAGTAATGTGTGTAAATAACATGATTAGGCAAGCACAATTAATTGAAATAACATTCAAATTGTAATATGGCAATATCGATGTTTTGATAAATAGAAAAATAAAATGGAATACTGTAGTGCTGCAGAGATGCCCTGGTCTACAAATCTTGTTCGCCAGATGTAAGAGAACATGTTTATTTGGTACAGACCCTGACAAATGTGACATCATCGTGATTTTGATAGTTTTCTCAGTGAAAATGAAGATTCGGATGCAAAAATAATCATTCTCAACAATCGTTAATCTTACTGAAATTGTAATATCTGTCAAAACAATCAAAATACATCCTTTTTTCCATATGTTACCAGCATTGTGATTTTATAGACAGGATTAAAAAAAGTTAGTCCTGTAACAAAGCAGTAAATTAGGGCTAGCCATGGTTTAGTTTTTGGTAAACAAGGCCCAGCTGATTTGAGTAAGAATGGGAAGTCAGTTTGTGAACTGTAAGTCTTTTCCCTACAGGGCCATCTGCGAGAGGGCAAGTGCCACCTGTCTCTTGGCAATGCTATGGCTGCCAGCCGCTGTTTCCAGAGGGTTCTGGAATTAGAGAATGACAACAGCCAGGCCCAGCAGGAGGTGAGTCAGCCTCCGTTTGGCAGAGCATGATCTGACAACTTGGACATGATTATCCATTATCACATAAGCGTTGGCCAAGCTAATGCAAATAAAAGAAGAAAGGTCTAGTATTGAGTGGTTTTAGAGGAGATCAGATAATTGACTTAATGGTCTTCTCACTGAACACTACACATTCCTTTGTCAGCTGAAGAATGCAGAATCCATCCTTGAATATGAGAGAATGGCAGAAATCGGATTTGATAAGAGAGACTTCAGGATGGTAAGTTACACAGTTGTCACAATCATATTTAATGCTGTCAATTATGTGATATGTCAACAGTTACAGACAAGTGTGCTGTGGTTGTCTCTAGGTTGTATTTTGCATGGACCGTGCTTTGGAGCCTGCCCCAGCATGTCACAGGTTCAAGATACTGAAGGCAGAGTGCTTAGCCCTGCTGGGGCGCTACCCCGAGGCTCAGTCAGTAGCCAGGTAAGAGGACATGTTTGAAAACTTGACATTATTGGAATTTGTAACAAAGACTGCAGGGTGAAGGCAGATTAAAACACAAGGGTGTGCATGTGCCAGACCAACTCAATAACATATTATTGTAATTCTTATCAGTCAGTCAAACAAAAGAGCAAGTCTTCATCCCAGAGCCCTGTAGAAACAGGTAAACCATGAAATATGACTTGAAAGTAGTAATTATAAATGTTTCATATTTCATGTTGAGCCGAGTTGGCCAGATAAATGGAATCCATGGGCCTAACACCTGATATCTTTAAAAACTATGAAGCACATCTCTGTTTTTATTTTCTAAAGAGTTATAGATTCGACGCACCAGCTGAAGAAGTTAAAACTTGATCTTACCTTCATAATCACAGTGCTTCAAAAATGGCACATCCCTTGAATTGATCACCCCGCTTTGAAAATGAAGATTCTCTGGGAAATGCCTTCAGGAGAAGGAGATGGTGAAAGTCATTCTCCCAATTGAAGCAGGAAATTAATAACTTTGGCTGGTGCTCTCCTTCCATTAAGGATATGTCTGTTCGCTCGTTAATGATCAGCTGCTACACCATGGCGTCCTTTTACACTGTCTGACGAAGCACATAGATTCTGCAGTATGTTGTAGTTTTTCATAAATGAGCTAAACATTTAAAGATGATGATATAAAATGCCATATTTTGTTCATATTTCTCTTTTACCTGTATTTTTTCTTTTAGCATTAATATGAATTATTTTCCTCTGTTTAGTGATATTCTGCGGATGGACTCCACTAATGCAGATGCACTGTACGTGCGTGGACTCTGTCTGTACTATGAGGACTGCATTGACAAGGCTGTCCAGTTTTTTGTCCAGGCCCTGCGTATGGCTCCTGATCATGACAAGGCTCGGCTCGCTTGCAGAGTGAGTAATTCAGTTGATAAAAGATTTATAAATCCAATAAACTTTTAATTTATATTAATTCCTATAAATCGATCCATTAGTGTATTGTCTAACCCAGAGGAGCTTCTAAGGTTGTTCTGTGTGTTGTCTTCCCAGAATGCCAAAGCACTGAAAGCCAAGAAGGAGGAGGGGAACAAGGCGTTCAAGGAGGGAAACTTTGAGGCAGCGTACGAGCTGTATTCTGAAGCACTAACAATAGACCCCAACAACATCAAGACTAATGCCAAGCTGTTCTGTAATAGGGCCACTGTTGGATCTAAGGTAAGGAACAGGAATTTGACATCACAGTGATTTATAATCACATACGTATCATCACCCATGCATCACACACTCGCATGTAGTTGTTCATAGGATAGCATATGTACAAACTGTGCAAAGTTCTCATCCTGCCCCTCGGGCAGTCCAAGTTTTTTGTTATCTTTGCCATGTTGAACTTTCTGCTATCACATCAAGAGAACTAGGTCACTACTTCTCTCTCTCTGACTCTGCCTCAGATGGTGACTCTCTCTTCTTTTTCTTTAAAAGCTGAAGAAACTAGAACAGGCCATTGAAGACTGCACGAAGGCCATTAAACTGGATGAGACCTACATCAAGGCCTATTTACGGAGAGCACAGTGGTATGTCCAGGTTCTCTAACTTGGTTGTTAATAGAGAGAGTAAGTTATAATGTATTTGGTTTTCAGTCCAACAGAATACAGTGTCATTATCTAAACTCATATCGTGGATTTGTACAAAGTGGGTAAAGAAGCAATAACAGGCTTGTGTGTTCTCTGCTGCAGCTATATGGACACAGAGCAGTATGAAGAGGCAGTGCGAGACTACGAGAAGGTTTACCAGACAGAGAAGACAAAAGGTGAGAAGCCAATTCCTCCATCTTTGCTGTTGCAGTTTTCGGCAAGGATAAGTGGTTTTTACCCTGTTTTTTCTTTTTACTCTCCAGAACACAAGCACTTCCTGAAAAATGCCCAGCTGGAGTTGAAGAAAAGCAAGCGGAAAGATTACTACAAAGTGCTCGGGGTGGATAAGCACGCCACAGAAGATGAGATCAAGAAAGCTTACCGCAAACGGGCGCTTTTACATCACCCAGGTGCTTAACTGAACCGAAAAAGATCTCTAATAACTAAATAACTGTGCAATTCTACTAGGGCCAGGGCAGCACCCAACTAAAGACTTTCCTTGCCAGGTAGTTGTGGCACATTTATGATATTTAAGTATCTAAATATATTTTCTGGGCAAGCAAATCGCCTGTCAACGACAGTGCTAATGGCAACAGCAGTATTGATTCTGAATGAGTCGAACAACCAGCAATGAGACTGAACAATTCATCATTCAGAACATGGAAATGAATAACTTCCAACTTCACTTAAACATATACTCGGGACTTTTCAACATAATGGATGATGAATGCTTACAAATTAACTTGCTTTTTTGCATTTTCTGTGACTAATGACGAATTAAAACTTGGTCGACCGAGACTCTTCTCATCAACAAACGGTTAAGCCACTTATTACGAGGGCAGCCATGAAACTGTAGACAGTTGAACCTCGGCCAAAATTACATTTGTGATTCTTCTTTTTTTTCCCCTTCTTTTTTTAGACCGTCACAGTGGAGCTAGTCCTGAGGTGCAGAAGGAAGAGGAGAAGAAATTCAAGGAGGTGGGCGAGGCTTTCAGCGTGCTTTCAGACGCAAAGAAGAAGGCTCGCTACGACAGCGGTCAGGATCTGGAGGATGACGGCATGAACATGGGAGGTCAGCACCTGGGCAATCCTTGGGGTGGGAGGTCTCAAGGGTGAAATCAGACTAAACTGCAAATCATGTCTGAGCTAATTAACTACCTTTATTATCAAACGGCTAAGTGAGGACCCAGCTTTAAAGTTCTGTGCTGATGTTCTTTTCGTCTCCACCAGATTTTGATGCCAACAACATTTTCAAGGCGTTCTTCGGGGGCCCAGGAGGTTTTAGTTTTGAAGGTAATTCCTGTGCGTATCATGCAAAACTGATTTGAGTAAGTATGCTTTTCTATACTTTGAGAATACATCAGTTATTGACCCGTTTGTTGTTTGTTTCAGCATCTGGACCAGGAAATTTCTTCTTCCAATTTGGTTAATTGGAGGATTCTTCTACCTAAACCGTTACAACGTCAGGACTTTTCGACAATGTCAACCCCCCAACTCACCATCCATATTTAATGACTGACTGATTGCAAGTCAGATTCTTGTCTATGCCATTGACTGAATGAATGCAACCCAATGACCACATGCAACAAATGATTTAAAGCCCGTTTAGCAAGGACACCAAGATGTCTCAAACTGAGTTGATAGTGTTACTGGTTTTGGATTTGGTTTTCTTCCTCACAGAATGAAACAAACTTTGAAGTCAGTAATGGCTAACAACCCTGGTCCAAATATTCTCTCTATTTTTGAGATAGGAGAGATTGTGCAGCTATATTATCAGAGCTTTTAGGGATCCTGGGGAAACTCCTAAGATGCAACTGAGAATTGAGCAAGCTATTATCCGGCTCGGCTCAACTTACTGCTGAGCGGGTACTCTCTGCATGAAAGTAAATAACTTGCTTAATGATTTCGGAAGAAAATCCCTGAGCAAGCGGCGCCTCCCCCCCTTTGAAGAATCTGTCAGACAGACAGTTGGCTGCTACGAATTCGCACTGAAAACTGCCTCCATGTCATAAGCCAATAGAAGTACTTGAGCATATTTTTTAAATTCACAACAGCTGGAGCGTAGACGTACACACACAGTACAGCTGAAGCACACAGAAAGATGGCAGTGGAGACAGCTGTGCTGACTTTGGTCCCTCTCCTTCTTGTTGTCACACGTTTTATGTTTGATGTTGCCATTCACAGATTGCTGCATTGTACATTTTACTGGAATGTAAAGTGTTGATTTGTGATGATAGTTGATTGTTTTTTCCATTTTTTTTTATTTTCATATGTATATTTATTGTAAATTTGCTGTCTGATAGAACCATCCATGTGAGATGAGGACACTTTTCTGTCATCTAAAAAGTTTCAAAGGGGCACAGAGTATGCATCCCTTTGACACAAAATTCAGGAAGATAATTGTTTTTGCTTGGTGTGCACGAAATATTGCGCAGAAATAGATTGTGCTCTGTGTTCTTTGTGATGCAAGCTGTCTAATTTTACTCCATGCAACAGATAAGCGTAAGAATACATGTGTATGACACGTGGTATGTGTTCGCTATTGTCTAAGAAAGTGTGTAATAATGGAAACCTGGTAATGTTCGGTTACTTCCTGATGAGTGTGGTGTTCTCTCGGTGCATGTCGTGAAGAAAAGAAAAGCGTCCTCATCTTTGCTCTCATTATTTTTGCCCTTATGGCGAAACCATCCAGTCTTTGCCCTTGAAACTTACCAGCCATGTCAATAAAGTTGGCCTCCTCTGGGTTTCCCCTAAACTGTTTGTTTTCTTGTGTTTTGGTTGCATAGTATTAGTGTTGATAATGAACACTTAGTGAATTAATATGAATTATATTAACAACAAATATACACAATGAAAGCTTAAATTTTGTGCCACATTAAAACTGATATTGGAGTTGTACTAAGCGAGGCGGGCACAAGATGGCGCCGCTTCCCGCCGCTCTAGGTTTGTTAGTGTGGTTGCTTGGTTACCAGTTGGCCGGAGATGCTAATGTGTTCTGATGAGTTAATGTTACCCCCACTGAGTTACATTTTCTTTTGATTAGACCGAAAAGTTGGCCTAAAAATGTCAGACTTGAGCGGGGAAAACGAAGGTCAAAAGCCGAAGGGCGTTTTCTCCACTTTAATGGCCAATGGGGACTGGCTGTACCTTAAAGGAGAGTATAAAAAGGCTATAGAGAGCTACACAACGGTAGGTAAAGTTAGTTAGCTAGCGTTAGCTTGCTTGCTATGGTAAATACTTACTTCGTCACAGTTTGTCCTAACAAACTAAAGAACATTTTTGGATTTGTAATGCTGTATCCAAGGTTGTCAATGTAGCTATTACAGTTTTCCCAGTCATTCAAATGCGTTTCCTGAAATTGTAGCTCAATTTCCTGAAGCTCTAAACACAAATATGAAAAACAGTTAGCTCACCATTTTGTCAAAACCCCACAAATCTGTTGTTTAATGAAACACTGCAATCGAAACCATGTCCTCTCTTGTCCCAACTGGGTTGGTTTTTTATAACCAAAACGATACACACAGCTACCATTTGAATATGTAATATATTTTTCAAAATTTTGTCCCAAAATAGGTTGCAATATACAGTAGAAATAATGTTGCCATGTAATAAAGTACTACAACAGATAAATATATGACACATATAAACATTGCTTTGACATACTGACTGCACTGCAACACTTATGAATTTGAAAAGTTAAGCATATATGACATGTCAGAGTTACTGATTTTGTAAATAATTGAAATGTGTGAATAATATAGTACACAAACAAATGACACTTTCTGACTGCATTTATCAGCCATTTATCTTCAGACCCTTATTTGTCATCCTCCTCCTCTTCCTCTCTGTTCTCCTTAACTACTCAATTTTTCATTCAACATAGTAAAGGTTACTCGAGGCCTCTCGTATGTTCTGAGGTGGAACCAACTGGTCATAAAGGTCTAGCATTTTGAGGGCCTGTGTTTTCCAGGTAAACGAGACGTGCTACAAGAATGGGATTCATGGTTAGGGTTTAGCAGTCGGGAGTTTTGTTTTTCATACATGACCTTTGAGTGTTAAAAATCCTGTGCATAGTTTCAGGTTTTTTGTGTGACATGACGTGATTTTTTTTTTAGGCACTGACTTTAAAGCCCGATGACAAGACCTGCTTTGTTGGCCGATCCAAATGTTACTTGAAGATGGGTCAATCTGACAGCGCTCTAAAAGATGCAGAGGCTTCACTCAAAGAGGACAAGACCTTTTTTGAGGTAACCAACAGAACAGCAACAACAGAAATGCTGTCTATTTATCTTAAATGACAGCGCTCAAGTCAGTACCCAATGTTGATATGTGAGAATTTGTAAAAAAAGTGAAGCCCTTAACTGTTTATTCTATTGTGATATTTCAGGGTTTGTACCAGAAAGCAGAGGCATTGTACTTCATGGGAGAATTTGAATTTGCGCTGGTGTTCTACCACCGAGGACAAAAGCTACGTCCACAAATACAGGATTTCAGATTGGGTATCCAGAAAGCACAGGAGGCTATAGAAAACTCTGTTGGCCGTATGTACTTCGATAATTGTTGTAGTATATGAAAATCCTCCTTACACTGCATCTCTAAACTATTTGTTCTTCTCTGGCATCCTCTAGGCCCTTCCTCCGTAAAACTGGAGATTAAGGGAGACCTGTCATTTCTCGAAAAAGATGAGGAGGTGAGTGTTTGTTGTGTTCCCCTTTGATAACTTCTTTTTTACTTGGAAACTTGAAGATAGAGCTGTTCTAACAATAATTGTACACATACAAACATCAATCCTGTCCAGGACAACAGGTAACAGTGAAGGACCCTGTTTCTAAGTAGTGGCTCACCCTAGATATTGCAGCTGTTTTATGTAAAGCTTAACCATAAACCCCCTTCTGATGCACAATATTATGTTTCTGAATGATAAAGAGAGTACAGCCAATTACTGCTATTCAGAATCTGACGACAGAGAAAAAACAGCAGAACAAGAAGACCCCTAAGAATGAGAAGACTACCAAACAACTGCTGGGAAATTTTTACAGTGACAAGAAATGTCTAGAAAACCTGCTGAAAGATGAAAGTAAGATTTTATTTCACTGAAGACATACAATATTTTCTAAATTTGTCTTTTTTATCTGCATCTTTCAAATGTTAACTGTTATTTTCTCAAGCTGTCCTTACCATTCAATATGTTAAACCCACATACAATGATGTTTTTCCCTTTTAATAGACTAACATATTACACAATAATCTGCAGCCCTGGTTAACAGTAAGACGAAGAGTGGTGAAAAACTGCAGGATGTCATCCAGAGCTCCCTCACGTACCTTGACAGCTGCAATGAGTTCTGGAGCCAGGAGAAACCTCTCTGTCCAGGCGAAAGGGAGCGTAAGAGCATGCATCAGAAACGTAGCAAGCCACGTCACATTGCACCCACTGAACCTGCTCAATTCCTGCTGAAGAGCCTGGATGACATTGCCACAGGTAGGGCAGGTAGAGCTGCAATGATGAGTTGATTGTCAACAGATCAACAGATTAACCAACAATTAAAATAATCGTCAGTTGCGACCCAAAATCAGGCTTTTGGTTGAACTTGTAGCTTTGTGCTTTACTTTTTGGCCTACAAAATGCTTACTGTACATTTGTTGCCGTAGAGTTGTCATCAGGAAATGCAGAAGGTAGTCTCAAGAAGGCGGAAGAAGTCATGAACATCATGCAGGGCTGGTCAGAGAAAGAGGTGCCAAATAAGAAAGAAGTTTTGGGCAGCCTGCATAGTTGCATTGGGAATGCCTTGTTTGACCTGGGAGACACGGACAAAGCAGTAGAGCATCATCAGAAAGACTTGGAACTGGCAGAACAATGGTGAGAATTTGAAGAAATGACACAGGAGGAGTGAGTGCATTTTACAATAATAGATCAAATGTTCAGTAATCTTTCTTGTCAACAGCAAACTCCCAGATGCAATGTTGAGGGCTTTGGACCACATTGGGCAGGTTTATGCCCAAACTAGACAGTTCTCACCGGCCATTGAGTTGTAAGTAGATAAAATGAAATTAAATGAAATAACAGCTGCACATCCTTTGCAAAATGTCTCCAACACCTCTCCTATTGAGCATTGTTAAACATTGAGGTGTCACTACTGAAGATCATTTTATCAGTGATTGGTCATTTTATTTGATTTTTTTCTGGATGTTTCCACTTCAGCTGGGAGAGGAAGATTCCCCTGGTCTGTGATGGTCTGGAGAAGACCTGGTTGTTTCATGAGATCGGTTGGTGTTACCTGGAGCTTGGTCGCCACGAAGAAGCCCGAGACTATGGCACCCAATCAGCTGCTGCGGCTGATGAAATTGCCGATGAGAAATGGCAGATAAATGCTAATGTTTTGGTGGCACAGTCAGAATGTAATTATACATTTTTTTGTTTGTCGGTATTTGTTTCTACATATTTACGAAATCAGTAACTCTGATAGTCAATTCCCTTCTGTTTCAGTGAAGCTTGGAAACTTTGAATCCTGTGTCTCCCACTTTGAGAGAGCCTTAACCAAAGCCAAACTGCAAGAAGACGAGTCTGCCATGAATGCCATTCAGAAGGTTCCCTCTCTTCCTAGTCTTCTTTTTGTTCCATTTAAAGATGTTTTCATCCTTGACATTTATCCTTCTGCTTTTAGGCCCTCGATGAAGCAAAACAACATCTACCACAGTGAGGATGTTGTCATTGGAGACTTGTCGTGCTGCAGAGAAGACAGTAATCGTCATATTAAAGCTTTTAGTACCAAAGGAGACCAATAAAAGATGTCTTATCTTTTAGTGCAACAAATGATTAAAATGTACAAATCCATTTTGATGACAACCTTAAAAACATCAGGCGGATATAGTCTGATTGGGAGTATGAGTATTTCACAAACACTGAAAAGCTTTATGTGCACATATATGTATTTGATTTTAGGATGTCTGAGGTGTATTAATGTATTAATACACTAGCTAATGAATAAGACCCAGTTTTTCTTTATTGGTTTTGGTGCATTAAGGCAGGATTTCAGTCGTAATTTCTTGAAAGTCAAAATACAAACAGTTCAGTATGAAACAGATGATATAAACCAGACACTGCGTCACTGTGGTTTCTCAGAAAATCAGACTGTGACATTGTTGCTGGAAGCATTGGTCTCAGAGTGTTACAGAGAGTTGTGAATTGTGCGAACAAGTATAATGTTCTCGGAAGAGTAACATATGCAAAGTTCTTTGAATTTGTATTTAACCTTTATTTTACCAGGAATATTCCCACTGAGATTCAGAATGTCTTTTACAAGGGAGTCCTGGCAGCAGCATAAAAAGTTTCACATAGGAACAAGCAGCAACTTAAAACACACAGCATAAAAAGTGATTCAAGGCTTCACGCCGACAGAATTACCTCTAAAGAACAAATGCTATTATTGGCAGTGTTGCAATATAATCGTAATCTATGAGGCTGCGTTTTTGATGCAATTCTCTGAAAACGGAAACATCTGTTATCTGTCAGTTGTGTCACTTAATCTAAATAATACACACTTGGATATCCACACTGCAACCTGCCGACCATGTAGTCTTTCATCTTCTGATTACTTGAAATTTCTCCATACTTTCTGCAGGGAACTGCCCCCGTCACACCTCTATTACATCTGTAACAAGGCGTACATGGTGTGATTTACACACTGCTGACTGCTCTCCTGGTTCCTTGCATACAAGGCGTTTGTAATTGACACCAGTTAAAGGTGTATGTGTCTTGACACTGAATATTTTTCACATTTCAATAAATAGTAATGCTAAATGAACAGAAAAATGGCAACCAAAGTAAAAGGGGAACAAATAGGTTTCTTTTTTCTTTGTGTTCAGCACAGATGTAGGCCAAGAAAACATAAAACTGATAAATAAAATGTATTTAAAATAAAAATAAAGTCAGATAAAATATGAAAACAGGCAGGAGTTTATTGATTTCACTTATTCAGATATAGTTTGAAGAGCATGTCAACAGAAAAATACGATGAAAACTCACTTTGTGTATGAGTGTACTTTAAGTATGCGCAGAGATTTTTTTGTCCATTAAAATTGGGCAGTTTTTGAAAAAATATATCTTTATTGCACATTGGAGAGCAAGACAATCAGCAGGTCAAGGACATTATACAGTTGAAGCTTCCTGCATGTAAAAAGACAATTATTTGTAATACGTTGATGTACGTTAACTTTTTTAATTTCTCATAAGGTTTAATGTATCATAGTACAAATTACATTCAACCAGACCAAGATATTCAAGTTTGGGATGCGAAAGTTAACAACTATAAGTGTAAGATGTGTCATGTAATTTAAAGGTTTATTATTAAATTCAAAGTTAGTGGGGATTTCAGAGGCATAATTGTTAGAGAGAATCTTTTCTTCAAAACAAAGATGTAGAGGTGCAGAGACAAAATAACATATCACTCAAGGTTGTATGTGAGAGATTTTAGAGTGAATTTCTCTGACTTTCTTCAAAAAAAATAAAAAAAATAAATATAAAATAAATCTGCATCCGGTCGCGTCCTTCCGGTCTTCAGGGGCGTGTTCGTGGCCACGCCCCAGTTTGCGCGTCCCCGGCAATTTCCTTTTGAAGCGGGAGCGTGTCTGTGCCGAGGATTGCCTTGTCATTGTATCCAGAGAGAAACGCGTGGTCAGCGGCACCGCCGACAGACAGACAGCTCCACTGCAGCCTATCTGGTAAGCTGGCATCTTAGCGAACAAAAGCTCCTCGCACAGTATGCTACATCTCGTCCGTATTGCGCTTTTTTTTTTTTTTAAAGCACAAACAGCCTAAAATAAGTTATCCCGGGACGTGTACACGCTGGGAGATGATAACCCGTGTTAAGACGTGGCGCTGTGGCTGCTGATGTTGCAGCACATTAACTGGCTGCCAGGCTAAATTGTTTTTGTCTGGCGTGCTAACGTAGGTGCACGCCACTCCCCGCCTCGACACATTGTGCACTTAATAAAATGCTCTAACTCTGTCCATTTTCTCCGTTTAAAGCTGAACCCGACCTCGCTTCGACGCTCGTTTTTAAAAAGAAAAATTTAAAAAATCATATTTACAGTCAAGTGAATGTGTAATTAATGTGTTTAATCCCAACTTGATTTAACAAAAAACATCCTCTCTGTCACTGCGCCATTCACTGCCACTGAACCGTCCTCGTTTAGGGAATAAGATGAAGTTTAATGCACCTCAAAGTGTTCACATCTCACGATTTTTGCACCCTGTTTGCTTTCATATGTCTGTGTATTCCTGTCTGAAGTGAAGCTGTTAAACGTCCGCCAGTTTGCGTTTGTTGCTTAATGTGTTGATATGTAATGAGTGTTGTGAGAGCTTCCCCTTCTGTCTCATGACACGGTGGTGTGGTTTCACACATCTGTTAAATCCCGTGTTTAGTAACAAATCTTACTGACATTTCAAAATGAGCTGTCTCACGGTGGTGGAGGTAATGACACTTTTCCGCGATGCCCCCATTTTCTTAACTGCCCTTTGTCTGTGTTTGCTGGCAAGCTTTGGCGCAGATACAAGATTTGGGTTACAGTATGTTGCGGACACGTCGAGTGTCAGTTTCACTACACTTCTATCTTTGTGTTGTTAACAAATGCAAATCGACATTTGCATGAAACTGTAGAGGGCAGATTTTGCCACCACTCCTACCATATGCACAATGATGCAACACCCCTACTGAGAGAAAATGGACATTGTAGCTCGAGGTTGATGCAGTGCCATGGCACTTAATGTCATGGAGGAAAAAATATAAATATATTCTGATAGTTATCTGTTTAAAAATAGTGCATCAAAATATTAAAGTACTGTAACTTTCCCTTTTCCTTTTGGATCACCTCATTAACAAACATATGCAAAAAAAAGACTTGGAAAAAAGCAATATCAATAAGATGACTTTTATTTCAATCATTGGTGTCAGTGATTTTTCTGTCAGATTGCTGTTGAAATAAGCTAATTTAAAACGTGCTAAATGTGGCTCTGATGCAGCATCCTCTCACACAGTGTCCCACCCACAACACTATCTGATTGGTAACACGTCACATTGATAGCCTATAAACGCTGAACAAACATACTCTGTAATCATAAATGTAGTGGAGTGGAAATATGTGGTAGCAGAAAATTTAAATGCTCAAGTAAAGTACCATCTGTACCTAACCTTACATACTGTCATGGTGACGGGCTCAGGCAGATAAAAACCGTAAGTCATCCCGGCAATAAAAAATACAATAAAATAGGAAACCAATCCAGGAATTTACGTCAGTGAACTGGACAGCATTTTTAAGTCATTCAAGTGAGGATATTCATTATTATCCTGATAATGAAAATTCACCCCGATCAAGTGATTGAGTGTGTTTTATTGTGATCTGCGATCATCCCATCCTTATTGCATCGTATGTGAAGATGTGTTTCAAAATAAAACGATCCACCCTCTTCAGCTCCTTTCTCTTTCTCAAGCCAGGAATATTGACTAACTTCCTGTTTTTGAGACATAATGACCGCAGTCCTCATAAAACTGTTTGACTTTTTCCTCTGAAAGGGAATGTGGTCTGATAAAAAGCTGACAGACGTGACTATATGTCCGAGGAAAGTCACAAGGTCTTTCATGTAAAAAGATAACACTGTCAACCATTGATTTCACTTCTCACGCTGGCTGTTTGTACAGTTTGTATAGTGCCAGTTAAAGAACGCATTTTATCAACTGTAATTGTTTCTGGTTAATGGGGCTCTCTGCCAAACCCAAGTAAAACCCACTCCTAAATCCACTGAAGTCTGATGTGTTGTGGCACAGAGTCTTAAATACATGGATAAATCAATGACACACTTGTCCAGCCTATGTCCAAAGTTTTTCTGACTTAACTTGATGACTGTTTGATTAACTGAAAATCAAAATCCAGTGCTGTTTGAGGTGTCGGGGGTGGGCAAAAGTTGCAAAAGCTCATATGTGTTTAGAGGGTTTTACATATTGTGTCGTCACTGATTTAAATAATCAATTTCTCCCTTTCTTTTTATTTGCATAAGGTATTTGGTGGTGTGTAAAGTCAGACTTTAAGCCAGACATGGATACTGAAAAGAGCGACGAGGTTTTACATGCGTCAGAGACTCCACAGCCAGAGGAGACTGTAATGGAAAAAGAGGTTGTGTCCAAACTGGAGACAGCGGAGGAGACTGAGAAGCCACCAGCTGCTGGCGAAGACATTGAGCAGATGGCAGTGAATGGTCATGATACTGAAGTCATAACTTCACAAACAGAAGACATAAATGTAACGGAAACAGTTGCAGTGTCTGCAGAAGAACCAAAAATGGAGATTGAGGAGAACTTGCCCACAGAAACATCTGAAACTGAGTCGATGCCTGTTGAGGTCGCACCACCAGAACCAGTTGAGTCATCTGAAACAATCTCTGACCCAGTTGAAGCTTTAGACACAGAACCTGAAAACATCCAGCCTGAACAGCCTGTGCCAGAGAACGACCCAGAACCTTTGCCTGTGCAAACGCCTCTGGCAGAGAGTGCCCCTGAACCAGAGCCAGAGAAATTGGCAGAAACAGTTCCAGAAGCCGAACTAGAAAAGCAAACATTACCTGAACCAGTCATGCTGCAGCAGCCAGTGGATATACAACCACCCAGCCAAGAGGAGAAAGAGACAGAACTGAAGACTACAATGGATGCTGTGGCAGAAGAAGTTGCCAAAATGTCTGTGGCAGATGCAGAAAAACCAGCAGATCCCGTGTCGGTGACGGTGGCTTCCCCTGATAAAACGGCAGTAACCGTGTCAGTGACAGAAGCCTCCCCAGAAAAAATGGCAGAAACTATGCCGGTGACAGAAGCTTCCCCAGAAAAGCCAAAAGAAGCTGTGACCGTAAAGGAGGCGGCATCTGCTGAAATTGAAAATGTTAAACCTGCTGAGGACAAGAAAGAACCGGAAAAATCAGCTGAGTCTGATACTGTGAAGGGAGCCGAGGCGGCACCAGAAGGCGAAGGTGTTAAATCTGAGAAAGATGCTGAGCCTCAACAGGAGGAGGATCCAGCCCCTGCACCTGGCTCCCTGTCCTTTGCCTTCCTGGAGCGAGAGCAGACCAAAGATGCCCTTCGAATCTCTCGTACCCTTGTTGTCCTCAGAGGCCTTCCAGGAAGCGGTAAAAGCTTCTTGGCCCGTGCCATCGCTGATGCCTACAAAGAGCACTGCTCAGTAATCTGTGCTGACGACCACGGTGTGAAGCCAGAAAGTCCAGAAGCATCCGTAGAAGGATACAAGGCTCTGGATGAGGCTGTGGTGGCCCGCAGCAGTGCAGGAACATCTTCCCCTCTGCTGCTGGTGGTGGACGACACCAACCACACCCAGGATCGGCTGGCCCGCCTGGGGGAGATTGCAGAGCAACACAATCTAGTTGCTGTCTTTTTGGAGCCCCGTACTGAGTGGAGCAGAGATGTAGCGCAGTTGATCAAGAAGACCAAGCGTGGACTGGAGGAGGCCAAACTGGAAGCCATGAGAGGTCCAATTGAGGAAATGTCCCTTCCTCTTTACTTTGGCTGGTTTCTACTCTCCTCCGTCCAGGACAAGGTCAGGTGCACATCGATGGACTTCCTGAAAACGCTGGACACCATGGAGGCCTTCAAGAAACACCTGATTGACTGTGAGTGGGTTTAGATTTGTTTTTTATGTATTACAAATGTGAACGGGCAGATGAGAAATAGGGCTGAACATATATTGATATATTCTCATCATGATATGAGACAATCTTTGATTTTGGATATTGTTATATTGTGATATGTAATGCTGGTATCGATACCGGTTCCTGAACAACAATTTATTCGATACCAATTTTAAGAATCCAGAGTCAAAAATATGCCTTTTGATTTTGTTGCCCTGTCTTAGTGTTTACAAAGTGCTTTTAAGGAGATTTCAAACATCAAGATCAATATATGCGGTAATATTTTAAGACCATCTTGCCCAGCCCTAGTCAGAAATAAAGTCTTTAAGGACATTATAATCTAAAGTCTTTGTAATGACTAAGCTGCAATTGATCTTTCATTGTGTTTCCAGTCACTGGGAAAGCTGAGAAGGAGGTGGATTTGGAGCAGTACTTTCAAGCCAAAGGGACCCTCCACTGCACTACAAAATTCTGCGACTATGGAAAAGCAGAGGGTGCCAAAGAGTATGCACAGCTTCCAGTAAGTGATCAGATGCATTTAAAGTCAGTTGGTTGGTTTGTTCGGCATGCTCATTTTTAACTTGACATTTTATTTAATGCGTTGGGTAAACCTTCCAAACAGTAACATGTTAGCAGTTGGGGCTGCACATTTATTGAAATATGATGGAAAATCACAATATTGCCAAATGCAATATTTACAAATATATATACAAAATTCTGAGCCCAATATGTTTCTTTTCTCTACCACATCGTGCAGCCCTACCAGCAGTGTAATGTTTGATTTATATCTAAAAAGTTGGTTGTGATATTTCCTAATCGCTTCCTTTTTTCTTATCTCCAGGCAGTCAAAGATCTCAATGGCTCTGTGTTCGAGCTGTCACTGAGCGCTCTCTTTGTCACTCCTCGCACTGTTGGTGCCAGAGTGTCCCTCACCGAGGAGCAGCTTGTGCTGTGGCCAGCCGATGCCGAAAAGGAGGTTGAGTCCGCCGCCTCCCTGCCTCTGGGAAGCCGAGCCCATGTCACTCTGGGTTGCGCAGAGGGTGTCGAGCCGGTTCAAACAGGTCTGGATCTGCTCGATATCCTGGCACTGCAGCAGGGCGGCCAACAGGGGGAGCTTGTGGAGGAGATGGAGCTCGGATCGCTGACCTATTACGGCGAAGGAAGGTGGCTGCTGAGTCTCAGAGAGCCAATCTGCACGCCAGCCTGCTTCTCCAGCTTCTACGAGCGCAAGGAGCTCGTGCCGGCCAAAAAAGAACAGGAGAAGAAGAAGAAGCAAAAGTGCAGCATACTGTAAATGGCAAACATGGGGATGTGTGGCCGGGATGACTGGTGATTTAAAACTTAGGCTTACTCTGTGCAAGGTTTGTGTGTTTGTGCAGTGTTTAGGGTTTCAGTTATCGCCACCCTAAATCCACAAGCTGTGTGCCTTTTTTACTGTTGATTTGCACCACAACCCAAGATGCCTTCAGTCCAGTTAGGCTTGTTAACGTTGTTGAATATCTTGTTTCACATATCAGTGCCAGAGTTGCAGTGCCTGGCTATTTGCTGAGGTGGAATTAGCTGCAGTTTTAGACTAAGGTAGCATAGCCTCCTCCCACAACTCCACTTAGATTCTCTCTTCTATACCTGTCAGTGTCTCTCAGTATTCAGATATACAAAAACTAGGTACTTTCATTGCATGCACCCCAGGTTAACGGTATCAACATATTAACACATTTCTGACCTGCTTTAAGTACCACTGCCGCTTCAACACAGATTGTCTTGTGTTTCCTCTGTCTTAGCTGTAAGTTAAAAAGATTAGCTGTCATTTCTGTGAAAGTGTGTGTGCGCGCAGACTAGGAAGTTAAATGTTACAATAGCATATGGGCCAAAGTTATCTATTTGATTAAGTGTATTAGAATGAATGTCATTTATAGAGGTCCTTCCTTGTAAAAATCTTTGCACTCTGCATAGTTTGAAAGGGAGAATGCTGATGAATTTGGTATTTGTTTCAGCAGCTTGCACTTAGTAATTATCAAATGCTGTGAATCCAAGTCCATGTTTTGCAATCTTTTTCTACAGCGCAAGACTGCACCATTGATCCCTTTTATCCTCTTTGAACAGCACTTCATAATGCATTTCGATTTGTATCCTCTGTGACTGTAATTTTTGAAGGGCAAGTCCTACTTTGTGTAGCTCTTATGAATCACTATTTTTGCACTTGTTTTGTACACTTAATAAAAAAGAACATGCTTTGCTCCAGTAATGCAGTTTGCTGTATGTTCAGTGCTCCTAACATGCAGGCTGATAACTGGGACAGTTTATCTGCACATGGTCATTTTCTCACAGCATGCACTTTACGGGTAAAGGTGTAAACCAGCAGAGGGCACTCATCCCTTGTGCAGTGCTGGTAAAGACATATAGTAAGGCCTTTTTAAAAAAAGGTGTATATTAAACCCCAATTTTCTTTGTGCCTATCTTCAGAATTTGCTTCCGCTCAGAACTATCCAAGTATTGTATTTTTAAACATTGTACCACAGACCGGATTGCACCATTTGTCTGCCCTTTTCAGTTTGCTGTTGCGTAAGAATCTGGCACAGTAAAAATGCTGTAAACTCTATTATAGACGGTATATCTGCCAAAAAGAAACGGCTGTCTAGACCGTAGCCTGTAATATCCGCACTGCATTTCTGATCCATCTACCTGATGCCTCCGAAGTGCATCGCACCTCTACTCTAAATGCCTTCGTGCTTTATATGATGGGGTGTGTAATGTATACTTTTTTATATCATTTTTTAATAATAAACTTTATTTTTATAGTATGTTTCAAACAAAAATGCAGCTCAAAGTAATAGAAAAGAAAAACAGTATTAGAGGCATAAAAGAAACATCAAATAAAGCATGTAAAATTAATTTTAATAATCTTTAAATAATTCTGACATTATTTTGTATCATCCACCAGTCCTGAAACTATATAACTGAAGCTTGTTTTACTTATGGTCATACTTCAAACTATTGAAACATTATAAAATAAGTGGCAATTAACTGAAATATTAGAAAGGACAACAAGTTCATTAACCCTCCACCACATCCTCCAAACTAAAAATAGCTGATTTAGGCCAAGGACAGGTTGAAGACCATGAACCTCAGGTCTACATGCAGCTCTGTTGTCAAAGTGCAGTGCATGAGTCGACGTGATCCTCGATGTGTTGGTCGGGATTCCCTCATTGGTCGCTGTCCAGATAAAAAACAACGTCAACCAATCAACACCAGCGGTGGGTAATTGCCCTGTTCTCCCCGAGAGTGGTGTGTGTGTGAGCTCAGTGAAGAAAGTAATGATGCCTTCAGGTTCTCCTCGGAATGTCCTGTTTTGTTTTTGACCTAAAATCTTACATGTAAGTTTGAGGAAAATCTCAAGTGCTTTTGATCAAAAATATTTATAAATATTTAAGAAAGTGCTGGAAGACGTATTCATATCCTGTAATAGCACACTGTAAAAGTACTCAATTTAAAAGTTAAGTAACATTAGAAGTGAGTAAAAGTACTAAAGGCGAGTATTATTTTCTATTTTCCTTTCTTTTTTGTTTAATCTCTCACATTTTATTTTGATTTATTCCCCCATGATTTGCTAGATTTGCACCTATATAGTATGGCATTGTATTTTGTTAAGCACGTTGTAACTCTGACTTTGAAGGCAGTATAGATATTAAGGTTATTATTATTATTGTTATTATTATTATTATTATTGTTATATTATTACTATTATTGCTGTAATTAATGATGCATCATTGTGTAAGTAGTATTTTACTGTAGTTGTCGGTTGTAGTTGGGCTAATTATAACAATTTTACATACTGTTATATACAAATCCAAACACTCACATAATGATGCAATTTTGCACATGACGATACGTCTTCACAGCACGCACATATTTAAATCTGACCTACCTATACATAAACAGTAATATAGAAAATTAAAAAATTAAAAATCTGTGAATGATTTATCCCTCTCCTCGCACGGTTGTAATTATCCCAACTGTCCCTGAAGGCAGCAATAGAGCATGGTGCGGAATGAGCCAATCAGAGGACAGGAAACATCAGCCAAGCCTATCGGCAGATGGGCGATGAAGACAAAACTCCCAGGAAGCCTCGCTCTCCGGCACCTCTGGCTCCCGGCAGGAGTGAAGCAGCATCGCCGATAAAAATCACGAGCGCCCACCACGAACCTCCAGAGTCGTTACAGGAAGAAACATATCTAAAACCAGGTAAATTGTTTATAGTTTAACTTTATTTATTAAGATTAGCTTTTACTTTTATACTACTTCCTCTAACTCCTTTTCTCTCTGTCTGTTTCTGTGTCAAAAAAAATAAAACAAGTTGAACTGCTCTGCCCACACTGAACCTGTACTTCAGCTGTATCATGGCTGAGCACTCAGAGCTTCTTGACAAGGTGCAGAGGAGGTTTGTTAATAGTGACTTGCTGTCAGACCGGTTTGAGAATGAATGAGACTGGTAGAGACCTGCAACGTCAGGCAGGTACTGTTGATTAGGTCAGTAGGTCAAAGCAGAGACAGTAAAAAGTGAATATGAAGCTGCAACTTTCATCTATTATGACATTTTTTTACGCAGAGATGTTCACACACAATTTTTATCCTTCCTGGTATCGATTCAGATACCTGAACCTTGTGTATCGGCCAATACAGAGCACCGAATACAAGTGTGTATTGAAAAAATATTATTAATATTATTTAGCAGTTGCATACTACCAGCCCTGTTTGGGTGTTATGCTGTGGATGTGCTTAAAGTTTATAAAAGTCACTGACATTTATGGATATTGCTACAAAAAATCTGTTAAGTTTAGTCCGACTGATACATTGATATTGACAAATATTTTAATATCGGCATTTATGCGTCGACATGAATCTTTGCATAGATGTGCTGACCGACAAATCTTGTCCTTCACATGTAAGAAACCACTTGTTTGGTACAGATCGTACACCATCGTGGTTTTTAGAGGCCGACCAATATATCAGTTTTATTTGACGATATTAGCTTATCACAGATATATCTAATCGGCTTATATGTTATCCAATATGTGCTGATATAAAACGTTTATATTCTTAGACATTAAAACTGCGGTAAAAGATTATAATTATAAAAAATGTATAATTATTAATTTTCCAGCAGTTTACTGTGTCACTGCACTGATGTCAGTTTGGATAATAAAGTTGATTGTTTATTTATATTTGTCAAAAGTGTTTAAGGATCACTGCAAAAAAAAAAATTTGTGTATATCAGTCGATAAATCAATATCTGATGGGGTTTTTTTCAACTCCCGGCATCAGCCCCAAAGATTGAGTTTCAGTCAGGCTCCTCCGTTCAGGCGCATTTCTAATCAATAAATGAATTACGTGGCATTAGATCGGTGCACAGACTCGTGCACTCGCAGATACAGATTCCTACGTTTTTGACAGTATTGGAGGTATTTTGGGTACTTGTGTCTGTACTGTCTGTTTGGTTTGATTTATGCCTTGTCTGCACTTGTGCTGATTTAGATCCGGGCCTGATTTTTGCCTCCCCCGAGCCATCCATCACCCCCGTTTTAAAATGTTATTGTACATCTTCTGAACCAGTGTTACTGCTGATGTAAAGCAGCAATATTAAATACCTCTGTCAGGTCAGTTGAACAGAGAAAGTGGATGATATATGGGACCTGGATGGTCTTTGGATAAAACATGATTTCTCCTGGCCTGGAAGCAGCACTGTGTTGACTCAGGGACATCCATGATCAATACTGAGAAAGGTCCATGACAGTCCCATTAATCCATTTAAGAAATGGCTGCCGGGACGCAGTGGAAGAGCAGGGAGCCCTGTTTGAGCCGACATCGGGGCTTTCAGCTTAATGAAGCACGTACGCCATCCCCGCAAGGTTACATGTTACACTGTAGATGTTAAGCTTTGACATTTTAGGGACGGTAATTGGTGAAAGTCTTGATACTTTTATAGCCATGATAAGTCATATTTTTCAATGAGGATGTACATTTGACGTAAAGAAGAAGCAGTGATGACATTTGCCTCCTTCCAGACTAACTTGATGTTTGTGCAGCAGGTGTTGCATCAAAAATTATGCAGAAAAGAAATGGGGAAGTTGCATCAACTCGCCAAAAAGCAGACTTATATTTGATGTGAGGTTAAGCTGTAAGAGATTTTTTTTTAATTATGTAAATAAGAGTTAAATAGCTCTATATTCTAACGGTATTCACTATTATAGTGTTTGGTCGGAAACTCATGCGTCATGCAATAAACAGAGAATACATTTTCTGGTATCCTCGCCCACTTTATCCAATCAGGACAGAGAACTCCTGTACAGGGTCGTTGTGTTTGCTGCTGCGTCAGATGATTACTGCTGCACGATCATGTGGTGACGTAGAAGGAGCGCGGGGATTGCAAACTGCAAAACAGGCAGGGAGTTAGCTAAAATGACGTCAACGCTTACAGCAGCTTAAAAGTCAGATCAGATCAAATGGTCATTGTCATGAAATCTGTGTAATACTTTGGTTTATAACGTCAGCCGTACTTTGTATTTTGTCCTACTGTTAGCATGCTAACAATTAAGATGTTAAAATTAACATGGAAAATATACACTGTGAAACAGAGGAAAGCTCTGTAGTAGGATGGGACATGGGATCTTAATGGCAACAAGGCAATCCTCCATGCAGTGCATTTAAATTTGACATCAGTATATAGGGATTGGGCCAGAGCTGGGCCAAATGGTTACATTTGAATAGCAAGTGACCCAAAACTGGAGCACAGCCTGTTTCTATTATGGCGAACACAATGGGCCACGTCAGGCTCATGTATATTTGATCTGACAATCATGTTGTATATGGGACAGACTTGGGCGGCACCTGCGTCTGTTGGTTGGTTGGTTTGTCAGCAGGATTTCACAAAAACTACTGAACAGGTTTACACAAAACTTTGATGGAGGATGGGTCTGAACCCAGAACAGACCCCATTAACTTTCGGCGCAGATCCGGGTAAAGGGACGGATTTGTCATTAATGTCTCAGGGAATACATGGAAGTTTACTGAGGTGTTTGCTTTTGTGTTAAAAAGGGAGTGGCACACATCAGGGATAGGTTTAATGAAGGTGCAACCCTAAAGGCCGCACTATAATTTTGCAGTTGTGATGTTATTCAGAATAAGAGTGTAATTAATTTTCCTGTTTTTCATGATCCTAAAAATAATTCAATGTTGTGTCTTATGTGTGTAAAACAAAAGAAAACAACTGACGATCTGAATTTATATGAGCGTTCTCACTCCGATCTGTGTCGGTGCGTCCTCAGAGGGAAGTCTCTGTAGGGAGAAGTGGTTGAATATACCTGATGTCCTGTTGTGAGCTGTGTGAATTGCTTGTGAAGGATTTGACCTCATTGAGTGGAGCTAATTACTAAAGTGTAAAGTTCACCACACCTCCCTTCAGCAGTTAAATTTATAGATGCTATCAAGAGTTATTGAATTTCTTCTCTTACTTCCGTCACATTCTGCCAGAAAGGAAGAAAAGTCTATGTTTTATCACTTCCTCGAGATGCGTTTGTTTGTGAGGTTACCCTCTGTGCGCTCTTTGCTGCAGCTCCAGTAGCAATCTGATTGTTTGAGTGGCAATAAGCGCCCATTTACCTCATTAGTGTGCAGGTCAAACAAGCCGAGTCCAACTAATCGTGTTGGATTCAGCTTCACTGGCTTCACCGTCCGTGTCTTGCTGCATTCAGCATGAAGCAAATTAAAGAAATCCGACTGTGCAGAAGGATGGAAGGCCTGAATCTGCAGTTGGTTTGTACTAAAATTTTCTAGCAGTGTCTCTTAATTCTGTGCAGTTCAGGAGAATTAAAGGCAGGTTTTCTGATGTAATTCATGGAAAAGACAAACCGCAAAGCCGTCGTTCCATCACCTGGTTACTAGACCGTTTCTTGACTGTTCTGACAGCGTGGACGTCAAAGAAGAAAAACATGTTGCCCTTTAAAATCCTTTGCTCATGCTCGCCTCTCCACAATTTACGTCTGCTTTCCTGCTCTCAGCATCACAATACCTGCTCTGTATTCATCCATCTCACTGCTCATCTGTATATCTCCCAACTCATCTCTCTCTATCTTATTAGGCCAGTCCAGCCTAAGCAGTCATGTCGGCCAAAGCCATCTCGGAGCAGACAGGGAAGGAGTTCCTGTACAAGCACATCTGCACATCGGCTGCTGTCCAGAACAGATTCCGCTTTGCGAACGTGACGGCCGAGACGGACTTGGAGCGGCTGGCGAGAGAGCACCCATGGCTGCTCACAGAGGTGAGGCAGGAGACACGGTTGTGAAAATGAAGTAAGATTTTCTTAAGCTGAGTGAACAGTTAGTTGTTGTAGCTCAGATTTACGGCCCATAAATGCCTACAGCCGATTCTCCCTTAAGCTTGTGGAAAATGATCTCCTCTTTATGGAGACAATTACTTAGGCTGGCAGCAGAGTGGTCTCTTGGCGCCTGTTAGCCGACATCGCAGACAGCAGAGCGCTCCGGCAGCTCTCGGTGGAAGTGAAGTGAAGTGTGAATACAGAAGAAAACAAAACAAAAAAAACATGTCTCGTTCTTTGAATCTTTACGTGTAACAGGGAGTTCAGAGTTCAGCTAAGATAGGATTTCTTCCACGAATGGTTCTCCAGGTACACGTCGGCCTTCCAGGTCTTACTCAGCGTCCCGCCCTGCTCTCCATAGCGAAGCAGTAGCAGATAGACGGGCTGTAATAGCAGCTAATTGAATTACTCTGTGACTCATCTCGCAGAATAAAATGTCATTGCACCCGTGTGTCTCCCTGAAGGTTTTTTATCTGGAAGGTACGAGGAGGAAGAGGAGGGCAGATGCATGGAGATATGTGCTGCTGCGGTAGAATTGATTAGGAAATTGCATTAACTTTGACCCGCCGCCCTCTTTCTTTGCTCACTGGCGAGCACCCAGATACTAATGGGTCCACTGTCATAAGTCATTCCCTTTATCTGACTTGCAAGTGAGAGGAAGCGGGCTGAGTCGGTGGGGGTGGGGTGTCATTTTGCTTTTGCGTCAGAAGTGAACGATGCGTGTGAAAGATTCCTTCTTAGATAATGTTCACCTCAACTCTCACTTGATGAATATAACGCCACTTAAAAGTGAGTATCTGCTGTCATATGTTGGAAATTAAAACGAACAGAATGAACGAACATCATCAATTTTTTCAAATGCAATAATGGAACTCATCCTACAGCGTGCCGTGGATTGTTTTTGAAGGAGACTTGCATTTTATATTCTTTATCCAGACTATATTTCATCCATGTAATGAACCCTTCACAAGATGGAATAAGCGGAGACACCTGAAGTTTCCAAAGAGCACCTGTATGTGATCCCCATAAAGACCCAGCAGCACTTCCACTCCATTGTCTTCATTCATTTCTTCAAGAAAAGAAAGAAAACAAATCAATCAGCAGTCAATTGTCAGTGAACACTTTCTGTAAAAGTCAGTAATAGCATTTGACATTTTGACAATAGTCAAATAGTAGTCGATAACTGTTTTACATTTGCCGGTTCCAGCATTTAGGTGTAAGGATTTGCTGATTTTTCTCATTTATGACAGTAAATAAAGAATTTATTGGGTTTTATACTGTTGGTTGAACATTTGAAAATGTCATTTTGGGCCTTTTTCACACATTTTTTTGGCTAAACAATGAAAATAATTGTAAGTGGCAGCCCTACTAGACACAATCCAACTTTATTGTTTCTGTTTCATACCCTTGAAATATATATTTCAGTGAGAATCCAGGTAAAATACAAACAAAATGCACTGTAGACTCTAAGAAATATAACTATGATGTCTTTCAATTAAGCGTAGTCCCGTGTGCGCCCTGCTTAAACCGACCATGTTTATCTTTCTCCTCTAGAGGCTGGTGGTGAAGCCGGACCAGCTGATCAAGAGGCGAGGGAAGCTGGGCCTGGTGGGCGTCAACCTGGACCTGAATGGCGTCAGAGAATGGCTGAAGCCCCGCCTCATGAAAGAGACGACAGTACGTCATCCGCCCTCTTGGGCCAATTACCTCCACCTCACCGTTCTGTTGGAGAGTGTGCACTTTGCCGGACACTCCTTCGATCAATATTATCCCAGTGCTTTAGTCAGATCCTCCTCCTGTTGCCCTTTCCCTCACCCTTCGACCTGTTTAGCACAGAGGCATTTGGTTTGCGTTGCCTGACGTATGGTTGTCTAAACAGCCACCTCATTGCTGAGGGGTTCAGTATCAGTCTACTGGTAGTAAATCAGTCCAGTCAGCTGAGGCGGGTGCTGCTACTGAATAAACAGTCAGTCCATCTTTCCAGTCAGCATAAGCACAGCACAGAACATCCATCACGGTGCCACTGAGACGCTGCTGTGCCTCATAAACCAAGACGCAAGTTATGGAGACACTAGGACGGCTCATAAAGCAGTGAAGAAGAGAGTGTGTGTGTGTGGGTGTATGTGTGTTTTTGTGTGTGGCAGCAGTGCGGTTGCGTAGATGTATCTCTTCACAGATGAGATGAAACTGTCAGCAGCAGCCAGCAGCAGTAAATAAGAATGAATGGAGCCACATCTGTAGTATGGACAGTCAGGACAATGTTTGTCTTTATTGTCCTCTAAAAAGTGGAAGTAATTAATTAGTTTAAGTAATTGCAAAGATAAATTACCATCGGAACAACTATGTGGACAAATATTTTAACTGCACGCAAGTAGGACACTTTTCGCAATTGTAAAATTGTTTGTCTCACAATCAGTCTGCTATTTTCTTTTGAGTCATGCTAAGTGGCTAATTTGGATGGAGAGTAGACAGTTAGCTGAGGTTGTAGGCCTTGGTGCACAGGAGGTGCTTCAGGAGCAGCATGCTGGTATTGTCACTGTGAAAATGTTGGCTGACATTAGTGTTGACTTGTGTGCATCACTGAGCTGCTGCATGGCTGCAGACTCTGTCTTGTTGCGTGTAGTTCCTTAAAACCGTATGAGGTGCATGAAAGTAGAAGAAATGTGTAACCTAATGCACCATGTTGGTATTGTAATAAGTAAGAGAGCTGTTTCATCATGAATTTCTAGCATGTTGCCACCTGCTTTTAAGTGTCTTGACTGACTGCTTGTTACTGCCTGTCTACTTTCTATTTTGCTTGGCCAGCTGTGAGCTTATCTGAGAGAAATCATCAGGGTGGAACTGTTAGAAGAACAAGTGTCGAGAACTGTGGCTGTGATGACTTCCTTTACCAGCGCCAATTTATACTTCACATATCCTGTCACTTGCTTATTTTTCATGTTATTCACACGTAGCTCGCTGCTATTATTGGCTGCAGTGTTTCACTATAGTAAATTACTTTTTCATATTTTGTGTGATCATATTACATTACATTACATTAAAGTGGTTAAATTGAATAATTTACAGAAAAATTGCATTCATAACATGAAAGCCCTTCTTTCTTCGTCAGTAATGGAGGTGTCCGTTCATTTATCTGAGCCCTTTGGGTTTTCAATCAGACAGGCTTTCTTTTTTTCTCCGCCCGTCATAAACCTCCTTTTTTGTTTTCACTCCTCAAAATGGCAACTCCCTCTCGACCTCTTTATTATTTCGTTCTGTGCTCTCCGGCTGGCTGCTCTCAGCCGGTCCCTGGTTACTCTGTGCCTGCTGGCCTTTAACGGAGGAACGATGACAGCCTCGTCAAATGAGCTGTGCCTGTGTTAGCGGGGCTTTGCCTGGAGTAATTCATCACGACATTTTCTTTTTCCTCCTTCTCAACCTGTCTCCTTTTTTCCTACGAAATGTCTCGTCACTTGTGGCCCTGTGTGCTTTTTTTTTTTTATGTATTAATAATTTCATTTTCTTGATGAACCTCAGGTGGGAAAAGCTAAAGGCGTTCTCAAGAACTTCCTCATCGAGCCATTTGTCGCACATAAGCAGGTAATTCACTGATTCCACATCTCTTCTGTGATCATCCCTCAGTTTTTTAGATTCCTTATTTGGCTGTGATTAAACCCAGACGTGTTGTAAAGAGACATTTATTGATGACATTTTAATGGTCCATTGTTCAGGAGGAGGAGTTCTACGTGTGCATCTACGCCACCCGAGAGGGAGACTATGTGCTGTTTCACCATGAGGGAGGGGTGGATGTGGGAGACGTGGATGCCAAGGCGAAGAAGTTGCTAATTGGGGTGGATGAAAAGATCAGCGAAGACTCTGTGAAGAAAGAGCTGCTGACTCACGTCCCCAACGACAAGAAACCGTAAGTGGATGGAAAAAGTATTCGTCGGGCATGATTGTGGACATTTATTGCAGCACTAAACTACTAAAAAAAGACCCAAAAGAGACAAAAAGTGTGCACTTTATATTACATATTTGAACCACTGCCCAGCAGAGGAAAACAAAAGCATTACACAAATGAAGTAAGAGAAAGCACTTTGATATTGGCAGTAAACGCAGGAGGAGCGGGACGAGACGGGTGGAGGGATTTCCATTAGACAAATGACAAACTCCCTCCGCTCCCTCGCCTTTCTTCCATCAGCCTCCACCCCCAGCCTGTTTTACTCCACAGCCACATTCAGAGCACGTCCATCTATTTTGATGGCTACGATACAGCGGCTCACCCCCTCCAAACCTCTCCTATCCATCACTGTAGTATTGTTTTTGTGACGGCAGATTCTGGTCAGGCTCGCTGTCTTGGCTGACATTGAAGACGCTGCCCCAGAAATCACTCTGCCAACCCGAGCCGGCCTCCTCGCCCTCCCCTCTCGCTCTGGATCAAAAACAAGAGCGGCACTTGGCCAGTTTTCCTGCCCTGCCGTCAGAGGCAGGCATGTGAAGCTGAGTCACCCGAGGGTTTTTGGTCGCAGTTTTCCCCCTACGGGCCAGTCGGAGTCCTGACAACCCGCTGACGTGGTTACAAAGGCTCCGAGCTGCCTGCACAACTGACAGACAGGAGAGAGGAGAGAAAAATACTCCCCCCTCCCAACTCCTCCAACAACCCCCCACTCCTCACTGCTCTGTTTTGACATGTGAAGGAGGAAGTAAATTAGATTTTTCCTTCTGTACAGCACAGCTAATTTACAGGTGGACTGTTTCCTGTCCAGCTCTGCCTTAACAATCCATCAATGATATCGCCTGTAGTTTGTCATGCGTTTAATTATACGGATATTATAATGGCTGTGTTGTTTTTGTTTGGAGCTGCCAGCCAGGCATAAATCGTACAGTGAAATTCAGGGTTCATTCGGGTGTTAGAAATGCTTGAATTGTAATGTGGTGTTTTTAAGGTTTAAGAAGTGTTTGCTTGAAATTGTAACTGCACTAAGGTTCTTAAAAGGGGGCAGCCCTACAAATGCCAGATATGTATTGATGATTCAGGATATTAATACCACTTTTACACCAAAATAAGCATGCAGGCTTTTAAACACTTCAAGGTAAATCTTGAAAATGCATCTGGAAATGCTTGAAAAGTGCCTGAATTTGACAATGGAAAAGATGTAGGACAAATGATAAATGAATTACCTTTGACTTCAACTACCTTGTTTTTGATTTTTAGGGAACTCTGTTAGGTACTCTATCAAGGCGGATAAAGGAAAATCCTGCTTTATTTGGATTAATCTCGATAATTTAAGTGAGGGCTTTATTCCATTACTGTGGTTTATTTGATTCCCTGCTCAGTAACCATGGTAACCGGCAAGCTTAATTTAGCTGTGTATCGAAGAATTACCTACGGGCAGAAACAGAGTCCCAAAAGACAGACTTGACGTTAGTGATGAAGGCACTTGAAGGAACTGTATTCGGACCTTTTTCTTACAATGTGACCGAGCGTGACTCTGCAAGTTCTAGTAACAAAGACTGTATTGATAAAAAAATAAGTGTTTACAGGTCAAAATGAAAACCGTACACACAGTCACAGAGTGGTACAAATAATCAAGATAACAACAACAAACCATAAATAAAAACAATAAAACGGAGTATATAATAAAACTACTTCAAAGTAAGACGAGAGGGATGAAAGCCAGACCGACAACAGAATTACTTCCTATAAAAGTAAGTTTTGAGGAGAAGAAGGAGCTGACTTTAAGTTCCTCAGGCAGGAAGCTCCATGTTAGGTTATTAGACATGGGCCAAGGCTGTATTAAGTCCATCTAAGACTAGTTACCTTGTGTTAACATAAGTTAAGTATTTAAAAGCCTAACATTTATAATTTGTAGATATTGATCCAGAGCCTTGAATGAAGTAGATGTCATGATCTGCCTTGATGGATGACCCTCCTGAGGTCTAAACTACGACCTGTGTCCCAGAGTGTCCTGGTATGATTAACCAGACTCCTACAGTCAATTATAAGACTAGAATGCCATGTGCTGAATCTCTCTGCAGGGTCCTGGCCAGCTTCATTGTCGGGCTCTTCAACCTGTATGAGGACCTGTTCTTCACATACCTGGAGATCAATCCACTGGGTATGTTGTTCGTTTCTCTAAAATCCCTTGTACCGTGATGTGATGTGTCTGAACAAGCAATCTTGATGGCGTTTACACTTTAATCCAACGCAGATTCATCAATATGTTATCAGATTATGAAATTGGACATCAAAAGGAAATAAGAAATGAAAACGCCAATGCATAATGAAACATCATCTTGAATCCAAGTTGATTCTGCCACATTTTCAACACCGAGGGAGGAAAGCAGTAAATAATTCATGCACTTGCTGTTTGATGAAGGCAGCGTGTGTTTATAATGGAGTAATTGGGCACCAGTACATGCCCTGTGGCAGCTGTTCCTGTGGATGCAGCATGGCTGCTGAGACTAGCTCTCCCTGCTTTGATGTCACACCACTTCCTCCTCCTCGTCTTCGCTCTCCTTCCACCTCCTGCAGGGACAGCAGGACGGCCGTGGTCACCTGTGCCCGAACACGACTTATTTAAAGCTTAGTAGTGAATCTCAGTAGGTGGGTGTATAGATCTTAACGCTCGTTGTTTCCCATCTTCTCTCAGTGGTCACAAAAGATGGCGTTTACGTGCTGGACATGGCAGCCAAGATCGATGCCACAGCTGACTACATCTGCAAGGCCAAGTGGGGCGATGTGGAGTTTCCTCCACCCTTCGGCAGGGAGGCTTATCCTGAGGTGAGGGAGGACTGAGGGGGAAAATGAATCGGATTTCATTCTGTCAGCATCGAAGCTGGTGTTGTTCTCCAAAGAGGGGAAAAGGCTTGCCAGGGATGCTGAGTGGGATGCAAATTGAGCAAACTGACAATCTCAGAGATAAATCATTTTAAATTAGATTGTCATTAAATGTAGAGTGGAAAATGTCAGCGTTATAGAACAACAAATTAGATTTGATTACAGACAATTTACTGTTAAATGAATGGATTCAGACTTCATGTAGCACACAAGACACAAGACAAACTGTTTAATTTAAGATATGTCGGCCTGAAGAAGATAAACTTTCAGTATCTGTGTTTACATGGACCCTAATAGTCCAGTAATAATGACCCAATCAGAATAAAAACGCCCCATGTAACCACCTCAATGAGAAGACAGTGGTCTGGTCGGAAGGAATATTTAATCTAGTTTAGGTGGGGTGGTGTAAACCTTTGACAATCCGGCCAATAGAAAAATATTATCACCCCTAATAAGCATGTAAGCACTTAATCTGATCCGTTGTCTCTTCTTTTTCTTCTTCCTTCTTCTCCTCCTCCAGCTCCAGCAAATCAGAAATAACTTTATACATGTCAAAGTGTTATATTATGATTAAATGCTTTGGGGCTTGTAAACACACTTATCAGATCACTTTATTTGGCGTCCGTGTAAATAATGAATCTCTAATCAGGATGATTATAATTGGCCTGAAGAAACATTTTCTATATAACCACAGCTCCTGGGATTACCGGCAATTTCTGCTCCATAGCAGCTCATGTCACAGCTGGCCCACGGTTGAATTAATGAGGCAGGGCAGCTAACACACAGCTGTTAATCAGCCTTTATGACTCATCGTGGAGAGTAATGGAGACATCCTCAGGAGACATCCTCAAGTAAAGGTCGTCTGGGCATGAAGACTCAGAGAATGAGATATAGGAGATGCTTTGTTAGAAAATATCTCATCTGTTTGTTTTTTTTTAATAGAAACTAAAGCTTAAGTCACATTACACACCTGTATTACGGAGGGATTTTAATGTCAAAATCCTAAATCACCTGCATGACGGAGCTCAATATTAAACATGGGTGAAATTAAAGAAACTAGTTTGTTAAGTGGACTTCTATTTTTGGCTGCTGCCCGGAGACGCTTGTCTGAGACAGACTGTCTGTGTACCAGGCGAGCTCTAATTGGACTGCTGTGAGCCTGGAGTAGAGACGAGGGACAGCGGGTGCCTTTGATTGGGAGCTTTTTTACTCTCAGCCACCAGCTGTGCCCCCAACTGTCACCAACAACCACTGATGCACATCACATCCACTGTCACTCGTCATATTTATACAATATTTCCAATTAATAACTCTTCAGAAATCAATGCAAGCACAGGTAATCACTTGTGGACATATGGAGAGGTGCTTGTGCAAGTCCTGCACTGATTAAGGCTGAAAACACTCACTCACACACACACACACACACACACCTCCTCCTACCTCTTGAACATCTTTAAAACCTCTCATCTCTTTGACCTTTTCTTTCAGGAGGCCTACATTGCCGACCTTGATGCCAAGAGTGGTGCCAGCCTGAAACTGACCCTGCTTAACCCCCGAGGCAGGATCTGGACCATGGTGGCAGGAGGAGGTGCCTCCGTGGTGTACAGGTACCAAAGAACCAAACTCCATAAAACAAAAGCCTGAATAAATGTATTTTTTCTTCCATTTGCTTGAATTGTCCCTCGACTTTATCCTCACTATTTTGACTATACATCATTGGGTACAGCGTTTAGAGAGCATGCCTGTGATGCAGCAGACTGATGGTGCAGCAGCTCACACTCTGCCTGCTCAGCTGCCTGCTAAATTTGCTTCTTAGATGTTGCCACTTTAGTGAGAGTCTGGAGGAATGAGCGTCTGTCAGGGGTACAAAAGCGTGACATGCAGACACATCAGCCGTGACTAATTATTCCCTCTGTGCACTGTTAAGTTGTGTCTGTTTGCATAATAAAAGCACCTTTTCCCACGTCTGTTCTGAGTGAATACTGCACTGTGAAGTTCATCTCATATTTCTTAAAATTGTGTTCATCATTAAAGCTGTAAATCAAATCTACCACCAGATATGACTTTCCCAGCTGTTGTTTCTATCCCTTTTTCTTCTGTGTGGGTGACTAATGTAAAACTCTTCCAGTGACACAATCTGTGACCTGGGTGGCGTCGACGAGCTGGCCAATTATGGCGAGTATTCAGGAGCTCCAAGTGAACAGCAGACCTACGACTACGCCAAGACAATCCTGTCTCTGATGACCAGGGAGAAACACCGAGATGGTAGGAAAACTGCTCCGTCAAATCTTTGTGTGTACTCAAAGTCACGTGTTTTTTCTGAAATTATGTTTCCGTCGTGTTTTCCAGGAAAGGTTTTGATCATCGGGGGAAGCATCGCAAACTTCACAAATGTTGCAGCAACATTTAAGGTACGGCATCACATCACATCACGTGGCTGTAATATTACGTACTCATTATCTAGTTTTTCACTGAGTATATCCTCGTCTCTGCTAGGGGATCGTTCGAGCTATCAGAGACTATCAGGTGCCACTAAAGGAGCATGAGGTGACCATTTTCGTCCGTCGTGGAGGCCCCAACTACCAGGAAGGTCTCAGAGTGATGGGAGAAGTCGGTATGTTGTACTTTCTTCTATCCATATCTCCGAAGTCTGAAAGCATGTTTTGAGTGCATATTTTAACTTCAGGCACCTGCTGATTCTTAATGTGGTTCTGCCGGCTTTCCTCAGGCAAGACCACTGGGATCCCCATCCACGTCTTTGGCACAGAAACTCACATGACAGCCATTGTTGGCATGGCACTGGGCCACCGGCCAATCCCCAACCTGCCTCCTGTTGCTGCTCACACTGCCAACTTCCTCCTCAACTCCAGCGGCAGCACATCGGTATGACACATCCGGCCTCCACGGAGACAAATAGGCTGTCGTGATGTTGTGTCGGCTCACTGTGCAGTGCATTTACATCATCAGCTCCTCCAGTACTGCGGAGTGGTTTAGTGGGCAGAAGACCTGCATGCCACAGGCCCCTTTTCATTTACTGTCTTGTCCTTTTAGTGAACGAGATTATCAGAAGCCCAGCGGCTCTTTTGTGTAAGAAGAGTGCTGGGCATTGTGCACTGCTCTCACTCAAATAGTTGTGTGACCACAGTTGATAACACACTGCGACTGCCCCGAGGCGTCCATTAAGACTGTGCAGTGCGTGGGCTTTCAGCAAAGTGTGTGTGAGCATACACACGCATGTATTTGCTTGAAATGTAAAGGTAGATATACGATATATATACGAGAAATTGAATATTAAAGTACAAACGTGCACTTCTATGAAATTATACAGTATGACTCACTCAAAGCTTTATGCACTAAAATCCAGTTTGTAGTCCTTTACGAAGCTCTTCTAGGAGATTTACTTAAAAAAAAAAAAATCAAAAACAATGTGTAAGATGTGTGCAAGTGTTTTATAAAATAACAAGGCTACCCCGCCCTTTTATCAAGCCTCTAAAATATAAAGGACCACTGTTTTTGCCACTTAAAGCAGATTAAATCTCAACAGAGCTGTCCTCATTATTACATATCCTTTTTCAAATATGCAAAGCAGAATAAAATATGGATGAGTCTATTTTTTTTGTGTGTGTGTCTTCTTACAGACCCCAGCATCCAGCAGAACTGCCTCTTTCTCTGAAAACAAAGCCAAAGTTGAGAGCTCACCAGCCAAGAAGGCCAAAAGTGGAGCTCCTATCGGTGAGATCAAACACTCACTTCAATGGGAAATCTTTGCACTGTGACTGCTGAGAGGTTGGATGTGTTTTCATGCATGGGTCCACTGCTGGACAGCATGATAGGCAGATGGATAGAAGCCTTGTGATCATGCATGGTAGAGTCTAGGTATTATAGCTCCCCCCTTAGACAGCAGGAGGACCCTGCAATCCAAACTCACTAAAATGGAAGCTCAGTGTAGTGATTTATGATCATACGCACACAAACCTAATCCAATATATCTCAAAGATCAACAATGTCTTAATTCATTTTTGTTCTTGTGATTTATGATTAAACCCGTTGGCAGTAGGGTTTTATGGTACTTTATCAGCCTACTTTATAAATCTTATCGATGGCTATAAAGGCCTCATTGACCTGTTTGTCTTCTTGTCAGTGATGTCATTATTTTTCTTTAATCTTCAATCAATGTTCATCCGGTCAATTTTAAGCTGCTTGAAAAATCATTCATTAAAAAATGAAATTTGTTTTCATATGCATGCAGAGGAAATGCATTTTGGCGACCTGGTATTAAGTTTCTATCTGTAACACTTTCCCTGTAGCCAAAGCAACGACCCTCTTCAGCAAACACACCAAGTCCATCGTGTGGGGTATGCAGACTCGGGCAGTACAGGGCATGATGGACTTTGACTACGTCTGCTCCAGAGTTGAGCCGTCTGTGGCAGCCATGGTCTACCCATTCACGTAAGTGCTCTCTGCCCTCCCTCTTTAGCTTGAGTCTGCTCCGTGCTGCTGTCAGTGTAATTGATCTTTATTGTGCATTTAATGCAATAAGAACCTCTTAAGTAAATGGAGTCGTTTCACTGCGTAATTAATGCCTTGCAGTGGAGACCACAAGCAGAAGTTCTACTGGGGCCATAAAGAGATCCTCATCCCTGTGTATAAGAACATGAGTGACGCCATGAAGAAGCACCCCGACGTGGACGTGCTCATCAGCTTTGCATCTCTGCGTTCGGCCTTTGATAGCACCATGGAGACCATGCAGTACCCACAGGTGAATGCACCCTCATCTTGTACCATCTGCAGGTTACTTAACAGCTGGAAAAATAAAAAGCTAAGCCTTTCTGTTCAATTGCTTTCAGATTCACACCATTGCCATCATCGCTGAGGGAATCCCTGAAGCCCACACCAGGAAGATCATCAAGGCCGCGGATGAGAAGGGCGTTACGATCATCGGACCAGCGACCGTTAGTCTTGCTTCACTTCTCATTTGATTTATCACGGTTTCCCTTTGTGTTCTTTTACCTGAGCAAATCTGTGTGTGTTTACGTCCAGGTTGGAGGAATCAAGCCAGGCTGCTTCAAGATCGGGAACACCGGAGGCATGCTGGACAACATCCTCGCCTCAAAGCTCTATCGCCCCGGCAGCGTGGCCTACGTGTCTCGCTCGGGCGGCATGTCCAACGAGCTCAACAACATCATCTCCCGCACCACCAACGGTGTTTTTGAAGGTGTGGCCATCGGTGGAGACAGGTATGTATGTCTCTTATCGGCAGTATGTAAACATGTGTGTGTGAATTGGTGTGTAATTTTACACTCTTCTGCAGATACCCAGGCTCTGTGTTTACTGACCACGTGCTGCGCTACCAAGACACTCCTGAAGTGAAGATGATCGTTGTCCTGGGAGAGGTGAGGAATAAATCTACACATGCTGGTGCCTGCAGCTTTGACTTTGACTACATTGATAGTTTTGCTTAATGTGATGCCTTTCTTGGGCGTATCATCAACTGCTTCATCCTGCATCTGGCTCTGCGTTCTACAGATTGGAGGCACAGAGGAGTACAAGATCTGCGAGGGTATTAAAAAGGGCAGGATTACAAAGCCGGTGGTGTGCTGGTGTATTGGCACCTGTGCCACCATGTTCTCCTCAGAGGTAAGAGGGCGGCTGTAGAGGCCGCTGCATTTCAGGCACTGCTAGGCAGCTGCATAATGAGACATTCAAGAGATTAATGACATTTCTGACCCATGTTGAACCTTTCCCCCCTCAGGTTCAGTTCGGCCATGCAGGAGCCTGTGCCAACCAGGCGTCTGAGACAGCAGTAGCTAAGAACTCGGCTCTGAAGGAGGCCGGTGCCTTCGTCCCCAAGAGCTTTGATGAGCTGGGAGACATCATTAGGTCGGTGCACAGTGGCATTTCCATTCATTCAGTTAATTATGCCAGCTTAAATGTTCCTTATGACGGCATTTTTAGATGAGTTTGTTGATATTCTTCGTTTTTCTTATCCGTGCAGCTCTGTTTATGATGACCTCGTTGCCAAAGGAGTTATCCAGCCAGCCGAAGAGATGCCTCCCCCAACTGTTCCAATGGATTACTCCTGGGCACGAGTGAGTATGCCTCTGAACAGTCACTATAAATCAAGCTTTTAGGTATAAAAACATGGACTGAAAACCTTTCTTCTTCTTGCAACTTTTTGCCTTGCAGGAGCTGGGTCTGATCCGTAAGCCCGCTTCCTTCATGACCAGTATCTGTGACGAGAGGGGTCAGGAGCTCATCTACGCAGGCATGCCCATCACTGAGGTCTTCAAGTCGGAAATAGGCCTGGGAGGAACGCTGGGGCTTCTGTGGTTCCAGAGGAGGTCAGCCTCTTTACCCATTAGTTGTAGTTCAGTGATCCCTTAAGAGTTCATCACATTACAGTTGTTTCCTTCTTGGTGTGCAGGTTGCCGAGATATGCCTGCCAGTTCATCGAGATGTGCCTGATGGTGACTGCTGATCACGGCCCTGCTGTTTCCGGTGCCCACAACACCATCGTCTGTGCTCGAGCAGGCAAAGATCTCATCTCCAGCCTCACCTCCGGCCTTCTCACCATCGTAAGACACTTAAACGTCTGATTCATGTGCTCGATTTACTGACCAGTCCACTATGAGCATGTCTTATTTTCCTTGTTGTCACTTCTCAGGGTGATCGCTTTGGAGGTGCTCTGGATGCTGCAGCAAAGCAGTTCAGCAAGGCGTTTGACAGCGGCATGCTGCCCATGGAGTTTGTCAACAAGATGAAGAAGGATGGGAAGCTGATCATGGGCATTGGACACAGAGTCAAATCGGTGAGTACAATGGTTCCTCAACATGTAGAGAGTGGACAACAGAATGATATTTTAAATCAAAGTTAAGCTGTTTTTGTAAAAACATGCAATAAAATGACCCGGGAAACAGAGCTGTGCAACAAATATATAAAGTCCTAAAGATGGAGGAACAAGTAGATTGATTGAGATTGTAAGGAAATATTCTGTGCTTTCCCAGATTAACAACCCAGACATGAGAGTCCAGATCCTGAAGGACTTTGTGAAGCAGAACTTCCCCTCCAACCAGCTGCTGGACTACGCTCTAGATGTGGAGAAAATCACCACATCCAAAGTAAGATTTATCACTTCATCCTATCATTCAGCACCCAAATAGTGACACACTCCATTATTTAAATAACATGATCCTCTTTTCCCTGTGTGCTAATTTTGTTGTATTAGAAACCAAACTTGATCCTGAATGTGGACGGCTTCATCGGTGTGGCCTTTGTGGACTTGCTCCGGACTTGTGGTGGTTTTACACGGTGAGCCTATAAATACTGGTCATCTTTTAACTTAATGTCAACATGGTTGAGTTTATGTACAAAATAAGTAGTGTTTGCCTACATTGAGTGCACCCATATTTATCATTGTTGTCTACTATGCACATCACAGGGATGAAGCCGATGAGTTTGTGGAAATTGGAGCTCTGAATGGCATCTTTGTCCTGGGCCGCAGCATGGGATTCATTGGTGAGTCATTTCTGTGCCGAGACACATGATTGCTATGATGAAACACGATCACCTCGCATTACACTCAGTCTCTCCTTTTCATATCTCCTCAGGACATTACCTGGACCAGAAGAGGCTGAAGCAGGGTCTCTATCGCCACCCCTGGGATGACATCTCCTACGTGCTCCCAGAACACATGTCCATGTAATCGGAGGGACTAAACCGGAGTGTCGGATCCTCTCCTCAACTGTCATTTCCCCGCCCGTACTGTGATATGTCACCCCGAAGATGTGGCATAATATAGGGAAGATGTTACTAATAATATAGCTGTAAATTACAAATATTTAAAAGAAAGAATAAAGTATGTTTTTAGTTTTGGAAACCTTTTAGTGCTGCAGCTCTGTGAATATTAGTAAAACCTGCTAAACTGTGACGCTTCAGGCAGACTAAGATGAAAAATGTATACAGATGAGGGATTAAAGGTGGGTTATTCAACTCTTGCTCATCACAACTCTCGTGGCTCGTGAAACACTGTTGTTTACCCCCCAGATATTACATCCATGTTGTATTAACCAAGCATGTGTGTGTCTGTATCACAGACTGTCGTGTCTCTGTGCAGCTCTCTTCATCGTGCCACTTGAGAATCATGAGCTTGCTACGCGGGGCAAACATGTAGTGCAATAATGCCTAAAACCTGAGAACAAACTGTAGATCAGAGCTTTATTTATGTATAGGTGTGTTTTAAAAAGTGAGCATTTAACGGTACGAGTGTTATAGTTTTGATTTTTCTCTGTTTTTGACACAGTGGTAGAAATGAGACATCGGTCTGCTTGCTGTGGCAAAAGGGACCATTATTAAGTCATTCCTGGAAACGTTGTCACCAGGAAACATTCTTCCGCAGCTTGTGGAAAATGTGGGAGCACTTTTCTTTTTGCCATAAACCCCAGGATGCAGTTTTAGTAACATCTTCTATGAGAGATTATTCACTGTTTTTTTAAAGCTTACTCCTGCACTAATCTGATAACAATGAACTGAATTATTGTTGGAATATTTAGTTCAGAACTGTGAGACGGCAAATCATTTACGCAGTTAAATGCCATAATTTCTTTTATATTTTCATATATTTTTACATGATTCATGTGTTGGGTCTTCATAGTTTTTGAATTAACTGAGATTGTTCCATCCTGTTGTATAATTTGTTTGTTGGAGAAGACGTAAACTGACACACTTTTCAGATCGTTTGTATCCAATGGAAAGAAACTTTTCCTCTCATAATTAAGTCTTGCTGTCTAGACTCTCTAATTCTCTTCGAAATTAAACAAAGCCGTACATTTTCCCACAGTTCACGAGGTCCGAATGAAAATGTACGGCAGCCGTCATCGGTGTCTTCTTTTATGTGAATGTTACAAAACTAGAAAAATTTATCTGGACAACCAGAAACTTCACCAGTGTTGTCGCAAAGTTTCTGTTTTTAACTGTTTCAACGTGAAATCAACGTGCCTCTATATGGATTTGTTGTATGTTGACAACTGTGTAATTGAGTAAAATAAAATGTAATGTAATAATACCGCATGTGTGTGCAATGTTATCTTTCAATATATAATTGACCTCTGACCAGAGTACATGAGTTAGGGTTGGGTCACTTCCTACAGTAATGAACTTTGATATTTTTTGCAATCTGTGCACACACATTATCTCAGACTCACTCCAGCTTTTAAGGTGAATGCAAACATGCTTCAGACGCTCATGATGAAAATGTATGTAATCCATGTAGCTGTGCATGTGGCAGGATCGTGCATTTGGCTCAGAGACGTATCTTCCTGGTACACCTTATCACAGGCATCGTTATTGTGATCAGTTACATCTGTTCTTTTCCTGCTATTACAGGACAAATAGCTTGAAGTAAAATGACTTGATGGATTTTTATTTCAAACCACATGCCATTCAAAATTTGAAAATATATACTGTAGTTATAGTTAAGACTTTTAGATTTCTTCAGTGTTATAAAACGTGCCCAAAGTTCATACTTAAGTTAAAGTAAAGATATCGTGCTGAAATATTACGTCGGCAATAGTGAAAGTCACCCATATGAATATGGAGGACTGAAACAAAACATTTAAAATAAATGTGAATAAAATAAAAATGCGCTACTTCGTTAAAAATGTACTGGAGTGGAAATGGAAATACTCAAAGTTTAAATTCCTCAAAATTGTACTTGTACTTACAGGGGCACTATGTAGTTTTTGGCGGAGAAATTTCAGACCCAGAATATTAGTATTTACAATATTCATGAGGTAATGATACAAACTCAGAATTTTATTTTATTTTTCATAACTGAACAAACAAGCTGTTCTCGGAGGAAAATAAGGTTTGACGCTAGAAAGGTGGCAGGGTCTGCCACATATAAACAAGAGAGTTTTTTTTGTTTGGACATCAGTCAATGAAGATATTTCTCTTCTGGTTAAAACTTTCCTAAAACTACATATTGCACCTTTAAGTAGGGTAGTTGAGTAAATGTACAAAGTCACAATCCACCCCTGTATACTTGATATATATTGTACTTACAGCTCACGTGGTGTGCATATATACAAAGGGATGTGAGGCTGTGCATGTATTGCAGGCTCGAGTGCTTCGACCTTCTCCTGCAGGGTAAAATACATGCATGTCAGGTTCCTCCTCATGTGCACAGCTCAGCAGCGGGCACTATCTGCCAACGACGTCACGTCAACGACGCGGTTACGCCTTTTTCCCACTGCGCATGTCAGAAGGGCCGACTGTTTACCAAACTGAAGTCGGTTCCTCGTTCGTCGTTTCCCGACGCTTCATTCGCTTTGACGAAAGAGGAAGTGCTAAATACTACGTTTTCAGCTTTTAATGGATTGAGGCCCATATAAAATGTTAACTTTTACACATAGGCTAGCTATTTATCTGCTGTACGCTAATTGTTATGTGTTATACCTGACATAACTTTTATAAAAATTAGTACGACATTAACACATTCTGTTTATGTTCACGCTGAAATACTCAATTTGAAACAGACGAATACAAATTAGAGATATTTTTTTATGCTAACGTTGACACGTTAACCGTTAAGTCGCGGATATCACCGTCGAATACGAAACGCACTTCGCCGCCGTGCTTCTGTTTTGACTCCATGTATGTGTGGCTGCGTATGTCGCCTCCTCTCCTTCACTAGTTTACTTCATTTCCCACCACCGCTAACCTCCAGCGCCGGCAGCAGAATGGCAGCGGCTGCCCCCAACCCGGAGGACTCCGCCAGGAGCAGTGGTAGCGGCGGCACCAGCACACCCAGCGCCCTCGCCGGAGACGGGGACGCGGAAGAAACCGAGGACTTCACGTCCTCCTCCCACTGCTCGGAGCTGTCTCGGCGGCAGAACGAGCAGAGGAAGCAGGGCTTGTTCTGCGACGTGACGCTGGCCTTCAGCAGCGGGGTGGCCGCCGGGAGCGTCCAGAGCTGTGAGTTTTCAGCCCACAGGTCGGTCCTGGCCGCGGCCACCGATTATTTCACCCCCCTGCTGGGAGGACAGTTCTCCGAGTCCTTGTCCGGACGGGTAGAGATGAAGGAATGGAGCTCAGAGCTGGGGCCGGACCCAGACACGGTGGAGAGTGTCATCCAGTATATGTACACCGGAGAAATACGCGTTAGCACCTGCAATGTACATGAAGTGCTGGAGCTAGCTGATAGGTAAGATCTATGTATGTGTGTGTGTGTGTGTGTGTGTGTGTGTGTGTGTGTGTGTGAGGGAGACAGTGATTTTGGTAGTCAAAGCATGAGGCCTTCAGTAGCTGCTCTGTTGTCTTAAAGTGCTGTTTTTGTGAGCACTATTATCTGCTCATTGTCTCTGACATCCTTCATTGTATTTTCTCTGTTAGGTTTCTCCTGCTGCAGCTGAAGGATTTCTGTGGTGAGTTCCTCAAGAAGAAGCTGAGCCTGACCAACTGTGTGGCGGTGCACAGTCTGGCCCACATGTACACTTTGGACCAGCTGGCTCTGCGGGCTGCAGACATGATCCGCCGAAACTTCCACAAAGTAATCCAGGATGATGAGTTCTACACTCTGCCCTTTCACCTGGTCCGCGACTGGCTGTCTGACGCGGAGATCACGGTTGATTCTGAGGAGGTGCTATTTGAGGCCGTGGTGAAGTGGGTGCAGAAGAACTCAGACGAGCGAAGCCGCTACTTCGAGGAGCTGTTCCGTCTCCTGAGGCTGCCCCAGATCAAACCCACCTACCTGACCAGGGTGGTGAAAAATGAGCAGCTGGTGGCCGCCAACGAGGCCTGTCTCAGGCTGGTGTCAGAGGCAGTTGAAGGCCACGCTATCCGCTTTGAGAACCTCAAGTCGGCCGATATGGAGTTCTGGTCTTCCCACATGGCCTCCTTTCAGCCTCGCTTTGGCCAGAACATGGATGTTATCATGGTTGTAGGCGGTGTTTCAGAGGGAGGGGACTACCTGAGCGAGTGTGTAGGCTACTTCATTTACGAGGACCGCTGGGTCAACCTGCCGCACATCCACAACCACCTGGACGGCCATGCCATCGCTGCCACAGAGTCCCACGTCTACGTAGCTGGTTCTATGGAACCAGGCTTTGCTAAGACAGTTGAACGGTACAATCCCAATCGCAACACCTGGGAGCAGGTGAGCAACTTGACCACACGAAAGCATTCCTTTGGCCTCACCTGCATTAAGGATATACTGTACAGCATCGGTGGCCATGGGAACTTCAGTCCAGGTTTCAAAGATGTCAGTGTGTATGAGCCTGAGCAGGACAAGTGGCACAATCTGGAGTCTGCTCCTAAAATCCTGCGGGACGTGAAGGCTGTAAGTGTGGAGGACCGCTATGTGTACGTCACAGCACGCACACCTGTCGACACAGATAATGAGGATGGACTGAAGACGGTGACCACTCGCTACGACACAGAGAGCCGCCAGTGGCAAGATGTTGACTCCCTGCCCCTTATTGACAACTATTGCATCTTCCAGATGGCGGTGGCCTCGACTAACTTCTACCACACGGCTTCCTGCTGCCCCAAGAGCTACACAGTGAGGGATGAGGTTGCTAAGCAAAAGATCAGTGTGCGCATCTCTGATGAGATCCTGGAGAGCCTGCCACCAGAGGTTACCAGCATTGAGGGTGCAGCTATCTGCCACTTCGATGAGGACGTCTTCATCATCGGAGGCTGGAAGAACAGTGATGATGTGGACAAGCAGTACCGCAAGGAGGCGTACCGCTACTGTGCTGAGAGAAAGCGCTGGATGCTGCTGCCGCCCATGCCTCAGCCTCGCTGCAGAGCCACTGCATGCCACGTCCGCATCCCCTACCGTTTCCTTTATGGCTGCCAGCGCTACCCCATGCCCCAGAACCTGGCCCGCCAGCGAGACCGCATGCAGCAGATGCAGCAGCTTCACCGACGCACACTCACCCTGCGCCGGCAGCTGCAGTCGCAGATTGAGTGCTGAGCAAGTCGGCTCCATCCAAGAACTACACAGCCACCATTCTCCATCTACCCACACTCATACATAACATGATGCAGTGGGTCTTGTGTTGCGCTCATACTGGATTCCATTAAACCTGAACCCTGTGCCATCGGCTCTCATGCTGTCTTGTGTTAATGGCTGATTTGTCGAAAGCCATGAAATGTGTAAGCAGGTGTGTCCTGACCAGCTGGTGATATGTCGGGAGGGATATGGCGAATGTAAACATGTGAATAAGAGTGTTATATAGCAGCCAACGACTGAAATATCCTTTTGTGAAGTATGTTGGTATAGATGATGTTTATTTGTTTGTACATAAATAGTATAAAGCTGTATATGTAAACACATATATGGATATTTTACATTCCTTTATTGTGTGCTCGTACTGGGAAGGCGATGTGACATTAATATTAGCTGCATTCCTACTTTCAATCTAACTTAATGAAGCCTCATTCCATAGTAACACTGTGACAATCGCCTCATGAAACACCTGGTTAGAAGTCTAACTCACTCACAAAAGACTTGTATCATAATCTCTCTGTTGGAGTGGCTCTCCTTGTTAATGTGCAGCCTCAACACGTAAATGTGAAATAATTCAGAAAGGCTGTTAATCTTAAAATCTTGTAGAGTAGTTTGCTTCTAGATCGCACTTCCCCTTCAACAGCTGTACTGAGTATATTTATGTAGTTTTTGTTGCTCATGTAACACCTGAAAACGAGTAATCTTTCCCTGGGTCCTGAACAGGTGAAATGATGAGAGGAGTGTCACGTTGAAACGATGTTATTAGATGTAATGAAAACATTCCTCTTGAGTTATCTTAACATTAAGTCATTACTTTCGGCCACTGCTTTAAGCACCAATCATCGACAGTGGCTCAATCATTCCTTTCTTTTGCACTTTGGCAGTCTGTTGCTCAGTGTGTTTTCTTTAATTCAAGTAAAATACATAGAAATGTGTACATGTGTAAGTGAGGGGGTGTGTATGATTGGTGATTTGTGTTTGCAGAGCTTCTCTTAAACTGCACTTTTTGACATCTAATTATTTGCAAAGTCTTACATAAGCATAGGGATTTAATTTGCAACTGCACTTTGACTTTCCTGTTTTCGTTTGTTTCATATCAGACAAGGTGATTGTATTTTGGAAAAAATGCTTTGTTTTATCCAGCGTCCAGCCAATAAGATTTGACCTTCTTTAAAAAAACAAAACATGTTATCATTATTTGTGGATTTGTTTCCAACATTAAATGTCTTGTAAAACTTGTGTTTATTGTACTTCAATTCCAGCTGAGTGTATATTTGAGATCTGTTACGTTGTCCTGTCGTCTCCTGTCGCTCTCCAAAGAGACTAAGTAATGAGATGAAAAGGAATCAGACTGAAAAAGGGGTTATTATATGAATGTGTTGCGACTGACATTCAGGAAGTCCCACTGCCCATAACAGCATAGAGGTTACAGAGCGTAGAAATGATATTCATTTCCACTTTATGACCAACATACGTAATTAGGCCTGCAGATATTAAGTGGAATAAGCTATGTAATTTGCTTTGCATGTGACAGCCTGACATTGTGTCCTTATCTTGGATGTAAGAAATGCTAATGTCATCACTTGCAATTAAAGTTGTTTTGTAAGACAGATGGTTGTACACTTAGTTTATTATTACTATAGTATTGCTTTTGTTGGCCTTGTCTTAAAGGGGCACTATGTAGTTTTGAAGAAGAAATTCAAACTTAGAATAAAATATTAGTGAGGTAATAATACAAACTCAGAGAATGTGAGAGTCTGTAGATATGTACATGTATTAATCACTTTGTTATTGGCCATATGTGAGCTGATTGTAACGTGATGTGAAGAATGAGACCTTCCCTGTCTCTCTGGGTTGCCTATATGAGCCCTTGGACGATTTGTTTAAGTGGTTTAATGCTGCTGGACTATGGATTTCTTTGTGAAGGACTCTGGTCGGATTTCCCACGACAGTCCAAAGAATGTGACTTCATGCACATTCTCATATGCCTCGACTCAGTGCTTCTTTTCAGTCCACTAACAGAAAGCAGACGTTAGTTCAGAAATGGACGACCAGCCTCCAGCACAACAAGAACAAAAAGGGTTTTAACATTCAGCAACAAATTAATGAGAAATGATAGAGAGTAAAGTGTAAAGTACAGTGATGAGCAGCAGGACAGAATTACCTGACAGCACAGAGAGGTCAAGATGAGTTTGTATGTGATGGACTGGTCTGTTATTGTGTACTGTGTCTCCCTCTGGTGGTTATTTTTAGTCATCGAGTACAAACTCACACAGAACTAACAGAAATAGACATGACTATAACTTTACCAGTCAATCAAACATTGGGTCTCTTATTTCTAGACACACACACACGTAGATTAACTGATTTCTAGTTCATGTAGAAGGGAGGAGTAACACTGACCCCTGGTGATGCAGGCTCATGGGAACAGGGAGGGAACCTGAAAGGTGTTCAAAGGTGTTCACTGTGTCAGTTGTGCAGTTAACTTCAGTACCTTTTTGTCATGTGTAGCTTGACATCCCACTTGAGGGGACACAACATGCTCAGCAATGATAATCATGATATAATGATGCATCGTGGTTACGACTCAGTATTGGGAACTACTTTACTTAACATTGTATATTATTATAATTTTGTGAAAGACAAAAAAAAGGGAAAAAAAGAAACGTTTGTCTTAAACGTCTTTATTTTATATGGAAAACACTAAATTCACAAATGAAAATGGACTTAAAAAAAACAACACAGAACAATTTAAAACAGAAATCAGACATTATATTGAAACATTACAAAAACTGAAGAACTGTAAAGCACTGAAAGCTGTAGGCATTCTTCTTTAATGTAATTATTGTGATATCCCTATTTTTTTTTCTTATATGTATCATTGACATGTTTGTTTTTGTTTGTGTGTTCTTTCAGTTTGATGTTGTCTTTGTTTTAAACCAAGATTTGTTTCACTTGAATCTTTCAGCTTATATGTTTTGTTGAAGAGAACTGTATGTCTTGAACATGATATAATAGTGATAATAATTATGATATTAAAATAAAAAAGAGGCAGGGTGGAACCTTTCATCAGGGCCTCTCTTTGCCTTGGGAAGAGTACATACCGTCCCTCCTCAACTTATGCAAGCAAGTAGCGGTGCTGCCTTCACGTGCTTCTCATAGGCTCACACCTGTGAATTTCAGACGAAAAGAAATGTTTGTTCGCTTTAGACCATAGAATAACCTATTCTCACTTTGCTCTTAATTTGCTGGACAGTTTCAACCCACGGTTTCTGGTACACATCACTGGGAAACCGTAAAAATATACTGTGTACCACTTTGTTTTGTCATTATAGTGCGACTGTTAAAAGAATCCCGACACTCTCGTGAGTACACGAAGGCAGCGCTCTAGCACAGATGCTTCTGTCCCGCACATAGCAACATTAACGTTAGCTACACATCTACGGAGACCAACAGCTGATGACACGTCTTTTGTGAAGATAACCTCAACAGAATGGCGGCAGATTTAAAGAAAATGGTAATGTTATTCAGCACGTTTTGAAGGGGGTGACCAAACACCAAAATGAATGCGCCCTACACCAACGAACTTGTGTACTAGCTAGCCAAAACGTCCGGGGTAGTGTGGCTAACATTAGCTTACGTTGACGTTAAATTGGTTCACGTAACTATGACATTGGTTTGTCGTCGTTAGCCATAGAGTCTCGTTAATTACTCTACAGTTAGACGATTATTTGTATGGCGGTTGCACCATTGTTTTGGACCTGGTAATGTGCAGGTCGGGAGTATTTAAGCTAGCTAATAAAGTGAGTTATGCAAATTGACGCTAGCACCTGACTTGTAGCTAACTATCCACCCAGCTGTGCTCCTGTTGGGTGCCTAAACACACAATGCAAATGCAAAGTCTATATAACTCTCGCACTTATTTCCATTGCTAAGATTCCTGAGCTGTCCAACCCGTCAGTGTGCATGAGGGACCCTCAGAGGGTACAGGAGATCCTCCAGTCCATGGTGAAGGCTGGCTCCAACACCGTGCAGGTACACAACATCCACAGCATGATTTAATGTGCCCTTCATGGGCATCATGAATGCAGGTTGATTTTATTAGTTCATGTGTTTCATCCAGGTGATCTCAGATTTTGACATGACCCTAACGAGATTTGCCTACAATGGAAAAAGGTGCCCTACCTGCCACAGTAAGTTCACTGACAATATAGCTGTAATATTCAGGTTATATGGATGCATATAAAGGTTTGTTTTGACTGAACGTTGTTTCATGGCAGTGTCATTTTGTCTTTATATTTTATTTGCAGATATTCTTGACAACAGCAAACTCATCTCAAATGAATGCAAAGAACAGGTATGAACACGGCTTTGGTGCACAAGCAGGATTTCAGTTGGCAGGAATAGAGCCATTTATGTTTTCTCAGCATGTAATATAATGCACTTAACCTAGTGAGCTACATACATAGGGCCACCGATAGTCTTGCCCGTGCCCAAGACAAGATGATCTGCAAAAGCTCGCCCAGCAGATTATTTTTAAGACTAGAGGGCCCTTTTTGACCCTTCCATGACCCAGGGCCAGAGACAACTGACCTTGTGTTCCCACCCCCGTGTTGGCTGCCCTGCATGTGTGTAGGCTTCTTTTAAAAGCAGTAGACTACCTATAAAATATACACAGTATTTAACTAATAATCTTTTTGGTGAACAATTTATTATTTGTTCATTCATTGTCACTCATATTTAGTGTGTCTGTCCTCCTGACACACCTTCAATGGAAAGAATTAAAACATGCAGACAAACTGAACTGATATCTGTGACTTGAATCTGTTCATCTTTAATGCAGAAATATGAGTCCTCCTTGTTACAGACTTCCTGCTGGTAAATCTTCTTTTGGTATTTGCAATGTGTCTCTTTCCAATAAGATAACATACTAAATTATTTTCGAACATTTCTGGAATTTGTTCTAACCATAGACAGAAATGCATCATTCACAAAATAAACCCTTCCCTCAGATATAAGCTTACAAAAAGGTGAAAGATGAAGATTGTCTCTTGCTGTAATTGGAAAATATACAGCAGTTTTCTGGATTGTTACTCACCAGTTACAGTTTTGAGTGTTGTCTGTCTCTGACAGCTGAAGGAGCTGCTCAACAAATACTACCCAATAGAGATCGACTCGTCACGGTCAATAGAGGAAAAGCTGCCCCTTATGGTGGAGTGGTGAGTGTATTATACAGTTTTTACTGAAAACTAAGATATTCTGCATTTGAAGGTGTTCATAAATCTGTGCTGTGCATCTATGTCACAGGTGGACTAAAGCCCATGAACTGCTGGTACAACAGGAGATTAGGAAAGACCTGCTGGCCACGGTGGTGCGGGAGTCAGATGCCATGCTGAGGTTAGAAAAGTCCTCTCTCTGAACACCAGAAAATCTATTGAATAGTTTAAATGTTAAAAGTACTTGATAATATGGATAATTTAAAGGGTTACTTATGTATTTTTCAACCTGAACATCATGTTTTTATATCTGATTGACCAAAAGTTTGTTCAGTGTTAAGCAAGAAACGCTGCAGCTGGCAAAAACATGGGAAAACAGGGTGCATGCTGGGAAAAAAAGTTATCTTTTAACTCTAACAATGAGTTGATGTTTTAACAGGGAGGGCTACCAGCTCCTCTTCGACCACCTGCACGAGCACAGCATCCCTCTGCTCATATTCTCCGCTGGGATTGGAGACATCCTCGAAGAGGTGATTCGCCAGGCGGGGGTCTTCCACTCCAACGTCAAAGTCTTCTCCAACTACATGGACTTTGATGAATCTGTAAGTAGTCACACCACAAACTACAGTTTCATCCCCACACTAGGGATTGAAACAGTATTTCACTTTCTTCATCTGCTGGTACAGGGAGTGTTGAGGGCTTTCAAGGGAGAGCTGATCCACATCTACAATAAAAGGGAAGGTGCACTGCTCAACACCGGCCATTTCAAGGAGCTGCGGACGCGGCCTAACGTGGTACTGCTGGGAGACTCTCTGGGAGATCTGACCATGGCTGACGGGGTGCAGGACATGGAAAACATCCTTAAGATTGGCTTTCTCAATGACAAGGTAAATAAAAAACACACTCATGATCATTAAAAGTATTAGATGCCATTAGAGAATGGAATGCTCCAATAACCAAGTTAAATCTCTTGTTTTCCTCAGGTGGACGAGAGGAAGCAATCTTACTTGGACTCATATGACATTGTGTTGGTAAAAGATGAGACCTTGGAAGTCCCCAACGCAGTTCTGCTCTACCTCACTGGCAATAAGTAAACTGAGAATTGAGAACACCACTGGCCATTTGGTGTTGGACACTCCGGTGCGCCAGCTGAGGAGGCACCCGCTCAGAAAATGCCAATTGAAGGCTTTTTCCACAGCCAACCAAGAATGTGTCATCACCATTTATTTCACAAAAATTATTCACAAGTCCTGTTAACAGTCGCACCTCACGCACACGTCAGCCTTTTATATTTTTGTCCATTGGTCTTCTTCTCATGATATGGTTAAACTGCTCTTGGACCACACTGTATGTGATGGAAGCCAGATCTGCACCGTCTACCTACTGTGCAGCCTGTTACGTGTAAGTTTGCTTCGGTGAAGATCGGTGTTGTCAGACAGTTTCGGTCCTCGTAAAGGATGTAATGATAAAGGGAAAGAAAAGCGCACAACATACATGGCAGCACTTGATCCTGCATTTTGTTTGAAACTCATTTCCAACCTCATACAATAAAGCTAATATTAGAGAATTTTAACCTGAAACTTGAAGTTTTTCAAGATGTTTTAACATTTTATTACATTGTGAAGTATTTTCTGGTCATGTTGTCCAGTGTTCAGTACCAGTTGTATTTTTTATGGAAACTGTTGTTTTTCTTACGCGACACCACAGTGCTACGAAGTGTGAACTTATGAGAACAACACTTGATTTTACAGTAAAATAAATAGAAGAACACATGAAAACAAATAAAAAAAATAAATAGCTCTTTTTTGGCCGAGGATTTGTAAGAACTACCTCAGGAGTGTTGCAGTAATACAAAAAAAAACAACTTTTTTTAGTATTTTACATGATTTCACCTTCGGCCATTTGAACTAAAGTTTTTAAAAAATTCTGCACTGCAATGAACAAAAGTTTCCAAAAACTTTATAACTGATGGTTAAAACAATATTTTAGAAACAATGATTTTATTTTCTGTCACGTCTGAACAATGTGCCACAAACTGTCTTTTTTATCTTCCTGTCTGAACTCATTACCTCTTCATGTACCAACTCATCTGAAATAAAATGAGGTTTCATCGGTTTCTGATCACCTTGTTTCATTAGTTTCCAGGCCAGTGAATTAAGGTCTTTAGGTGCAGGGTTGTACATGGACAGTGTGATAGAAAGAAAGTCAGTGTTCATTTTATTGTATCATAAAACAGTTTATTTTATGCCCCACAACACGCTTTATACATATATTTTAGGATAACAGATTTTCACTCCCAATTCTACTGTACAACCAGTGGTTTATCATCATTCTCATGAGGCACTAAATTTACAGGTCATTTACATAAAATGTAACTCTGGACAAACGGTCGAGCCCAAAAGACTTCTTAGGTAGCTCAATGTAAATGTGTGAGTAAAATTTGCTTCACTACGGACCATTTCTTTTCCTTTCACATTTTTCACAACACATGTTCCCTGTGCACAACTTACAGGTGGTTTTCTTGCTATTATTCAGCTCCATTACAGTGGTTCTACTGAGATAGCATTTGCATTTTTTAAGCAAACTGTTTGTATGCCCGCAGGCTCGGCAATGTTTCAATCACGGAAACATTTTCACAATAGCTGCACAACAGTTGCTAAGATGACAGCCTGACCCCGGCCACAAATACCAGCTCCTCCCCACCACTGAAATCCTGCATGAGTTCTCTTTACAGCTCGTCTCGTACCACTCGTTCAGGCTCCTCCGTCTTAAGTTTCAGTTCATCTTCTACGATCTTCCCATCTTCATTGCGGTCCTGATTATTGAACATGTCCTTAATGACGTCATCTGCATCTGTTCCTGGGCGAAGACGACCTTTGCCCTCTTTAACTTGGAGCGTGAGGAAGGCTGAAAACTGGAGAAAACATGAGAGGGTTGCAATTGTTTAAACAGTGTCTTGTATTAAAATATACTTTTGAAGGGCGAATTACTTCAGCCATATTCGCATGGGACTAGTTTTACCAGGTGACCTCATGATTTAGAAATTACGTCGCCCACATTTTGGTTTCTCGTGTATTTTACTCAAATTTACTGACATTCAGCCCTTGGCTATGATGTCAAGGCTAATAGGGCTTTAGTTGAACTGACCCTGGCTTGTCTGCTTACCTCCTCTAGAGGAACCTCTTTGTCACCGTTGAGGTCCATAGCAGGAAAGAGGGGATTGGGGCTGTCTCCCAGCCACACAAACATGTATCCTTCAGGCACACCCTTCTGCAGCTCCACTAACTCCAGCTCAAAGAAGAGCACTGCACTCCCGGGGACTCCTCCAGCTGGAGACACCAACACAGAGGAGATAAAACATGACTGAAAAGAAAGGGTGTGCAGAGTGTGATCTGAGATATGCCAATCACTGACCTCCATTTTCACCGTGTCCCCAGTGCGGTGGAACGACCACCTCCCTCCTCTCTCCCTCACACATGCCACTCAAACCTTTCTCCAGACCTGAGATCACATTGTTTGTGCCGAGAGTCGTGAAGGAAGGCGAATCGAGCTTGTCCCTGAAAATCAACACATAACCTGTTAACTCTAAATAAAAAATCAAAGCTACATAAAACTTTTCTACTAAAACCTTGAACCATGCAGGCTTACATGCTTTGGTCATGGATACATAAATGCAGTTTCAAGTACATTAAAATCCATCAGACAAGAAGCAGGCAATGATTACATGCATGAACCAGGAGGATGCAGTGCAGTAGAACAACAGCAGAGGGCGCTCACGAGGAGTACAGCAGGGTCCCGTCCATCAAGGAGCAATTATAACGATACTGAATCAAATCGTCAGCTTCACTCTTCATGTTGCATTCCTGAGGCTTGTGGGTGACTTTGATATGGACCGGGTCTTCGGGGTTGTGGAAATCAATGACGTGAATGTCAAAGACCAACACAGCAGAGCCGGGAATGATGTCTCCTGCAGCAGGGGAAACCAGGCATAAAAAACAACAAGGCTTAGTGGTTTGTTTCTTCATTCCAAGTGTGTCTTGATTAAATGTGTCACACTCACCTACTCCTTCCTCGCCATAGGCCATGTGAGGAGGGACGATAACCCTTCTCTTCTCTCCTATGCACAGCCCCTGCAGGGCTTTGTCAATCCCTCTGATCACGTACCCCATGCCGATGTAAGTGTTATAGGTGCTGTTTCTCTGGTAGCTGACGAAAGAAGCATCAAACTCAGAAAACATTTTAATGTAAGCAAAATCACCTGAAGATCAAGAAATCTCAGCTGTACCTCGAGTCGAAGGCCGTACCATCCTGGAAGGTCCCGTTGTAGTGGTAACGGATGTAATCCCCAGTCTTTGTCTTGCGGGTGCAGCCTTCAGGCACCACCTTCATCTGCACCATCAGATCATCCTTCGGGTTGAACAAATCAACCAACAGCACCTCGAACACCAGAGTGGCCTGAGGAGGGATCCGAGTTCCTGTCAGGAAAAAGAGTAGGATTTGTAGTTTCAGGTGCACACCAGTCACATACTTCACCTCAACGTGACCTTTTTTTCCCCTAACTTTAGATTAGCTTCATAGCTTCCAGGCAGACCTGTATTTGTTCTGGTAAGTGTGGTATGTAACTTGCTGTTACTTGCAGAGATAGAGTCGTGCGTGACCTATACATCATTATTGCATAATAACGCAATGCATGTGGACTCATGAACACTTTGACAGGGAGAATGTCAGTCAACACATGTGCCTGACACACCTACAGAGAGGTATTTCTTCAAATAGCCGTAGTACTACAATTTTTGTGTATTAATCTGCCGACTCATCTTGTCTTGGTTAATTCTGTTAAAACAATGCAACTATTTTTCTCTACTCTTGTGTTTTGTTTCGTCTGCCTCCAAGTCAGAGTGAGTCAGACATCCATGGGTCTATAAAACCTCAAAGTGCTCATAATTAAAGATATAATCTGAGCCACCTGGATAGATTTTAATCGGCAATGGCGGTTGTTTAACACAAAGGACAACACCTACAAAGATCACATCTTTTGTTTTGAGAATGCCCACAGCGGCAGAGATTTCACACTGTGCGTTTAAGATCTACCAAACTTAAAATACTACACAAATACTACACTAAAAAATACTGTCAGAAGATAACAACATAAGGATCACCTGCCACACCGGTGCAACCTTTTCTATGCAGACTCTGTTCTTTGACAATTAAACCAATTTACATCTTTAACAGGTTATATTTTGGTAACTTTATTATTATTTGATGCTAGCTTCAATCATCTTGAACATCATTAGTTAGTACCAGAGCCATTCTCTCCGTATGCCATGAAGGGTGGGACGATGATGATCCTTTTCTCCCCGACACACATGCCCAAAAGGCCCTCGTCCATGCCTTTGATGAGGTAGCCCTGCCCCAGGTATGTGTCATAGGTTGTATTCCTCGAGTAACTACATGAAGCACAATTCAAAGTTCTTGAGAATCACAGAAACAGACAAGAGATAGCTCGTGCTAACACTACACCATGCTGCAGCCTCACCTGGAGTCGAAGGCCTCACCGGACAGCAGGGTGCCGTTATAGTGGTAACGGATGTAATCTGATACCACGGTGGTGCGGTTGCAGCTCGCAGGTTTGCTGAGTGTGCGGATCTGGACCTTGTCCTCAGCGCTCCATATGTCCAGCAGGAGGACATCGAACACCAACACAGCGTCAGGAGGGATTACACCACCTGTCAGATAAACAACACTGATTGGCATACAGCAGCACAGATAACGTATCCAACAAGGTGCTGTTTCATGTGTCTGTCTGCACCTGTTCCAACACTTCCATAGGCCAGGTGAGGAGGGACTGTGATCCTCCTGCGTTCATTGACACACATGCCCTGAAGACCGCGGTCCATCCCCGTGATGAGTCGGCCCAGGCCGACCTGGCTGATGAAGGCTTTGCCTCGGTCATGACTGTAGACAGTAGAGGAGGGAGGTGAGGATGAAGGATCGATGGAAGATCACACATTATGTAGAAAAGTCAAAATAGAAGGCAAGAAAAAGACCATTTAAATGTGTTGAGGCGCTCGTGTCACGTCAAGTCACGTCAAATCACGTCATGTCAGAGTGTGTTTTAGTTCACACTTTGACTTTTTATTTCACACTTTGACTTTTTATTTCACACTTTGACTTTTTATTTCACACTTTACACTTTTTATTTCACACTTTGACTTTTTATTTCACACTTTAGACTTTTTATTTCACACTTTTGACTTTTTATTTCTCACTTTTGACTTTTTATTTCTCACTTTTGAATTTTAATTTCACACTTTTGAATTTTAATTTCACATTATTGACTTTTTATTTCTCACTTTTGACTTTTTTTTTTCAAAAGTCAAAAGTGTGAGGAAAAAGACCACACTCTGCAGTGCGAGCACTTTGCTCTACTACATCAGCTGGCCGCCTGGTATCACCATCGCTAAGAGCAAACAAAGGCCGCTCAGCGAAGTCGCGACTCTTCTCTGCTCTGGCACCCCAGTGGTGGAACAAACTCCCGACCAATGTCAGGACAGCAGAAGCACTCGCCATCTCCCGCGTCTGCTAAATGTCACTAAATGTAAATGTAATTGTATTGTATTGTAATATTGTAAATACTAAGTTCATATTGTAAATACTATGTATATACGAGTTAATTCTATTTCTTATCGTCTTATTATATTATATTATATTATATTATATGTTTATGTTTTACTTTTTATTATTGTTTAGTGTGACATTGTTCTTTGGCTGCTGTGACTAAGAAATTTCCCCATTTGCGGGACAAATAAAGGAATTCTGATTCTGATCATGTAAAAAGTCAAAAGTGTGAAATAAAAAGTCAAGAGTGAGAAATAAAAAATCAAAAGTGTGAAATAAAAAGTCAAAAGTGAGAAAAAAAGTCAAAAGTGAGAAATGAAAAGTCAAAATTGAGAAAAAAAAGTCAAAAATGAGAAAAAAAAAGTCAAAAGTGAGAAATGAAAAGTCAAAAGTGAGGAAAAAAAAGTCAAAAGTGTGAAATAAAAAGTCAAAAGTGTGAAATAAAAAGTCAAAAGTGAGAAATAAAAAGTCAAAAATGAGAAATAAAAAGTCAAAAATGAGAAAAAAAAAAGTCAAAAGTGAGAAATGAAAAGTCAAATGTGTGAAATAAAAAGTCAAAAGTGAGAAATAAAAAGTCAAAAATGAGAAAAAAAAAGTCAAAAGTGAGAAATAAAAAGTCAAAAGTGAGAAAAAAAAGTCAAAAGTGAGAAATAAAAAGTCAAAAGTGAGACATAAAAAGTCAAAAGTGTGAAATAAAAAGTCAAAAGTCAGAAAAAAAAGTTAAAAGTGAGAAATGAAAAGTCAAAAGTGAGGAATAAAAAGTCAAAAGTGTGAAATAAAAAGTCAAAAGTGAGAAATAAAAAAGTCAAAAGTGTGAAATAAAAAATCAAAAGTGAGAAAAAAAAGTCAAAAGTGTGAAATAAAAAGTAAAAAGTGAGAAATAAAAAGTCAAAAGTGAGAAAAAAAAGTCAAAAGTGAGAAATAAAAAGTCAAAAGTGAGAAAAAAAAGTCAAAAGTGTGAAACCAAAAGTCAAAAGTGTGAAATAAAAAGTCAGAAGTAAGAAAAAAAGTCAAAAGTGTGAAATAAAAAGTCAAAAGTGTGAAATTAAAAGTCAAGTGAGAAATAAAAAGTCAAAAGTGAGAAATAAAAAGTCAAAAGTGTGAAATAAAAAGTCAAAAGTGTGAAATAAAAAGTCAAAAGTCGAGAAATAAAAAGTCAGAAGTGAGAAACAAAAAATCAAAAGTGTGAAATAAAAAGTCAAAAGTGTGAAATAAAAAGTCAAAAGTGTGAAATAAAAAGTCAGAAGTGAGAAACAAAAAGTCAAAAGTGTGAAATAAAAAGTCAGAAGTGAGAAATAAAAAGTCAGAAGTGAGAAATAAAAAGTCAAAAGTGTGAAATAAAAAGTCAAAAGTGAGAAATAAAAAGTCAAAAGTGTGAAATAAAAAGTCAAAAGTGTGAAATAAAAAGTCAGAAGTGAGAAACAAAAAGTCAAAAGTGTGAAATAAAAAGTCAAAAGTGTGAAATAAAAAGTCAGAAGTGAGAAATAAAAAGTCAGAAGTGAGAAACAAAAAGTCAAAAGTGTGAAATAAAAGTCAAAAGTGTGAAACAAAAAGTCAAAAGTGAGAAATAAAAAGTCAAAAGTCGAGAAATAAAAAGTCAGAAGTGAGAAACAAAAAGTCAAAAGTGAGAAACAAAAAGTCAAAAGTGTGAAATAAAAAGTCAAAAGTGTGAAATAAAAAGTCAGAAGTGAGAAATAAAAAGTCAGAAGTGAGAAATAAAAAGTCAAAAGTGTGAAATAAAAAGTCAGAAGTGAGAAATAAAAAGTCAAAAGTGAGAAACAAAAAGTCAAAAGTGTGAAAATAAAAAGTCAAAAGTGTGAAATAAAGTCAAAAGTGTGAAACAAAAAGTCAGAATGTATTTCCTTAATTTAGACTTTCTCGTGATTTTGAGTTTTTATCTCATAATTTAAATTCTGGCCCATAATTACTGCCTTTCATCTCATAATTATAACTTCCCCCTATGATTTAAACTTTACAATCAAGGCCCAGCTGGCTGAGAGGATCTTCCCCAGCTGAAGGATCAATGACTGAGACTGGACCGACCTGTTTGAACAGAGACCCCTGTGTCCCTGCACTCCTGACGCTATAGGAGGAGAGGGTGCAGCATCCCCCCCTCACATCGCCGCACTGACACGTCTACAGATGTGATTTCGGCTGCAGTAACTGATCCGTGAGCCTGCATCCATCAGGATCACTGATGGGGGGTTTCTGCAGTTTGTGTGTTTATCCTGGCGCCTCCATTCCAGTGAGGGCTAGCTTAATCTTACAAGCTAACGCTGTGGTTTAGCGGTTGTTTCGTTAACGTAGCTTGTTTTTTTTAACTTTAAACATGAAAGCTAACATTCCTGTGGGGAAACGGAAACAGTTTAAACGGTGCATGTGGCTGTAACTTCACCTGGAGTCGAACTTTTTCCCGTCTGTGTGGAAGGTGCCGTTGAAATGATAGCGGACGAAGTCTTCGGTCTGCACCTCCCGGGGACAAACTTTCGGTATGTCGTACCGGTCGACAACAATGTCCACTAACGGGCCCGGGTCGCAGGTCACCGCCGCGACGTGGAGGACGAACAAAACCAAACATACAAGCAGATCCATCTGGAGAAGTTTGTGGGGAGAACTGCGGGAGCTTGCTGAGCAGAAAGTCCGTCTGCCAGCGGGGTGATGCGGGAGAAGTGGAAGGAGAAACACCGCAAGAAGTTTGGGATAGCGGAGCTGCGTCAAGGCTGCGGGAACGAGACAGACCACTTCCGGTTACAAAATAAAAGCCCTCTCAAATAACATTGGATATGGAGAAAGTGGCAGTTGTAGCAGCAAAATGTAACACTTGCATTTGACCACATATATTGTTGTTACCTTGCACTGTTTTATTTCACATACTGACATGTAGCCTCATGTTTTATAGCACCTTTCAGCACCGTGAGCTTTGCTGATTTGTGAGCAGCTGTTAGTGCACAATAGCACTCAGGTCGGATGTTGCGGGTACATCCAAGGCCATCCAGCCATCTGAATATTGTTTTGTGAAATCTCCCTTTCTCGAGGTATCTCTGAGTGTGCTATAAGCTGTGACTTTGTAAATAAGGATTTAAAAGTGTTGCAAAAGTACACTGTCCACTCAAAACTGTGTATCTTTAAATGTGGTGTATTTTTTGATCATCTGAAAAATGCATTGCCACGAAGCTGAAAACATGGCTGTTTGTCTTAGCTAATGAAAAGTTGACATTTTGGACTGGACAGTGACAAGACAATGTATTATGTTGATGAAGGTTCTCAGTCATCCAGGTCATGGTTAATCTTAATGATGCATCGTGGGCAACTGGACGCGTTTTCAGTTTCTTGAAGATGTTTCACCTCTCGTCCAAGAGGCTTCTCCAGTTCTAACTAACTGGAGGAGAGTTGCAGGGTTTTTAAATCGGCTTAAGTTTATTTTCTAGAAACATCTGGCAGGCGAAATTTAACCCCATGATGGGGCAGCTTTGTGTCCCACTTTTGCACCCCCTGGTCTAAGATTACAGCACCTTGAATTAGAGTATGGAATAAAATGACATTTGAAATAATATGCATATTTAATCAAGTAAAAAAAGAAACTCTATATTGTCTGTCACAATAACAGAAAAGTAAAAAAAAGTCTATTTCTTTAAGCAACAAGAATCTGCATTTACTTTGTGCTTTTATTCTAACAGGTAACTAGACCGTACTTCCGGTGTTGTCTCTGTATCTTGACGCATGTTTCGGATCATGTCCTCCAGAGAGCCGCAGCAGCAGCAGAGGAGGAGGAGGAGGAGGAGGAGGAGGAAGAGGAGGAGTGGCCCCTGGGCCCCCACCCACATTTTAATGGAATTCTGCAAACGTGTAACGCCTGGCTCAGAGGCCCGGCCCCGTGATTTCAGGATTTCACTCACGTATAAGATGAGTAGAAAATCATAATGTGCCTCCCCCACAATGTGGAGCGAGTCTCTCCTCTCTTGTCACAGTATGACGGGCTGTTTTTTTTTGTTTTTTTTAAGTTCTGAATCTAAACCTTTATTGCTTTTTGGTCACATCTGTCTGAATCATTAAAGAGGCCCCATGTCCTAATAACCACCACACATCTTTACCTGAAGAGCTTATAAAGGTTTGAGTCACTGCAGACTCTGATGTGATGTGTCAACAGATGGATATTAAAGCTCCCCAGGTCTCAGCTTGTTAGTTTCCAAGGAATGCAGCCGAGATATAAATCATTACCATGCACAAAATACAGCAGCCTCCAGACAGCTATTCAGTTTATATTTCATGAATATGATCTGCCCACAGTTTAAGAGGTGTGAGCACAATTAAAAGAAATAAAACGAAAACAACAACAAAAAATCCCTTAATGTGTTTAAACTAATGTGTGTGTTGGGTGTTTTGAGTCTGGAAAACAGTGAGGGAAGCTGCTGGACCCTGTTCTTCTGTCTTCAGGTCCAAACTTAAGACTGTGACGTCTGTGTCAAGCCAGCGAGAGTTACTACTATTTATACCGGAAGTGGGGATTTCTCTCTTCAAGGTTAAATGTCAAATGCTGCATTTGTCACATGTAACTGCAGGTATCAGTTAACTTATTTATTTATTACAGCTATTTTTTTACATATCTGGTAGTTCCAGTAGTTATTTGCATGCATAAATAACAGACTTTGTTTGTTTACTTGTTTTTTTACACATCTTTTTGTATGTATATCACTCTCCTGACCTGAGGTGATTCAGCACAGACAATATGTGGGATTTTTTTTGTTAGATATTCGCACAATACTTTGAGAAGTCTGTAATACAGCTAAAAAGCATTGCTTTGAGATAAACAAATGCAGACATGATGTTCCCTGACCCTGTGGTTTAGGCCTATCTCAAGCAAGTTTTTGATTTTATTGATAAACAAGGTGTCAAATGATGGAGGGAAGTAAAAACACATGGAGGAACGGCTGCGTAAATGGGCTCGACATTCAAATGCGCTTTTATTTTGAAAGCGTTGACCGGAAGTTGGTACTCCCAGCATCTGGTCTCACAGGGTTTTCGCAGCCTACGTGCAGGCAGACATGAGCATTCCCTGGTGAAGAAAGAGGAAGTTTCCAGATCCATTCAAAACACGAACAGTCTCCTGCCGGAGCCGGTGGAGGTGACGATGCTCCCGAGCAGCTTGTGTGTGGCCCTTCTCCTCCCGGCCCTGGCCCTGGTGGAGGCTCAGTATGAGACGTACAGCTTTAAAAGTTTCCCCCAGAAGGACATCATGCCGCTGGACTCCGCGTACGGACACGCACTGGAGCAGTACGGGGCGCAGAACTGGGCAGAGAGCATCAAATACCTGGAGCTCAGCCTGCGGCTCCACCGGCTCCTGCGGGACAGCGAGGCGTTCTGCGGCCGCAACTGCAGCTCCGTGAGCCGGGACAACGACACCCTGTTCGCCGACAGCAGCCTGCGCCTTATGCGCCACATCCTGCTGAGGGCTGCGTGTCTGAAAAAGTGCAAAGCGGATTTTCCAGTGTTCAGCCTCTCGTACCCGCGGAGGGATGTGCTGGAAACTTTCGAGCAAAGGGTGCCGTATCGGTACATACAGTATGCGCACTTCCAGGTGAGACTAAATAAATGTGGGCCTTCAGCACCAAGTCCTAAAGTTGTGCCAAGTACTTACACGACAAAATGTGACTAAACTCAAAGTGGATGTTATGTAAAAGACATTAAAGTGCAGTCTGGGCGTTTGCAGCCCACTGGAGTATGAGTAATAACACAGGAACAGATTTAACGCTGCCGTAACTGTGCGTAACGGGCACAGTTACCTCACTAAAGCGTCTGCAGTCGGTCTCTAGACGCAGATCGACTCACTGAGAGGAATTTTCTAGAGGAGGAGATGTGCAGTAAGGTTTCCCTGCTGCTTTGTTGCGCCCTCCTGCCGACCAAGCAGGAGTTGAGCATGTGCCACGTCTCTTCAGTGTTGCCCCTGAAACAATCCCCTTGTTCTTCTCTGTCAGACGGGCTGAGGAGGACTGGGGTTTGCTGACTGGTCTCATTGTTGCATAGTAAAGAGTTTCACGTAGTGCGCTAATGTGTGGGTGATCCTCATGTTAGTCTAGACAACATCCATTCTGTTAATTTACTGAACAGCCACATCACAGATCTGGCTGCTGTGATCCTCCAGAAGCTGAAGGTGTTGTTGGCACTCACCTCATCAAAGGGATGTGTCTGAAAGCCTTAAAGGAGAAGTTCACGCAAGAATGAAAATCCAGTCGTTATCAGCTCACCTTCAAGCCGATGGAAAGTCAGGTGAAGTTTTGTAGTCAACAGCTCCAGAAGTGTTTTGTTGACTAGAAAAGCTGCATTGCTTGAATGTGAGTTGTCCAAAGAATCAGTCTTAAATCAGTCAAGTTATCTTGAGAAGTGTGTCTGATACCTTGAATCTTTTTGGCCAAGGCTCCATATATGTGCACGAGTTGTTGTCTCTTATTGTTTTCACATTTCTGCATACAGCACCGCATTAGTTTTCCAGTCATCCTCTCAGCAAGACTTTGTGTGCTGACATCAGCGATCCACATCTGTTATTTGTTGGAGCAAAGGGGTCAGAGGTCACGTTGTCCAGTGAACAGTGGAGCCGGTGTCGATGCCAGTGAGGGGAAAATACTGTCCAATCAAACTGTAACGCTATCTCTTCCTCCTCAGATGAACAACCTGGAGAAGGCTGTGGCAGCGGCCCACACCTTCCTGAAGAAGAACCCGACCGATCCCTATCTGACCAAGAACATGAACTACTACAAGACGCTGTTCGAAGTGGAAGAATATCTCATCGATCACGAGGAGCAGCCGTACGAAGTTCGTAGATGAAACACCGTCGTCCTGATCTGGAGTGCGAATAAAGTGTGTGCTAAACTCTAATCAGTCTCTTTGTTGTCCAGAGCGTCTTCCTGAAGAGCGTGACGCTTTACAACAACGGAGACTTCAGCAACAGCGCCCGAAACATGGAGCAGGCCATCACGCAGTACTTTGAAATATACGCCAGCTGCTTAGCCGGCTGTGAGGGCTCATATGAGATCTTAGAGTTCAAAGACTTCTATCCCACCCTGGCAGGTGAGAGGAGATGAGTTCAGTATGTTTCGGATGAGAAAATAATAGCTTTGCGCTCACTTTCTCTCTGGTGTCTCCCTCAGATCTCTACACTGATGTGCTGAAGTGTCAGGTCAAATGTGAAGTGCAGCTGACACCCAGCGTCGGAGGCTTCTTTGTGGAGAAGTTTGTAGCCACCATGTATCACTACCTCCAGTTTTCCTACTATAAATGTAAGAAGTACGACAAAGACAGCTACTCTGGACACGGTAACGTTTGTAATGAAGCTTTAACATGTGGTATTTTGTGATCTTTTACAGTGAACGATGTAAAGAACGCTGCTCCGTGTGCAGCCAGCTACATGCTGTTCGACCCTAAAGACCAGGTGATGCTGCAAAATGTGCAGTACTACCACTTCTACCGGGAGCAGTGGGGGCTCGAGGAAAAGGACTTTCAGCCTCGGCCTGTGAGTGAAACAAAGGCTCTCTTTTGGTTCTTCTTTTCTGGCTCACAGGCAGCAGAAAGTTCACGCTGGTTGCACTTAACCAAAGCAGTAAAGCTATAGCATGAAGTGCTCTTGGCGTGAACATGAACGCAATCTCAGGGTTGTAATTAGAAACCAGCGTACCCTCGTTAAGACGGACTTGTTTTCCTATCTTTTTTTCGCTCGCAGCTGCAGCGTACCAGCTCTGTGTTGAGCTGGCCTGCCTCGTAAACATCTTCGCCTACAGAAGGTACTGCTGTAAATACTTTAAGGTTCCCGAACTGAGAGGCAAAAAAAAAAGCAGTAAACAAAAGGACAACAGGCCAAATTTGTTGCTCGGGGCAGAGCCGTAAAGCAGAGGTTTGGTTTGTTCTCGCCTGCTGCTCGGGTCAACACAAGAGCTGATGCCACTTTTGTTTTTCAGGAGGCTCTGAGGTATTTTAACACGACAACCAAGCAGAGAGAGATGCTGGCGTTTGCACTGAACTACCTACAAACAGACGATGAGGTATGTTGCTACTGATGTGGGAAGCAGAGAAAGACTGGGAGGGTCACATTTAGTTCATCTTCATGCAATCCAAAACGCTGTTGTGCTTTTTTTTTAAATGTATTTTTTAAATAATTTTTGTGTTATTCAAAGGAAGATAAAAAAAGGCTGTGGGGAAATTTGATTGGCTTGGCTGTGTAATGGTGCGACGACAAATTAATGCCAAAATATGGGGCACAATGTGAATTACGTAATGACAAACCTCTTTTGTTTGGCGACTGAATCTTTTTCTCAAAGGAGAACTGGGGACACGAATACACAGATCAGATACGCCTGCTGCAGCAGACACAAACACAATTTAAAGGTCCCGTATTATGGACATTTTTAGGCGCATACCTTTATCTTAGATGTGTACGGGACAATGTTAACAAGCTTTAAAACGCATCATGTTTCTCATATTGTCCATTCCTGCAGCGCCTCTATTCACCCTCAGTCTGAACAGTCTTCTGCTGGACTTTAAAACAAACCTGTGTAACTTTTTCTGAACAGTGCCACTGTGGCCACAAGTGACAGTTATGTAATAATATTAAACGCACATACATAATGTAGAAAAACATCTTAAAATCAGGAACCTGTGACCAGAAACAGTGATTCCAGGTTGGCAGTTTTATCGAGTGAATACTACGAACACTATTTTAATTGCTTTGCCCTATTAGCTAACACTGTTAAGGCCTTGAAGGTGTCGCTGGTGCATCAGCTGTTGTGATATTTTGTTACTTACTTACTACCATTTTTCTTAATTCAAAAGCTACATAATCTCTCTTAAAACTGCTAGGCAGAAAAAAAATCCACATTCCAGACATTAAAGGGCCATTTCACCGAAATTGCAGACATGTTTTTTTCGGTTACTCCAAGTAGCGGTATGATGCTTTTCTGATCTTATCTGACGAGTTTGTTCGGATGTCCGCCCCTATCTAGATCTTTTATTGAACTGCACAAACAAAACCTCCATTGTGCCCGGAGGTTTCAGAGACAGACATCAGATAAAACCCAAACCAACTGCATGACTAGACAACCTGAGGGAGACGCAATTATGAAAACATGTTTGTGCGAACTGACACTTTAACTCGGCTCAACAGCAGCAACTAAACTGGCTGATATGGTTAAAGTTTGCCCCTCTGTTTTCCAAACTACTATTTCACATTTTAGTAAAAGGGAGATAAACTTTTACTTTGAGGTTATGGAAAAGTGGAGCACGAGAAAAAAGTCTAAGAGGATGAAAGGGGGAGAAAGAGGGGATGAAGGCTGCGGAAGAGAGAGCAGGAGGGGGGCCGTGTTTTCCGCCAGCAGCGTGTGGTATGTGGCTGGGAGGTGTCGGCCACTGAGGCTGTGCCACATCTATTTAACTCAGGTCAGCCCCTCCCAGCTCTGCTCGGTGCCTGGACCTGAGTGGTGGGGAGGACTGAGAGAGAGAGTTCAGGCTGAATTACAGGCTGCACAAGCGACAGATTTATAGACATAAGATGGAAAAAGTTACGTCTTGCCAGATAGAGTGGAAGTAAGATAGTAAAATGTTTGCTCGCTTTTGACTGAGTGTGTTGTGTTAACTTTAAGGACGTGGTGAGTCCAGAAGAAGTGGCCACCTCTCAATCCGAGCATCCCGACGCCGAGTTTGAGGGCGTGGGAGACTACGAGGAGTCCTTCCTGGCTGAGTGGTGGCAAGAACCCAAAACGAAGTGGGACGCCGGAGAGGTCGCGGATTGACGGCTGTCCTCGTCTCCTTGTTCTTCCAGCTCTGTCTCACCTCTCCTGACGACAGACCAACAGTATTTAGCAGCAAGCGGCTGAAGAATAAACGAACAAACTTATCCGTCATGTTGATCAAGATCAGAGATTGACATATTCCGTCTTGGCTGTCATCAGCCTTTTAAAACTGTTGTTTTATAATCAGTCATTAGCCTGAATGCCAGTACCTGTTAATGACTTTTTCTCTTTTTTTTTACAGTTTTAATTTAATGAAAGCTGAATGCTGCGGTGCCGTGGTATCAGGAAGGTGACATGTAGCATTTCTCATGCTGAGTGTTTTGTCCACCGCCATTTGGGTTATTGCTCATGATTAAAGTAATATTTTAATATACTTTTTTGTTTTTGTCACTTAATACTTATAAGATTGCAGTCGGTTGAAATAATAAGTTGAATGAGTCCGATAACTGATTAATCACCCCTTGGGAATCATTCTAGTATTGTTTGTCCCATACTGACCACAACTTAACATAAAGACTGATATTTAACAAATGTCTTTCAGAGGTAAAAAAAAACAAAGCGCTGAACTCTATCTATTAAAACAACAAAAAAATAAATACCAAAGAGGAAGACAGTGAGATGTGAGAGTAGGAGGTGTGATTTGATGTTTTAGTACTTTTATTCTTTCCATTTCAATTCAACTACAAGCCTCAGTTCATTTCTTTCTTTTTGTCTCAATTCAAAAAGATAGTGTCTAAAAATATGGGATAGGATGCATCTTATTTTCTCTTTTTTCCCCCGTAAACTTCAGAACAGATTGTACTTGATACCAACTATGTACATATTGTAATAGTAACAATAGTGCATCCGCCATAGTGCAAACCATCTGACCTCATACACGCATACGGTTTCATCCAAGCTGCCTCCTGGACCCCAGACTAGATCTCTTTAATCTCATTTACAGCGGGGATCGTTAGGGAAGCCTCTGGGCTGAGGCGCTCACCCAGGGCTGAGGGGCTATCAACAAATGTACAAAAGATTCATGACATTTAAGTGATAGCTGGAATGATAAGAGAATCGCGAGACAGCTGGCTCAGCTGCTACGCCACATTTAAAGATGTAGGAGAGATTTGCAGATGCGGTTTGTGTCGAGAGACTGACAGCCGTGTGTTTGCTGGAACGGATACAACTCATTATTTTAACATAGCTTTTAAATAAATCTTCATACAGTGCATTTAACATTCAGTATATCTTGCACATATTTACAAATAGGTGTGCATACAGTTGGCTAGTGCTCATTTTCTGTAGATACATTGACATTAAAACTGTTGATGCGCTGCCTTTATGGTACCATGGCTGCAGCGCACGACAGTTTGTAGAAAGAGACGATATTCTAGAGGTAAAAACCTGCCTATCTACCTGTGATAGGAGGAGTGTTAATGTGTACACGGACACAACTGCCCCTAACACTAATGTAAACACGCATACATTCTTTCTTACCTTTTAAAAATCTTGTACATTCACTCGTGAACAGACACACAGATTGAACCTCCTGAAGCGTACAAACTTTGGGCCTGAAAGAAGTGAGCGCTCGCACAGACGATATAGTGGAATGTATGTTGGTCAGTCTGTGGTTGAAAACACTAAGTTACGGTCTCTGCTGCTTCAAAGTTCAGTGGTTTAAAATGATCCCAAAACCATTATACCTAGCTTCCCTTTTTGTACCTGAAAACTTGTGGAAGGGGGCGTGTGGGGGTTGGGGACAAATGACAATGAACAGAAAGTCAGTAATCTGTCTGGGCTCTGGCTTTTCACTGGTTCTTGAGCCATCGTTTTTTTTACGATCGTTAGTCCTTCTGCAGCCTCTCTTTGGAAAACATGCTAACAACAGTCCAACGTGTGGTTTCTTTTCCTTTTTATCCATGTTGCCAAACTTTGTAGATTAAAAACACGTAACTGTCCACTTTGAGATGCACCTAGTCGAGGCCTGGCCTTGGAGGAACCGCCTCAGGTCCATCTCTTAAGAAAAAAGGAGACGATTCAGCTCCTTTGACATGTTTCAGTCTTTTAGTGAGTCTGTGTGTTAGTCCAACATTTAGCTGTAGGTGGCCAGTTTAGTTTTCTGTGCAGGCAGGCAGGCATTGGAAAGACATGTCTCTTATTAAATTGGTCCACCGTTGATATGTTCTTCATCAGACTGTCCGGGATGTGAGAAAAGACGTACACAGACACCGAAGCACATTCTTAGAGCCAAGGGACTGAAGGAAGACCCCGGTGTCTCCCACAGGGAGAGCCACCTGCTCGCTCTAGGCGTGGCCCGGACACAATCCTCAGCAGCCCGCTGGCAGCAGCCACGCGAGTATGATTTGGCTGGTATGGTGAGACGAGCTCCACAGGCCCAGAGGAGGAAGGAGCCAGGCATGAGGACAGACAAAAGGGGGTAGACGGGACCGTGGAGGAAACGATAATCGGAAGAGGTTTTGGAAAGATTTTGGGACAGGAGTGGAAGACTTTTTTTTTTTTTTTTTAGTTCCCCTCTTCTCCGATGTGGAAACGACACAGTGCGAGGAGGAAGACAGGAGTAGACAGGACACAGAGACAGAAAGACAGACAGGCATCTTATCCTCCACCAGATCTGAAAGAGAAGGAAAGGGAGACTGTTAGCAGAGACTCTTGCATATGAAGAGAGATGGAAGGAACTATGGAGGGAATTTTATGGGACTGGGGGTTTTTTTTAGCAAGAACTTGAATGGGATAATGGACTTTATATAGTGGATAAAAGGGCCATGCTATGGGATTTAGTGGTGGGATGTTTTGTGATGCCTCTCCACTGACAGCACATCACACAGTTCTGCAAGCTTATACCTTCCTCTTCGAATGTTCCTGCATCCCGAGCACACATTGGGAGAAAAGACAGAATGTCAGTGACGACAGGAAAAGTGACAAACTAATGAGTAACGAGCTAAATTATTATATTTTTAGAAGCATGTTATGAAGCTCATCATCTTGCATTAGCACATGAAATGTAAAAGAGGAATAAGCAATAACAGTAAAACTGCAAGTGAAAAATATAATTCATTAACAATTATCTGTTACTGTCACACTGAAACATACAATCTGAATCAATATTTTAACAAAGGATGCATGATACATTTTTTTCAGCCAATACCGATAACTGTTAATTTTTCTTTTTCTCGTGGCTGACACTGATAAGAGACCCAATAATTTAAAATATTCAAATATTCCCTCTTGTCTTTGTTTATTGGTGGATCCCAAATCAATGTTCAAGGTGCAAACAGCCACTTTTCGTATCCAAGCTGTGCTTGATGAGTCAATGAAAGCAGTTTGGCTTCATAGTATCAGCTTTATCAATACCAATACATTCCCCAACATCGGTCTGATAGATATCGTGCATCCCTAGTTTGAACCATTTTCTTTCATTTTGGACTGGCTTCACTTGTTCAGATTTAACGACAATGCTGTCAGATTTAAGAACAAAAACAAGTCATTCAATAAATTATTCAAACACTCCTCTCCAAAATCTTTCTTGCCAGATTACAGTGATGACACATCATGCAGCAGGTCTACAGTAGTCATGGCACTGACCCTCTCAGCCCCACAGAGTCTGACAAGGTGCTGCACCAGGAACTATTACACCCACCCTCTAAGCCAGAGGTCTGACTAGGAAGAGAAAACTTCCTGCTTACAGCTCATGCAAACATGCACAGACACTTACCTCTGGCCCTAAAAGGACATGCTAGATTTAGCTTTTCAATTAACAGGCCGTCAATCAGCCGCGATTATCTTAATAATCTAACTGTGAGTAAAGACTGAGCGGTCCTTTTAGGTCAGAGTGAAAGGAGTGAACGATAGCAAGCATGCACAGGTGGAACAGCGCAGAAAAAGCATTTCAGCGAGGGCGTTTAGGGTTAGGATGCTGCCAACAGGATAATGCAGGCTAAAAAGAGCACCAAAGGTAAAACGTATTAAAAGAGGTGTTTATGTTAACCCACTGTAATCATTAAAACGTTTTCCTAAAAGGCTCGCAGATCTAACAGACTGGAGAGAAGTGCTGCAGGGGTTCCTGGCAGATTAACATCTCGGTCCTGCCCTGTCATTACATTTAAAAGGCCGGGCTTGCAGCTGAGGGAGGTGGAGGAAAGGTGCAGGAGGGAGCTCGGGGTTGATTTATGATTCGACCAAAGAAAACAAAACAACCGGTTTGATGTTTCTCACAGATTTCTAACGCCTGGAGTGGCTCGAGCATTAGCACTTGTCGATTTCCCATCCCCCCCCTCCCCCGAGTTGCATCTATATCAGAAGGGTGAGAGTGGCAAGGGCGGGGTTTCCTTTAGGTAGAAGCAGACAGGTACACAAAGGCATGCCAGAACTCTTACTTAAATCCCCATCCTGTTCCCCCTAGGACTATAGCTGCCAGGAGAATAGCACCTGCGATGGACCCTATTATGATATTGGTGCCACTGGGACCTGCGCAGAGGAAGGAGGAGGGAGGAAGGGTGCGGAGGAGGAGGAGGAAGGGGAGGAGGAAGGGGCAGAAACAAAACAACACCACTAAAAAACACACGTCAGAGGACAGCATCAACACCGTACATCAACAACATCAACTAGAGAGAGAGAGAGAGGCAGATGGTAAGATACCTGCAGACAGAGAGAGACAGGAGATGGAGGGGAAGAGGAGGGAACCAGCACGTGGGGTGGAGGTGGGAGAACGGGCGGGTGAGCGAGGGAGGTCAGGAAGACAACAGTTACATTAAAAAAAAACAAAAGGAGAGAGAGTTTTATTACTTTGTTCTCATTCCCCCTCTCCTGCTCTTTCAGCTGGACACCCTCTTGCTCAGGGTGGCTTTTTTGGCCCTATAAGAGCAGCTGCTCAATTGCTCTGTGTCATTGGCAGACTGCAAGAAAGTAAGGAAGACTCTTGAAGATGACAGTGCCTGCAAGACATACACACACACATACACTAACATACTGTACATTCACATATGCTCCCAGTGGATAAACATGTCGCAACACACACCCACACTCTTCCAACATTGAAACCCGGTAGGAAGGAAAACACTGTGCGGTCTAAATATTGATGTTCTCACAGTAATCAGGTGGACTACTCTTTGTGTTTGTGTTTTCAGTTCACAGGGAAGCTACAGTGATGATGGGTTAGAGACTATGAGGGGGATATGAGAGGCAGACAGAAGAAGAGAGACATGGGCAGGCTGAGGGGTGCTATGGACCTTTCTTCTCTGGGCCCGGCTGGACTGTCGGCTCAGGGATGGGGTCAAAGACACTGCAGTCCTTCCCCGTGTAGTCCCTGTCACAGATGCACTTCACCTCATTACTGCAGGTCTACAAGAGAGAGAGATGACAGTCAAGTGCAACAGCTGCCACAAGAGAGACACAAAGAAATATTTAAAATAACTGTGCAGCCAGTGAGCGAAGATCTGGTGATGATTTGACGGTCAAAAGACGTCTATAAATCCAGGTTAAAACTGGGATGACTGTGAATTTTAAAGTCTATGTTTCTGTAGGTGTCTTGGGGACACACAGACATCGTATTAAATCGGATTAAATTACACTGTACAGGTTTACCTAATAAAGAATGCAAGTAACTTATGCGTCTGAAAACTGTTCACTTTTCAATGTCTCAGTGTCTTTTGACCCCAAAACCACCAAATCAGTGTTTGCTGGGAATTTTTTGTACCCCGTGGTCAGAACAGATGCGTCCAAAGTTGGATCCTGAACAGCTGCTGAGGTTGAACGCGGCCACAGGGAGGCAGCGTCGCTCCAAACACATCATGTTTGGACCACAGGGGGTGCCATCCTCCACATAACCCAGGTCTGAGCCGTCCTCCAGGAGAGCATGGCCACCTCTGAGCGAAGCATCCAAACATCTCAGGCACATGAGGACACAATATTTTCATTTTCATGCTCCGGATCGGATGGATGTGAACCTCTTACCTGCAGTCCAGGTACTTGTTCTGGTGGTAGAGCGTGAAGCTGGTCACCTCACCCTGCAGATCTCCGAACTTTGGCTTCATCGTCACGTTGGCACAGAAGAGAAAGCCGCATAAGACATCCCTAAACAGGAACAGGAAAATTAGGTATAGCCTTGAGGTGTAAGCTGTGCTTTCCCTTCACAGACACATAACTTAATGATAGAAACAATATTGATGGTTTTGGTCTTTTTATGATATTTATTGAAAATGATAAAATAAAGCCAGTCTTAAATTCAGTAAAGCCTCAAACTAAAGAAACAGAATAAACACACTCTTGCTCTTTAATGAGAATATCAAGGGGAAAGGTGTGACTCACGGCTTGTTGCACTGCAGCCAACCTTGGCCTTCAGGACCTGGACCACAGTTGCCTTTCTCTGTTCCCTCGGCGTTCAGCTTCTCATAACAAAACCTGTCTGCTGAATCTGGGAAGGCAAACAAAGACGCAAATTAGACAGTCACCAGGAGACTGAAACTACAAATTATGTATATACAGTAATCTGACTGCGTAACGTACAATTTCCCGGTGCAAGGAGTGTGTGTTCTATACTTACTATAACCCCAGAGTCCCCTACACTGTCCATCACGAGTCCTGCATCGCCCACCGTAACAGCGGCCCTGTAGAGACAACAGTAATCAAGCATACATGAGAGTGAGTTGCAGACTTGAAGCCACGCCACAAACAAACACTTACCTGACTGTTTTCACATATGTAGCCATCCAGCTTGTGGACATTATGAGGGCACTGCAAAAGGAGAAAAGTACATCATGCTCTGGAGACTCTGGATGATCTTGCAGTCTTTTTCTCAGTGTAACATACAGCACAGTTCACTCTACCTGGCTCGAGTCTCCGGTGCAGGTCTCTGGGATATCACAGTCGTTTACAGCGTCTCGGCAAACCACGCCCCTCCGCTCATACTGGGTCACAGCATAAAAAGGCATCAGGTAATCATATTTCTAATGCAATGCACCATACAGGCTGTCTAAAGTGTCTGAAAATGTAGATATGTAGCATGGCACTTTTGCATTTTACTGAAATTGGGTCAACTCAGACTATTAAAACTTAACTTTTTGACTCCTTGCTGGACTCACCTTACACAAACTGCAGCACAGTCCGTTACTGCACATGGCATCGTGGGTAAGTGTGCACTTTTTACAGCAGGCTCCTCCACTACGCGCACACTCCTGCAGCCAAAGACAGGAAAACAAAAAGTTTGAGAAGAACTTTGCCTCGCCTGGAAAGCGGATGAGAGCAGGCGGCAGCAACAGAGGGCAGAGACAAAAAACTGCTGACAAGTCGGACAGTTTTTCAACAGCCTTTAGTTTGTACAGGAAGTCGCAGAAACACTCACACTAGATCTGATTCATTAAAATGTCCTTGGACACATATCAGGGGGAACGTTTTGGCTTGTTTGCATGTCTTTAAACCAATCAGAAATGATCTTGGGCTGCGCTTAGCCAGGGATGCAGCGCCTCTGGGAAATAGTGTCGGGGGAAACTTGGTGGAGGCGAGCCCTGACATTAAAATGGCTAAATCCCCACATAAAAAAAGGTAATAGCTGCTAGCTTGTTTAAATTTGCATCATTAGAGAACAGGTTAGTGTTAGAGTTACTTGCCATTCGCTTGGAGGTTGTCATTGATTCATGTAGCGATGGGGATTTTGAAAACAGTACATGCAGATAGTGGAAGGAACGGGGGAATAGATGGCCAATGACTTACTACCAACAGTCTACAAGTCATACTATAACGAGCCAAAACCTTCAGCTCTGTTCCAATCACCACACCCACAAGGTACCATCCATCTGCTGAAGGTTAAAGAGCTGGCTTTCATGCCTGATGTCCAGCTGGGTACTCACCACCTGGGATCCACAATCACACTCTTCTCCTGGCTCCACAAAACCATTCCCACACTCTGGAGGGTCCAACAGCTGAGGGAACCAGAGAGTGACATATATGAGAACATATATAAGTGGGAGACAGATGGACGAGAGATGAAATGTGTCAGTAATATAGGAGACTTTTGGCCGAGAGACACAGAGAATATAGAGTAAATGTGTGTTCTGATGGAAATTCGACCACGAGAATAATGAAATGGTCGATAAATAATGATGTGGCTCCTCCCACGCACATCCTACACCTCCACACACCTTGTTGGGCTTGTTGAAGAGGCAGCTTCCACCCCCCTGGAGAAGGAACTGGATGTACTCGTCAACACTGCAGCGAGAAAACTTTCTGGGCAGATAGTATCTGTGTTCACAAACACACACGGACACACAAGATCAAGACCACGGCATGACAAAAAAAATTCAAAAAATAAAAGAAAGTCAGCACAATGGTTTTCTGCCAGTGAGGAATGCCAGCTCCACTGTGGGTGTCTGTGCCACTTTGCAATCTGACAGAAATGTTACCATCTGTAGTAAGATATTACTCAAATGAATCATTGAAATCTGTATCGTTCCATCTGGTCAGGAGAGCCAAATCCAAATCACCCATCCTGTAGAGTCAATATGTTTAATTCGATTTCTAATTCCTACACAGTGGTCGGCTCGTTGATGTCTGATGTTCCAACAAATTTGCTTAAAACGTCTAATACAAGCCGGTTTGGCTCATTGAAGGCAGAGTAAAAAGTCAGTGCGTCCCTCTGTTCCAGGTGTTTAATTGTCTAATTGAGTGAAATGAACGGAACGAATCGCAGCATAGAGGGAGCGCGACAGGGAGATAGTCCTGCTGTCTGCTGGTAAATCGTGTCAGCAGACGGAGAGCGATGCATTTTACAGGTGTGTTTGCGGTGATGTGGATCTTTACCCCGTGTCTTCCATGATGCAGCCCAGCCAGGCATCTGGGCACCTGCAGTCTCCTGTGAAGAAGACAAAAAGGGTGAACAAAGGTGACTTAATAATGGAGAAAAATAACACGTTGATCAGCATTTACAACCCAAGCTGTGACACATGAGAAAAAAGATTTATGATCAACAAAAAGAAAAGACTTTTCATAGAGCTGATACCTAGTGACAGCGCTTTGGTAGCCTATAGTGAGCGCAATGAGCTCTGGTCCTGGCATTGAATAATGGACCTGATGGCTCCTCAACATTAATCACTGAGCCCATTGTTCAGTGGCAGCAATGCTCTAATCACCAGCCCCTCCTTCATGGACGCAGGTGACTAATCACCTAATGGAGAAGTCTAATTACAGAAGAGAACCGCTGGACAGGGATACCAACACCCAACTCTCTCTTTCTCACATCCCGGCTATAAATCCCACCCCGCCCTATCATCCTCTGTCTCTCTCCTTCACACACTCTGTTCATTGATCTCTCCATCCTTCCACCTGTGTTATCAGGCTTCTATGGTGTCTTTTACCTGCAGAGTTGCGTACGTTGTTCCATCTCATACCAATGTTTTGGCCCAGACTTTGGCACAACGTGATGGCCATTGCACCGACATTCCCGTACTGGAACAAACATACAAAGAATCCACACAAGAAAGCTTTAATGTGAGATACAATCCAGCCAGGAAGTACTTAGCAACCTCACTGCGAGATGTCGCTAAATCCTACAGACTGGACCTTTAAAATCAGAAACAACAAAGTCCATGTTGGTGTGAAAGAAAGACTAAATCCATTTTAGATTTTCCTCACCTCATTAATTCCTCCTCCCCTTGTTAAAGAGCACACTCCTCCTGTGTAGGCTGTCCCACTGCGGCTACTGTGAAATGTCCGCCCTCTGTGGCGCACAGGAAAGATGCCATCACTTAACAACTAGCATACAAACATCAAATTAATTGTCTAGTTATTCATTTTTTTCTCTTTTCAGTCCTCTTACGAGAAAAGATGGACGACGTCGCTCTGCTCTCTGATGTTGTCCTTCCTGTATTTCATGAAGTTCTGCAGCGTTATCAATGGATCTTCCATGACTGGCATCATATTTTTAGAGGACCAGGTCTCCATGGCAACCAGCACGATCCTTGTGTTCAGCTGCTCCTTGTAGATCTGGGGACCAAAAAAAAACGCCCATCAGTCTACTGCTTTGTTCGCGTGACACCTGTGCTGTGAACACTCACTGTGAATGGAGAACTGTGTGCTATCTGGGGTAAAGCATTTGGGAATAAGACACACACACACACACGCACAAAGACACACACACACACACACACTTCCTGGCAGGTGGTGGTGTGTATATGCAGAGTTTAGGAGTGGGAGGATTATAATCCTACAAACAAAGCTCTTACCGCATCGGCCATGTTGACCACTGCTTTGGCAAAGTTCTTGGTTTGGCTGCTCGAGCGACGCAGCTGTACAAACTGTGGAGACACAGAGAAACACAGATGGTGTAAGGGATTGATCACGTTCACTCAACACATACACACCCACAATTGTACATCTCTACTTGTAAGGATCCTGAGATTAAGGCATGCATTTATAGATATGTTGCACTGATCCTACTTCCAGGAACTGCTTAGTGATAACTCGAAGGCAACTTTTTCATTTCAGTTTGGAATCAAAATTAATCAGCATTCATTCTCCTTCTATAATGTCTGTGAGATGGAGAAACTGTTTTATTGAACTCTTGTGCTGGTGTTTCAGCGTTTAATAGAACAGTAAGAGCTTCAACAGAAAACAGTTTTTCATGGGGTGTTAGGCTGCTCTTCAATTTAAGACAGTTTCCTTTGACATGTCAGCATCTGTACATTTAGACATCTGAGGACAGCTGTAACACCGTACTAATGTAATCGGCTGCAAGATGAAATAAGCCGTCTGTATGAAAGCATGGATACCATACTCGAACCCCTCGGATCGGGTATCCTGGCTTCAGACAAAACATTTGTTACTTTCCAGGCGGTAAACATCCATTCAGCTGACATTAACTGTATTTGGCTCAGTCTGCGTTTGGACATAAAAAAAACACAATACCTGTAGAGCCCAGCTCAGTTTCTACGCTCTCAGACTTGGTTGGACTGAGCTGGACTGTAGTTTTCATGTGCTGCCTCTGTCAGCTTTGCAGCCACAGAATAACAGAAGGCCAACTATGCAACAACATTGTATTTGGTGGAGTTATGATGGCTAGAAGTATTAATGTAGCTCCTAAGTGCAGCAAACAACCAGGTTATGCCGTGGCCTCAATGACCCAGACAACTCCAAATTCTTTGACCACCACTGCACATTTGACGTCCACACGATTAGCAGCAAAATGTACTTTCAACTCACCATGTCATTGTCGTTGACCACCATCAACTCAATATATTTGGTCTCAGTCTGGACAGAGGGCTTGCGAACAAATCTCTTGGATCGCTTCAACCCCCCGGACGCCTGCTGCTCCCTCATTTGGTCTGGTCCGTCTTCATCACTGTCACCTCCTCTGCTTTCCCACTGGCTGTCCTCTGCACAGTCTGGACACAGAGAGAAGCGGAGCTGTAGACAGCTAGAGCACTTTAGGGTGCAGTGAAAGCATTACTATCTCAATTTCAGCCAAACATTAGAGTTCCTAATCATAAAAAGCTGTGACTGTAATTATCACCCTCTCTGCACTAACTAACAATTACATCATATTCAATTATCACATTTGTTTTGTCCTCTCTATTTGGTGTGAAGATGTTTCTAGTGTTGGAGGTTTATTGCACAGCAGCATCAGCAGCATCAAATTAAGGAAAATTAAGTGACATTTATTTAGAAATGACTGCAACAGTGGATAGGAGGCTGGGTCCAATTGTACCTGGGCAGTGTGGGGACAGTCTGATATCAGGCATCCTGCGGATTAAGTGAGCGCCATCATCCTACAACAGAACACACCCAGATGACATTAGAAACATTAGGACCTAAAAAGCACCACAGTCTGCAGAGCAAAATGTAGTTTCATTTATACACTTAGTTTTTTGGTTTATACTTCCCTCCTAAGTGTTTCTCCCGAATCTTTATTCACGACTCTGTTTCACCATACTTTAGTAGTCTAATAACTCTGCGTACGTGCTTAACTAGAAGTAAGATGTAATATAATGTGATCTGTGATTAATAAGGCTATAATATAAATTACACCCTACATGACGAAATAATTCTCTATCATTCTGGTCAACAAATACCCAGTAGTCATCACACCTGCTCACTGACTCTTTACCTGATTGCTCCCATTGAGAACTGGCTCGATCCCGTAAGAGAAGAAGCCGTCAGAGAACATGCCACTGAGGAACCAACAACAGGTGAAAGACAGTGAGATGTGCAGCAGAAAGCTAGAAGATCAAGCTGTTATTTTGTGTGCAGGAAATTAATGCATAGTCTGATCAGCAAGCTCCAGGGCTGCAAGTAACAACTATTTTCATTATCGATTAATCTGCTGGCTGTTTTCACGGTTATTTGATTAATCGTTTAGTCTGTAATGATAAGACTCTTATGTCTTATCATTACAGACAAAGACAAGCAGCAAAAAAAGAAGATTGCTGCAGCTCTAGCATGCACAGGTAACTTTTCTGTGATTTTATAAATAAAGGTGTACTGTCAGGCTCACCACAGGCCGTGGCAGGTGGAGAGTGCCGCCCAGGATTCTGGTAAACCTCTTAACCTTCCCTGGTAGTAGCAGTGCTCTCCTCCCTGTGGACACAATGCACCACTGTTGTTCATGACACAACCTCTGCTGACACACTTCAGGCGTTTATACTTCATTGCGTATCGTTGAAGGTGAGCTCTGGAGAAAAACCTCGAACAACCTCGGCATATGCGACTCTCTGTCTTTCCCCACTATTGTGTTTCTGGAACAGTTTGTGACCTACTTGTGTCCTGTGCTCTACTCCACCTTACTATGCTTCACTCACAATAGAGCTGGAGGTAGACCCTTGACAATCTCTTGAATAAATCACCACTTATATTGCCCACACTGTTAGCTGTTTAACAGAGCGGCTGTACAGAAGGCAGGCTGCAACTGAAAACCACAAGAGGAGATTAAAAGAAGAATTGTGCTCTGCTCTTCCCCGCCCTTACAACAACCTTGACTACCACAACGAGAGCCCTGGCTTTCGTCACTCCCTCAAAAATGGGCGCACGGCTTCACAAGGTCACAGCAGCGGAGAGGAACCACCAGGGAAGGTGAGAAAAGTGAAAAAACAGGTTCACCGGGATCAAAATGAGTTCAGCAGGGTGCCTCGTCCTTGCCACAACAGCTCAGCGAACGATGGCTTAGTAAATTTGACGCAAATAAAAGCCTTTTGAAGACAAAGATCAGTCTGGTGATGTGCTGCCTTGAATGCATCACACCTGCCAGCAGCAGCATCGGAGGCGTCACGTGAGGCCTCCATCCAGCTGAGCGGCAATCTGGCCTGACTACAGGTCTCCCTCCCTCCTGCCACTCTGGGAACGAACATGCATCCCCAAAATGACTCCCCCTCGGTGCCAAAGCTCGTGTTGCCTTTGTATTAACTGGCATTTTACTCCTCATATTCCCTCCTCCTCCTCCTCCTCCTCCTCTTCCTCCTCTCTCGCCGGCTCGGCTCTTCCCTCCCTCTTCTTTCATTCTCTTCGCTGCCAGGAACATAATGACACCGCTGAGCTAACTCGTTGCTATGGAAACAGGCTTGTGATTGGTCGGGAGGACCGAGGGAGAGTTTGGACCGATTGTGGGTGGGGACGTGGAGTGCTGGCTGGGTGGGTGGGTGGGTGGGTGGCTGGTTGGTTGGTTGAGGAGGGGGCGCAATGAGTGGCACATTTGTACAGAAAAAAAAAAAAAAAAAAAGGAGCCGTCCCTCCTGGCTAGCAGAATGCAGTGACATTCCTCTGGTCTGTCGTGACAAACGTACATCCCATTAGATGTTCGAGCTTTCATCCATTTTCCTGTCATCTCTCGATTCTTTTTCTGAGCTTCTGGTCTGACACCACAGGCATCTGCTGGCTTTTTTTCTTTGGGAAAGGACACAGCAGAGAGCACGAACACTTGCCTGACACATATGTGGAGCAGAGCATACATCATCCTAATGGTGTCATGGAAGGCTACTTTTGAAGCAGAGACCATTGTCCATAAATAGATAAAAACAGGAGATCAAACTTCAACAAAACATCACAATTAAATTAAAAATAACAGCCTTAAAAGACAGAAACAAACATAAAGCACGTCTTCTGTGTCTCACGTGAGACTTAAATGAAACAGTTCAGCTTTAGATGACCATAAAATATAGGAATTATGTTATATAATGAGCTCCAGACCATTTGAGGCATCACATTTGACAAACTTTTAATTCATTCTGAGATTCACTGGCAGCAGCATGAGTGTAAAATGTGACAAAGTTTCAGTTTTTACAGCCAAAGAGCTGAATGCTGCACCGCGACTCTGGTCATCTCATTAATATGCTGCCGTCTGTGTTCCAAACGACAAGTTCACTCACTGAATTCCTGTCATTACACATCCCCGACCCACGCAAACAGGCTTACCACTGACTGCGAAGGTCTGCCATCCTGGTTAAAGTGCCGTTCCACATATCCTGAAGACAGGAGGTGACTGCAAAGAGAGGAGAGATGCTATGAATTTCGGGCTTCATCTGTGATAATTTTCTGCAAATACATTTCACAAAGAAAAGGTGTCCATATTAACATGTGGTGCTAATAAAATCTGTGGGACCTCATAAAAATGCAGCAGTGAGTCTGTATGTGTGTGTGTGTGTGTGTGTGTGTGTGCCACATTGGTATTCCCCATCTTGTCGTGTAACATAATAGAGGCGCTAAGTGCATTTGCTTAAGTGCAGGGAAATGCTAATGAGAACAGCTGCAGTAAATTAAGAGCACCTACTGATACAAGCGTGTGCAAACAGCCAGATCTGATGATTCTGGATGATAATACTAACTGGTTTAGCTCCAGGTCCAGAGTAAAGGTGTGTCCAAAGGCTCCCACTTGAAAACAGCTCTGGGCCAAGTGGACGGGCTGAAATGAAAAAACAAAAACACAGTGACCGAGACGGAGACAGATTTGATCTCTGATAAATTGAAGTGTAACAAACCAATTGTGGTTAAGTGCGCAGCTCTGTTAAGGCCACAGAGGGATTTTTGAAAAATCTCATGAATAATTCAACAGAATCAATAGTGCGTATGCTCAAAAAGCATCTCGGCCGCTCGGATTTTATGATTGATAAAGTCTTCATTGATCGACACCGGTTGCCAGCATTCAGGCAGGCATGTCTGCAGAGAGCTATGGCTGCTCACGAGCTGTGCTGTAGTTCTGTGATGAAGATGGATGGAGACGGGCTCGACAAAAGGAGGGGGAGAGGAGGTGAAACTTTACTGGTATCGTCTATATTGAGCGATGCTGTACCAATGTCTCTAATGAACAGCTGACAGAGCTGATGAGGTAAGGAGACAGCATGGCCAGCTAAGATAGAGACAGATAGAGAGAGAGGGAAATTTACTGCAGACTAAACAGTGTGTCTCCTCAGCAGCTCTGGCTGTGCCAGCGTGGCTTTGATCTCTGTCTGGAGGAACCAGGCTGCAGTGAATCACCGGGCTTTTACAATAACATGCATCACTATCCAGGAATCGTTCCCTCCAGTGACTACGGACAACAGATTTCTTACTACTGTCTTGGAGAGGATGAAGCATGCTGTCCCTCAGCGCTCTGCCTCCATACAGTAACAGTGTTCAACAGATTTACATTTGTGTTTGTATCTTTTTTTGTGACTGTTCTTAAGGTGGCTGACAAACCACCACCAGGGCTGCAACTAATGATTATTCTCAGTGTCCATTAACCTGTTGATTATTTTCTTGATTAACTGAGTAATTCTTTGGACTATAAGGGTCAGAAAATTGTGAAAAATTAGCTTTAAAAGGTATAGTGTTCAGGATTTGTTGGTTGCTGTTTGTAAACTAGGCACAGTAAGCGATTCTGGAGATGATCGTTAATTGTCGCATCCCCAGGTCGTCAAATAGTTCGGGGGGTAATGATCCATGAATGTGAATTGATATATTATTCAATTCAATCTAACAAAGTTGGCACAAAGTGAAAACATCAATATATGTCATCATCTTTAAGATACACCTTAACCTTCAAACAGTGGTGCCAGGCAGGTAATGGCAATCAGCCATGAAGATACTGGATATTGGCAAATATCATGTTGTTGTCTAAAGAATCAATATTGTATTGCACCATGATGAAACTTGTGATTTACAAATACAGAGCCATCAACCTGTACTAGTGCTGTACTAGATGACCTTAATCCTGCACCTTTAAGAACTTCTCACTTCAAAAGTTGTGACTAAATTTCAATCTTGATAAAATAATCTCACCACACGGTCTTTTAAGTTTAGCAGCTGCCCTGGAGCCTTTGATCGAATCACATAATCCATTTCCTTTCTGATAGATCCATCATGCGACGGACCTTTTTGAGGCATGGTGAATTCTCACGCATTACATTTTATATTCAACTACAAACTGCTAGTTATATGTGGGAACTCATATCACAGCGAGTGCTTTTCCTCGTGGATTTAACCAATATTATCGATATCTTTGGCGCAGCAAATCAACTTCTGCCTGAAATTTTAAAATAATTGTAATCCAGTTGTGTCTTTATTCTAAAAAATTTAAAACATTTGTCATCTGAACATTTTCATCACGGCAGATAAAACAAACAAACAAAAAACAGTAAAGCAAAACTGCTGCCTCACCTATTTTCGGCGCAGCATGATGTGACAGAAGAGAGAGAAAAAGCTCAGCTCCTGCTGCTTCTAAATTTAGGATGCCCCTCATTCGTAGCATCTTAAATATTTTACAAATCAAAACAGGGCAGGGTTAGACGGGTACATTAGCTGAAACGAGGACTTCTGAATCCTCGTCTAATTGGTTAGCGTCATCATTTGTATCTTATGACTGTGTTTTACATTTACTGTCCTTGTTTTATATTCAAGGGCCTCCAGGGGCAACAACATTCATCCTAATTGCAGTCTTCATGTGACTGTGTGTGTGTGTGTGTGTGTGTGTGTAAGGAGCTTAATGTACTCTCTCATAACAGTTATATGAACTACATCATATCAGCATGACAGAGAGAGAGAAGCGTGGGGGGGTTGTAGGGATGGGAAGCGCTCAAGCCTCCTGGACCATGCAGCACTTCTCACTCAGGCCTGTTTCATAATTAATGGGGACATACTTCAACACACGATTGAATAATGAAGAAGTCAGGGGCTCGGCGCGGCAGTCAGATGATTGGACACGATGACTGCATATTGCAGGAAGGGCTCAGCTTTGTCATTTGGAGATGAGGGCCACTACAAACACGCATGCATGCATTCAAACAGCATCTTTGATAAACAGTGGGTTTACTACAATGCTTGCACCGTTTAAAAATCAGGTTAGGAGGTTTTTAGTTTCACAACTTGTTGCCAGATGTTGCAGGGTGGAATAAATGGCTGTCAAACAACAACTTGTCTGCGTCGGTTTCATTCACTGTGGACATTCAAAGGGATTTTCGGCAGCTAACTGGGCCAATATCAGGAGGAGCGGCGACTGCTGCAAAGATACCACCCTGCACTGTCATCCCTGTGTAGCAGAAGCTACGTGAGCAGCAGAGAGCTGAGTGCTGCACTGTTACAGACACTGGAAAAATGAGGTATCCACCGGTGGAATCACTCGCTCATATATGCGCACACAGTACGGCTGGGCAATATATTGACATTATATCGATGTAGTGATAGATGACTGTATGTATCGCCTGAGATTTCGGATGTCACAATATGACCTAAGTGTTGTCTTTTCATGTTTTTAAAAGAAACCTATTGTGCTTTTTCATTTTTTCCCCTTTCTTCAGAATGTTAAATAGATTGTTCTGCATGTGAAACGTCTAGAAAGGTGAAAAGCCCAAGGTTCGTGCCAACAGGTGCTCCACTCTCCCACTGAAAACCCTGCCCTTGAAGTGCCTGAAACGCCTCGTCAGTAGTCCCACCTTTGTGTGACTTTGTGAAATATCACTACTAAGTGGAAGCTGAAAACACGACCGTGCCAATTGGAAATACACAGAGTGATGCTGGCTCAGGCATGTATGAGCCGGCCAATCAGAGGTCTTAAAGAGACAGGAGGTCAAACAGAGCATCTCAGACAGAGGGGGAATAAAGTGCTGCAGCACTGGACAGTATGAGAAAACTGATCCATTTTACTACATTAAAGCATGTGAACCTATTGCAGCAGTAACCCAAAATAATATTCTCATCTTCTCATACATTGTCCAACTGGGATAGTTTCTTTTTATGTAAATTACAGTGAGGCTCATCCATTCCTCATTTTAATAGGGGATATTTAAAAACTTGTCAAGGACCCCTTGGTATTCCTTGTAGAGCCTGACTGATGTATGTCGGTGTCAGCGTATATGTTGACAGATATGTGCTGGTATGAAGACTTTGTTTTACCAAACACACTTAAGCTGCAGTGATGTCTTTCCACACAGTTAAGGTTATTGTCAAACTGCAAAATAACCCTAACCTTAACAACATTTGAGGGATTATTGCAAAGAAAATGTGTATATATTGGTCAATATATCAATATCCAAATTCTTACTCCTTAAAATCGTAATCATCATTTGCCCCCCAAAAAGATCATAAGTCAAACTCTAATTCCTTGTCCCCAAATTAAGACCACAGGGCTGAGAATCACAGTAATTCAATGTGCAGACAATCAGACTTTAGGATATGAAAGTAAAATTGGCAAACAGGGGTAGGGTTAATGTGAGCACCGACTCACCGAGGTGTCCCCTGTGCTGTTCTTCACCCTGGTATCCAAGTGGTCATGAGCCATCTCCTCCTCCGACTCGATCTGCTGCACCAGCCGCTTCGGATAGGTGAGCTCGGTGGCGGTGTCCCCGCTGTCCGGCCGCCCTGCCGGGGTAAACCAGTCCCACATGCCTCCATCCTGCACTGGGCTCCTGTCCACACCTGCATGTGGCACAACAGGGACATTCACCATACGGGCTCATGGGTGTGTGTAGAGGGCTTGGCAAGGTAGGGACACACCTGAGCCTGCCTAAACTGCAGCTGGCGGTGGTGTAGTAAGCACAGCCAATGAAGGGGATCATTTTAACAACCATTCAGATCAGGGTTTGTTTCCGGATACTGATGGTCTGTTGACCTAATTTATCACACTGACCAGATAATAACATGCACTCACTTCTTTATACCAAGACATTTAGTGGACATAATTAGGTGCTGATGGAAAATAATGAATGTATTAATCTATCATGGTTTATAGGCTCAGTAGGCTAATAGACTGACGCCCATATTCACATATACACAGGGCCTATATTGCTTAAAATCTCAGCAACCATCAATTAAGCTGTCAAATACTAAAAAATATAAGATATATAATGTGCTTTTAGATGTTTCTTGGATAAATCCCAGCCGGAGATGGTTATGTGTACGTTGGAGAGGCAACAGGGCTGCGATGGAAATGTGTTGATGCAGCAGATCAACCGCATCGGAGAGTGCTCTCAGGCCAGTGGGCTGCTTGGCACCGACGATACAATTAAATCACAGCCGACACCAGGGTCGGAAAAGTGCTGGTGCGAGGAGAAAAAAAACTGTGGATGCAACGGGAAACGAACAGGGTGCTCCCGCTCTCCATCCAAACCCCCACTCTCTCTCTTCTCTCCCCGCTCCTCTCTCTCTCTCTCTTACCTGAGACTGCAAGCCTCTCGCCCAATGCAGCAAAGACCATGAAGCACCACACCGCCAGCATGATCTTCACATATTCCCCCGGATTACCACATCGAGAGAGCCCGCGAAAATGCCACGAACCCGACCGAGGGAGTGGAGGAAAAAAGACGGAACAGCGCGCGGCAGGAACGATGGCGAAGCTCGACAGGAAATGTGCTAAACATCTGACGACGCGCGTCCTCTCATCTCTCCCCCTCTCTCTCTCTGCTCTCTCGCCCTCTCAGCTCCGCTATTGCAGAATTCGCATATCAGAGTGATGAAAAAATGAATCATAACCTAGAGGCTTATTGCGGAGATAATCGATACAGGCCCGGAGATTGATCAGTGAGGAAATAGTGAGGAACGGGAGAGTGCGCACCGCGGATGCATAGCTCCGCAAGGCAGCGCGGGCGCGTATGGGTGTACGGACGAGGCTGCGCGTATATGTGAATCTGCGGTATGCGGAAACGCGGGGATGGGGAAGAGCGAAGAGAACTGCGTTGGGTCTGCGGTGAGGAGGACACGTGGGACCGTGGTATCCTCCCTCATCCCGAGCAGCCTCCCCCCTCCCGTTGCCAGGCAGCTCTCCGCGCAGGGAGAGGATGCGACAGCCCGGCGGCTGAAGCGCACGGCCGGAGGAAAGACATTAAGACGACCAGGGTGCATCACTTTATCCATTATGTCGATATAGGCGTATGAATGGCGGAGAATCTCTGAATACGGTGACATGAAGACTGCAGGTCTGCTGAGGATGAAGGAAACATCCTGATAAATACAGCTGATCGTCATTAATGTTGCTTCAGTTTCCTTCAACTGAAAATAAAACCTACATTTGCTTGGATAAAATAAAAGCTTACATCCGAGTAATTATAGGTCTTACTCTCATTAAACTGACCTGATTTGCATTTAAAACCTTTGTGTTGACTGAAGAAAGGCAGATTTCCTGGCTTCCACTTAATGCAACAGTTTGACATTTGGTTTCCCTCACATGGAAGCTTTTAGTCCATCCAATAAATGAAAATGTGTTCATCATCTCATGCTCAAGTGTATTGGAAAGACAGCTGAAGTTTCCACTAAACGCTTCTGGAGCTTCACAGTCAAACAGCATCGCAGGGTTCTTCTGAACAACTGACGTAGACGGGGCTTGTTTTAAAATGTAAAAAAACAACAGAAAGAAAGCAAAAAATGGCTCCACACCACTCGTCCTGTTGTCATCCAAGTCTTCGGCAGACCTGAGATCCCAAATTGATTTTGAAAACAGTTGGAAATGATGTTATTTACACCGGTTTAAACTGAAATCTTTACTGTAGCTGCAAAGCTAAAAGTGTTTCCATGCTGTCTGAAGCGGGTGCACAAGCTCGACCGTGTGTCATAGGTGTAAATAATGCCTTAGCAAATCAATATGGGATCTTGGGGCCTCTGAAGACTTGGAATACGCCGGACAACCAGACATTTTATGTTTTTCACATTTTAAAAGAAGTCCCCATTTGTTTTGGAGAATGCTGCAACACTGCTTTACTGTGACGCTCCAGAAATGTTTTGTGAACTATTAAACTTCACCCTACTTTCCAGCTCTAGTTTCTCTTACTTCTCAGCATGAGGGTGACTATATGAGTGAATTTTAATTTTTGGGTCAACTTATCCTTTAAGGATCCACTGGCTTTAGAAAAAAATGCGAGTGGCAAATGTAACAAGACTGTTTGACGTCTTCTCTCCATGAGGGAATTCAGAAATGAGACTGTTTTAGTGTTTAGTGCGACAGATAAAGAAGTTTGTCAGGTATCTGAAGCAAGCATCACACAGCAGTTACAGCATATAACATCATCTCCATCACTGGTGACCTCAATAAAATGAAAACATATTGATTGATATTTTTAGAAAACTGAAATACTCCAAAACACACCTGATTTGACACTGGCAACACTTATCAATAGTACTGTAGTGATTTAGGTGAACTTGACAGGTGTGATGAATGAATTTAATTCTACAAGACAGTGTGCCAGCATGAAATCTATGGTTTCTTATTGGGAGCCATAAATACGGATCAATCACACACGGAAACTGGAGACCAGCAGTGCTCTTTGCTCTGCTCTCTCAGGACTGTGACCTGCGAGGTTAGCTTCCTTGATGCAGTTAAGTCTTCCAGCAGCACATCCTGCAACACATCCCGCTAATGGAGGCACATTGTGCACTGACAGCCCCCTCTGAATATTTCATCTCCCCCCCTTTGAGACGTACAGGGAGCAAGAGATGGAGGAGGAGAGGAGGAGGAGGAGGAGGAGGAGGAGGAGTAGTGCAGCATCAAGGGCCAAATATGTGCTCGTCCTGTTCCTCCTCTGTGAAAATAGGAAGGCTGACGTCAAAAACACATCAGGTCAGCACTGAGCGGCCTTTCTACTGTTCATCTCAAACATCACCATCGACATCTCCCTTTCTTCATGTGATAAACATAAGAGTGGCTGCTGATGACACAACGCTGATGCAGTCAATTACATATTCAGTGATGGTACAGCTGAGTAACAAAAACTGTGAGAACTGAGGAGTCAGAGAGTCTTCTCAGACAGCTTTGCCAGAAGTTTGATGTATGCGGTCCTTCTATTTCCCCACTAAATCATACATGTAAAACTGAACAGAGGGGGATGAACAATGGGGCTTAATCATTTCAGGTATCTTTTATAAAAACAAATGTGAACAGTGCACAGTATGTGCCACAGCGTTGGGAGACAGACACACAGTACCCTCTACTGTGCAAACAGCTGTATCACATTTGAAGTTTCAAAAAGTGCTGTTTTTATTTGCAACTGCATCAAGTGACACAGAGAAAGGACAAATCTGGATTTCTTTACAGGTGTAGTGATCACTTTTGGAAACAGACTTCCACTGGATAGTCAGGTATAATCTTACTAATCTTACTTTCTGGAGAAGGGAGATCCAGCCACTTCCCTTCTGGTCAGAGGAGCAAAATCCTATCCCCTGCAAACTATCCTATTTAACAGTGTATCACTTTCCTAAAAAAGTGCACTGACAGGCAGCAACTGTCTGGCTCTGAGTGGCTGGTACATGTGCTGACTTGCCCGTGTTGTTTGCACACAGCTGAGCATGAGGGCAATTAGGGTAATGAGTTGCAGCTTTACTTCTTGAGTATAGCAGTGTTGAACGAGGGAACACTGCGGGCGCAGCCTGACTCACCGCCTGATGACCCCGAGCTGCCAATTAACCAATTAAGGATCGTTCAAGAGGCTATAAAACGGGCTGACAAAAGCGGCGGCCTTTCCATTAGATATTTTCGTTGGAGGAGTGTTCACATATCGAGGCTAAATGAACGGAACGAGCGGTCGGAAACCTGTCGGCGGTCCGCCGCAGCAGCTCTTCAACTGCGCTCAGGCGAACTGCGGCGCGACTTTCACCCGACAGTGGAGGCTGAAGGAGCACGAGACCGTGCACACCGGAGCGGTGAGCAAAAAGTTCAACATTCATTTAAAACATTTTAAAAGCACGTCAAATGCTTGAAAGCTGAAAGTGTTAAACGGTTACCAAACGTCCACAGCGTCCGTGTCAGTGCACCATTGCCGGCTGTGAGCGTCGCTTCACAAGGAAATCCCACCTGAGCCGCCACATGCTTCAGCACAGAGGGGTGAAGCTGTTCAGGTGCGTCACACGTCTCATTAGTAGTCTGCTGTCGCTCCTCTGAGCCAACACCACCTATTTCTGACTTTCCTCTCCGCAGGTGTAAGCTCGCGAGCTGCACGCAGAGTTTCTTCAATGCGGGGAAGCTGAACAGACATGTGCGTTACAGCCACGGAGACAAGAACAAGTACTTCAAGGTTTGTGTTGCTACAGATGTGTCCACAAGATGGCGCCAAAGTGCCGCTTTGTACCAAATTCCATCTCCTGACAGTGACTGCTTGTGATGTTGAACCACTTCACGAGTCTGCTGCACTGTTAACCACTTGGATGCGTTTCTCCTCCACAGTGCAGTCAGCCAAACTGCGCCCTGACCTTCAAAAAACGCAGAGTGTATAAACTGCACTTACAACAGCATCAAGTGTCTGCCAAGTTCAAGTATGCATTTTCAAAGTCCTGTGGTGTAAAAATCAGAATGTGTAACTTTGTCCTGCGAGTTAATAATGTACCACCAGAGCCAGAAGATTTATTTTAATTAATCAGATCTTGGATGCAGAGTACAGGCTCTAGCAGGAGATAAATTGGTGGTTACAGGCTGAGTGGGTGTGGCCCCAGTGACTTGGTTAATTTTATTCTTACCTCCTGCCTGTCCCCTGTGGGGTACTTAGGTGTTCGAAGGACGGATGTGCCGCCACGTTGGACTCCCACGTCGCCCGCAAAGCTCATGAGAAGAAGCACGCCGGTTGGTCTATTTCCATCTTAGTAGGGGTCCTTTCATCTTCCATCCCCGTAAAATTTAATCATTAAATGAGGGCTGTGGCTATGTTTGCTTTTAACCTATCCTTGCATTCAAGAAAATCCTATCAGGGCAAATTACATGCATGGTATATGGTTCGTCAAAGGGTCTCAGAAGGGGGCCAACGGGTGACAATCCTTTGATTTCCTGCTAGACTAACTGGCGTTGTTTGGTTCCTGTAGGTTACCGCTGCCCTCACGCTACTTGCCAGGTGCATGAAAACACCTGGGGGAAACTTCAGAAGCACATGGCCAAACATCCAGGTAAACAGGTTGTGGTCGTCCTACAAAACTGCCAAATCAAATGGTTTGTTTTTAACTTTGTGAAAATGTGTCGTAGCTGTGTTCACGTGCCAGGTGTGCAAGAAGGCTTTCCGCAAGGCGGATGCTCTGCGGAGGCACAGGCGGATCCACTCTTCCCATAAGCCTGTGCTAGTTTGTCCCAGGGAAGACTGCCAGGCCTACTTCTCTACAACCTTTAACCTGCAGCACCACATCCGCAAGGTGCACCTCGAGCTCTTCAAATACAGATGCGCCTTCCCTGACTGCCCTCGCATGTTTGCTATGCGGGTAAGAAACACTCCTTGTGTTTACATATCCAATCAGAATTTCCTTGCATCCAAAGACTCACTTTAATTCCCTTGTGAATGCCATTTTAATTTAAAACTCCATTAATATTTCAATTGACAGTTTACGCCAAGAAATTGCTGCCAAATCTTAAGTAGTTTAATAATTGAGCGTTAACATTTGAGTGATTTGATTTCTGTGCATTTACTGCTGCTTTGTCTTGAGCAAAGTTTCAAATTGTCCATTACATGCAGCTTTGTTCTCTTCCACAGGAGAGTCTGACCAGACACCTGCTTCGTCATGACACAAGCGCCACCTCTCTGAAGGTAAGTCTGATGTCCTGTATGCCACAGTGCAGCTCTGGACTATAGGCACCACACAGCAGTGAGCTGAAGCTATCTGAGCAGGGGAACTATTGATTTTGGATTGCTCTTTAAACCTGATGAAAGCTGACTCCCTTGTGTAAAGGGAACAGTCAGCTTGAAAGAGTTGGGGTTTACTTGATGTCATGGCCAAGCAGATCAAATTACTACTTTTAAAGTGCTCTCAAATGATTAGTGGCGACACAGCCAGTATGAAACTCCTCTCCTAAATGTTTTTTCTTGTGCCAACAGAAACGTCAGCGACCTAAGAAGTCCTGGCAGAAGCGTTTGGATGGACATCATCTGCCCTTTGTGGAGGAAGACTTGCGTCGCCTCTTCACCCTGCGCATGCGGATCTCCCGACGTGCCAAAGTGGAAACCAACCTCTCAGGCCTCTTCAATGAACGCAAGATCCCTCATTACGTTGACCCAGAAGTCAACCTGCGCAATCTGTTTGGTATCAAAAAGCCTCGTCCTTTAGAGGAGCCCGAGGTTTAAAAGGCCAGCTGTGTATTTTGACTGTTAAGTTTGAACGTCCTGTAATGTGCGGAGGCATTTAAAGTTGCTGTTTTTCTTTATTTCTGAGGAATTAGAAAATGTGGGTCTCTTTGGTTTGATGTGTAATGTAGCTGACATACATTAAAATAATTTCAAAGTAATTATTTGAATGGCACTTTTGAGAATTACAGTGTGAATTCTACTTTTTGAAGACAACTGTCTTAAGTGAAATGCTTATTTTGTAAAATAATTTGTAAGACCCAATAAAATGAGTTACATTTTGATCAAAGTGGTATATTTTAGTGCTTTTTTTCACCTTTTGAGTGTTGAGATATAAACACTGCTGGAGGTTTGCCCACCAGCAGCTGCTGGAGAGGCGTCACTTCAGAGCTAAGATTTGTTTGTTCAGTCTCATTTAATTGCAGCTGACAGAGCGTCTCATTGTTGGCAAACTCAAAACAGCTGTTCTCCTCCAGCATCCACCTTTTGTGCTGGCTTTGGCTTCACGTATTGGGTGACATTTGCTGAACATGTTGGGAGCTCATTAAATATGAACAAAGGATGCACATGAGTAATGGCTGAGTCACAGAAAACATGGCACATTTGGGGGTGGATGAGACTTTTGAACACAATGTAGACGAGTATCATCAGCTGTCAAATCTGTTCAACTCTGTTGAGCAGCAGTTGGATTTATAGTCTCATGAACATTTACACTACAGGGAAAGATGATTGAGTTAATTGGGCCACTCACTCCACCTAGTCTATAACGATAGGTTTGTAAAGAAACGTAGGATGGCGTTTATCTGAGTTTATACGTATTTGCTCGTAATAAAATAAGTTTCAAAACGAAATGAACGAAAACCTCAATGGTTTCAATTAAACATACCTGACGGGACACATGATGAAACAAGTTACCACTAGCTTAATTTACCGGAAGTTGAAGCTAGCAGCGTTTAGCTGTCAAAAGCAAAAAGTATCAATAAAGTTAAGTTGAATATCGACCGTTAACATCGTAGTAGGCGGCCGATGGATCTAATATTGAGGGGAACTAAATATTAACTTAGCTTTAATATTATACGAATAATATGATGGATTTTAGTGAATAGTGAAAATTGGTCAAATATAATAAATAAAAATAAATTAAAAAAAAAAAAAAAACCTCTCCTCTTCTTCTGTTGTTGGACACTAACGGAGATGTGAAACCGTAATCGTAGAAGAAGACATATCGAAGGTAAGGCTTTGAACATTAGATAGCTAAGCTAAGCTAGGTGTAGAGGCCTTGCTTGATATTTAGCGGATAATATATTCTCACAGTTATATTCTCACAGAGTTTTTCGTATTTCTATAAACTGGCTGTAGTACAAAGGCTGTCACCCAGTTACATATAAAATGCCAGAAACCATGAAAAATACAAATCTTGACTTCACATGGCACAAAGGAGAGAAAGAGTCCTTTGGGGTTCTCGCTTAAAGAAATACTTGAATGATTATTCAGTTATGTGAAGTTTCCAGGTGGAGACTGTCGGCTACAGACAAAAGAAAATGAGCCCAAACTAGCAATAATTATAAGATGTCGCTGTTGTGTAAATATCAAAAACACTAGCAAAACCGCATAGTGCATAAAACAACCACAGTAGAAGACAGAATAAATGACAGAAATAATCAAATATGTTCATTTCACATATCTCCACAATGCAAATACACTGCTGGTTGTCTACCTGAATGTAACTGTTGTTGTTAAAATGAGAGGGTTTCAGAATGTAAAAGCTCCATTTTGTTTCAGGAGTTCTGCTAAATGGCTCCTTTTTGTGTTAATTATTTTTTTTTTCTGCTCCAGTAGAGCAAGGCAGAGTCCATTTCAAATCTGTAGCTAAGCTCTGTAACAGCTTGTCAGTTTGAGTTTGGACAGTATCTCCACTGCTGTGCTTTTCTCTGCTCTGCCGAAGGTCATTCTCTTGGCTTGCAGCCTCAGGCTTCCTCCACTTGCTGTTGCTCTTCCTTTTTAGGTCCCATACATTAACCTATGGTACAATAGCTGACTTGCAAGCTCTGTGAAAGTATAGATGCTGCACGCTGCTTCACACAAAACAAACACATGCCTCGACAGCTGACAGTGTCTCTTACATCCATAACCATCTTGCCTGTTGATGTTATATATGTCTTTCCTTTGTAAAATGTAATTTACGGTACAGAGTGCGGATTAAAGCATCGATCAGACTCAGAGTGCCTCTTAAGATCTTGATATTGTTTGGCAGAGTAGCAAGGCTTTCAAAGTCAACACATCGCCGCTGAGTAGGATTTTGAAAGGATAGTCTTGTTACTATGGTGATGAAACACAGTAAACAAGGTCTTCTTAAATCTTTGTTCCGTTCCTTGTCTTGTCAGTGGGGGTTTAAGAACAAATGAGAGCGTGTTTGCAGGTGTTCAGCAGGTGTTGAAAGTGCTTGAGTGATTAGATGTACCTTGTTGACTGCATGAGTTGATAATTGTTTTCCACCGAGTCCCATAAGAGTGCTGATGCTTTCTGGTGTCATAGGAGACAAGCACTCGACTCATACCATCAATACTATTGCATACGGTGAAACCACATCCTCACCATCACCCTCTGGCTCTGTGGAAAGGCCATGCCAATTATCCACACAGTGAGCACGACCTTTGGTGTAACAGGCAAAGCTTGAGTCTTGCAACACGCTCATAACAGAGCAGCACAAAAGAAAACTCGCAAAAAATGCAATCACAGCAAAGGAGGCTGGGACACTGCAGTCTGCATTCATGACTGCATGAAAAGGAAAATTTTAATAGGTAGAGGATGGATTTTCAATACTTTTGTTAAAATGTGCCTTGAAAGTTTTTCATGGCCCCAAGGAAACAGAAAGTCTTCTATCAGTTGATAGTGACTGGGGAGAATGAAGCTTTTATCACATGTATTTATACATGTTGGTAACCACTGTAGTTTTTTATTTTTTATCATATTGCATGATATGTTTCTCTCCTATCTGTAATCAAAGGTGAGATATTGTCCTGTGTCTTGTGATCATTCTTCAGGACCACTACTGTTTATCAGTAATCTAGGAGACTGTTAACCTATGTTTGCAGTGGAAATACAAATTTTAGTGTAACAAGTTTGAATAACAAGTGATAGAATACAACCAACTACAATTTAAGTACTGCACTGAAGAACAATTTTGAGGTACTTGTACTTTTCCATTTTCGGCCACTGTATACTTCTGCTTCCCCACATTTTGCATTTTGGAAGCAAATGTACTTTTTACCCCATTACATTTATATAATGAATTTGATTAATAGTTTCTTTGCAGATTCAGATTATTCAGTGTTGATAGGCTATCATTGTATCGGCAGTTAGACCCCAAAAACAAAAATACCCATAATTGGAAAAATTTTGGATATCCGCCCCTGTAATTGGTCTGTCCTCGCATGTGTCATTAGCTGTCCTAATGACTGTAACTACAGTTTGACAGGGCACTTTAATCCATATCTTTCCTGCAAATCGACATTGAACATCTTTAATTGGCTTTGGCTGATGATGGCAGTTTATCTTCAGGCACTGATATTAAAATTAACTGCTTCATCCACTGTTTGTGACTCAGGCTGATTAAACACAAGTCTATTTACATAAATCTTACCTCTGCAGCTTCAGTTGCGGGTGGTATGCATTTTCCTGCCCACCCAAGGGCAAAAATGCACCAAAAAGCCATTTGAATCACAGTGATCCTGCTGTGAGTCATTTTCACCCAAATGACACAGCCTCTAAATAAAATTACCACGACCTGCAGGGACAAGTGCTGCACTGAGTTGCTCTACAGGCAACAAAATGATTAACACATCTAATTGTTGAATGGGAGCTCTATTTCTGATATACTTTTATAGAAACAACATCGATTTTTTAGTGACCCAAATATTTGGCAGATGCTTTTGTGCAAACAGGTTAAAATGGCTGCATCATTCTGGTAGATTCTGAAGTGCATCCCTCAAATGACTAAGAGGAGGAGATATATAAAGACTCCAATTGCAGCAAAGTAAGTATAAATATATTAATAGTGCAGCTCTGAAGCCCTTTGGGTACTAATACAACGGTAGTTATTTCTGGGATAGTTTCTGAGGTAGTCTGTGATGATGGTGTTCCCATTTTTTCACCCTTTTAATAATAAAAAAAGAAGCCTTCATTCCACACAGGAGACAATTTTCTAATTTGAGTAGTAACCCACATTTCTCTTTTCCACTCTCATTCACAGAACATACAGGGAATGAAAAACACTGGCAGTCACAGAAAGAGAAAAACTGTGGTTGAGAAAATCCCGAAACAAGGAGATAAATCGAAGTAGGTTAACCATGGAGCCGCCATGCCCTGATTCAGCCCGCTTCCTCCAGAATAGATGACCCAAAACCTCTTCTCCCCTCCCTTTTCTCCCTTTTCCAATGCATGGCCCTGTTTGAAGTCAGCTTTTCAAAGCTGTAACACAACTGCATGCCTGCTAAACTGATTGGATTAGCAAAATAAGCATAAGATAAGGAGGCTTCTGCATAGGTGTAAATACGCTCAGCTCCTCTGCATGCATGAGAGTGTGCGTCACTGCAGCTCCTTGACAAATTCCACCATGTAAAGAAGCTTAAACAACAGTTATTCCAAAAAGAAACTCAACTCGAGTGTGGTTATGATTTCAGGGGCTACCTTGAAAACAGTTGCTGGATTCTAGCAAGGCTAGGGCTGATGGTAGAGGATGGGATGAAAATAAAGACAAAGGTTGCGGCCTCATACCCACAATACCATACTATTCAGTACATCAGAAAAATATTTAGTGCAACCAAATCCATACTGAGTCAAACTCAGTATTCTAAAAATTCCAGGATGTGGCTAAGGAGGTAAAGCGTGTTGTCCATTTGGATCCCTTTTGCACGTGGGCATGATGCTGAACCCCAAAATGCTGCCGATGGCTGTTCCATCGATGTGTGAGTGTTTGTGAATGACAGAGCCTAAAGATAAAATGGGGTGCTTTGGATTGGTAGTGCTGTATCACTCCTGATGGGCAGATAAGACGTTGTTTGACAGCCTCTGCCATCAGTGCCTGAGTGGGTGCGTAAATGGGTGAATGTGACACGTGTTGTAAAGTGCTTGAGTAGTTGGTAGACTACTGCTGTGTAAATGCAAGTCCATTTACCAAGTCATGTCCTACTGCATCCGGCATTTTAAAAGCATGTTTTTTCTGGCTATTCAAATCAGTATCGGTATCGGGGCTGAAAAAACACATCAGCCGAGGTCTAGACTAAAAGCATACTGCATGAAAAAGTAAATTTAAGGGCAGCTGGAGTACACACTGAAAGTAAAAAGGAAAAGCATGCAATGTGGAATGCAGTATAAGAGCCTACAGTCATGCAAGCAGCTCTGTGAGGCTGTTCATAGGCACAGCGATGCTTTGAGGTAAATGCTAATGTCGGCATGCTAACATACTCACAATAACAATGCTGATGAACAGGTTTAACATTTACCATGTTTAACTTCTATTGCTAACATTTGCTTATTATCACAAAAAAGAAAGTACAGCTGAGGTTGATGGCAGGGTCAATAACGTGACGCAATTTTTTTTTTGTGTTCTTATGGTTCAGTTGGATTTAAAATTAAACTTCTGCCCTGAGACCAGAGGAGACAGTTGACTCCCTTTTGTCCAACTACATTGCCCTGAGAACAGAACAATACGACTTCTGCCCTGAGACCAGGAGGGATTCACCTGCCCTCAGACAACTTCTGCCCTGAGACCAGGAGGGATTCATCTGCCCTCAGACAACTTCTGCCCTGAGACCAGGAGGGATTCATCTGCCCTCAGACAACTTCTGCCCTGAGACCAGGAGAGATTCACCTGCCCTCAGACACAATTGTGGGAAACAATGGTCTCTGCCCTGCAGATTAAACAGCCATGAGGAAAATCCTACAAAACAACTTCTGCCCTAAGACCAAAGGAGACAGTTGACTCCCTTTTATCCTACTACGTTGCCTTAAAACAGAAAAATACGACTTCTGCCCTGAGACCAGGAGAGATTCACCTTCCCTCAGACAACTTCTGCCCTGAGACCTGGAGAGATTCAGCTGCCCTCAGATAACTTCTGCCCTGAGACCAGGAGGGATTCACCTGCCCTCAGACAACTTCTGCCCTGAGACCAGTAGAGATTCACCTGCCCTCAGACAACTTCTGCCCTGAGACCAGGAGGGATTCACCTGCCCTCAGATAACTTCTGCCCTGAGACCAGGAAGGATTCACCTGCCCTCAGACAACTTCTGCCCTGAGACCAGGAGAGATTCACCTGCCCTCAGACAACTTCTGCCCTGAGATCAGGAGGGATTCACCTGCCTCAGACAACTTCTGCCCTGAGACCAGGAGAGATTCACCTGCCCTCAGACAACTTCTGCCCTGAGACCAGGAGGGATTCACCTGCCCTCAGACAACTTCTGCCCTGAGACCAGGAGGGATTCACCTGCCCTCAGACAACTTCTGCCCTGGGAGCAGAGGAGAGAGTTGACTCCCTTTTGTCCAACCACGTTGCCTTAAAACAGAAAAATATGACTTCTGCCCTGAGACCAGGAGAGATTCACCTTCCCTCAGACAACTTCTGCCCTGAGACCTGGAGAGATTCACCTGCCCTCAGATAACTTCTGCCCTGAGACCAGGAGGGATTCAGCTGCCCTCAGACAACTTCTGCCCTGAGACCTGGAGAGATTCAGCTGCCCTCAGATAACTTCTGCCCTGAGACCAGGAGGGATTCACCTGCCCTCAGACAACTTCTGCCCTGAGACCAGTAGAGATTCACCTGCCCTCAGACAACTTCTGCCCTGAGACCAGGAGAGATTCACCTGCCCTCAGACAACTTCTGCCCTGAGACCAGGAGGGATTCACCTGCCTCAGACAACTTCTGCCCTGAGACCAGGAGAGATTCACCTGCCCTCAGACAACTTCTGCCCTGGGACCAGAAGGGATTCACCTGCCCTCAGACAACTTCTGCCCTGGGACCAGGAGGGATTCACCTGCCCTCAGACAACTTCTGCCCTGGGACCAGGAGGGATTCACCTGCCCTCAGACAACTTCTGCCCTGGGACCAGAGGAGACAGTTGACTCCCTTTTGTCCAACCACGTTGCCTTAAAACAGAAAAATATGACTTCTGCCCTGAGACCAGGAGAGATTCACCTTCCCTCAGACAACTTCTGCCCTGAGACCTGGAGAGATTCACCTGCCCTCAGACAACTTCTGCCCTGGGACCAGAGGAGAGAGTTTACTCCCTTTTGTCCAACTACGTTGCCTTAAAACAGAAAAATATGACTTCTGCCCTGAGACCAGGAGAGATTCACCTTCCCTCAGACAACTTCTGCCCTGGGACCAGAGGAGACAGTTGACTCCCTTTTGTCCAACCACGTTGCCTTAAAACAGAAAAATATGACTTCTGCCCTGAGACCAGGAGAGATTCACCTTCCCTCAGACAACTTCTGCCCTGAGACCTGGAGAGATTCACCTGCCCTCAGACAACTTCTGCCCTGGGACCAGAGGAGAGAGTTTACTCCCTTTTGTCCAACTACGTTGCCTTAAAACAGAAAAATATGACTTCTGCCCTGAGACCAGGAGAGATTCACCTTCCCTCAGACAACTTCTGCCCTGAGACCAGGAGAGATTCACCTTCCCTCAGACAACTTCTGCCCTGAGACCTGGAGAGATTCACCTGCCCTCAGACAACTTCTGCCCTGGGACCAGAGGAGAGAGTTGACTCCCTTTTGTCCAACTACGTTGCCTTAAAACAGAAAAATATGACTTCTGCCCTGAGACCAGGAGAGATTCACCTTCCCTCAGACAACTTCTGCCCTGAGACCAGGAGAGATTCACCTGCCCTCAGACAACTTCTGCCCTGAGATCAGGAGGGATTCACCTGCCTCAGACAACTTCTGCCCTGAGACCAGGAGAGATTCACCTGCCCTCAGACAACTTCTGCCCTGAGACCAGGAGGGATTCACCTGCCCTCAGACAACTTCTGCCCTGAGACCAGGAGGGATTCACCTGCCCTCAGACAACTTCTGCCCTGGGACCAGAGGAGAGAGTTGACTCCCTTTTGTCAACCACGTTGCCTTAAAACAGAAAAATATGACTTCTGCCCTGAGACCAGGAGAGATTCACCTTCCCTCAGACAACTTCTGCCCTGAGACCAGGAGAGATTCACCTGCCCTCAGACAACTTCTGCCCTGAGATCAGGAGGGATTCACCTGCCTCAGACAACTTCTGCCCTGAGACCAGGAGAGATTCACCTGCCCTCAGACAACTTCTGCCCTGAGACCAGGAGGGACTCACCTGCCCTCAGACAACTTCTGCCCTGGGACCAGAGGAGAGAGTTGACTCCCTTTTGTCAACCACGTTGCCTTAAAACAGAAAAATATGACTTCTGCCCTGAGACCAGGAGAGATTCACCTTCCCTCAGACAACTTCTGCCCTGAGACCTGGAGAGATTCACCTGCCCTCAGATAACTTTTGCCCTGAGACCAGGAGGGATTCAGCTGCTCTCAGACAACTTCTGCCCTGAGACCAGGAGAGATTCACCTGCCCTCAGACAACTTCTGCCCTGAGACCAGGAGGGATTCACCTGCCCTCAGACAACTTCTGCCCTGAGACCAGGAGAGATTCACCTTCCCTCAGACAACTTCTGCCCTGGGACCAGAGGAGAGAGTTTACTCCCTTTTGTCCAACCACGTTGCCTTAAAACAGAAAAATATGACTTCTGCCCTGAGACCAGGAGAGATTCACCTTCCCTCAGACAACTTCTGCCCTGAGACCTGGAGAGATTCACCTGCCCTCAGATAACTTCTGCCCTGAGACCAGGAGGGATTCACCTGCCCTCAGACAACTTCTGCCCTGAGACCAGGAGAGATTCACCTGCTCTCAGACACAATTGTGGGAAACAATGGTCTCTGCCCTGCAGATTAAACAGCCATGAGGAAAATCCTACAAAACAACTTCTGCCCTAAGACCAGAGGAGACAGTTGACTCCCTTTTGTCCTACTACGTTGCCTTAAAACAGAAAAATACGACTTCTGCCCTGAGACCAGGAGGGATTCACCTGCCCTCAGACAACTTCTGCCCTGAGACCTGGAGAGATTCACCTGCCCTCAGACAACTTCTGCCCTGAGACCAGGAGGGATTCACCTGCCCTCAGGCAACTTCTGCCCTGGGACCAGAGGAGAGAGTTGACTCCCTTTTGTCCAACTACGTTGCCTTAAAACAGAAAAATATGACTTCTGCCCTGAGACCAGGAGAGATTCACCTTCCCTCAGACAACTTCTGCCCTGAGACCAGGAGGGATTCACCTGCCCTCAGACAACTTCTGCCCTGAGACCTGGAGAGATTCACCTGCCCTCAGACAACTTCTGCCCTGAGACCAGGAGAGATTCACCTGCCCTCAGACAACTTCTGCCCTGAGACCAGGAGGGATTCACCTGCCTCAGACAACTTCTGCCCTGAGACCAGGAGAGATTCACCTGCCCTCAGACAGCTTCTGCCCTGAGACCAGGAGGGATTCACCTGCCCTCAGACAACTTCTGCCCTGAGACCAGGAGGGATTCACCTGCCCTCAGACAACTTCTGCCCTGGGACCAGAGGAGAGAGTTGACTCCCTTTTGTCCAACCACGTTGCCTTCAAACAGAAAAATATGACTTCTGCCCTGACACCAGGAGAGATTCACCTTCTCTCAGACAACTTCTGCCCTGAGACCTGGAGAGATTCACCTGCCCTCAGATAACTTCTGCCCTGAGACCAGGAGGGATTCAGCTGCCCTCAGACAACTTCTGCCCTGAGACCAGGAGAGATTCACCTGCCCTCAAACAACTTCTGCCCTGAGACCTGGAGAGATTCACCTGCCCTCAGATAACTTCTGCCCTGAGACCAGGAGAGATTCACCTGCCCTCAGACAACTTCTGCCCTGAGACCAGGAGAGATTCACCTGCCCTCAGACAACTTCTGCCCTGAGACCAGGAGAGATTCACCTTCCCTCAGACAACTTCTGCCCTGAGACCAGGAGGGATTCACCTGCCTCAGACAACTTCTGCCCTGAGACCAGGAGAGATTCACCTGCCCTCAGACAACTTCTGCCCTGAGACCAGGAGGGATTCACCTGCCCTCAGACAACTTCTGCCCTGAGACCAGGAGGGATTCACCTGCCCTCAGACAACTTCTGCCCTGGGAGCAGAGGAGAGAGTTGACTCCCTTTTGTCCAACCACGTTGCCTTAAAACAGAAAAATATGACTTCTGCCCTGAGACCAGGAGAGATTCACCTTCCCTCAGACAACTTCTGCCCTGAGACCAGGAGATATTCACCTGCCCTCAGACAACTTCTGCCCTGAGATCAGGAGGGATTCACCTGCCTCAGACAACTTCTGCCCTGAGACCAGGAGAGATTCACCTGCCCTCAGACAACTTCTGCCCTGAGACCAGGAGGGATTCACCTGCCCTCAGACAACTTCTGCCCTGAGACCAGGAGGGACTCACCTGCCCTCAGACAACTTCTGCCCTGGGACCAGAGGAGAGAGTTGACTCCCTTTTGTCAACCACGTTGCCTTAAAACAGAAAAATATGACTTCTGCCCTGAGACCAGGAGAGATTCACCTTCCCTCAGACAACTTCTGCCCTGAGACCAGGAGAGATTCACCTGCCCTCAGACAACTTCTGCCCTGAGATCAGGAGGGATTCACCTGCCTCAGACAACTTCTGCCCTGAGACCAGGAGAGATTCACCTGCCCTCAGACAACTTCTGCCCTGAGACCAGGAGGGACTCACCTGCCCTCAGACAACTTCTGCCCTGGGACCAGAGGAGAGAGTTGACTCCCTTTTGTCAACCACGTTGCCTTAAAACAGAAAAATATGACTTCTGCCCTGAGACCAGGAGAGATTCACCTTCCCTCAGACAACTTCTGCCCTGAGACCTGGAGAGATTCACCTGCCCTCAGATAACTTTTGCCCTGAGACCAGGAGGGATTCAGCTGCTCTCAGACAACTTCTGCCCTGAGACCAGGAGAGATTCACCTGCCCTCAGACAACTTCTGCCCTGAGACCAGGAGGGATTCACCTGCCCTCAGGCAACTTCTGCCCTGGGACCAGAGGAGAGAGTTGACTCCCTTTTGTCCAACTACGTTGCCTTAAAACAGAAAAATATGACTTCTGCCCTGAGACCAGGAGAGATTCACCTTCCCTCAGACAACTTCTGCCCTGAGACCAGGAGGGATTCACCTGCCCTCAGACAACTTCTGCCCTGGGACCAGAGGAGAGAGTTGACTCCCTTTTGTCCAACCACGTTGCCTTCAAACAGAAAAATATGACTTCTGCCCTGACACCAGGAGAGATTCACCTTCCCTCAGACAACTTCTGCCCTGAGACCTGGAGAGATTCACCTGCCCTCAGATAACTTCTGCCCTGAGACCAGGAGGGATTCAGCTGCCCTCAGACAACTTCTGCCCTGAGACCAGGAGAGATTCACCTGCCCTCAGACAACCTCTGCCCTGAGACCTGGAGAGATTCACCTGCCCTCAGATAACTTCTGCCCTGAGACCAGGAGAGATTCACCTGCCCTCAGACAACTTCTGCCCTGAGACCAGGAGAGATTCACCTGCCCTCAGACAACTTCTGCCCTGAGACCAGGAGAGATTCACCTTCCCTCAGACAACTTCTGCCCTGAGACCAGGAGGGATTCACCTGCCTCAGACAACTTCTGCCCTGAGACCAGGAGAGATTCACCTGCCCTCAGACAACTTCTGCCCTGAGACCAGGAGGGATTCACCTGCCCTCAGACAACTTCTGCCCTGGGAGCAGAGGAGAGAGTTGACTCCCTTTTGTCCAACCACGTTGCCTTAAAACAGAAAAATATGACTTCTGCCCTGAGACCAGGAGAGATTCACCTTCCCTCAGACAACTTCTGCCCTGAGACCTGGAGAGATTCACCTGCCCTCAGATAACTTCTGCCCTGAGACCAGGAGGGATTCACCTGCCCTCAGACAACTTCTGCCCTGGGACCAGAGGAGAGAGTTGACTCCCTTTTGTCCAACTACGTTGCCTTAAAACAGAAAAATATGACTTCTGCCCTGAGACCAGGAGAGATTCACCTTCCCTCAGACAACTTCTGCCCTGAGACCAGGAGAGATTCACCTGCCCTCAGACAACTTCTGCCCTGAGACCAGGAGGGATTCACCTGCCTCAGACAACTTCTGCCCTGAGACCAGGAGAGATTCACCTGCCCTCAGACAACTTCTGCCCTGAGACCAGGAGGGATTCACCTGCCCTCAGACAACTTCTGCCCTGAGACCAGGAGGGATTCACCTGCCCTCAGACAACTTCTGCCCTGGGAGCAGAGGAGAGAGTTGACTCCCTTTTGTCCAACCACGTTGCCTTAAAACAGAAAAATATGACTTCTGCCCTGAGACCAGGAGAGATTCACCTTCCCTCAGACAACTTCTGCCCTGAGACCTGGAGAGATTCACCTGCCCTCAGATAACTTCTGCCCTGAGACCAGGAGGGATTCACCTGCCCTCAGACAACTTCTGCCCTGAGACCAGGAGAGATTCACCTGCCCTCAGACAACTTCTGCCCTGAGACCTGGAGAGATTCACCTGCCCTCAGATAACTTCTGCCCTGAGACCAGGAGGGATTCACCTGCCCTCAGACAACTTCTGCCCTGAGACCAGGAGAGATTCACCTGCCCTCAGACAACTTCTGCCCTGAGACCAGGAGGGATTCACCTGCCTCAGACAACTTCTGCCCTGAGACCAGGAGAGATTCACCTTCCCTCAGACAACTTCTGCCCTGGGACCAGAAGGGATTCACCTGCCCTCAGACAACTTCTGCCCTGGGACCAGGAGGGATTCACCTGCCCTCAGACAACTTCTGCCCTGGGACCAGAGGAGACAGTTGACTCCCTTTTGTCCAACCACGTTGCCTTAAAACAGAAAAATATGACTTCTGCCCTGAGACCAGGAGAGATTCACCTTCCCTCAGACAACTTCTGCCCTGAGACCTGGAGAGATTCACCTGCCCTCAGACAACTTCTGCCCTGGGACCAGAGGAGAGAGTTGACTCCCTTTTGTCCAACCACGTTGCCTTAAAACAGAAAAATATGACTTCTGCCCTGAGACCAGGAGAGATTCACCTTCCCTCAGACAACTTCTGCCCTGAGACCTGGAGAGATTCACCTGCCCTCAGACAACTTCTGCCCTGAGACCAGGAGGGATTCACCTGCCCTCAGACAACTTCTGCCCTGGGACCAGAGGAGAGAGTTGACTCCCTTTTGTCCAACTACGTTGCCTTAAAACAGAAAAATATGACTTCTGCCCTGAGACCAGGAGAGATTCACCTTCCCTCAGACAACTTCTGCCCTGAGACCAGGAGAGATTCACCTGCCCTCAGACAACTTCTGCCCTGAGATCAGGAGGGATTCACCTGCCTCAGACAACTTCTGCCCTGAGACCAGGAGAGATTCACCTGCCCTCAGACAACTTCTGCCCTGAGACCAGGAGGGATTCACCTGCCCTCAGACAACTTCTGCCCTGAGACCAGGAGGGATTCACCTGCCCTCAGACAACTTCTGCCCTGGGAGCAGAGGAGAGAGTTGACTCCCTTTTGTCCAACCACGTTGCCTTAAAACAGAAAAATATGACTTCTGCCCTGAGACCAGGAGAGATTCACCTTCCCTCAGACAACTTCTGCCCTGAGACCTGGAGAGATTCACCTGCCCTCAGATAACTTCTGCCCTGAGACCAGGAGGGATTCAGCTGCCCTCAGACAACTTCTGCCCTGAGACCAGGAGAGATTCACCTGCCCTCAGACAACTTCTGCCCTGAGACCTGGAGAGATTCACCTGCCCTCAGATAACTTCTGCCCTGAGACCAGGAGGGATTCACCTGCCCTCAGACAACTTCTGCCCTGAGACCAGGAGAGATTCACCTGCCCTCAGACAACTTCTGCCCTGAGACCAGGAGGGATTCACCTGCTTCAGACAACTTCTGCCCTGAGACCAGGAGAGATTCACCTTCCCTCAGACAACTTCTGCCCTGGGACCAGAAGGGATTCACCTGCCCTCAGACAACTTCTGCCCTGGGACCAGGAGGGATTCACCTGCCCTCAGACAACTTCTGCCCTGGGACCAGAGGAGACAGTTGACTCCCTTTTGTCCAACCACGTTGCCTTAAAACAGAAAAATATGACTTCTGCCCTGAGACCAGGAGAGATTCACCTTCCCTCAGACAACTTCTGCCCTGAGACCTGGAGAGATTCACCTGCCCTCAGACAACTTCTGCCCTGGGACCAGAGGAGAGAGTTGACTCCCTTTTGTCCAACCACGTTGCCTTAAAACAGAAAAATATGACTTCTGCCCTGAGACCAGGAGAGATTCACCTTCCCTCAGACAACTTCTGCCCTGAGACCTGGAGAGATTCACCTGCCCTCAGACAACTTCTGCCCTGAGACCAGGAGGGATTCACCTGCCCTCAGACAACTTCTGCCCTGGGACCAGAGGAGAGAGTTGACTCCCTTTTGTCCAACTACGTTGCCTTAAAACAGAAAAATATGACTTCTGCCCTGAGACCAGGAGAGATTCACCTTCCCTCAGACAACTTCTGCCCTGAGACCAGGAGAGATTCACCTGCCCTCAGACAACTTCTGCCCTGAGATCAGGAGGGATTCACCTGCCTCAGACAACCTCTGCCCTGAGACCAGGAGAGATTCACCTGCCCTCAGACAACTTCTGCCCTGAGACCAGGAGGGATTCACCTGCCCTCAGACAACTTCTGCCCTGAGACCAGGAGGGATTCACCTGCCCTCAGACAACTTCTGCCCTGGGAGCAGAGGAGAGAGTTGACTCCCTTTTGTCCAACCACGTTGCCTTAAAACAGAAAAATATGACTTCTGCCCTGAGACCAGGAGAGATTCACCTTCCCTCAGACAACTTCTGCCCTGAGACCAGGAGAGATTCACCTGCCCTCAGACAACTTCTGCCCTGAGACCTGGAGAGATTCACCTGCCCTCAGATAACTTCTGCCCTGAGACCAGGAGGGATTCACCTGCCCTCAGACAACTTCTGCCCTGAGACCAGGAGAGATTCACCTGCCCTCAGACAACTTCTGCCCTGAGACCAGGAGGGATTCACCTGCTTCAGACAACTTCTGCCCTGAGACCAGGAGAGATTCACCTTCCCTCAGACAACTTCTGCCCTGGGACCAGAAGGGATTCACCTGCCCTCAGACAACTTCTGCCCTGGGACCAGGAGGGATTCACCTGCCCTCAGACAACTTCTGCCCTGGGACCAGGAGGGATTCACCTGCCCTCAGACAACTTCTGCCCTGGGACCAGAGGAGACAGTTGACTCCCTTTTGTCCAACCACGTTGCCTTAAAACAGAAAAATATGACTTCTGCCCTGAGACCAGGAGAGATTCACCTTCCCTCAGACAACTTCTGCCCTGAGACCTGGAGAGATTCACCTGCCCTCAGACAACTTCTGCCCTGAGACCAGGAGGGATTCACCTGCCCTCAGGCAACTTCTGCCCTGGGACCAGAGGAGAGAGTTGACTCCCTTTTGTCCAACTACGTTGCCTTAAAACAGAAAAATATGACTTCTGCCCTGAGACCAGGAGAGATTCACCTTCCCTCAGACAACTTCTGCCCTGAGACCTGGAGAGATTCACCTGCCCTCAGACAACTTCTGCCCTGAGACCAGGAGGGATTCACCTGCCTCAGACAACTTCTGCCCTGAGACCAGGAGAGATTCACCTGCCCTCAGACAGCTTCTGCCCTGAGACCAGGAGGGATTCACCTGCCCTCAGACAACTTCTGCCCTGAGACCAGGAGGGATTCACCTGCCCTCAGACAACTTCTGCCCTGGGACCAGAGGAGAGAGTTGACTCCCTTTTGTCCAACCACGTTGCCTTCAAACAGAAAAATATGACTTCTGCCCTGACACCAGGAGAGATTCACCTTCCCTCAGACAACTTCTGCCCTGAGACCTGGAGAGATTCACCTGCCCTCAGATAACTTCTGCCCTGAGACCAGGAGGGATTCAGCTGCCCTCAGACAACTTCTGCCCTGAGACCAGGAGAGATTCACCTGCCCTCAGACAACTTCTGCCCTGAGACCTGGAGAGATTCACCTGCCCTCAGATAACTTCTGCCCTGAGACCAGGAGAGATTCACCTGCCCTCAGACAACTTCTGCCCTGAGACCAGGAGAGATTCACCTGCCCTCAGACAACTTCTGCCCTGAGACCAGGAGAGATTCACCTTCCCTCAGACAACTTCTGCCCTGAGACCAGGAGGGATTCACCTGCCTCAGACAACTTCTGCCCTGAGACCAGGAGAGATTCACCTGCCCTCAGACAACTTCTGCCCTGAGACCAGGAGGGATTCACCTGCCCTCAGACAACTTCTGCCCTGAGACCAGGAGGGATTCACCTGCCCTCAGACAACTTCTGCCCTGGGAGCAGAGGAGAGAGTTGACTCCCTTTTGTCCAACCACGTTGCCTTAAAACAGAAAAATATGACTTCTGCCCTGAGACCAGGAGAGATTCACCTTCCCTCAGACAACTTCTGCCCTGAGACCTGGAGAGATTCACCTGCCCTCAGATAACTTCTGCCCTGAGACCAGGAGGGATTCACCTGCCCTCAGACAACTTCTGCCCTGGGACCAGAGGAGAGAGTTGACTCCCTTTTGTCCAACTACGTTGCCTTAAAACAGAAAAATATGACTTCTGCCCTGAGACCAGGAGAGATTCACCTTCCCTCAGACAACTTCTGCCCTGAGACCAGGAGAGATTCACCTGCCCTCAGACAACTTCTGCCCTGAGACCAGGAGGGATTCACCTGCCTCAGACAACTTCTGCCCTGAGACCAGGAGAGATTCACCTGCCCTCAGACAACTTCTGCCCTGAGACCAGGAGGGATTCACCTGCCCTCAGACAACTTCTGCCCTGAGACCAGGAGGGATTCACCTGCCCTCAGACAACTTCTGCCCTGGGAGCAGAGGAGAGAGTTGACTCCCTTTTGTCCAACCACGTTGCCTTAAAACAGAAAAATATGACTTCTGCCCTGAGACCAGGAGAGATTCACCTTCCCTCAGACAACTTCTGCCCTGAGACCTGGAGAGATTCACCTGCCCTCAGATAACTTCTGCCCTGAGACCAGGAGGGATTCACCTGCCCTCAGACAACTTCTGCCCTGAGACCAGGAGAGATTCACCTGCCCTCAGACAACTTCTGCCCTGAGACCTGGAGAGATTCACCTGCCCTCAGATAACTTCTGCCCTGGGACCAGAAGGGATTCACCTGCCCTCAGACAACTTCTGCCCTGGGACCAGGAGGGATTCACCTGCCCTCAGACAACTTCTGCCCTGGGACCAGAGGAGACAGTTGACTCCCTTTTGTCCAACCACGTTGCCTTAAAACAGAAAAATATGACTTCTGCCCTGAGACCAGGAGAGATTCACCTTCCCTCAGACAACTTCTGCCCTGAGACCTGGAGAGATTCACCTGCCCTCAGACAACTTCTGCCCTGGGACCAGAGGAGAGAGTTGACTCCCTTTTGTCCAACCACGTTGCCTTAAAACAGAAAAATATGACTTCTGCCCTGAGACCAGGAGAGATTCACCTTCCCTCAGACAACTTCTGCCCTGAGACCTGGAGAGATTCACCTGCCCTCAGACAACTTCTGCCCTGAGACCAGGAGGGATTCACCTGCCCTCAGACAACTTCTGCCCTGGGACCAGAGGAGAGAGTTGACTCCCTTTTGTCCAACTACGTTGCCTTAAAACAGAAAAATATGACTTCTGCCCTGAGACCAGGAGAGATTCACCTTCCCTCAGACAACTTCTGCCCTGAGACCAGGAGAGATTCACCTGCCCTCAGACAACTTCTGCCCTGAGATCAGGAGGGATTCACCTGCCTCAGACAACTTCTGCCCTGAGACCAGGAGAGATTCACCTGCCCTCAGACAACTTCTGCCCTGAGACCAGGAGGGATTCACCTGCCCTCAGACAACTTCTGCCCTGAGACCAGGAGGGATTCACCTGCCCTCAGACAACTTCTGCCCTCGGAGCAGAGGAGAGAGTTGACTCCCTTTTGTCCAACCACGTTGCCTTAAAACAGAAAAATATGACTTCTGCCCTGAGACCAGGAGAGATTCACCTTCCCTCAGACAACTTCTGCCCTGAGACCTGGAGAGATTCACCTGCCCTCAGATAACTTCTGCCCTGAGACCAGGAGGGATTCAGCTGCCCTCAGACAACTTCTGCCCTGAGACCAGGAGAGATTCACCTGCCCTCAGACAACTTCTGCCCTGAGACCTGGAGAGATTCACCTGCCCTCAGATAACTTCTGCCCTGAGACCAGGAGGGATTCACCTGCCCTCAGACAACTTCTGCCCTGAGACCAGGAGAGATTCACCTGCCCTCAGACAACTTCTGCCCTGAGACCAGGAGGGATTCACCTGCTTCAGACAACTTCTGCCCTGAGACCAGGAGAGATTCACCTTCCCTCAGACAACTTCTGCCCTGGGACCAGAAGGGATTCACCTGCCCTCAGACAACTTCTGCCCTGGGACCAGGAGGGATTCACCTGCCCTCAGACAACTTCTGCCCTGGGACCAGGAGGGATTCACCTGCCCTCAGACAACTTCTGCCCTGGGACCAGAGGAGACAGTTGACTCCCTTTTGTCCAACCACGTTGCCTTAAAACAGAAAAATATGACTTCTGCCCTGAGACCAGGAGAGATTCACCTTCCCTCAGACAACTTCTGCCCTGAGACCTGGAGAGATTCACCTGCCCTCAGACAACTTCTGCCCTGGGACCAGAGGAGAGAGTTGACTCCCTTTTGTCCAACCACGTTGCCTTAAAACAGAAAAATATGACTTCTGCCCTGAGACCAGGAGAGATTCACCTTCCCTCAGACAACTTCTGCCCTGAGACCTGGAGAGATTCACTTGCCCTCAGACAACTTCTGCCCTGAGACCAGGAGGGATTCACCTGCCCTCAAACAACTTCTGCCCTGGGACCAGAGGAGAGAGTTGACTCCCTTTTGTCCAACTACGTTGCCTTAAAACAGAAAAATATGACTTCTGCCCTGAGACCAGGAGAGATTCACCTTCCCTCAGACAACTTCTGCCCTGAGACCAGGAGAGATTCACCTGCCCTCAGACAACTTCTGCCCTGAGACCAGGAGGGATTCACCTGCCTCAGACAACTTCTGCCCTGAGACCAGGAGAGATTCACCTGCCCTCAGACAACTTCTGCCCTGAGACCAGGAGGGATTCACCTGCCCTCAGACAACTTCTGCCCTGAGACCAGGAGGGATTCACCTGCCCTCAGACAACTTCTGCCCTGGGAGCAGAGGAGAGAGTTGACTCCCTTTTGTCCAACCACGTTGCCTTAAAACAGAAAAATATGACTTCTGCCCTGAGACCAGGAGAGATTCACCTTCCCTCAGACAACTTCTGCCCTGAGACCTGGAGAGATTCACCTGCCCTCAGATAACTTCTGCCCTGAGACCAGGAGGGATTCACCTGCCCTCAGACAACTTCTGCCCTGAGACCAGGAGAGATTCACCTGCCCTCAGACAACTTCTGCCCTGAGACCTGGAGAGATTCACCTGCCCTCAGATAACTTCTGCCCTGAGACCAGGAGGGATTCACCTGCCCTCAGACAACTTCTGCCCTGAGACCAGGAGAGATTCACCTGCCCTCAGACAACTTCTGCCCTGAGACCAGGAGGGATTCACCTGCCTCAGACAACTTCTGCCCTGAGACCAGGAGAGATTCACCTTCCCTCAGACAACTTCTGCCCTGGGACCAGGAGGGATTCACCTGCCCTCAGACAACTTCTGCCCTGGGACCAGAGGAGACAGTTGACTCCCTTTTGTCCAACCACGTTGCCTTAAAACAGAAAAATATGACTTCTGCCCTGAGACCAGGAGAGATTCACCTTCCCTCAGACAACTTCTGCCCTGAGACCTGGAGAGATTCACCTGCCCTCAGACAACTTCTGCCCTGGGACCAGAGGAGAGAGTTGACTCCCTTTTGTCCAACCACGTTGCCTTAAAACAGAAAAATATGACTTCTGCCCTGAGACCAGGAGAGATTCACCTTCCCTCAGACAACTTCTGCCCTGAGACCTGGAGAGATTCACCTGCCCTCAGACAACTTCTGCCCTGAGACCAGGAGGGATTCACCTGCCCTCAGACAACTTCTGCCCTGGGACCAGAGGAGAGAGTTGACTCCCTTTTGTCCAACTACGTTGCCTTAAAACAGAAAAATATGACTTCTGCCCTGAGACCAGGAGAGATTCACCTTCCCTCAGACAACTTCTGCCCTGAGACCAGGAGAGATTCACCTGCCCTCAGACAACTTCTGCCCTGAGATCAGGAGAGATTCACCTGCCCTCAGACAACTTCTGCCCTGAGACCAGGAGGGATTCACCTGCCCTCAGACAACTTCTGCCCTGAGACCAGGAGGGATTCACCTGCCCTCAGACAACTTCTGCCCTGGGAGCAGAGGAGAGAGTTGACTCCCTTTTGTCCAACCACGTTGCCTTAAAACAGAAAAATATGACTTCTGCCCTGAGACCAGGAGAGATTCACCTTCCCTCAGACAACTTCTGCCCTGAGACCTGGAGAGATTCACCTGCCCTCAGATAACTTCTGCCCTGAGACCAGGAGGGATTCAGCTGCCCTCAGACAACTTCTGCCCTGAGACCAGGAGAGATTCACCTGCCCTCAGACAACTTCTGCCCTGAGACCTGGAGAGATTCACCTGCCCTCAGATAACTTCTGCCCTGAGACCAGGAGGGATTCACCTGCCCTCAGACAACTTCTGCCCTGAGACCAGGAGAGATTCACCTGCCCTCAGACAACTTCTGCCCTGAGACCAGGAGGGATTCACCTGCTTCAGACAACTTCTGCCCTGAGACCAGGAGAGATTCACCTTCCCTCAGACAACTTCTGCCCTGGGACCAGAAGGGATTCACCTGCCCTCAGACAACTTCTGCCCTGGGACCAGGAGGGATTCACCTGCCCTCAGACAACTTCTGCCCTGGGACCAGAGGAGACAGTTGACTCCCTTTTGTCCAACCACGTTGCCTTAAAACAGAAAAATATGACTTCTGCCCTGAGACCAGGAGAGATTCACCTTCCCTCAGACAACTTCTGCCCTGAGACCTGGAGAGATTCACCTGCCCTCAGACAACTTCTGCCCTGGGACCAGAGGAGAGAGTTGACTCCCTTTTGTCCAACCACGTTGCCTTAAAACAGAAAAATATGACTTCTGCCCTGAGACCAGGAGAGATTCACCTTCCCTCAGACAACTTCTGCCCTGAGACCTGGAGAGATTCACCTGCCCTCAGACAACTTCTGCCCTGAGACCAGGAGGGATTCACCTGCCCTCAGACAACTTCTGCCCTGGGACCAGAGGAGAGAGTTGACTCCCTTTTGTCCAACTACGTTGCCTTAAAGCAGAAAAATATGACTTCTGCCCTGAGACCAGGAGAGATTCACCTTCCCTCAGACAACTTCTGCCCTGAGACCAGGAGAGATTCACCTGCCCTCAGACAACTTCTGCCCTGAGATCAGGAGGGATTCACCTGCCTCAGACAACTTCTGCCCTGAGACCAGGAGAGATTCACCTGCCCTCAGACAACTTCTGCCCTGAGACCAGGAGGGATTCACCTGCCCTCAGACAACTTCTGCCCTGAGACCAGGAGGGATTCACCTGCCCTCAGACAACTTCTGCCCTCGGAGCAGAGGAGAGAGTTGACTCCCTTTTGTCCAACCACGTTGCCTTAAAACAGAAAAATATGACTTCTGCCCTGAGACCAGGAGAGATTCACCTTCCCTCAGACAACTTCTGCCCTGAGACCTGGAGAGATTCACCTGCCCTCAGATAACTTCTGCCCTGAGACCAGGAGGGATTCAGCTGCCCTCAGACAACTTCTGCCCTGAGACCAGGAGAGATTCACCTGCCCTCAGACAACTTCTGCCCTGAGACCTGGAGAGATTCACCTGCCCTCAGATAACTTCTGCCCTGAGACCAGGAGGGATTCACCTGCCCTCAGACAACTTCTGCCCTGAGACCAGGAGAGATTCACCTGCCCTCAGACAACTTCTGCCCTGAGACCAGGAGGGATTCACCTGCTTCAGACAACTTCTGCCCTGAGACCAGGAGAGATTCACCTTCCCTCAGACAACTTCTGCCCTGGGACCAGAAGGGATTCACCTGCCCTCAGACAACTTCTGCCCTGGGACCAGGAGGGATTCACCTGCCCTCAGACAACTTCTGCCCTGGGACCAGGAGGGATTCACCTGCCCTCAGACAACTTCTGCCCTGGGACCAGAGGAGACAGTTGACTCCCTTTTGTCCAACCACGTTGCCTTAAAACAGAAAAATATGACTTCTGCCCTGAGACCAGGAGAGATTCACCTTCCCTCAGGCAACTTCTGCCCTGAGACCTGGAGAGATTCACCTGCCCTCAGACAACTTCTGCCCTGGGACCAGAGGAGAGAGTTGACTCCCTTTTGTCCAACCACGTTGCCTTAAAACAGATAAATATGACTTCTGCCCTGAGACCAGGAGAGATTCACCTTCCCTCAGACAACTTCTGCCCTGAGACCTGGAGAGATTCACTTGCCCTCAGACAACTTCTGCCCTGAGACCAGGAGGGATTCACCTGCCCTCAAACAACTTCTGCCCTGGGACCAGAGGAGAGAGTTGACTCCCTTTTGTCCAACTACGTTGCCTTAAAACAGAAAAATATGACTTCTGCCCTGAGACCAGGAGAGATTCACCTTCCCTCAGACAACTTCTGCCCTGAGACCAGGAGAGATTCACCTGCCCTCAGACAACTTCTGCCCTGAGATCAGGAGGGATTCACCTGCCTCAGACAACTTCTGCCCTGAGACCAGGAGAGATTCACCTGCCCTCAGACAACTTCTGCCCTGAGACCAGGAGGGATTCACCTGCCCTCAGACAACTTCTGCCCTGGGACCAGAGGAGAGAGTTGACTCCCTTTTGTCAACCACGTTGCCTTAAAACAGAAAAATATGACTTCTGCCCTGAGACCAGGAGAGATTCACCTTCCCTCAGACAACTTCTGCCCTGAGACCAGGAGAGATTCACCTGCCCTCAGACAACTTCTGCCCTGAGATCAGGAGGGATTCACCTGCCTCAGACAACTTCTGCCCTGAGACCAGGAGAGATTCACCTGCCCTCAGACAACTTCTGCCCTGAGACCAGGAGGGATTCACCTGCCCTCAGACAACTTCTGCCCTGGGACCAGAGGAGAGAGTTGACTCCCTTTTGTCAACCACGTTGCCTTAAAACAGAAAAATATGAATTCTGCCCTGAGACCAGGAGAGATTCACCTTCCCTCAGACAACTTCTGCCCTGAGACCTGGAGAGATTCACCTGCCCTCAGATAACTTTTGCCCTGAGACCAGGAGGGATTCAGCTGCTCTCAGACAACTTCTGCCCTGAGACCAGGAGAGATTCACCTGCCCTCAGACAACTTCTGCCCTGAGACCAGGAGGGATTCACCTGCCCTCAGACAACTTCTGCCCTGAGACCAGGAGAGATTCACCTTCCCTCAGACAACTTCTGCCCTGGGACCAGAGGAGAGAGTTTACTCCCTTTTGTCCAACCACGTTGCCTTAAAACAGAAAAATATGACTTCTGCCCTGAGACCAGGAGAGATTCACCTTCCCTCAGACAACTTCTGCCCTGAGACCTGGAGAGATTCACCTGCCCTCAGATAACTTCTGCCCTGAGACCAGGAGGGATTCAGCTGCCCTCAGACAACTTCTGCCCTGAGACCAGGAGAGATTCACCTGCCCTCAGACAACTTCTGCCCTGAGACCTGGAGAGATTCACCTGCCCTCAGATAACTTCTGCCCTGAGACCAGGAGGGATTCACCTGCCCTCAGACAACTTCTGCCCTGAGACCAGGAGAGATTCACCTGCCCTCAGACAACTTCTGCCCTGAGACCAGGAGAGATTCACCTTCCCTCAGACAACTTCTGCCCTGAGACCAGGAGGGATTCACCTGCCCTCAGACAACTTCTGCCCTGGGACCAGGAGGGATTCACCTGCCTTCAGACAACTTCTGCCCTGGGACCAGAGGAGACAGTTGACTCCCTTTTGTCCAACCACGTTGCCTTAAAACAGAAAAATATGACTTCTGCCCTGAGACCAGCAGAGATTCACCTGCCCTCAGACAACTTCTGCCCTGAGACCTGGAGAGATTCACCTGCCCTCAGACAACTTCTGCCCTGAGACCAGGAGAGATTCACCTTCCCTCAGACAACTTCTGCCCTGAGACCAGGAGGGATTCACCTGCCCTCAGACAACTTCTGCCCTGGGACCAGGAGGGATTCACCTGCCCTCAGACAACTTCTGCCCTGGGACCAGAGGAGACAGTTGACTCCCTTTTGTCCAACCACGTTGCCTTAAAACAGAAAAATATGACTTCTGCCCTGAGACCAGGAGAGATTCACCTGCCCTCAGACAACTTCTGCCCTGAGACCTGGAGAGATTCATCTGCCCTCAGACAACTTCTGCCCTGAGACCTGGAGAGATTCACCTGCCCTCAGACAACTTCTGCCCTGGGACCAGAGGAGAGAGTTGACTCCCTTTTGTCCAACCACGTTGCCTTAAAACAGAAAAATATGACTTCTGCCCTGAGACCAGGAGAGATTCACCTTCCCTCAGACAACTTCTGCCCTGAGACCTGGAGAGATTCACCTGCCCTCAGATAACTTCTGCCCTGAGACCAGGAGGGATTCACCTGCCCTCAGACAACTTCTGCCCTGAGACCAGGAGGGATTCACCTGCCCTCAGACAACTTCTGCCCTGGGACCAGAGGAGAGAGTTGACTCCCTTTTGTCCAACTACGTTGCCTTAAAAGAGAAAAATATGACTTCTGCCCTGAGACCAGGAGAGATTCACCTTCCCTCAGACAACTTCTGCCCCGAGACCAGGAGAGATTCACCTCCCCTCAGACAACTTCTGCCCTGAGATCAGGAGGGATTCACCTGCCTCAGACAACTTCTGCCCTGAGGCCAGGAGAGATTCACCTGCCCTCAGACAACTTCTGCCCTGAGACCAGGAGGGATTCACCTGCCCTCAGACAACTTCTGCCCTGGGACCAGAGGAGAGAGTTGACTCCCTTTTGTCCAACCACGTTGCCTTAAAACAGAAAAATATGACTTCTGCCCTGAGACCAGGAGAGATTCACCTTCCCTCAGACAACTTCTGCCCTGAGACCTGGAGAGATTCACCTGCCCTCAGATAGCTTTTGCCCTGAGACCAGGAGGGATTCAGCTGCTCTCAGACAACTTCTGCCCTGAGACCAGGAGAGATTCACCTGCCCTCAGACAACTTCTGCCCTGAGACCATGAGGGATTCACCTGCCCTCAGACAACTTCTGCCCTGAGACCAGGAGAGATTCACCTTCCCTCAGACAACTTCTGCCCTGGGACCAGAGGAGAGAGTTGACTCCCTTTTGTCCAACCACGTTGCCTTAAAACAGAAAAATATGACTTCTGCCCTGAGACCAGGAGAGATTCACCTTCCCTCAGACAACTTCTGCCCTGAGACCTGGAGAGATTCACCTGCCCTCAGATAACTTCTGCCCTGAGACCAGGAGGGATTCACCTGCCCTCAGACAACTTCTGCCCTGAGACCAGGAGAGATTCACCTGCCCTCAGACAACTTCTGCCCTGAGACCAGGAGGGATTCACCTGCCTCAGACAACTTCTGCCCTGAGACCAGGAGAGATTCACCTTCCCTCAGACAACTTCTGCCCTGAGACCAGGAGGGATTCACCTGCCCTCAGACAACTTCTGCCCTGAGACCAGGAGGGATTCACCTGCCCTCAGACAACTTCTGCCCTGGGACCAGAGGAGACAGTTGACTCCCTTTTGTCCAACCACGTTGCCTTAAAACAGAAAAATATGACTTCTGCCCTGAGACCAGGATAGATTCACCTTCCCTCAGACAACTTCTGCCCTGAGACCTGGAGAGATTCACCTGCCCTCAGACAACTTCTGCCCTGAGACCTGGAGAGATTCACCTGCCCTCAGACAACTTCTGCCCTGGGACCAGAGGAGAGAGTTGACTCCCTTTTGTCCAACCACGTTGCCTTAAAACAGAAAAATATGACTTCTGCCCTGAGACCAGGAGAGATTCACCTTCCCTCAGACAACTTCTGCCCTGAGACCTGGAGAGATTCACCTGCCCTCAGATAACTTCTGCCCTGAGACCAGGAGGGATTCACCTGCCCTCAGACAACTTCTGCCCTGAGACCAGGAGGGATTCACATGCCCTCAGACAACTTCTGCCCTGGGACCAGAGGAGAGAGTTGACTCCCTTTTGTCCAACTACGTTGCCTTAAAACAGAAAAATATGACTTCTGCCCTGAGACCAGGAGAGATTCACCTTCCCTCAGACAACTTCTGCCCTGAGACCAGGAGAGATTCACCTGCCCTCAGACAACTTCTGCCCTGAGACCAGGAGGGATTCACCTGCCTCAGACAACTTCTGCCCTGAGACCAGGAGAGATTCACCTGCCCTCAGACAACTTCTGCCCTGAGACCAGGAGAGATTCACCTTCCCTCAGACAACTTCTGCCCTGGGACCAGAGGAGAGAGTTTACTCCCTTTTGTCCAACCACGTTGCCTTAAAACAGAAAAATATGACTTCTGCCCTGAGACCAGGAGAGATTCACCTTCCCTCAGACAACTTCTGCCCTGAGACCTGGAGAGATTCACCTGCCCTCAGATAACTTCTGCCCTGAGACCAGGAGGGATTCAGCTGCCCTCAGACAACTTCTGCCCTGAGACCAGGAGAGATTCACCTGCCCTCAGACAACTTCTGCCCTGAGACCTGGAGAGATTCACCTGCCCTCAGATAACTTCTGCCCTGAGACCAGGAGAGATTCACCTGCCCTCAGACAACTTCTGCCCTGAGACCAGGAGGGATTCACCTGCTTCAGACAACTTCTGCCCTGAGACCAGGAGAGATTCACCTTCCCTCAGACAACTTCTGCCCTGGGACCAGAAGGGATTCACCTGCCCTCAGACAACTTCTGCCCTGGGACCAGGAGGGATTCACCTGCCCTCAGACAACTTCTGCCCTGGGACCAGAGGAGAGAGTTGACTCCCTTTTGTCCAACCACGTTGCCTTAAAACAGAAAAATATGACTTCTGCCCTGAGACCAGGAGAGATTCACCTTCCCTCAGACAACTTCTGCCCTGAGACCTGGAGAGATTCACCTGCCCTCAGATAGCTTTTGCCCTGAGACCAGGAGGGATTCAGCTGCTCTCAGACAACTTCTGCCCTGAGACCAGGAGAGATTCACCTGCCCTCAGACAACTTCTGCCCTGAGACCATGAGGGATTCACCTGCCCTCAGACAACTTCTGCCCTGAGACCAGGAGAGATTCACCTTCCCTCAGACAACTTCTGCCCTGGGACCAGAGGAGAGAGTTGACTCCCTTTTGTCCAACCACGTTGCCTTAAAACAGAAAAATATGACTTCTGCCCTGAGACCAGGAGAGATTCACCTTCCCTCAGACAACTTCTGCCCTGAGACCTGGAGAGATTCACCTGCCCTCAGATAACTTCTGCCCTGAGACCAGGAGGGATTCACCTGCCCTCAGACAACTTCTGCCCTGAGACCAGGAGAGATTCACCTGCCCTCAGACAACTTCTGCCCTGAGACCAGGAGGGATTCACCTGCCTCAGACAACTTCTGCCCTGAGACCAGGAGAGATTCACCTTCCCTCAGACAACTTCTGCCCTGAGACCAGGAGGGATTCACCTGCCCTCAGACAACTTCTGCCCTGAGACCAGGAGGGATTCACCTGCCCTCAGACAACTTCTGCCCTGGGACCAGAGGAGACAGTTGACTCCCTTTTGTCCAACCACGTTGCCTTAAAACAGAAAAATATGACTTCTGCCCTGAGACCAGGAGAGATTCACCTTCCCTCAGACAACTTCTGCCCTGAGACCAGGAGGGATTCACCTGCCCTCAGACAACTTCTGCCCTGAGACCAGGAGGGATTCACCTGCCCTCAGACAACTTCTGCCCTGGGACCAGAGGAGACAGTTGACTCCCTTTTGTCCAACCACGTTGCCTTAAAACAGAAAAATATGACTTCTGCCCTGAGACCAGGATAGATTCACCTTCCCTCAGACAACTTCTGCCCTGAGACCTGGAGAGATTCACCTGCCCTCAGACAACTTCTGCCCTGAGACCTGGAGAGATTCACCTGCCCTCAGACAACTTCTGCCCTGGGACCAGAGGAGAGAGTTGACTCCCTTTTGTCCAACCACGTTGCCTTAAAACAGAAAAATATGACTTCTGCCCTGAGACCAGGAGAGATTCACCTTCCCTCAGACAACTTCTGCCCTGAGACCTGGAGAGATTCACCTGCCCTCAGATAACTTCTGCCCTGAGACCAGGAGGGATTCACCTGCCCTCAGACAACTTCTGCCCTGAGACCAGGAGGGATTCACATGCCCTCAGACAACTTCTGCCCTGGGACCAGAGGAGAGAGTTGACTCCCTTTTGTCCAACTACGTTGCCTTAAAACAGAAAAATATGACTTCTGCCCTGAGACCAGGAGAGATTCACCTTCCCTCAGACAACTTCTGCCCTGAGACCAGGAGAGATTCACCTGCCCTCAGACAACTTCTGCCCTGAGACCAGGAGGGATTCACCTGCCTCAGACAACTTCTGCCCTGAGACCAGGAGAGATTCACCTGCCCTCAGACAACTTCTGCCCTGAGACCAGGAGAGATTCACCTTCCCTCAGACAACTTCTGCCCTGGGAACAGAGGAGAGAGTTTACTCCCTTTTGTCCAACCACGTTGCCTTAAAACAGAAAAATATGACTTCTGCCCTGAGACCAGGAGAGATTCACCTTCCCTCAGACAACTTCTGCCCTGAGACCTGGAGAGATTCACCTGCCCTCAGATAACTTCTGCCCTGAGACCAGGAGGGATTCAGCTGCCCTCAGACAACTTCTGCCCTGAGACCAGGAGAGATTCACCTGCCCTCAGACAACTTCTGCCCTGAGACCTGGAGAGATTCACCTGCCCTCAGATAACTTCTGCCCTGAGACCAGGAGAGATTCACCTGCCCTCAGACAACTTCTGCCCTGAGACCAGGAGGGATTCACCTGCTTCAGACAACTTCTGCCCTGAGACCAGGAGAGATTCACCTTCCCTCAGACAACTTCTGCCCTGGGACCAGAAGGGATTCACCTGCCCTCAGACAACTTCTGCCCTGGGACCAGGAGGGATTCACCTGCCCTCAGACAACTTCTGACCTGGGACCAGGAGGGATTCACCTGCCCTCAGACAACTTCTGCCCTGGGACCAGAGGAGACAGTTGACTCCCTTTTGTCCAACCACGTTGCCTTAAAACAGAAAAATATGACTTCTGCCCTGAGACCAGGAGAGATTCACCTTCCCTCAGACAACTTCTGCCCTGAGACCTGGAGAGATTCACCTGCCCTCAGACAACTTCTGCCCTGGGACCAGAGGAGAGAGTTGACTCCCTTTTGTCCAACCACGTTGCCTTAAAACAGAAAAATATGACTTCTGCCCTGAGACCAGGAGAGATTCACCTTCCCTCAGACAACTTCTGCCCTGAGACCTGGAGAGATTCACCTGCCCTCAGACAACTTCTGCCCTGAGACCAGGAGGGATTCACCTGCCCTCAAACAACTTCTGCCCTGGGACCAGAGGAGAGAGTTGACTCCCTTTTGTCCAACTACGTTGCCTTAAAACAGAAAAATATGACTTCTGCCCTGAGACCAGGAGAGATTCACCTTCCCTCAGACAACTTCTGCCCTGAGACCAGGAGAGATTCACCTGCCCTCAGACAACTTCTGCCCTGAGATCAGGAGGGATTCACCTGCCTCAGACAACTTCTGCCCTGAGACCAGGAGAGATTCACCTGCCCTCAGACAACTTCTGCCCTGAGACCAGGAGGGATTCACCTGCCCTCAGACAACTTCTGCCCTGAGACCAGGAGAGATTCACCTGCCCTCAGACAACTTCTGCCCTGAGATCAGGAGGGATTCACCTGCCTCAGACAACTTCTGCCCTGAGACCAGGAGAGATTCACCTGCCCTCAGACAACTTCTGCCCTGAGACCAGGAGGGATTCACCTGCCCTCAGACAACTTCTGCCCTGGGACCAGAGGAGAGAGTTGACTCCCTTTTGTCAACCACGTTGCCTTAAAACAGAAAAATATGAATTCTGCCCTGAGACCAGGAGAGATTCACCTTCCCTCAGACAACTTCTGCCCTGAGACCTGGAGAGATTCACCTGCCCTCAGATAACTTTTGCCCTGAGACCAGGAGGGATTCAGCTGCTCTCAGACAACTTCTGCCCTGAGACCAGGAGAGATTCACCTGCCCTCAGACAACTTCTGCCCTGAGACCAGGAGGGATTCACCTGCCCTCAGACAACTTCTGCCCTGAGACCAGGAGAGATTCACCTTCCCTCAGACAACTTCTGCCCTGGGACCAGAGGAGAGAGTTTACTCCCTTTTGTCCAACCACGTTGCCTTAAAACAGAAAAATATGACTTCTGCCCTGAGACCAGGAGAGATTCACCTTCCCTCAGACAACTTCTGCCCTGAGACCTGGAGAGATTCACCTGCCCTCAGATAACTTCTGCCCTGAGACCAGGAGGGATTCAGCTGCCCTCAGACAACTTCTGCCCTGAGACCAGGAGAGATTCACCTGCCCTCAGACAACTTCTGCCCTGAGACCTGGAGAGATTCACCTGCCCTCAGATAACTTCTGCCCTGAGACCAGGAGGGATTCACCTGCCCTCAGACAACTTCTGCCCTGAGACCAGGAGAGATTCACCTGCCCTCAGACAACTTCTGCCCTGAGACCAGGAGAGATTCACCTTCCCTCAGACAACTTCTGCCCTGAGACCAGGAGGGATTCACCTGCCCTCAGACAACTTCTGCCCTGGGACCAGGAGGGATTCACCTGCCTTCAGACAACTTCTGCCCTGGGACCAGAGGAGACAGTTGACTCCCTTTTGTCCAACCACGTTGCCTTAAAACAGAAAAATATGACTTCTGCCCTGAGACCAGCAGAGATTCACCTGCCCTCAGACAACTTCTGCCCTGAGACCTGGAGAGATTCACCTGCCCTCAGACAACTTCTGCCCTGAGACCAGGAGAGATTCACCTTCCCTCAGACAACTTCTGCCCTGAGACCAGGAGGGATTCACCTGCCCTCAGACAACTTCTGCCCTGGGACCAGGAGGGATTCACCTGCCCTCAGACAACTTCTGCCCTGGGACCAGAGGAGACAGTTGACTCCCTTTTGTCCAACCACGTTGCCTTAAAACAGAAAAATATGACTTCTGCCCTTAGACCAGGAGAGATTCACCTGCCCTCAGACAACTTCTGCCCTGAGACCTGGAGAGATTCACCTGCCCTCAGACAACTTCTGCCCTGGGACCAGGAGGGATTCACCTGCCCTCAGACAACTTCTGCCCTGGGACCAGAGGAGACAGTTGACTCCCTTTTGTCCAACCACGTTGCCTTAAAACAGAAAAATATGACTTCTGCCCTGAGACCAGGAGAGATTCACCTGCCCTCAGACAACTTCTGCCCTGAGACCTGGAGAGATTCACCTGCCCTCAGACAACTTCTGCCCTGGGACCAGAGGAGAGAGTTGACTCCCTTTTGTCCAACCACGTTGCCTTAAAACAGAAAAATATGACTTCTGCCCTGAGACCAGGAGAGATTCACCTTCCCTCAGACAACTTCTGCCCTGAGACCTGGAGAGATTCACCTGCCCTCAGATAACTTCTGCCCTGAGACCAGGAGGGATTCACCTGCCCTCAGACAACTTCTGCCCTGAGACCAGGAGAGATTCACCTTCCCTCAGACAACTTCTGCCCTGAGACCAGGAGGGATTCACCTGCCCTCAGACAACTTCTGCCCTGAGACCAGGAGGGATTCACCTGCCCTCAGACAACTTCTGCCCTGGGACCAGAGGAGACAGTTGACTCCCTTTTGTCCAACCACGTTGCCTTAAAACAGAAAAATATGACTTCTGCCCTGAGACCAGGATAGATTCACCTTCCCTCAGACAACTTCTGCCCTGAGACCTGGAGAGATTCACCTGCCCTCAGACAACTTCTGCCCTGAGACCTGGAGAGATTCACCTGCCCTCAGACAACTTCTGCCCTGGGACCAGAGGAGAGAGTTGACTCCCTTTTGTCCAACCACGTTGCCTTAAAACAGAAAAATATGACTTCTGCCCTGAGACCAGGAGAGATTCACCTTCCCTCAGACAACTTCTGCCCTGAGACCTGGAGAGATTCACCTGCCCTCAGATAACTTCTGCCCTGAGACCAGGAGGGATTCACCTGCCCTCAGACAACTTCTGCCCTGAGACCAGGAGGGATTCACATGCCCTCAGACAACTTCTGCCCTGGGACCAGAGGAGAGAGTTGACTCCCTTTTGTCCAACTACGTTGCCTTAAAACAGAAAAATATGACTTCTGCCCTGAGACCAGGAGAGATTCACCTTCCCTCAGACAACTTCTGCCCTGAGACCAGGAGAGATTCACCTGCCCTCAGACAACTTCTGCCCTGAGACCAGGAGGGATTCACCTGCCTCAGACAACTTCTGCCCTGAGACCAGGAGAGATTCACCTGCCCTCAGACAACTTCTGCCCTGAGACCAGGAGAGATTCACCTTCCCTCAGACAACTTCTGCCCTGGGACCAGAGGAGAGAGTTTACTCCCTTTTGTCCAACCACGTTGCCTTAAAACAGAAAAATATGACTTCTGCCCTGAGACCAGGAGAGATTCACCTTCCCTCAGACAACTTCTGCCCTGAGACCTGGAGAGATTCACCTGCCCTCAGATAACTTCTGCCCTGAGACCAGGAGGGATTCAGCTGCCCTCAGACAACTTCTGCCCTGAGACCAGGAGAGATTCACCTGCCCTCAGACAACTTCTGCCCTGAGACCTGGAGAGATTCACCTGCCCTCAGATAACTTCTGCCCTGAGACCAGGAGGGATTCACCTGCCCTCAGACAACTTCTGCCCTGAGACCAGGAGAGATTCACCTGCCCTCAGACAACTTCTGCCCTGAGACCAGGAGAGATTCACCTTCCCTCAGACAACTTCTGCCCTGAGACCAGGAGGGATTCACCTGCCCTCAGACAACTTCTGCCCTGGGACCAGGAGGGATTCACCTGCCCTCAGACAACTTCTGCCCTGGGACCAGAGGAGACAGTTGACTCCCTTTTGTCCAACCACGTTGCCTTAAAACAGAAAAATATGACTTCTGCCCTGAGACCAGGAGAGATTCACCTGCCCTCAGACAACTTCTGCCCTGAGACCTGGAGAGATTCACCTGCCCTCAGACAACTTCTGCCCTGGGACCAGAGGAGAGAGTTGACTCCCTTTTGTCCAACCACGTTGCCTTAAAACAGAAAAATATGACTTCTGCCCTGAGACCAGGAGAGATTCACCTTCCCTCAGACAACTTCTGCCCTGAGACCTGGAGAGATTCACCTGCCCTCAGATAACTTCTGCCCTGAGACCAGGAGGGATTCACCTGCCCTCAGACAACTTCTGCCCTGGGACCAGGAGGGATTCACCTGCCCTCAGACAACTTCTGCCCTGGGACCAGAGGAGACAGTTGACTCCCTTTTGTCCAACCACGTTGCCTTAAAACAGAAAAATATGACTTCTGCCCTGAGACCAGGAGAGATTCACCTGCCCTCAGACAACTTCTGCCCTGAGACCTGGAGAGATTCACCTGCCCTCAGACAACTTCTGCCCTGGGACCAGAGGAGAGAGTTGACTCCCTTTTGTCCAACCACGTTGCCTTAAAACAGAAAAATATGACTTCTGCCCTGAGACCAGGAGAGATTCACCTTCCCTCAGACAACTTCTGCCCTGAGACCTGGAGAGATTCACCTGCCCTCAGATAACTTCTGCCCTGAGACCAGGAGGGATTCACCTGCCCTCAGACAACTTCTGCCCTGAGACCAGGAGGGATTCACCTGCCCTCAGACAACTTCTGCCCTGGGACCAGAGGAGAGAGTTGACTCCCTTTTGTCCAACTACGTTGCCTTAAAACAGAAAAATATGACTTCTGCCCTGAGACCAGGAGAGATTCACCTTCCCTCAGACAACTTCTGCCCCGAGACCAGGAGAGATTCACCTCCCCTCAGACAACTTCTGCCCTGAGATCAGGAGGGATTCACCTGCCTCAGACAACTTCTGCCCTGAGGCCAGGAGAGATTCACCTGCCCTCAGACAACTTCTGCCCTGAGACCAGGAGGGATTCACCTGCCCTCAGACAACTTCTGCCCTGGGACCAGAGGAGAGAGTTGACTCCCTTTTGTCCAACCACGTTGCCTTAAAACAGAAAAATATGACTTCTGCCCTGAGACCAGGAGAGATTCACCTTCCCTCAGACAACTTCTGCCCTGAGACCTGGAGAGATTCACCTGCCCTCAGATAGCTTTTGCCCTGAGACCAGGAGGGATTCAGCTGCTCTCAGACAACTTCTGCCCTGAGACCAGGAGAGATTCACCTGCCCTCAGACAACTTCTGCCCTGAGACCATGAGGGATTCACCTGCCCTCAGACAACTTCTGCCCTGAGACCAGGAGAGATTCACCTTCCCTCAGACAACTTCTGCCCTGGGACCAGAGGAGAGAGTTGACTCCCTTTTGTCCAACCACGTTGCCTTAAAACAGAAAAATATGACTTCTGCCCTGAGACCAGGAGAGATTCACCTTCCCTCAGACAACTTCTGCCCTGAGACCTGGAGAGATTCACCTGCCCTCAGATAACTTCTGCCCTGAGACCAGGAGGGATTCACCTGCCCTCAGACAACTTCTGCCCTGAGACCAGGAGAGATTCACCTGCCCTCAGACAACTTCTGCCCTGAGACCAGGAGGGATTCACCTGCCTCAGACAACTTCTGCCCTGAGACCAGGAGAGATTCACCTTCCCTCAGACAACTTCTGCCCTGAGACCAGGAGGGATTCACCTGCCCTCAGACAACTTCTGCCCTGAGACCAGGAGGGATTCACCTGCCCTCAGACAACTTCTGCCCTGGGACCAGAGGAGACAGTTGACTCCCTTTTGTCCAACCACGTTGCCTTAAAACAGAAAAATATGACTTCTGCCCTGAGACCAGGATAGATTCACCTTCCCTCAGACAACTTCTGCCCTGAGACCTGGAGAGATTCACCTGCCCTCAGACAACTTCTGCCCTGAGACCTGGAGAGATTCACCTGCCCTCAGACAACTTCTGCCCTGGGACCAGAGGAGAGAGTTGACTCCCTTTTGTCCAACCACGTTGCCTTAAAACAGAAAAATATGACTTCTGCCCTGAGACCAGGAGAGATTCACCTTCCCTCAGACAACTTCTGCCCTGAGACCTGGAGAGATTCACCTGCCCTCAGATAACTTCTGCCCTGAGACCAGGAGGGATTCACCTGCCCTCAGACAACTTCTGCCCTGAGACCAGGAGGGATTCACATGCCCTCAGACAACTTCTGCCCTGGGACCAGAGGAGAGAGTTGACTCCCTTTTGTCCAACTACGTTGCCTTAAAACAGAAAAATATGACTTCTGCCCTGAGACCAGGAGAGATTCACCTTCCCTCAGACAACTTCTGCCCTGAGACCAGGAGAGATTCACCTGCCCTCAGACAACTTCTGCCCTGAGACCAGGAGGGATTCACCTGCCTCAGACAACTTCTGCCCTGAGACCAGGAGAGATTCACCTGCCCTCAGACAACTTCTGCCCTGAGACCAGGAGAGATTCACCTTCCCTCAGACAACTTCTGCCCTGGGACCAGAGGAGAGAGTTTACTCCCTTTTGTCCAACCACGTTGCCTTAAAACAGAAAAATATGACTTCTGCCCTGAGACCAGGAGAGATTCACCTTCCCTCAGACAACTTCTGCCCTGAGACCAGGAGGGATTCACCTGCCCTCAGACAACTTCTGCCCTGGGACCAGGAGGGATTCACCTGCCCTCAGACAACTTCTGCCCTGGGACCAGAGGAGACAGTTGACTCCCTTTTGTCCAACCACGTTGCCTTAAAGCAGAAAAATATGACTTCTGCCCTGAGACCAGCAGAGATTCACCTGCCCTCAGACAACTTCTGCCCTGAGACCTGGAGAGATTCACCTGCCCTCAGACAACTTCTGCCCTGAGACCAGGAGAGATTCACCTTCCCTCAGACAACTTCTGCCCTGAGACCAGGAGGGATTCACCTGCCCTCAGACAACTTCTGCCCTGGGACCAGGAGGGATTCACCTGCCCTCAGACAACTTCTGCCCTGGGACCAGAGGAGACAGTTGACTCCCTTTTGTCCAACCACGTTGCCTTAAAACAGAAAAATATGACTTCTGCCCTGAGACCAGGAGAGATTCACCTGCCCTCAGACAACTTCTGCCCTGAGACCTGGAGAGATTCACCTGCCCTCAGACAACTTCTGCCCTGGGACCAGAGGAGACAGTTGACTCCCTTTTGTCCAACCACGTTGCCTTAAAACAGAAAAATATGACTTCTGCCCTTAGACCAGGAGAGATTCACCTGCCCTCAGACAACTTCTGCCCTGAGACCTGGAGAGATTCACCTGCCCTCAGACAACTTCTGCCCTGGGACCAGGAGGGATTCACCTGCCCTCAGACAACTTCTGCCCTGGGACCAGAGGAGACAGTTGACTCCCTTTTGTCCAACCACGTTGCCTTAAAACAGAAAAATATGACTTCTGCCCTGAGACCAGGAGAGATTCACCTGCCCTCAGACAACTTCTGCCCTGAGACCTGGAGAGATTCACCTGCCCTCAGACAACTTCTGCCCTGGGACCAGAGGAGAGAGTTGACTCCCTTTTGTCCAACCACGTTGCCTTAAAACAGAAAAATATGACTTCTGCCCTGAGACCAGGAGAGATTCACCTTCCCTCAGACAACTTCTGCCCTGAGACCTGGAGAGATTCACCTGCCCTCAGATAACTTCTGCCCTGAGACCAGGAGGGATTCACCTGCCCTCAGACAACTTCTGCCCTGAGACCAGGAGGGATTCACCTGCCCTCAGACAACTTCTGCCCTGGGACCAGAGGAGAGAGTTGACTCCCTTTTGTCCAACTACGTTGCCTTAAAACAGAAAAATATGACTTCTGCCCTGAGACCAGGAGAGATTCACCTTCCCTCAGACAACTTCTGCCCCGAGACCAGGAGAGATTCACCTCCCCTCAGACAACTTCTGCCCTGAGATCAGGAGGGATTCACCTGCCTCAGACAACTTCTGCCCTGAGGCCAGGAGAGATTCACCTGCCCTCAGACAACTTCTGCCCTGAGACCAGGAGGGATTCACCTGCCCTCAGACAACTTCTGCCCTGGGACCAGAGGAGAGAGTTGACTCCCTTTTGTCCAACCACGTTGCCTTAAAACAGAAAAATATGACTTCTGCCCTGAGACCAGGAGAGATTCACCTTCCCTCAGACAACTTCTGCCCTGAGACCTGGAGAGATTCACCTGCCCTCAGATAGCTTTTGCCCTGAGACCAGGAGGGATTCAGCTGCTCTCAGACAACTTCTGCCCTGAGACCAGGAGAGATTCACCTGCCCTCAGACAACTTCTGCCCTGAGACCATGAGGGATTCACCTGCCCTCAGACAACTTCTGCCCTGAGACCAGGAGAGATTCACCTTCCCTCAGACAACTTCTGCCCTGGGACCAGAGGAGAGAGTTGACTCCCTTTTGTCCAACCACGTTGCCTTAAAACAGAAAAATATGACTTCTGCCCTGAGACCAGGAGAGATTCACCTTCCCTCAGACAACTTCTGCCCTGAGACCTGGAGAGATTCACCTGCCCTCAGATAACTTCTGCCCTGAGACCAGGAGGGATTCACCTGCCCTCAGACAACTTCTGCCCTGAGACCAGGAGAGATTCACCTGCCCTCAGACAACTTCTGCCCTGAGACCAGGAGGGATTCACCTGCCTCAGACAACTTCTGCCCTGAGACCAGGAGAGATTCACCTTCCCTCAGACAACTTCTGCCCTGAGACCAGGAGGGATTCACCTGCCCTCAGACAACTTCTGCCCTGAGACCAGGAGGGATTCACCTGCCCTCAGACAACTTCTGCCCTGGGACCAGAGGAGACAGTTGACTCCCTTTTGTCCAACCACGTTGCCTTAAAACAGAAAAATATGACTTCTGCCCTGAGACCAGGATAGATTCACCTTCCCTCAGACAACTTCTGCCCTGAGACCTGGAGAGATTCACCTGCCCTCAGACAACTTCTGCCCTGAGACCTGGAGAGATTCACCTGCCCTCAGACAACTTCTGCCCTGGGACCAGAGGAGAGAGTTGACTCCCTTTTGTCCAACCACGTTGCCTTAAAACAGAAAAATATGACTTCTGCCCTGAGACCAGGAGAGATTCACCTTCCCTCAGACAACTTCTGCCCTGAGACCTGGAGAGATTCACCTGCCCTCAGATAACTTCTGCCCTGAGACCAGGAGGGATTCACCTGCCCTCAGACAACTTCTGCCCTGAGACCAGGAGGGATTCACATGCCCTCAGACAACTTCTGCCCTGGGACCAGAGGAGAGAGTTGACTCCCTTTTGTCCAACTACGTTGCCTTAAAACAGAAAAATATGACTTCTGCCCTGAGACCAGGAGAGATTCACCTTCCCTCAGACAACTTCTGCCCTGAGACCAGGAGAGATTCACCTGCCCTCAGACAACTTCTGCCCTGAGACCAGGAGGGATTCACCTGCCTCAGACAACTTCTGCCCTGAGACCAGGAGAGATTCACCTGCCCTCAGACAACTTCTGCCCTGAGACCAGGAGAGATTCACCTTCCCTCAGACAACTTCTGCCCTGGGACCAGAGGAGAGAGTTTACTCCCTTTTGTCCAACCACGTTGCCTTAAAACAGAAAAATATGACTTCTGCCCTGAGACCAGGAGAGATTCACCTTCCCTCAGACAACTTCTGCCCTGAGACCAGGACGGATTCACCTGCCCTCAGACAACTTCTGCCCTGGGACCAGGAGGGATTCACCTGCCCTCAGACAACTTCTGCCCTGGGACCAGAGGAGACAGTTGACTCCCTTTTGTCCAACCACGTTGCCTTAAAGCAGAAAAATATGACTTCTGCCCTGAGACCAGCAGAGATTCACCTGCCCTCAGACAACTTCTGCCCTGAGACCTGGAGAGATTCACCTGCCCTCAGACAACTTCTGCCCTGAGACCAGGAGAGATTCACCTTCCCTCAGACAACTTCTGCCCTGAGACCAGGAGGGATTCACCTGCCCTCAGACAACTTCTGCCCTGGGACCAGGAGGGATTCACCTGCCCTCAGACAACTTCTGCCCTGGGACCAGAGGAGACAGTTGACTCCCTTTTGTCCAACCACGTTGCCTTAAAACAGAAAAATATGACTTCTGCCCTGAGACCAGGAGAGATTCACCTGCCCTCAGACAACTTCTGCCCTGAGACCTGGAGAGATTCACCTGCCCTCAGACAACTTCTGCCCTGGGACCAGAGGAGACAGTTGACTCCCTTTTGTCCAACCACGTTGCCTTAAAACAGAAAAATATGACTTCTGCCCTTAGACCAGGAGAGATTCACCTGCCCTCAGACAACTTCTGCCCTGAGACCTGGAGAGATTCACCTGCCCTCAGACAACTTCTGCCCTGGGACCAGAGGAGAGAGTTGACTCCCTTTTGTCCAACCACGTTGCCTTAAAACAGAAAAATATGACTTCTGCCCTGAGACCAGGAGAGATTCACCTTCCCTCAGACAACTTCTGCCCTGAGACCTGGAGAGATTCACCTGCCCTCAGATAACTTCTGCCCTGAGACCAGGAGGGATTCACCTGCCCTCAGACAACTTCTGCCCTGAGACCAGGAGGGATTCACCTGCCCTCAGACAACTTCTGCCCTGGGACCAGAGGAGAGAGTTGACTCCCTTTTGTCCAACTACGTTGCCTTAAAACAGAAAAATATGACTTCTGCCCTGAGACCAGGAGAGATTCACCTTCCCTCAGACAACTTCTGCCCCGAGACCAGGAGAGATTCACCTGCCCTCAGACAACTTCTGCCCTGAGATCAGGAGGGATTCACCTGCCTCAGACAACTTCTGCCCTGAGGCCAGGAGAGATTCACCTGCCCTCAGACAACTTCTGCCCTGGGACCAGAGGAGAGAGTTGACTCCCTTTTGTCCAACCACGTTGCCTTAAAACAGAAAAATATGACTTCTGCCCTGAGACCAGGAGAGATTCACCTTCCCTCAGACAACTTCTGCCCTGAGACCTGGAGAGATTCACCTGCCCTCAGACAACTTCTGCCCTGAGACCAGGAGGGATTCACCTGCCCTCAGACAACTTCTGCCCTGGGACCAGAGGAGAGAGTTGACTCCCTTTTGTCCAACTACGTTGCCTTAAAACAGAAAAATATGACTTCTGCCCTGAGACCAGGAGAGATTCACCTTCCCTCAGACAACTTCTGCCCTGAGACCAGGAGAGATTCACCTGCCCTCAGACAACTTCTGCCCTGAGATCAGGAGGGATTCACCTGCCTCAGACAACTTCTGCCCTGAGACCAGGAGAGATTCACCTGCCCTCAGACAACTTCTGCCCTGAGACCTGGAGAGATTCACCTGCCCTCAGATAACTTCTGCCCTGAGACCAGGAGGGATTCACCTGCCCTCAGACAACTTCTGCCCTGAGACCAGGAGAGATTCACCTGCCCTCAGACAACTTCTGCCCTGAGACCTGGAGAGATTCACCTGCCCTCAGATAACTTCTGCCCTGAGACCAGGAGGGATTCACCTGCCCTCAGACAACTTCTGCCCTGAGACCAGGAGAGATTCACCTGCCCTCAGACAACTTCTGCCCTGAGACCAGGAGGGATTCACCTGCCTCAGACAACTTCTGCCCTGAGACCAGGAGAGATTCACCTTCCCTCAGACAACTTCTGCCCTGGGACCAGGAGGGATTCACCTGCCCTCAGACAACTTCTGCCCTGTGACCAGAGGAGACAGTTGACTCCCTTTTGTCCAACCACGTTGCCTTAAAACAGAAAAATATGACTTCTGCCCTGAGACCAGGAGAGATTCACCTTCCCTCAGACAACTTCTGCCCTGAGACCTGGAGAGATTCACCTGCCCTCAGACAACTTCTGCCCTGGGACCAGAGGAGAGAGTTGACTCCCTTTTGTCCAACCACGTTGCCTTAAAACAGAAAAATATGACTTCTGCCCTGAGACCAGGAGAGATTCACCTTCCCTCAGACAACTTCTACCCTGAGACCTGGAGAGATTCACCTGCCCTCAGACAACTTCTGCCCTGAGACCAGGAGGGATTCACCTGCCCTCAGACAACTTCTGCCCTGGGACCAGAGGAGAGAGTTGACTCCCTTTTGTCCAACTACGTTGCCTTAAAACAGAAAAATATGACTTCTGCCCTGAGACCAGGAGAGATTCACCTTCCCTCAGACAACTTCTGCCCTGAGACCAGGAGAGATTCACCTGCCCTCAGACAACTTCTGCCCTGAGATCAGGAGGGATTCACCTGCCTCAGACAACTTCTGCCCTGAGACCAGGAGAGATTCACCTGCCCTCAGACAACTTCTGCCCTGAGACCAGGAGGGATTCACCTGCCCTCAGACAACTTCTGCCCTGAGACCAGGAGGGATTCACCTGCCCTCAGACAACTTCTGCCCTGGGAGCAGAGGAGAGAGTTGACTCCCTTTTGTCCAACCACGTTGCCTTAAAACAGAAAAATATGACTTCTGCCCTGAGACCAGGAGAGATTCACCTTCCCTCAGACAACTTCTGCCCTGAGACCTGGAGAGATTCACCTGCCCTCAGATAACTTCTGCCCTGAGACCAGGAGGGATTCAGCTGCCCTCAGACAACTTCTGCCCTGAGACCAGGAGAGATTCACCTGCCCTCAGACAACTTCTGCCCTGAGACCTGGAGAGATTCACCTGCCCTCAGATAACTTCTGCCCTGAGACCAGGAGGGATTCACCTGCCCTCAGACAACTTCTGCCCTGAGACCAGGAGAGATTCACCTGCCCTCAGACAACTTCTGCCCTGAGACCAGGAGGGATTCACCTGCTTCAGACAACTTCTGCCCTGAGACCAGGAGAGATTCACCTTCCCTCAGACAACTTCTGCCCTGGGACCAGAAGGGATTCACCTGCCCTCAGACAACTTCTGCCCTGGGACCAGGAGGGATTCACCTGCCCTCAGACAACTTCTGCCCTGGGACCAGAGGAGACAGTTGACTCCCTTTTGTCCAACCACGTTGCCTTAAAACAGAAAAATATGACTTCTGCCCTGAGACCAGGAGAGATTCACCTTCCCTCAGACAACTTCTGCCCTGAGACCTGGAGAGATTCACCTGCCCTCAGACAACTTCTGCCCTGGGACCAGAGGGGAGAGTTGACTCCCTTTTGTCCAACCACGTTGCCTTAAAACAGAAAAATATGACTTCTGCCCTGAGACCAGGAGAGATTCACCTTCCCTCAGACAACTTCTGCCCTGAGACCTGGAGAGATTCACCTGCCCTCAGACAACTTCTGCCCTGAGACCAGGAGGGATTCACCTGCCCTCAGACAACTTCTGCCCTGGGACCAGAGGAGAGAGTTGACTCCCTTTTGTCCAACTACGTTGCCTTAAAACAGAAAAATATGACTTCTGCCCTGAGACCAGGAGAGATTCACCTTCCCTCAGACAACTTCTGCCCTGAGACCAGGAGAGATTCACCTGCCCTCAGACAACTTCTGCCCTGAGATCAGGAGGGATTCACCTGCCTCAGACAACTTCTGCCCTGAGACCAGGAGAGATTCACCTGCCCTCAGACAACTTCTGCCCTGAGACCAGGAGGGATTCACCTGCCCTCAGACAACTTCTGCCCTGAGACCAGGAGGGATTCACCTGCCCTCAGACAACTTCTGCCCTCGGAGCAGAGGAGAGAGTTGACTCCCTTTTGTCCAACCACGTTGCCTTAAAACAGAAAAATATGACTTCTGCCCTGAGACCAGGAGAGATTCACCTTCCCTCAGACAACTTCTGCCCTGAGACCTGGAGAGATTCACCTGCCCTCAGATAACTTCTGCCCTGAGACCAGGAGGGATTCAGCTGCCCTCAGACAACTTCTGCCCTGAGACCAGGAGAGATTCACCTGCCCTCAGACAACTTCTGCCCTGAGACCTGGAGAGATTCACCTGCCCTCAGATAACTTCTGCCCTGAGACCAGGAGGGATTCACCTGCCCTCAGACAACTTCTGCCCTGAGACCAGGAGAGATTCACCTGCCCTCAGACAACTTCTGCCCTGAGACCAGGAGGGATTCACCTGCTTCAGACAACTTCTGCCCTGAGACCAGGAGAGATTCACCTTCCCTCAGACAACTTCTGCCCTGGGACCAGAAGGGATTCACCTGCCCTCAGACAACTTCTGCCCTGGGACCAGGAGGGATTCACCTGCCCTCAGACAACTTCTGCCCTGGGACCAGGAGGGATTCACCTGCCCTCAGACAACTTCTGCCCTGGGACCAGAGGAGACAGTTGACTCCCTTTTGTCCAACCACGTTGCCTTAAAACAGAAAAATATGACTTCTGCCCTGAGACCAGGAGAGATTCACCTTCCCTCAGGCAACTTCTGCCCTGAGACCTGGAGAGATTCACCTGCCCTCAGACAACTTCTGCCCTGGGACCAGAGGAGAGAGTTGACTCCCTTTTGTCCAACCACGTTGCCTTAAAACAGATAAATATGACTTCTGCCCTGAGACCAGGAGAGATTCACCTTCCCTCAGACAACTTCTGCCCTGAGACCTGGAGAGATTCACTTGCCCTCAGACAACTTCTGCCCTGAGACCAGGAGGGATTCACCTGCCCTCAAACAACTTCTGCCCTGGGACCAGAGGAGAGAGTTGACTCCCTTTTGTCCAACTACGTTGCCTTAAAACAGAAAAATATGACTTCTGCCCTGAGACCAGGAGAGATTCACCTTCCCTCAGACAACTTCTGCCCTGAGACCAGGAGAGATTCACCTGCCCTCAGACAACTTCTGCCCTGAGATCAGGAGGGATTCACCTGCCTCAGACAACTTCTGCCCTGAGACCAGGAGAGATTCACCTGCCCTCAGACAACTTCTGCCCTGAGACCAGGAGGGATTCACCTGCCCTCAGACAACTTCTGCCCTGGGACCAGAGGAGAGAGTTGACTCCCTTTTGTCAACCACGTTGCCTTAAAACAGAAAATTTTGACTTCTGCCCTGAGACCAGGAGAGATTCACCTTCCCTCAGACAACTTCTGCCCTGAGACCAGGAGAGATTCACCTGCCCTCAGACAACTTCTGCCCTGAGATCAGGAGGGATTCACCTGCCTCAGACAACTTCTGCCCTGAGACCAGGAGAGATTCACCTGCCCTCAGACAACTTCTGCCCTGAGACCAGGAGGGATTCACCTGCCCTCAGACAACTTCTGCCCTGGGACCAGAGGAGAGAGTTGACTCCCTTTTGTCAACCACGTTGCCTTAAAACAGAAAAATATGAATTCTGCCCTGAGACCAGGAGAGATTCACCTTCCCTCAGACAACTTCTGCCCTGAGACCTGGAGAGATTCACCTGCCCTCAGATAACTTTTGCCCTGAGACCAGGAGGGATTCAGCTGCTCTCAGACAACTTCTGCCCTGAGACCAGGAGAGATTCACCTGCCCTCAGACAACTTCTGCCCTGAGACCAGGAGGGATTCACCTGCCCTCAGACAACTTCTGCCCTGAGACCAGGAGAGATTCACCTTCCCTCAGACAACTTCTGCCCTGGGACCAGAGGAGAGAGTTTACTCCCTTTTGTCCAACCACGTTGCCTTAAAACAGAAAAATATGACTTCTGCCCTGAGACCAGGAGAGATTCACCTTCCCTCAGACAACTTCTGCCCTGAGACCTGGAGAGATTCACCTGCCCTCAGATAACTTCTGCCCTGAGACCAGGAGGGATTCAGCTGCCCTCAGACAACTTCTGCCCTGAGACCAGGAGAGATTCACCTGCCCTCAGACAACTTCTGCCCTGAGACCTGGAGAGATTCACCTGCCCTCAGATAACTTCTGCCCTGAGACCAGGAGGGATTCACCTGCCCTCAGACAACTTCTGCCCTGAGACCAGGAGAGATTCACCTGCCCTCAGACAACTTCTGCCCTGAGACCAGGAGAGATTCACCTTCCCTCAGACAACTTCTGCCCTGAGACCAGGAGGGATTCACCTGCCCTCAGACAACTTCTGCCCTGGGACCAGGAGGGATTCACCTGCCTTCAGACAACTTCTGCCCTGGGACCAGAGGAGACAGTTGACTCCCTTTTGTCCAACCACGTTGCCTTAAAACAGAAAAATATGACTTCTGCCCTGAGACCAGCAGAGATTCACCTGCCCTCAGACAACTTCTGCCCTGAGACCTGGAGAGATTCACCTGCCCTCAGACAACTTCTGCCCTGAGACCAGGAGAGATTCACCTTCCCTCAGACAACTTCTGCCCTGAGACCAGGAGGGATTCACCTGCCCTCAGACAACTTCTGCCCTGGGACCAGGAGGGATTCACCTGCCCTCAGACAACTTCTGCCCTGGGACCAGAGGAGACAGTTGACTCCCTTTTGTCCAACCACGTTGCCTTAAAACAGAAAAATATGACTTCTGCCCTGAGACCAGGAGAGATTCACCTGCCCTCAGACAACTTCTGCCCTGAGACCTGGAGAGATTCATCTGCCCTCAGACAACTTCTGCCCTGAGACCTGGAGAGATTCACCTGCCCTCAGACAACTTCTGCCCTGGGACCAGAGGAGAGAGTTGACTCCCTTTTGTCCAACCACGTTGCCTTAAAACAGAAAAATATGACTTCTGCCCTGAGACCAGGAGAGATTCACCTTCCCTCAGACAACTTCTGCCCCGAGACCAGGAGAGATTCACCTCCCCTCAGACAACTTCTGCCCTGAGATCAGGAGGGATTCACCTGCCTCAGACAACTTCTGCCCTGAGGCCAGGAGAGATTCACCTGCCCTCAGACAACTTCTGCCCTGAGACCAGGAGGGATTCACCTGCCCTCAGACAACTTCTGCCCTGGGACCAGAGGAGAGAGTTGACTCCCTTTTGTCCAACCACGTTGCCTTAAAACAGAAAAATATGACTTCTGCCCTGAGACCAGGAGAGATTCACCTTCCCTCAGACAACTTCTGCCCTGAGACCTGGAGAGATTCACCTGCCCTCAGATAGCTTTTGCCCTGAGACCAGGAGGGATTCAGCTGCTCTCAGACAACTTCTGCCCTGAGACCAGGAGAGATTCACCTGCCCTCAGACAACTTCTGCCCTGAGACCATGAGGGATTCACCTGCCCTCAGACAACTTCTGCCCTGAGACCAGGAGAGATTCACCTTCCCTCAGACAACTTCTGCCCTGGGACCAGAGGAGAGAGTTGACTCCCTTTTGTCCAACCACGTTGCCTTAAAACAGAAAAATATGACTTCTGCCCTGAGACCAGGAGAGATTCACCTTCCCTCAGACAACTTCTGCCCTGAGACCTGGAGAGATTCACCTGCCCTCAGATAACTTCTGCCCTGAGACCAGGAGGGATTCACCTGCCCTCAGACAACTTCTGCCCTGAGACCAGGAGAGATTCACCTGCCCTCAGACAACTTCTGCCCTGAGACCAGGAGGGATTCACCTGCCTCAGACAACTTCTGCCCTGAGACCAGGAGAGATTCACCTTCCCTCAGACAACTTCTGCCCTGAGACCAGGAGGGATTCACCTGCCCTCAGACAACTTCTGCCCTGAGACCAGGAGGGATTCACCTGCCCTCAGACAACTTCTGCCCTGGGACCAGAGGAGACAGTTGACTCCCTTTTGTCCAACCACGTTGCCTTAAAACAGAAAAATATGACTTCTGCCCTGAGACCAGGATAGATTCACCTTCCCTCAGACAACTTCTGCCCTGAGACCTGGAGAGATTCACCTGCCCTCAGACAACTTCTGCCCTGAGACCTGGAGAGATTCACCTGCCCTCAGACAACTTCTGCCCTGGGACCAGGAGGGATTCACCTGCCCTCAGACAACTTCTGCCCTGGGACCAGGAGGGATTCACCTGCCCTCAGACAACTTCTGCCCTGGGACCAGAGGAGACAGTTGACTCCCTTTTGTCCAACCACGTTGCCTTAAAACAGAAAAATATGACTTCTGCCCTGAGACCAGGAGAGATTCACCTTCCCTCAGGCAACTTCTGCCCTGAGACCTGGAGAGATTCACCTGCCCTCAGACAACTTCTGCCCTGGGACCAGAGGAGAGAGTTGACTCCCTTTTGTCCAACCACGTTGCCTTAAAACAGATAAATATGACTTCTGCCCTGAGACCAGGAGAGATTCACCTTCCCTCAGACAACTTCTGCCCTGAGACCTGGAGAGATTCACTTGCCCTCAGACAACTTCTGCCCTGAGACCAGGAGGGATTCACCTGCCCTCAAACAACTTCTGCCCTGGGACCAGAGGAGAGAGTTGACTCCCTTTTGTCCAACTACGTTGCCTTAAAACAGAAAAATATGACTTCTGCCCTGAGACCAGGAGAGATTCACCTTCCCTCAGACAACTTCTGCCCTGAGACCAGGAGAGATTCACCTGCCCTCAGACAACTTCTGCCCTGAGATCAGGAGGGATTCACCTGCCTCAGACAACTTCTGCCCTGAGACCAGGAGAGATTCACCTGCCCTCAGACAACTTCTGCCCTGAGACCAGGAGGGATTCACCTGCCCTCAGACAACTTCTGCCCTGGGACCAGAGGAGAGAGTTGACTCCCTTTTGTCAACCACGTTGCCTTAAAACAGAAAAATATGACTTCTGCCCTGAGACCAGGAGAGATTCACCTTCCCTCAGACAACTTCTGCCCTGAGACCAGGAGAGATTCACCTGCCCTCAGACAACTTCTGCCCTGAGATCAGGAGGGATTCACCTGCCTCAGACAACTTCTGCCCTGAGACCAGGAGAGATTCACCTGCCCTCAGACAACTTCTGCCCTGAGACCAGGAGGGATTCACCTGCCCTCAGACAACTTCTGCCCTGGGACCAGAGGAGAGAGTTGACTCCCTTTTGTCAACCACGTTGCCTTAAAACAGAAAAATATGAATTCTGCCCTGAGACCAGGAGAGATTCACCTTCCCTCAGACAACTTCTGCCCTGAGACCTGGAGAGATTCACCTGCCCTCAGATAACTTTTGCCCTGAGACCAGGAGGGATTCAGCTGCTCTCAGACAACTTCTGCCCTGAGACCAGGAGAGATTCACCTGCCCTCAGACAACTTCTGCCCTGAGACCAGGAGGGATTCACCTGCCCTCAGACAACTTCTGCCCTGAGACCAGGAGAGATTCACCTTCCCTCAGACAACTTCTGCCCTGGGACCAGAGGAGAGAGTTTACTCCCTTTTGTCCAACCACGTTGCCTTAAAACAGAAAAATATGACTTCTGCCCTGAGACCAGGAGAGATTCACCTTCCCTCAGACAACTTCTGCCCTGAGACCTGGAGAGATTCACCTGCCCTCAGATAACTTCTGCCCTGAGACCAGGAGGGATTCAGCTGCCCTCAGACAACTTCTGCCCTGAGACCAGGAGAGATTCACCTGCCCTCAGACAACTTCTGCCCTGAGACCTGGAGAGATTCACCTGCCCTCAGATAACTTCTGCCCTGAGACCAGGAGGGATTCACCTGCCCTCAGACAACTTCTGCCCTGAGACCAGGAGAGATTCACCTGCCCTCAGACAACTTCTGCCCTGAGACCAGGAGAGATTCACCTTCCCTCAGACAACTTCTGCCCTGAGACCAGGAGGGATTCACCTGCCCTCAGACAACTTCTGCCCTGGGACCAGGAGGGATTCACCTGCCTTCAGACAACTTCTGCCCTGGGACCAGAGGAGACAGTTGACTCCCTTTTGTCCAACCACGTTGCCTTAAAACAGAAAAATATGACTTCTGCCCTGAGACCAGCAGAGATTCACCTGCCCTCAGACAACTTCTGCCCTGAGACCTGGAGAGATTCACCTGCCCTCAGACAACTTCTGCCCTGAGACCAGGAGAGATTCACCTTCCCTCAGACAACTTCTGCCCTGAGACCAGGAGGGATTCACCTGCCCTCAGACAACTTCTGCCCTGGGACCAGGAGGGATTCACCTGCCCTCAGACAACTTCTGCCCTGGGACCAGAGGAGACAGTTGACTCCCTTTTGTCCAACCACGTTGCCTTAAAACAGAAAAATATGACTTCTGCCCTGAGACCAGGAGAGATTCACCTGCCCTCAGACAACTTCTGCCCTGAGACCTGGAGAGATTCATCTGCCCTCAGACAACTTCTGCCCTGAGACCTGGAGAGATTCACCTGCCCTCAGACAACTTCTGCCCTGGGACCAGAGGAGAGAGTTGACTCCCTTTTGTCCAACCACGTTGCCTTAAAACAGAAAAATATGACTTCTGCCCTGAGACCAGGAGAGATTCACCTTCCCTCAGACAACTTCTGCCCTGAGACCTGGAGAGATTCACCTGCCCTCAGATAACTTCTGCCCTGAGACCAGGAGGGATTCACCTGCCCTCAGACAACTTCTGCCCTGAGACCAGGAGGGATTCACCTGCCCTCAGACAACTTCTGCCCTGGGACCAGAGGAGAGAGTTGACTCCCTTTTGTCCAACTACGTTGCCTTAAAAGAGAAAAATATGACTTCTGCCCTGAGACCAGGAGAGATTCACCTTCCCTCAGACAACTTCTGCCCCGAGACCAGGAGAGATTCACCTCCCCTCAGACAACTTCTGCCCTGAGATCAGGAGGGATTCACCTGCCTCAGACAACTTCTGCCCTGAGGCCAGGAGAGATTCACCTGCCCTCAGACAACTTCTGCCCTGAGACCAGGAGGGATTCACCTGCCCTCAGACAACTTCTGCCCTGGGACCAGAGGAGAGAGTTGACTCCCTTTTGTCCAACCACGTTGCCTTAAAACAGAAAAATATGACTTCTGCCCTGAGACCAGGAGAGATTCACCTTCCCTCAGACAACTTCTGCCCTGAGACCTGGAGAGATTCACCTGCCCTCAGATAGCTTTTGCCCTGAGACCAGGAGGGATTCAGCTGCTCTCAGACAACTTCTGCCCTGAGACCAGGAGAGATTCACCTGCCCTCAGACAACTTCTGCCCTGAGACCATGAGGGATTCACCTGCCCTCAGACAACTTCTGCCCTGAGACCAGGAGAGATTCACCTTCCCTCAGACAACTTCTGCCCTGGGACCAGAGGAGAGAGTTGACTCCCTTTTGTCCAACCACGTTGCCTTAAAACAGAAAAATATGACTTCTGCCCTGAGACCAGGAGAGATTCACCTTCCCTCAGACAACTTCTGCCCTGAGACCTGGAGAGATTCACCTGCCCTCAGATAACTTCTGCCCTGAGACCAGGAGGGATTCACCTGCCCTCAGACAACTTCTGCCCTGAGACCAGGAGAGATTCACCTGCCCTCAGACAACTTCTGCCCTGAGACCAGGAGGGATTCACCTGCCTCAGACAACTTCTGCCCTGAGACCAGGAGAGATTCACCTTCCCTCAGACAACTTCTGCCCTGAGACCAGGAGGGATTCACCTGCCCTCAGACAACTTCTGCCCTGAGACCAGGAGGGATTCACCTGCCCTCAGACAACTTCTGCCCTGGGACCAGAGGAGACAGTTGACTCCCTTTTGTCCAACCACGTTGCCTTAAAACAGAAAAATATGACTTCTGCCCTGAGACCAGGATAGATTCACCTTCCCTCAGACAACTTCTGCCCTGAGACCTGGAGAGATTCACCTGCCCTCAGACAACTTCTGCCCTGAGACCTGGAGAGATTCACCTGCCCTCAGACAACTTCTGCCCTGGGACCAGAGGAGAGAGTTGACTCCCTTTTGTCCAACCACGTTGCCTTAAAACAGAAAAATATGACTTCTGCCCTGAGACCAGGAGAGATTCACCTTCCCTCAGACAACTTCTGCCCTGAGACCTGGAGAGATTCACCTGCCCTCAGATAACTTCTGCCCTGAGACCAGGAGGGATTCACCTGCCCTCAGACAACTTCTGCCCTGAGACCAGGAGGGATTCACATGCCCTCAGACAACTTCTGCCCTGGGACCAGAGGAGAGAGTTGACTCCCTTTTGTCCAACTACGTTGCCTTAAAACAGAAAAATATGACTTCTGCCCTGAGACCAGGAGAGATTCACCTTCCCTCAGACAACTTCTGCCCTGAGACCAGGAGAGATTCACCTGCCCTCAGACAACTTCTGCCCTGAGACCAGGAGGGATTCACCTGCCTCAGACAACTTCTGCCCTGAGACCAGGAGAGATTCACCTGCCCTCAGACAACTTCTGCCCTGAGACCAGGAGAGATTCACCTGCCCTCAGACAACTTCTGCCCTGGGACCAGAGGAGAGAGTTGACTCCCTTTTGTCCAACCACGTTGCCTTAAAACAGAAAAATATGACTTCTGCCCTGAGACCAGGAGAGATTCACCTTCCCTCAGACAACTTCTGCCCTGAGACCTGGAGAGATTCACCTGCCCTCAGATAACTTCTGCCCTGAGACCAGGAGGGATTCACCTGCCCTCAGACAACTTCTGCCCTGAGACCAGGAGGGATTCACATGCCCTCAGACAACTTCTGCCCTGGGACCAGAGGAGAGAGTTGACTCCCTTTTGTCCAACTACGTTGCCTTAAAACAGAAAAATATGACTTCTGCCCTGAGACCAGGAGAGATTCACCTTCCCTCAGACAACTTCTGCCCTGAGACCAGGAGAGATTCACCTGCCCTCAGACAACTTCTGCCCTGAGACCAGGAGGGATTCACCTGCCTCAGACAACTTCTGCCCTGAGACCAGGAGAGATTCACCTGCCCTCAGACAACTTCTGCCCTGAGACCAGGAGAGATTCACCTTCCCTCAGACAACTTCTGCCCTGGGACCAGAGGAGAGAGTTTACTCCCTTTTGTCCAACCACGTTGCCTTAAAACAGAAAAATATGACTTCTGCCCTGAGACCAGGAGAGATTCACCTTCCCTCAGACAACTTCTGCCCTGAGACCTGGAGAGATTCACCTGCCCTCAGATAACTTCTGCCCTGAGACCAGGAGGGATTCAGCTGCCCTCAGACAACTTCTGCCCTGAGACCAGGAGAGATTCACCTGCCCTCAGACAACTTCTGCCCTGAGACCTGGAGAGATTCACCTGCCCTCAGATAACTTCTGCCCTGAGACCAGGAGAGATTCACCTGCCCTCAGACAACTTCTGCCCTGAGACCAGGAGGGATTCACCTGCTTCAGACAACTTCTGCCCTGAGACCAGGAGAGATTCACCTTCCCTCAGACAACTTCTGCCCTGGGACCAGAAGGGATTCACCTGCCCTCAGACAACTTCTGCCCTGGGACCAGGAGGGATTCACCTGCCCTCAGACAACTTCTGACCTGGGACCAGGAGGGATTCACCTGCCCTCAGACAACTTCTGCCCTGGGACCAGAGGAGACAGTTGACTCCCTTTTGTCCAACCACGTTGCCTTAAAACAGAAAAATATGACTTCTGCCCTGAGACCAGGAGAGATTCACCTTCCCTCAGACAACTTCTGCCCTGAGACCTGGAGAGATTCACCTGCCCTCAGACAACTTCTGCCCTGAGACCAGGAGAGATTCACCTTCCCTCAGACAACTTCTGCCCTGGGACCAGAAGGGATTCACCTGCCCTCAGACAACTTCTGCCCTGGGACCAGGAGGGATTCACCTGCCCTCAGACAACTTCTGACCTGGGACCAGGAGGGATTCACCTGCCCTCAGACAACTTCTGCCCTGGGACCAGAGGAGACAGTTGACTCCCTTTTGTCCAACCACGTTGCCTTAAAACAGAAAAATATGACTTCTGCCCTGAGACCAGGAGAGATTCACCTTCCCTCAGACAACTTCTGCCCTGAGACCTGGAGAGATTCACCTGCCCTCAGACAACTTCTGCCCTGAGACCTGGAGAGATTCACCTGCCCTCAGACAACTTCTGCCCTGGGACCAGAGGAGAGAGTTGACTCCCTTTTGTCCAACCACGTTGCCTTAAAACAGAAAAATATGACTTCTGCCCTGAGACCAGGAGAGATTCACCTTCCCTCAGACAACTTCTGCCCTGAGACCTGGAGAGATTCACCTGCCCTCAGATAACTTCTGCCCTGAGACCAGGAGGGATTCACCTGCCCTCAGACAACTTCTGCCCTGAGACCAGGAGGGATTCACATGCCCTCAGACAACTTCTGCCCTGGGACCAGAGGAGAGAGTTGACTCCCTTTTGTCCAACTACGTTGCCTTAAAACAGAAAAATATGACTTCTGCCCTGAGACCAGGAGAGATTCACCTTCCCTCAGACAACTTCTGCCCTGAGACCAGGAGAGATTCACCTGCCCTCAGACAACTTCTGCCCTGAGACCAGGAGGGATTCACCTGCCTCAGACAACTTCTGCCCTGAGACCAGGAGAGATTCACCTGCCCTCAGACAACTTCTGCCCTGAGACCAGGAGAGATTCACCTTCCCTCAGACAACTTCTGCCCTGGGACCAGAGGAGAGAGTTTACTCCCTTTTGTCCAACCACGTTGCCTTAAAACAGAAAAATATGACTTCTGCCCTGAGACCAGGAGAGATTCACCTTCCCTCAGACAACTTCTGCCCTGAGACCTGGAGAGATTCACCTGCCCTCAGATAACTTCTGCCCTGAGACCAGGAGGGATTCAGCTGCCCTCAGACAACTTCTGCCCTGAGACCAGGAGAGATTCACCTGCCCTCAGACAACTTCTGCCCTGAGACCTGGAGAGATTCACCTGCCCTCAGATAACTTCTGCCCTGAGACCAGGAGAGATTCACCTGCCCTCAGACAACTTCTGCCCTGAGACCAGGAGGGATTCACCTGCTTCAGACAACTTCTGCCCTGAGACCAGGAGAGATTCACCTTCCCTCAGACAACTTCTGCCCTGGGACCAGAAGGGATTCACCTGCCCTCAGACAACTTCTGCCCTGGGACCAGGAGGGATTCACCTGCCCTCAGACAACTTCTGACCTGGGACCAGGAGGGATTCACCTGCCCTCAGACAACTTCTGCCCTGGGACCAGAGGAGACAGTTGACTCCCTTTTGTCCAACCACGTTGCCTTAAAACAGAAAAATATGACTTCTGCCCTGAGACCAGGAGAGATTCACCTTCCCTCAGACAACTTCTGCCCTGAGACCTGGAGAGATTCACCTGCCCTCAGACAACTTCTGCCCTGGGACCAGAGGAGAGAGTTGACTCCCTTTTGTCCAACCACGTTGCCTTAAAACAGAAAAATATGACTTCTGCCCTGAGACCAGGAGAGATTCACCTTCCCTCAGACAACTTCTGCCCTGAGACCTGGAGAGATTCACCTGCCCTCAGACAACTTCTGCCCTGAGACCAGGAGGGATTCACCTGCCCTCAAACAACTTCTGCCCTGGGACCAGAGGAGAGAGTTGACTCCCTTTTGTCCAACTACGTTGCCTTAAAACAGAAAAATATGACTTCTGCCCTGAGACCAGGAGAGATTCACCTTCCCTCAGACAACTTCTGCCCTGAGACCAGGAGAGATTCACCTGCCCTCAGACAACTTCTGCCCTGAGATCAGGAGGGATTCACCTGCCTCAGACAACTTCTGCCCTGAGACCAGGAGAGATTCACCTGCCCTCAGACAACTTCTGCCCTGAGACCAGGAGGGATTCACCTGCCCTCAGACAACTTCTGCCCTGAGACCAGGAGGGATTCACCTGCCCTCAGACAACTTCTGCCCTGAGACCAGGAGGGATTCACCTGCCCTCAGACAACTTCTGCCCTGAGACCAGGAGGGATTCACCTGCCCTCAGACAATTTCTGCCCTGAGACCAGGAGGGATTCACATGCCCTCAGACAACTTCTGCCCTGGGACCAGAGGAGAGAGTTGACTCCCTTTTGTCCAACCACGTTGCCTTAAAACAGAAAAATATGACTTCTGCCCTGAGACCAGGAGAGATTCACCTTCCCTCAGACAACTTCTGCCCTGAGACCTGGAGAGATTCACCTGCCCTCAGATAACTTCTGCCCTGAGACCAGGAGGGATTCACCTGCCCTCAGACAACTTCTGCCCTGAGACCAGGAGGGATTCACATGCCCTCAGACAACTTCTGCCCTGGGACCAGAGGAGAGAGTTGACTCCCTTTTGTCCAACTACGTTGCCTTAAAACAGAAAAATATGACTTCTGCCCTGAGACCAGGAGAGATTCACCTTCCCTCAGACAACTTCTGCCCTGAGACCAGGAGAGATTCACCTGCCCTCAGACAACTTCTGCCCTGAGACCAGGAGGGATTCACCTGCCTCAGACAACTTCTGCCCTGAGACCAGGAGAGATTCACCTGCCCTCAGACAACTTCTGCCCTGAGACCAGGAGAGATTCACCTTCCCTCAGACAACTTCTGCCCTGGGACCAGAGGAGAGAGTTTACTCCCTTTTGTCCAACCACGTTGCCTTAAAACAGAAAAATATGACTTCTGCCCTGAGACCAGGAGAGATTCACCTTCCCTCAGACAACTTCTGCCCTGAGACCTGGAGAGATTCACCTGCCCTCAGATAACTTCTGCCCTGAGACCAGGAGGGATTCAGCTGCCCTCAGACAACTTCTGCCCTGAGACCAGGAGAGATTCACCTGCCCTCAGACAACTTCTGCCCTGAGACCTGGAGAGATTCACCTGCCCTCAGATAACTTCTGCCCTGAGACCAGGAGGGATTCACCTGCCCTCAGACAACTTCTGCCCTGAGACCAGGAGGGATTCACCTGCTTCAGACAACTTCTGCCCTGAGACCAGGAGAGATTCACCTTCCCTCAGACAACTTCTGCCCTGGGACCAGAAGGGATTCACCTGCCCTCAGACAACTTCTGCCCTGGGACCAGGAGGGATTCACCTGCCCTCAGACAACTTCTGCCCTGGGACCAGGAGGGATTCACCTGCCCTCAGACAACTTCTGCCCTGGGACCAGAGGAGACAGTCGACTCCCTTTTGTCCAACCACGTTGCCTTAAAACAGAAAAATATGACTTCTGCCCTGAGACCAGGAGAGATTCACCTTCCCTCAGACAACTTCTGCCCTGAGACCTGGAGAGATTCACCTGCCCTCAGACAACTTCTGCCCTGGGACCAGAGGAGAGAGTTGACTCCCTTTTGTCCAACCACGTTGCCTTAAAACAGAAAAATATGACTTCTGCCCTGAGACCAGGAGAGATTCACCTTCCCTCAGACAACTTCTGCCCTGAGACCTGGAGAGATTCACCTGCCCTCAGACAACTTCTGCCCTGAGACCAGGAGGGATTCACCTGCCCTCAAACAACTTCTGCCCTGGGACCAGAGGAGAGAGTTGACTCCCTTTTGTCCAACTACGTTGCCTTAAAACAGAAAAATATGACTTCTGCCCTGAGACCAGGAGAGATTCACCTTCCCTCAGACAACTTCTGCCCTGAGACCAGGAGAGATTCACCTGCCCTCAGACAACTTCTGCCCTGAGATCAGGAGGGATTCACCTGCCTCAGACAACTTCTGCCCTGAGACCAGGAGAGATTCACCTGCCCTCAGACAACTTCTGCCCTGAGACCAGGAGGGATTCACCTGCCCTCAGACAACTTCTGCCCTGAGACCAGGAGGGATTCACCTGCCCTCAGACAACTTCTGCCCTGGCACCAGAGGAGAGAGTTGACTCCCTTTTGTCAACCACGTTGCCTTAAAACAGAAAAATATGACTTCTGCCCTGAGACCAGGAGAGATTCACCTTCCCTCAGACAACTTCTGCCCTGAGACCAGGAGAGATTCACCTGCCCTCAGACAACTTCTGCCCTGAGATCAGGAGGGATTCACCTGCCTCAGACAACTTCTGCCCTGAGACCAGGAGAGATTCACCTGCCCTCAGACAACTTCTGCCCTGAGACCAGGAGGGATTCACCTGCCCTCAGACAACTTCTGCCCTGGGACCAGAGGAGAGAGTTGACTCCCTTTTGTCAACCACGTTGCCTTAAAACAGAAAAATATGAATTCTGCCCTGAGACCAGGAGAGATTCACCTTCCCTCAGACAACTTCTGCCCTGAGACCTGGAGAGATTCACCTGCCCTCAGATAACTTTTGCCCTGAGACCAGGAGGGATTCAGCTGCTCTCAGACAACTTCTGCCCTGAGACCAGGAGAGATTCACCTGCCCTCAGACAACTTCTGCCCTGAGACCAGGAGGGATTCACCTGCCCTCAGGCAACTTCTGCCCTGAGACCAGGAGAGATTCACCTTCCCTCAGACAACTTCTGCCCTGGGACCAGAGGAGAGAGTTTACTCCCTTTTGTCCAACCACGTTGCCTTAAAACAGAAAAATATGACTTCTGCCCTGAGACCAGGAGAGATTCACCTTCCCTCAGACAACTTCTGCCCTGAGACCAGGAGAGATTCACCTGCCCTCAGACAACTTCTGCCCTGAGACCAGGAGGGATTCACCTGCCTCAGACAACTTCTGCCCTGAGACCAGGAGAGATTCACCTGCCCTCAGACAACTTCTGCCCTGAGACCAGGAGAGATTCACCTTCCCTCAGACAACTTCTGCCCTGGGACCTGGAGAGATTCACCTGCCCTCAGATAACTTCTGCCCTGAGACCAGGAGGGATTCAGCTGCCCTCAGACAACTTCTGCCCTGAGACCAGGAGAGATTCACCTGCCCTCAGACAACTTCTGCCCTGAGACCTGGAGAGATTCACCTGCCCTCAGATAACTTCTGCCCTGAGACCAGGAGGGATTCACCTGCCCTCAGACAACTTCTGCCCTGAGACCAGGAGAGATTCACCTGCCCTCAGACAACTTCTGCCCTGAGACCAGGAGAGATTCACCTTCCCTCAGACAACTTCTGCCCTGAGACCAGGAGGGATTCACCTGCCCTCAGACAACTTCTGCCCTGGGACCAGGAGGGATTCACCTGCCCTCAGACAACTTCTGCCCTGGGACCAGAGGAGACAGTTGACTCCCTTTTGTCCAACCACGTTGCCTTAAAACAGAAAAATATGACTTCTGCCCTGAGACCAGGAGAGATTCACCTTCCCTCAGACAACTTCTGCCCTGAGACCTGGAGAGATTCACCTGCCCTCAGACAACTTCTGCCCTGGGACCAGAGGAGAGAGTTGACTCCCTTTTGTCCAACCACGTTGCCTTAAAACAGAAAAATATGACTTCTGCCCTGAGACCAGGAGAGATTCACCTTCCCTCAGACAACTTCTGCCCTGAGACCTGGAGAGATTCACCTGCCCTCAGACAACTTCTGCCCTGAGACCAGGAGGGATTCACCTGCCCTCAAACAACTTCTGCCCTGGGACCAGAGGAGAGAGTTGACTCCCTTTTGTCCAACTACGTTGCCTTAAAACAGAAAAATATGACTTCTGCCCTGAGACCAGGAGAGATTCACCTTCCCTCAGACAACTTCTGCCCTGAGACCAGGAGAGATTCACCTGCCCTCAGACAACTTCTGCCCTGAGATCAGGAGGGATTCACCTGCCTCAGACAACTTCTGCCCTGAGACCAGGAGAGATTCACCTGCCCTCAGACAACTTCTGCCCTGAGACCAGGAGGGATTCACCTGCCCTCAGACAACTTCTGCCCTGAGACCAGGAGGGATTCACCTGCCCTCAGACAACTTCTGCCCTGGCACCAGAGGAGAGAGTTGACTCCCTTTTGTCAACCACGTTGCCTTAAAACAGAAAAATATGACTTCTGCCCTGAGACCAGGAGAGATTCACCTTCCCTCAGACAACTTCTGCCCTGAGACCAGGAGAGATTCACCTGCCCTCAGACAACTTCTGCCCTGAGATCAGGAGGGATTCACCTGCCTCAGACAACTTCTGCCCTGAGACCAGGAGAGATTCACCTGCCCTCAGACAACTTCTGCCCTGAGACCAGGAGGGATTCACCTGCCCTCAGACAACTTCTGCCCTGGGACCAGAGGAGAGAGTTGACTCCCTTTTGTCAACCACGTTGCCTTAAAACAGAAAAATATGAATTCTGCCCTGAGACCAGGAGAGATTCACCTTCCCTCAGACAACTTCTGCCCTGAGACCTGGAGAGATTCACCTGCCCTCAGATAACTTTTGCCCTGAGACCAGGAGGGATTCAGCTGCTCTCAGACAACTTCTGCCCTGAGACCAGGAGAGATTCACCTGCCCTCAGACAACTTCTGCCCTGAGACCAGGAGGGATTCACCTGCCCTCAGACAACTTCTGCCCTGAGACCAGGAGAGATTCACCTTCCCTCAGACAACTTCTGCCCTGGGACCAGAGGAGAGAGTTTACTCCCTTTTGTCCAACCACGTTGCCTTAAAACAGAAAAATATGACTTCTGCCCTGAGACCAGGAGAGATTCACCTTCCCTCAGACAACTTCTGCCCTGAGACCTGGAGAGATTCACCTGCCCTCAGATAACTTCTGCCCTGAGACCAGGAGGGATTCAGCTGCCCTCAGACAACTTCTGCCCTGAGACCAGGAGAGATTCACCTGCCCTCAGACAACTTCTGCCCTGAGACCTGGAGAGATTCACCTGCCCTCAGATAACTTCTGCCCTGAGACCAGGAGGGATTCACCTGCCCTCAGACAACTTCTGCCCTGAGACCAGGAGAGATTCACCTGCCCTCAGACAACTTCTGCCCTGAGACCAGGAGAGATTCACCTTCCCTCAGACAACTTCTGCCCTGAGACCAGGAGGGATTCACCTGCCCTCAGACAACTTCTGCCCTGGGACCAGGAGGGATTCACCTGCCCTCAGACAACTTCTGCCCTGGGACCAGAGGAGACAGTTGACTCCCTTTTGTCCAACCACGTTGCCTTAAAACAGAAAAATATGACTTCTGCCCTGAGACCAGGAGAGATTCACCTGCCCTCAGACAACTTCTGCCCTGAGACCTGGAGAGATTCACCTGCCCTCAGACAACTTCTGCCCTGGGACCAGAGGAGAGAGTTGACTCCCTTTTGTCCAACCACGTTGCCTTAAAACAGAAAAATATGACTTCTGCCCTGAGACCAGGAGAGATTCACCTTCCCTCAGACAACTTCTGCCCTGAGACCTGGAGAGATTCACCTGCCCTCAGATAACTTCTGCCCTGAGACCAGGAGGGATTCACCTGCCCTCAGACAACTTCTGCCCTGAGACCAGGAGGGATTCACCTGCCCTCAGACAACTTCTGCCCTGGGACCAGAGGAGAGAGTTGACTCCCTTTTGTCCAACTACGTTGCCTTAAAACAGAAAAATATGACTTCTGCCCTGAGACCAGGAGAGATTCACCTTCCCTCAGACAACTTCTGCCCCGAGACCAGGAGAGATTCACCTCCCCTCAGACAACTTCTGCCCTGAGATCAGGAGGGATTCACCTGCCTCAGACAACTTCTGCCCTGAGGCCAGGAGAGATTCACCTGCCCTCAGACAACTTCTGCCCTGAGACCAGGAGGGATTCACCTGCCCTCAGACAACTTCTGCCCTGGGACCAGAGGAGAGAGTTGACTCCCTTTTGTCCAACCACGTTGCCTTAAAACAGAAAAATATGACTTCTGCCCTGAGACCAGGAGAGATTCACCTTCCCTCAGACAACTTCTGCCCTGAGACCTGGAGAGATTCACCTGCCCTCAGATAGCTTTTGCCCTGAGACCAGGAGGGATTCAGCTGCCCTCAGACAACTTCTGCCCTGAGACCAGGAGGGATTCACCTGCCCTCAGACAACTTCTGCCCTGGGACCAGGAGGGATTCACCTGCCCTCAGACAACTTCTGCCCTGGGACCAGAGGAGACAGTTGACTCCCTTTTGTCCAACCACGTTGCCTTAAAACAGAAAAATATGACTTCTGCCCTGAGACCAGGAGAGATTCACCTTCCCTCAGACAACTTCTGCCCTGAGACCTGGAGAGATTCACCTGCCCTCAGACAACTTCTGCCCTGGGACCAGAGGAGAGAGTTGACTCCCTTTTGTCCAACCACGTTGCCTTAAAACAGAAAAATATGACTTCTGCCCTGAGACCAGGAGAGATTCACCTTCCCTCAGACAACTTCTGCCCTGAGACCTGGAGAGATTCACCTTCCCTCAGACAACTTCTGCCCTGAGACCAGGAGGGATTCACCTGCCCTCAAACAACTTCTGCCCTGGGACCAGAGGAGAGAGTTGACTCCCTTTTGTCCAACTACGTTGCCTTAAAACAGAAAAATATGACTTCTGCCCTGAGACCAGGAGAGATTCACCTTCCCTCAGACAACTTCTGCCCTGAGACCAGGAGAGATTCACCTGCCCTCAGACAACTTCTGCCCTGAGATCAGGAGGGATTCACCTGCCTCAGACAACTTCTGCCCTGAGACCAGGAGAGATTCACCTGCCCTCAGACAACTTCTGCCCTGAGACCAGGAGGGATTCACCTGCCCTCAGACAACTTCTGCCCTGAGACCAGGAGGGATTCACCTGCCCTCAGACAACTTCTGCCCTGGCACCAGAGGAGAGAGTTGACTCCCTTTTGTCAACCACGTTGCCTTAAAACAGAAAAATATGACTTCTGCCCTGAGACCAGGAGAGATTCACCTTCCCTCAGACAACTTCTGCCCTGAGACCAGGAGAGATTCACCTGCCCTCAGACAACTTCTGCCCTGAGATCAGGAGGGATTCACCTGCCTCAGACAACTTCTGCCCTGAGACCAGGAGAGATTCACCTGCCCTCAGACAACTTCTGCCCTGAGACCAGGAGGGATTCACCTGCCCTCAGACAACTTCTGCCCTGGGACCAGAGGAGAGAGTTGACTCCCTTTTGTCAACCACGTTGCCTTAAAACAGAAAAATATGAATTCTGCCCTGAGACCAGGAGAGATTCACCTTCCCTCAGACAACTTCTGCCCTGAGACCTGGAGAGATTCACCTGCCCTCAGATAACTTTTGCCCTGAGACCAGGAGGGATTCAGCTGCTCTCAGACAACTTCTGCCCTGAGACCAGGAGAGATTCACCTGCCCTCAGACAACTTCTGCCCTGAGACCAGGAGGGATTCACCTGCCCTCAGACAACTTCTGCCCTGAGACCAGGAGAGATTCACCTTCCCTCAGACAACTTCTGCCCTGGGACCAGAGGAGAGAGTTTACTCCCTTTTGTCCAACCACGTTGCCTTAAAACAGAAAAATATGACTTCTGCCCTGAGACCAGGAGAGATTCACCTTCCCTCAGACAACTTCTGCCCTGAGACCTGGAGAGATTCACCTGCCCTCAGATAACTTCTGCCCTGAGACCAGGAGGGATTCAGCTGCCCTCAGACAACTTCTGCCCTGAGACCAGGAGAGATTCACCTGCCCTCAGACAACTTCTGCCCTGAGACCTGGAGAGATTCACCTGCCCTCAGATAACTTCTGCCCTGAGACCAGGAGGGATTCACCTGCCCTCAGACAACTTCTGCCCTGAGACCAGGAGAGATTCACCTGCCCTCAGACAACTTCTGCCCTGAGACCAGGAGAGATTCACCTTCCCTCAGACAACTTCTGCCCTGAGACCAGGAGGGATTCACCTGCCCTCAGACAACTTCTGCCCTGGGACCAGGAGGGATTCACCTGCCCTCAGACAACTTCTGCCCTGGGACCAGAGGAGACAGTTGACTCCCTTTTGTCCAACCACGTTGCCTTAAAACAGAAAAATATGACTTCTGCCCTGAGACCAGGAGAGATTCACCTGCCCTCAGACAACTTCTGCCCTGAGACCTGGAGAGATTCACCTGCCCTCAGACAACTTCTGCCCTGGGACCAGAGGAGAGAGTTGACTCCCTTTTGTCCAACCACGTTGCCTTAAAACAGAAAAATATGACTTCTGCCCTGAGACCAGGAGAGATTCACCTTCCCTCAGACAACTTCTGCCCTGAGACCTGGAGAGATTCACCTGCCCTCAGATAACTTCTGCCCTGAGACCAGGAGGGATTCACCTGCCCTCAGACAACTTCTGCCCTGAGACCAGGAGGGATTCACCTGCCCTCAGACAACTTCTGCCCTGGGACCAGAGGAGAGAGTTGACTCCCTTTTGTCCAACTACGTTGCCTTAAAACAGAAAAATATGACTTCTGCCCTGAGACCAGGAGAGATTCACCTTCCCTCAGACAACTTCTGCCCCGAGACCAGGAGAGATTCACCTCCCCTCAGACAACTTCTGCCCTGAGATCAGGAGGGATTCACCTGCCTCAGACAACTTCTGCCCTGAGGCCAGGAGAGATTCACCTGCCCTCAGACAACTTCTGCCCTGAGACCAGGAGGGATTCACCTGCCCTCAGACAACTTCTGCCCTGGGACCAGAGGAGAGAGTTGACTCCCTTTTGTCCAACCACGTTGCCTTAAAACAGAAAAATATGACTTCTGCCCTGAGACCAGGAGAGATTCACCTTCCCTCAGACAACTTCTGCCCTGAGACCTGGAGAGATTCACCTGCCCTCAGATAGCTTTTGCCCTGAGACCAGGAGGGATTCAGCTGCTCTCAGACAACTTCTGCCCTGAGACCAGGAGAGATTCACCTGCCCTCAGACAACTTCTGCCCTGAGACCATGAGGGATTCACCTGCCCTCAGACAACTTCTGCCCTGAGACCAGGAGAGATTCACCTTCCCTCAGACAACTTCTGCCCTGGGACCAGAGGAGAGAGTTGACTCCCTTTTGTCCAACCACGTTGCCTTAAAACAGAAAAATATGACTTCTGCCCTGAGACCAGGAGAGATTCACCTTCCCTCAGACAACTTCTGCCCTGAGACCTGGAGAGATTCACCTGCCCTCAGATAACTTCTGCCCTGAGACCAGGAGGGATTCACCTGCCCTCAGACAACTTCTGCCCTGAGACCAGGAGAGATTCACCTGCCCTCAGACAACTTCTGCCCTGAGACCAGGAGGGATTCACCTGCCTCAGACAACTTCTGCCCTGAGACCAGGAGAGATTCACCTTCCCTCAGACAACTTCTGCCCTGAGACCAGGAGGGATTCACCTGCCCTCAGACAACTTCTGCCCTGAGACCAGGAGGGATTCACCTGCCCTCAGACAACTTCTGCCCTGGGACCAGAGGAGACAGTTGACTCCCTTTTGTCCAACCACGTTGCCTTAAAACAGAAAAATATGACTTCTGCCCTGAGACCAGGATAGATTCACCTTCCCTCAGACAACTTCTGCCCTGAGACCTGGAGAGATTCACCTGCCCTCAGACAACTTCTGCCCTGAGACCTGGAGAGATTCACCTGCCCTCAGACAACTTCTGCCCTGGGACCAGAGGAGAGAGTTGACTCCCTTTTGTCCAACCACGTTGCCTTAAAACAGAAAAATATGACTTCTGCCCTGAGACCAGGAGAGATTCACCTTCCCTCAGACAACTTCTGCCCTGAGACCTGGAGAGATTCACCTGCCCTCAGATAACTTCTGCCCTGAGACCAGGAGGGATTCACCTGCCCTCAGACAACTTCTGCCCTGAGACCAGGAGGGATTCACATGCCCTCAGACAACTTCTGCCCTGGGACCAGAGGAGAGAGTTGACTCCCTTTTGTCCAACTACGTTGCCTTAAAACAGAAAAATATGACTTCTGCCCTGAGACCAGGAGAGATTCACCTTCCCTCAGACAACTTCTGCCCTGAGACCAGGAGAGATTCACCTGCCCTCAGACAACTTCTGCCCTGAGACCAGGAGGGATTCACCTGCCTCAGACAACTTCTGCCCTGAGACCAGGAGAGATTCACCTGCCCTCAGACAACTTCTGCCCTGAGACCAGGAGAGATTCACCTTCCCTCAGACAACTTCTGCCCTGGGACCAGAGGAGAGAGTTTACTCCCTTTTGTCCAACCACGTTGCCTTAAAACAGAAAAATATGACTTCTGCCCTGAGACCAGGAGAGATTCACCTTCCCTCAGACAACTTCTGCCCTGAGACCAGGAGGGATTCACCTGCCCTCAGACAACTTCTGCCCTGGGACCAGGAGGGATTCACCTGCCCTCAGACAACTTCTGCCCTGGGACCAGAGGAGACAGTTGACTCCCTTTTGTCCAACCACGTTGCCTTAAAGCAGAAAAATATGACTTCTGCCCTGAGACCAGCAGAGATTCACCTGCCCTCAGACAACTTCTGCCCTGAGACCTGGAGAGATTCACCTGCCCTCAGACAACTTCTGCCCTGAGACCAGGAGAGATTCACCTTCCCTCAGACAACTTCTGCCCTGAGACCAGGAGGGATTCACCTGCCCTCAGACAACTTCTGCCCTGGGACCAGGAGGGATTCACCTGCCCTCAGACAACTTCTGCCCTGGGACCAGAGGAGACAGTTGACTCCCTTTTGTCCAACCACGTTGCCTTAAAACAGAAAAATATGACTTCTGCCCTGAGACCAGGAGAGATTCACCTGCCCTCAGACAACTTCTGCCCTGAGACCTGGAGAGATTCACCTGCCCTCAGACAACTTCTGCCCTGGGACCAGAGGAGACAGTTGACTCCCTTTTGTCCAACCACGTTGCCTTAAAACAGAAAAATATGACTTCTGCCCTTAGACCAGGAGAGATTCACCTGCCCTCAGACAACTTCTGCCCTGAGACCTGGAGAGATTCACCTGCCCTCAGACAACTTCTGCCCTGGGACCAGAGGAGAGAGTTGACTCCCTTTTGTCCAACCACGTTGCCTTAAAACAGAAAAATATGACTTCTGCCCTGAGACCAGGAGAGATTCACCTTCCCTCAGACAACTTCTGCCCTGAGACCTGGAGAGATTCACCTGCCCTCAGATAACTTCTGCCCTGAGACCAGGAGGGATTCACCTGCCCTCAGACAACTTCTGCCCTGAGACCAGGAGGGATTCACCTGCCCTCAGACAACTTCTGCCCTGGGACCAGAGGAGAGAGTTGACTCCCTTTTGTCCAACTACGTTGCCTTAAAACAGAAAAATATGACTTCTGCCCTGAGACCAGGAGAGATTCACCTTCCCTCAGACAACTTCTGCCCCGAGACCAGGAGAGATTCACCTGCCCTCAGACAACTTCTGCCCTGAGATCAGGAGGGATTCACCTGCCTCAGACAACTTCTGCCCTGAGGCCAGGAGAGATTCACCTGCCCTCAGACAACTTCTGCCCTGGGACCAGAGGAGAGAGTTGACTCCCTTTTGTCCAACCACGTTGCCTTAAAACAGAAAAATATGACTTCTGCCCTGAGACCAGGAGAGATTCACCTTCCCTCAGACAACTTCTGCCCTGAGACCTGGAGAGATTCACCTGCCCTCAGACAACTTCTGCCCTGAGACCAGGAGGGATTCACCTGCCCTCAGACAACTTCTGCCCTGGGACCAGAGGAGAGAGTTGACTCCCTTTTGTCCAACTACGTTGCCTTAAAACAGAAAAATATGACTTCTGCCCTGAGACCAGGAGAGATTCACCTTCCCTCAGACAACTTCTGCCCTGAGACCAGGAGAGATTCACCTGCCCTCAGACAACTTCTGCCCTGAGATCAGGAGGGATTCACCTGCCTCAGACAACTTCTGCCCTGAGACCAGGAGAGATTCACCTGCCCTCAGACAACTTCTGCCCTGAGACCTGGAGAGATTCACCTGCCCTCAGATAACTTCTGCCCTGAGACCAGGAGGGATTCACCTGCCCTCAGACAACTTCTGCCCTGAGACCAGGAGAGATTCACCTGCCCTCAGACAACTTCTGCCCTGAGACCTGGAGAGATTCACCTGCCCTCAGATAACTTCTGCCCTGAGACCAGGAGGGATTCACCTGCCCTCAGACAACTTCTGCCCTGAGACCAGGAGAGATTCACCTGCCCTCAGACAACTTCTGCCCTGAGACCAGGAGGGATTCACCTGCCTCAGACAACTTCTGCCCTGAGACCAGGAGAGATTCACCTTCCCTCAGACAACTTCTGCCCTGGGACCAGGAGGGATTCACCTGCCCTCAGACAACTTCTGCCCTGGGACCAGAGGAGACAGTTGACTCCCTTTTGTCCAACCACGTTGCCTTAAAACAGAAAAATATGACTTCTGCCCTGAGACCAGGAGAGATTCACCTTCCCTCAGACAACTTCTGCCCTGAGACCTGGAGAGATTCACCTGCCCTCAGACAACTTCTGCCCTGGGACCAGAGGAGAGAGTTGACTCCCTTTTGTCCAACCACGTTGCCTTAAAACAGAAAAATATGACTTCTGCCCTGAGACCAGGAGAGATTCACCTTCCCTCAGACAACTTCTGCCCTGAGACCTGGAGAGATTCACCTGCCCTCAGACAACTTCTGCCCTGAGACCAGGAGGGATTCACCTGCCCTCAGACAACTTCTGCCCTGGGACCAGAGGAGAGAGTTGACTCCCTTTTGTCCAACTACGTTGCCTTAAAACAGAAAAATATGACTTCTGCCCTGAGACCAGGAGAGATTCACCTTCCCTCAGACAACTTCTGCCCTGAGACCAGGAGAGATTCACCTGCCCTCAGACAACTTCTGCCCTGAGATCAGGAGGGATTCACCTGCCTCAGACAACTTCTGCCCTGAGACCAGGAGAGATTCACCTGCCCTCAGACAACTTCTGCCCTGAGACCAGGAGGGATTCACCTGCCCTCAGACAACTTCTGCCCTGAGACCAGGAGGGATTCACCTGCCCTCAGACAACTTCTGCCCTGGGAGCAGAGGAGAGAGTTGACTCCCTTTTGTCCAACCACGTTGCCTTAAAACAGAAAAATATGACTTCTGCCCTGAGACCAGGAGAGATTCACCTTCCCTCAGACAACTTCTGCCCTGAGACCTGGAGAGATTCACCTGCCCTCAGATAACTTCTGCCCTGAGACCAGGAGGGATTCAGCTGCCCTCAGACAACTTCTGCCCTGAGACCAGGAGAGATTCACCTGCCCTCAGACAACTTCTGCCCTGAGACCTGGAGAGATTCACCTGCCCTCAGATAACTTCTGCCCTGAGACCAGGAGGGATTCACCTGCCCTCAGACAACTTCTGCCCTGAGACCAGGAGAGATTCACCTGCCCTCAGACAACTTCTGCCCTGAGACCAGGAGGGATTCACCTGCTTCAGACAACTTCTGCCCTGAGACCAGGAGAGATTCACCTTCCCTCAGACAACTTCTGCCCTGGGACCAGAAGGGATTCACCTGCCCTCAGACAACTTCTGCCCTGGGACCAGGAGGGATTCACCTGCCCTCAGACAACTTCTGCCCTGGGACCAGAGGAGACAGTTGACTCCCTTTTGTCCAACCACGTTGCCTTAAAACAGAAAAATATGACTTCTGCCCTGAGACCAGGAGAGATTCACCTTCCCTCAGACAACTTCTGCCCTGAGACCTGGAGAGATTCACCTGCCCTCAGACAACTTCTGCCCTGGGACCAGAGGAGAGAGTTGACTCCCTTTTGTCCAACCACGTTGCCTTAAAACAGAAAAATATGACTTCTGCCCTGAGACCAGGAGAGATTCACCTTCCCTCAGACAACTTCTGCCCTGAGACCTGGAGAGATTCACCTGCCCTCAGACAACTTCTGCCCTGAGACCAGGAGGGATTCACCTGCCCTCAGACAACTTCTGCCCTGGGACCAGAGGAGAGAGTTGACTCCCTTTTGTCCAACTACGTTGCCTTAAAACAGAAAAATATGACTTCTGCCCTGAGACCAGGAGAGATTCACCTTCCCTCAGACAACTTCTGCCCTGAGACCAGGAGAGATTCACCTGCCCTCAGACAACTTCTGCCCTGAGATCAGGAGGGATTCACCTGCCTCAGACAACTTCTGCCCTGAGACCAGGAGAGATTCACCTGCCCTCAGACAACTTCTGCCCTGAGACCAGGAGGGATTCACCTGCCCTCAGACAACTTCTGCCCTGAGACCAGGAGGGATTCACCTGCCCTCAGACAACTTCTGCCCTCGGAGCAGAGGAGAGAGTTGACTCCCTTTTGTCCAACCACGTTGCCTTAAAACAGAAAAATATGACTTCTGCCCTGAGACCAGGAGAGATTCACCTTCCCTCAGACAACTTCTGCCCTGAGACCTGGAGAGATTCACCTGCCCTCAGATAACTTCTGCCCTGAGACCAGGAGGGATTCAGCTGCCCTCAGACAACTTCTGCCCTGAGACCAGGAGAGATTCACCTGCCCTCAGACAACTTCTGCCCTGAGACCTGGAGAGATTCACCTGCCCTCAGATAACTTCTGCCCTGAGACCAGGAGGGATTCACCTGCCCTCAGACAACTTCTGCCCTGAGACCAGGAGAGATTCACCTGCCCTCAGACAACTTCTGCCCTGAGACCAGGAGGGATTCACCTGCTTCAGACAACTTCTGCCCTGAGACCAGGAGAGATTCACCTTCCCTCAGACAACTTCTGCCCTGGGACCAGAAGGGATTCACCTGCCCTCAGACAACTTCTGCCCTGGGACCAGGAGGGATTCACCTGCCCTCAGACAACTTCTGCCCTGGGACCAGGAGGGATTCACCTGCCCTCAGACAACTTCTGCCCTGGGACCAGAGGAGACAGTTGACTCCCTTTTGTCCAACCACGTTGCCTTAAAACAGAAAAATATGACTTCTGCCCTGAGACCAGGAGAGATTCACCTTCCCTCAGGCAACTTCTGCCCTGAGACCTGGAGAGATTCACCTGCCCTCAGACAACATCTGCCCTGGGACCAGAGGAGAGAGTTGACTCCCTTTTGTCCAACCACGTTGCCTTAAAACAGATAAATATGACTTCTGCCCTGAGACCAGGAGAGATTCACCTTCCCTCAGACAACTTCTGCCCTGAGACCTGGAGAGATTCACTTGCCCTCAGACAACTTCTGCCCTGAGACCAGGAGGGATTCACCTGCCCTCAAACAACTTCTGCCCTGGGACCAGAGGAGAGAGTTGACTCCCTTTTGTCCAACTACGTTGCCTTAAAACAGAAAAATATGACTTCTGCCCTGAGACCAGGAGAGATTCACCTTCCCTCAGACAACTTCTGCCCTGAGACCAGGAGAGATTCACCTGCCCTCAGACAACTTCTGCCCTGAGATCAGGAGGGATTCACCTGCCTCAGACAACTTCTGCCCTGAGACCAGGAGAGATTCACCTGCCCTCAGACAACTTCTGCCCTGAGACCAGGAGGGATTCACCTGCCCTCAGACAACTTCTGCCCTGGGACCAGAGGAGAGAGTTGACTCCCTTTTGTCAACCACGTTGCCTTAAAACAGAAAAATATGACTTCTGCCCTGAGACCAGGAGAGATTCACCTTCCCTCAGACAACTTCTGCCCTGAGACCAGGAGAGATTCACCTGCCCTCAGACAACTTCTGCCCTGAGATCAGGAGGGATTCACCTGCCTCAGACAACTTCTGCCCTGAGACCAGGAGAGATTCACCTGCCCTCAGACAACTTCTGCCCTGAGACCAGGAGGGATTCACCTGCCCTCAGACAACTTCTGCCCTGGGACCAGAGGAGAGAGTTGACTCCCTTTTGTCAACCACGTTGCCTTAAAACAGAAAAATATGAATTCTGCCCTGAGACCAGGAGAGATTCACCTTCCCTCAGACAACTTCTGCCCTGAGACCTGGAGAGATTCACCTGCCCTCAGATAACTTTTGCCCTGAGACCAGGAGGGATTCAGCTGCTCTCAGACAACTTCTGCCCTGAGACCAGGAGAGATTCACCTGCCCTCAGACAACTTCTGCCCTGAGACCAGGAGGGATTCACCTGCCCTCAGACAACTTCTGCCCTGAGACCAGGAGAGATTCACCTTCCCTCAGACAACTTCTGCCCTGGGACCAGAGGAGAGAGTTTACTCCCTTTTGTCCAACCACGTTGCCTTAAAACAGAAAAATATGACTTCTGCCCTGAGACCAGGAGAGATTCACCTTCCCTCAGACAACTTCTGCCCTGAGACCTGGAGAGATTCACCTGCCCTCAGATAACTTCTGCCCTGAGACCAGGAGGGATTCAGCTGCCCTCAGACAACTTCTGCCCTGAGACCAGGAGAGATTCACCTGCCCTCAGACAACTTCTGCCCTGAGACCTGGAGAGATTCACCTGCCCTCAGATAACTTCTGCCCTGAGACCAGGAGGGATTCACCTGCCCTCAGACAACTTCTGCCCTGAGACCAGGAGAGATTCACCTGCCCTCAGACAACTTCTGCCCTGAGACCAGGAGAGATTCACCTTCCCTCAGACAACTTCTGCCCTGAGACCAGGAGGGATTCACCTGCCCTCAGACAACTTCTGCCCTGGGACCAGGAGGGATTCACCTGCCTTCAGACAACTTCTGCCCTGGGACCAGAGGAGACAGTTGACTCCCTTTTGTCCAACCACGTTGCCTTAAAACAGAAAAATATGACTTCTGCCCTGAGACCAGCAGAGATTCACCTGCCCTCAGACAACTTCTGCCCTGAGACCTGGAGAGATTCACCTGCCCTCAGACAACTTCTGCCCTGAGACCAGGAGAGATTCACCTTCCCTCAGACAACTTCTGCCCTGAGACCAGGAGGGATTCACCTGCCCTCAGACAACTTCTGCCCTGGGACCAGGAGGGATTCACCTGCCCTCAGACAACTTCTGCCCTGGGACCAGAGGAGACAGTTGACTCCCTTTTGTCCAACCACGTTGCCTTAAAACAGAAAAATATGACTTCTGCCCTGAGACCAGGAGAGATTCACCTGCCCTCAGACAACTTCTGCCCTGAGACCTGGAGAGATTCATCTGCCCTCAGACAACTTCTGCCCTGAGACCTGGAGAGATTCACCTGCCCTCAGACAACTTCTGCCCTGGGACCAGAGGAGAGAGTTGACTCCCTTTTGTCCAACCACGTTGCCTTAAAACAGAAAAATATGACTTCTGCCCTGAGACCAGGAGAGATTCACCTTCCCTCAGACAACTTCTGCCCTGAGACCTGGAGAGATTCACCTGCCCTCAGATAACTTCTGCCCTGAGACCAGGAGGGATTCACCTGCCCTCAGACAACTTCTGCCCTGAGACCAGGAGGGATTCACCTGCCCTCAGACAACTTCTGCCCTGGGACCAGAGGAGAGAGTTGACTCCCTTTTGTCCAACTACGTTGCCTTAAAAGAGAAAAATATGACTTCTGCCCTGAGACCAGGAGAGATTCACCTTCCCTCAGACAACTTCTGCCCCGAGACCAGGAGAGATTCACCTCCCCTCAGACAACTTCTGCCCTGAGATCAGGAGGGATTCACCTGCCTCAGACAACTTCTGCCCTGAGGCCAGGAGAGATTCACCTGCCCTCAGACAACTTCTGCCCTGAGACCAGGAGGGATTCACCTGCCCTCAGACAACTTCTGCCCTGGGACCAGAGGAGAGAGTTGACTCCCTTTTGTCCAACCACGTTGCCTTAAAACAGAAAAATATGACTTCTGCCCTGAGACCAGGAGAGATTCACCTTCCCTCAGACAACTTCTGCCCTGAGACCTGGAGAGATTCACCTGCCCTCAGATAGCTTTTGCCCTGAGACCAGGAGGGATTCAGCTGCTCTCAGACAACTTCTGCCCTGAGACCAGGAGAGATTCACCTGCCCTCAGACAACTTCTGCCCTGAGACCATGAGGGATTCACCTGCCCTCAGACAACTTCTGCCCTGAGACCAGGAGAGATTCACCTTCCCTCAGACAACTTCTGCCCTGGGACCAGAGGAGAGAGTTGACTCCCTTTTGTCCAACCACGTTGCCTTAAAACAGAAAAATATGACTTCTGCCCTGAGACCAGGAGAGATTCACCTTCCCTCAGACAACTTCTGCCCTGAGACCTGGAGAGATTCACCTGCCCTCAGATAACTTCTGCCCTGAGACCAGGAGGGATTCACCTGCCCTCAGACAACTTCTGCCCTGAGACCAGGAGAGATTCACCTGCCCTCAGACAACTTCTGCCCTGAGACCAGGAGGGATTCACCTGCCTCAGACAACTTCTGCCCTGAGACCAGGAGAGATTCACCTTCCCTCAGACAACTTCTGCCCTGAGACCAGGAGGGATTCACCTGCCCTCAGACAACTTCTGCCCTGAGACCAGGAGGGATTCACCTGCCCTCAGACAACTTCTGCCCTGGGACCAGAGGAGACAGTTGACTCCCTTTTGTCCAACCACGTTGCCTTAAAACAGAAAAATATGACTTCTGCCCTGAGACCAGGATAGATTCACCTTCCCTCAGACAACTTCTGCCCTGAGACCTGGAGAGATTCACCTGCCCTCAGACAACTTCTGCCCTGAGACCTGGAGAGATTCACCTGCCCTCAGACAACTTCTGCCCTGGGACCAGGAGGGATTCACCTGCCCTCAGACAACTTCTGCCCTGGGACCAGGAGGGATTCACCTGCCCTCAGACAACTTCTGCCCTGGGACCAGAGGAGACAGTTGACTCCCTTTTGTCCAACCACGTTGCCTTAAAACAGAAAAATATGACTTCTGCCCTGAGACCAGGAGAGATTCACCTTCCCTCAGGCAACTTCTGCCCTGAGACCTGGAGAGATTCACCTGCCCTCAGACAACTTCTGCCCTGGGACCAGAGGAGAGAGTTGACTCCCTTTTGTCCAACCACGTTGCCTTAAAACAGATAAATATGACTTCTGCCCTGAGACCAGGAGAGATTCACCTTCCCTCAGACAACTTCTGCCCTGAGACCTGGAGAGATTCACTTGCCCTCAGACAACTTCTGCCCTGAGACCAGGAGGGATTCACCTGCCCTCAAACAACTTCTGCCCTGGGACCAGAGGAGAGAGTTGACTCCCTTTTGTCCAACTACGTTGCCTTAAAACAGAAAAATATGACTTCTGCCCTGAGACCAGGAGAGATTCACCTTCCCTCAGACAACTTCTGCCCTGAGACCAGGAGAGATTCACCTGCCCTCAGACAACTTCTGCCCTGAGATCAGGAGGGATTCACCTGCCTCAGACAACTTCTGCCCTGAGACCAGGAGAGATTCACCTGCCCTCAGACAACTTCTGCCCTGAGACCAGGAGGGATTCACCTGCCCTCAGACAACTTCTGCCCTGGGACCAGAGGAGAGAGTTGACTCCCTTTTGTCAACCACGTTGCCTTAAAACAGAAAAATATGACTTCTGCCCTGAGACCAGGAGAGATTCACCTTCCCTCAGACAACTTCTGCCCTGAGACCAGGAGAGATTCACCTGCCCTCAGACAACTTCTGCCCTGAGATCAGGAGGGATTCACCTGCCTCAGACAACTTCTGCCCTGAGACCAGGAGAGATTCACCTGCCCTCAGACAACTTCTGCCCTGAGACCAGGAGGGATTCACCTGCCCTCAGACAACTTCTGCCCTGGGACCAGAGGAGAGAGTTGACTCCCTTTTGTCAACCACGTTGCCTTAAAACAGAAAAATATGAATTCTGCCCTGAGACCAGGAGAGATTCACCTTCCCTCAGACAACTTCTGCCCTGAGACCTGGAGAGATTCACCTGCCCTCAGATAACTTTTGCCCTGAGACCAGGAGGGATTCAGCTGCTCTCAGACAACTTCTGCCCTGAGACCAGGAGAGATTCACCTGCCCTCAGACAACTTCTGCCCTGAGACCAGGAGGGATTCACCTGCCCTCAGACAACTTCTGCCCTGAGACCAGGAGAGATTCACCTTCCCTCAGACAACTTCTGCCCTGGGACCAGAGGAGAGAGTTTACTCCCTTTTGTCCAACCACGTTGCCTTAAAACAGAAAAATATGACTTCTGCCCTGAGACCAGGAGAGATTCACCTTCCCTCAGACAACTTCTGCCCTGAGACCTGGAGAGATTCACCTGCCCTCAGATAACTTCTGCCCTGAGACCAGGAGGGATTCAGCTGCCCTCAGACAACTTCTGCCCTGAGACCAGGAGAGATTCACCTGCCCTCAGACAACTTCTGCCCTGAGACCTGGAGAGATTCACCTGCCCTCAGATAACTTCTGCCCTGAGACCAGGAGGGATTCACCTGCCCTCAGACAACTTCTGCCCTGAGACCAGGAGAGATTCACCTGCCCTCAGACAACTTCTGCCCTGAGACCAGGAGAGATTCACCTTCCCTCAGACAACTTCTGCCCTGAGACCAGGAGGGATTCACCTGCCCTCAGACAACTTCTGCCCTGGGACCAGGAGGGATTCACCTGCCTTCAGACAACTTCTGCCCTGGGACCAGAGGAGACAGTTGACTCCCTTTTGTCCAACCACGTTGCCTTAAAACAGAAAAATATGACTTCTGCCCTGAGACCAGCAGAGATTCACCTGCCCTCAGACAACTTCTGCCCTGAGACCTGGAGAGATTCACCTGCCCTCAGACAACTTCTGCCCTGAGACCAGGAGAGATTCACCTTCCCTCAGACAACTTCTGCCCTGAGACCAGGAGGGATTCACCTGCCCTCAGACAACTTCTGCCCTGGGACCAGGAGGGATTCACCTGCCCTCAGACAACTTCTGCCCTGGGACCAGAGGAGACAGTTGACTCCCTTTTGTCCAACCACGTTGCCTTAAAACAGAAAAATATGACTTCTGCCCTGAGACCAGGAGAGATTCACCTGCCCTCAGACAACTTCTGCCCTGAGACCTGGAGAGATTCATCTGCCCTCAGACAACTTCTGCCCTGAGACCTGGAGAGATTCACCTGCCCTCAGACAACTTCTGCCCTGGGACCAGAGGAGAGAGTTGACTCCCTTTTGTCCAACCACGTTGCCTTAAAACAGAAAAATATGACTTCTGCCCTGAGACCAGGAGAGATTCACCTTCCCTCAGACAACTTCTGCCCTGAGACCTGGAGAGATTCACCTGCCCTCAGATAACTTCTGCCCTGAGACCAGGAGGGATTCACCTGCCCTCAGACAACTTCTGCCCTGAGACCAGGAGGGATTCACCTGCCCTCAGACAACTTCTGCCCTGGGACCAGAGGAGAGAGTTGACTCCCTTTTGTCCAACTACGTTGCCTTAAAAGAGAAAAATATGACTTCTGCCCTGAGACCAGGAGAGATTCACCTTCCCTCAGACAACTTCTGCCCCGAGACCAGGAGAGATTCACCTCCCCTCAGACAACTTCTGCCCTGAGATCAGGAGGGATTCACCTGCCTCAGACAACTTCTGCCCTGAGGCCAGGAGAGATTCACCTGCCCTCAGACAACTTCTGCCCTGAGACCAGGAGGGATTCACCTGCCCTCAGACAACTTCTGCCCTGGGACCAGAGGAGAGAGTTGACTCCCTTTTGTCCAACCACGTTGCCTTAAAACAGAAAAATATGACTTCTGCCCTGAGACCAGGAGAGATTCACCTTCCCTCAGACAACTTCTGCCCTGAGACCTGGAGAGATTCACCTGCCCTCAGATAGCTTTTGCCCTGAGACCAGGAGGGATTCAGCTGCTCTCAGACAACTTCTGCCCTGAGACCAGGAGAGATTCACCTGCCCTCAGACAACTTCTGCCCTGAGACCATGAGGGATTCACCTGCCCTCAGACAACTTCTGCCCTGAGACCAGGAGAGATTCACCTTCCCTCAGACAACTTCTGCCCTGGGACCAGAGGAGAGAGTTGACTCCCTTTTGTCCAACCACGTTGCCTTAAAACAGAAAAATATGACTTCTGCCCTGAGACCAGGAGAGATTCACCTTCCCTCAGACAACTTCTGCCCTGAGACCTGGAGAGATTCACCTGCCCTCAGATAACTTCTGCCCTGAGACCAGGAGGGATTCACCTGCCCTCAGACAACTTCTGCCCTGAGACCAGGAGAGATTCACCTGCCCTCAGACAACTTCTGCCCTGAGACCAGGAGGGATTCACCTGCCTCAGACAACTTCTGCCCTGAGACCAGGAGAGATTCACCTTCCCTCAGACAACTTCTGCCCTGAGACCAGGAGGGATTCACCTGCCCTCAGACAACTTCTGCCCTGAGACCAGGAGGGATTCACCTGCCCTCAGACAACTTCTGCCCTGGGACCAGAGGAGACAGTTGACTCCCTTTTGTCCAACCACGTTGCCTTAAAACAGAAAAATATGACTTCTGCCCTGAGACCAGGATAGATTCACCTTCCCTCAGACAACTTCTGCCCTGAGACCTGGAGAGATTCACCTGCCCTCAGACAACTTCTGCCCTGAGACCTGGAGAGATTCACCTGCCCTCAGACAACTTCTGCCCTGGGACCAGAGGAGAGAGTTGACTCCCTTTTGTCCAACCACGTTGCCTTAAAACAGAAAAATATGACTTCTGCCCTGAGACCAGGAGAGATTCACCTTCCCTCAGACAACTTCTGCCCTGAGACCTGGAGAGATTCACCTGCCCTCAGATAACTTCTGCCCTGAGACCAGGAGGGATTCACCTGCCCTCAGACAACTTCTGCCCTGAGACCAGGAGGGATTCACATGCCCTCAGACAACTTCTGCCCTGGGACCAGAGGAGAGAGTTGACTCCCTTTTGTCCAACTACGTTGCCTTAAAACAGAAAAATATGACTTCTGCCCTGAGACCAGGAGAGATTCACCTTCCCTCAGACAACTTCTGCCCTGAGACCAGGAGAGATTCACCTGCCCTCAGACAACTTCTGCCCTGAGACCAGGAGGGATTCACCTGCCTCAGACAACTTCTGCCCTGAGACCAGGAGAGATTCACCTGCCCTCAGACAACTTCTGCCCTGAGACCAGGAGAGATTCACCTTCCCTCAGACAACTTCTGCCCTGGGACCAGAGGAGAGAGTTTACTCCCTTTTGTCCAACCACGTTGCCTTAAAACAGAAAAATATGACTTCTGCCCTGAGACCAGGAGAGATTCACCTTCCCTCAGACAACTTCTGCCCTGAGACCTGGAGAGATTCACCTGCCCTCAGATAACTTCTGCCCTGAGACCAGGAGGGATTCAGCTGCCCTCAGACAACTTCTGCCCTGAGACCAGGAGAGATTCACCTGCCCTCAGACAACTTCTGCCCTGAGACCTGGAGAGATTCACCTGCCCTCAGATAACTTCTGCCCTGAGACCAGGAGAGATTCACCTGCCCTCAGACAACTTCTGCCCTGAGACCAGGAGGGATTCACCTGCTTCAGACAACTTCTGCCCTGAGACCAGGAGAGATTCACCTGCCCTCAGACAACTTCTGCCCTGAGACCTGGAGAGATTCACCTGCCCTCAGATAACTTCTGCCCTGAGACCAGGAGGGATTCACCTGCCCTCAGACAACTTCTGCCCTGAGACCAGGAGAGATTCACCTGCCCTCAGACAACTTCTGCCCTGAGACCAGGAGAGATTCACCTTCCCTCAGACAACTTCTGCCCTGAGACCAGGAGGGATTCACCTGCCCTCAGACAACTTCTGCCCTGGGACCAGGAGGGATTCACCTGCCTTCAGACAACTTCTGCCCTGGGACCAGAGGAGACAGTTGACTCCCTTTTGTCCAACCACGTTGCCTTAAAACAGAAAAATATGACTTCTGCCCTGAGACCAGCAGAGATTCACCTGCCCTCAGACAACTTCTGCCCTGAGACCTGGAGAGATTCACCTGCCCTCAGACAACTTCTGCCCTGAGACCAGGAGAGATTCACCTTCCCTCAGACAACTTCTGCCCTGAGACCAGGAGGGATTCACCTGCCCTCAGACAACTTCTGCCCTGGGACCAGGAGGGATTCACCTGCCCTCAGACAACTTCTGCCCTGGGACCAGAGGAGACAGTTGACTCCCTTTTGTCCAACCACGTTGCCTTAAAACAGAAAAATATGACTTCTGCCCTGAGACCAGGAGAGATTCACCTGCCCTCAGACAACTTCTGCCCTGAGACCTGGAGAGATTCATCTGCCCTCAGACAACTTCTGCCCTGAGACCTGGAGAGATTCACCTGCCCTCAGACAACTTCTGCCCTGGGACCAGAGGAGAGAGTTGACTCCCTTTTGTCCAACCACGTTGCCTTAAAACAGAAAAATATGACTTCTGCCCTGAGACCAGGAGAGATTCACCTTCCCTCAGACAACTTCTGCCCTGAGACCTGGAGAGATTCACCTGCCCTCAGATAACTTCTGCCCTGAGACCAGGAGGGATTCACCTGCCCTCAGACAACTTCTGCCCTGAGACCAGGAGGGATTCACCTGCCCTCAGACAACTTCTGCCCTGGGACCAGAGGAGAGAGTTGACTCCCTTTTGTCCAACTACGTTGCCTTAAAAGAGAAAAATATGACTTCTGCCCTGAGACCAGGAGAGATTCACCTTCCCTCAGACAACTTCTGCCCCGAGACCAGGAGAGATTCACCTCCCCTCAGACAACTTCTGCCCTGAGATCAGGAGGGATTCACCTGCCTCAGACAACTTCTGCCCTGAGGCCAGGAGAGATTCACCTGCCCTCAGACAACTTCTGCCCTGAGACCAGGAGGGATTCACCTGCCCTCAGACAACTTCTGCCCTGGGACCAGAGGAGAGAGTTGACTCCCTTTTGTCCAACCACGTTGCCTTAAAACAGAAAAATATGACTTCTGCCCTGAGACCAGGAGAGATTCACCTTCCCTCAGACAACTTCTGCCCTGAGACCTGGAGAGATTCACCTGCCCTCAGATAGCTTTTGCCCTGAGACCAGGAGGGATTCAGCTGCTCTCAGACAACTTCTGCCCTGAGACCAGGAGAGATTCACCTGCCCTCAGACAACTTCTGCCCTGAGACCATGAGGGATTCACCTGCCCTCAGACAACTTCTGCCCTGAGACCAGGAGAGATTCACCTTCCCTCAGACAACTTCTGCCCTGGGACCAGAGGAGAGAGTTGACTCCCTTTTGTCCAACCACGTTGCCTTAAAACAGAAAAATATGACTTCTGCCCTGAGACCAGGAGAGATTCACCTTCCCTCAGACAACTTCTGCCCTGAGACCTGGAGAGATTCACCTGCCCTCAGATAACTTCTGCCCTGAGACCAGGAGGGATTCACCTGCCCTCAGACAACTTCTGCCCTGAGACCAGGAGAGATTCACCTGCCCTCAGACAACTTCTGCCCTGAGACCAGGAGGGATTCACCTGCCTCAGACAACTTCTGCCCTGAGACCAGGAGAGATTCACCTTCCCTCAGACAACTTCTGCCCTGAGACCAGGAGGGATTCACCTGCCCTCAGACAACTTCTGCCCTGAGACCAGGAGGGATTCACCTGCCCTCAGACAACTTCTGCCCTGGGACCAGAGGAGACAGTTGACTCCCTTTTGTCCAACCACGTTGCCTTAAAACAGAAAAATATGACTTCTGCCCTGAGACCAGGATAGATTCACCTTCCCTCAGACAACTTCTGCCCTGAGACCTGGAGAGATTCACCTGCCCTCAGACAACTTCTGCCCTGAGACCTGGAGAGATTCACCTGCCCTCAGACAACTTCTGCCCTGGGACCAGAGGAGAGAGTTGACTCCCTTTTGTCCAACCACGTTGCCTTAAAACAGAAAAATATGACTTCTGCCCTGAGACCAGGAGAGATTCACCTTCCCTCAGACAACTTCTGCCCTGAGACCTGGAGAGATTCACCTGCCCTCAGATAACTTCTGCCCTGAGACCAGGAGGGATTCACCTGCCCTCAGACAACTTCTGCCCTGAGACCAGGAGGGATTCACATGCCCTCAGACAACTTCTGCCCTGGGACCAGAGGAGAGAGTTGACTCCCTTTTGTCCAACTACGTTGCCTTAAAACAGAAAAATATGACTTCTGCCCTGAGACCAGGAGAGATTCACCTTCCCTCAGACAACTTCTGCCCTGAGACCAGGAGAGATTCACCTGCCCTCAGACAACTTCTGCCCTGAGACCAGGAGGGATTCACCTGCCTCAGACAACTTCTGCCCTGAGACCAGGAGAGATTCACCTGCCCTCAGACAACTTCTGCCCTGAGACCAGGAGAGATTCACCTTCCCTCAGACAACTTCTGCCCTGGGACCAGAGGAGAGAGTTTACTCCCTTTTGTCCAACCACGTTGCCTTAAAACAGAAAAATATGACTTCTGCCCTGAGACCAGGAGAGATTCACCTTCCCTCAGACAACTTCTGCCCTGAGACCTGGAGAGATTCACCTGCCCTCAGATAACTTCTGCCCTGAGACCAGGAGGGATTCAGCTGCCCTCAGACAACTTCTGCCCTGAGACCAGGAGAGATTCACCTGCCCTCAGACAACTTCTGCCCTGAGACCTGGAGAGATTCACCTGCCCTCAGATAACTTCTGCCCTGAGACCAGGAGAGATTCACCTGCCCTCAGACAACTTCTGCCCTGAGACCAGGAGGGATTCACCTGCTTCAGACAACTTCTGCCCTGAGACCAGGAGAGATTCACCTTCCCTCAGACAACTTCTGCCCTGGGACCAGAAGGGATTCACCTGCCCTCAGACAACTTCTGCCCTGGGACCAGGAGGGATTCACCTGCCCTCAGACAACTTCTGACCTGGGACCAGGAGGGATTCACCTGCCCTCAGACAACTTCTGCCCTGGGACCAGAGGAGACAGTTGACTCCCTTTTGTCCAACCACGTTGCCTTAAAACAGAAAAATATGACTTCTGCCCTGAGACCAGGAGAGATTCACCTTCCCTCAGACAACTTCTGCCCTGAGACCTGGAGAGATTCACCTGCCCTCAGACAACTTCTGCCCTGGGACCAGAGGAGAGAGTTGACTCCCTTTTGTCCAACCACGTTGCCTTAAAACAGAAAAATATGACTTCTGCCCTGAGACCAGGAGAGATTCACCTTCCCTCAGACAACTTCTGCCCTGAGACCTGGAGAGATTCACCTGCCCTCAGACAACTTCTGCCCTGAGACCAGGAGGGATTCACCTGCCCTCAAACAACTTCTGCCCTGGGACCAGAGGAGAGAGTTGACTCCCTTTTGTCCAACTACGTTGCCTTAAAACAGAAAAATATGACTTCTGCCCTGAGACCAGGAGAGATTCACCTTCCCTCAGACAACTTCTGCCCTGAGACCAGGAGAGATTCACCTGCCCTCAGACAACTTCTGCCCTGAGATCAGGAGGGATTCACCTGCCTCAGACAACTTCTGCCCTGAGACCAGGAGAGATTCACCTGCCCTCAGACAACTTCTGCCCTGAGACCAGGAGGGATTCACCTGCCCTCAGACAACTTCTGCCCTGAGACCAGGAGGGATTCACCTGCCCTCAGACAACTTCTGCCCTGGCACCAGAGGAGAGAGTTGACTCCCTTTTGTCAACCACGTTGCCTTAAAACAGAAAAATATGACTTCTGCCCTGAGACCAGGAGAGATTCACCTTCCCTCAGACAACTTCTGCCCTGAGACCAGGAGAGATTCACCTGCCCTCAGACAACTTCTGCCCTGAGATCAGGAGGGATTCACCTGCCTCAGACAACTTCTGCCCTGAGACCTGGAGAGATTCACCTGCCCTCAGACAACTTCTGCCCTGAGACCAGGAGGGATTCACCTGCCCTCAGACAACTTCTGCCCTGGGACCAGAGGAGAGAGTTGACTCCCTTTTGTCAACCACGTTGCCTTAAAACAGAAAAATATGAATTCTGCCCTGAGACCAGGAGAGATTCACCTTCCCTCAGACAACTTCTGCCCTGAGACCTGGAGAGATTCACCTGCCCTCAGATAACTTTTGCCCTGAGACCAGGAGGGATTCAGCTGCTCTCAGACAACTTCTGCCCTGAGACCAGGAGAGATTCACCTGCCCTCAGACAACTTCTGCCCTGAGACCAGGAGGGATTCACCTGCCCTCAGACAACTTCTGCCCTGAGACCAGGAGAGATTCACCTTCCCTCAGACAACTTCTGCCCTGGGACCAGAGGAGAGAGTTTACTCCCTTTTGTCCAACCACGTTGCCTTAAAACAGAAAAATATGACTTCTGCCCTGAGACCAGGAGAGATTCACCTTCCCTCAGACAACTTCTGCCCTGAGACCTGGAGAGATTCACCTGCCCTCAGATAACTTCTGCCCTGAGACCTGGAGGGATTCAGCTGCCCTCAGACAACTTCTGCCCTGAGACCAGGAGAGATTCACCTGCCCTCAGACAACTTCTGCCCTGAGACCTGGAGAGATTCACCTGCCCTCAGATAACTTCTGCCCTGAGACCAGGAGGGATTCACCTGCCCTCAGACAACTTCTGCCCTGAGACCAGGAGAGATTCACCTGCCCTCAGACAACTTCTGCCCTGAGACCAGGAGAGATTCACCTTCCCTCAGACAACTTCTGCCCTGAGACCAGGAGGGATTCACCTGCCCTCAGACAACTTCTGCCCTGAGACCAGGAGGGATTCACCTGCCCTCAGACAACTTCTGCCCTGGGACCAGAGGAGACAGTTGACTCCCTTTTGTCCAACCACGTTGCCTTAAAACAGAAAAATATGACTTCTGCCCTGAGACCAGGATAGATTCACCTTCCCTCAGACAACTTCTGCCCTGAGACCTGGAGAGATTCACCTGCCCTCAGACAACTTCTGCCCTGAGACCTGGAGAGATTCACCTGCCCTCAGACAACTTCTGCCCTGGGACCAGAGGAGAGAGTTGACTCCCTTTTGTCCAACCACGTTGCCTTAAAACAGAAAAATATGACTTCTGCCCTGAGACCAGGAGAGATTCACCTTCCCTCAGACAACTTCTGCCCTGAGACCTGGAGAGATTCACCTGCCCTCAGATAACTTCTGCCCTGAGACCAGGAGGGATTCACCTGCCCTCAGACAACTTCTGCCCTGAGACCAGGAGGGATTCACATGCCCTCAGACAACTTCTGCCCTGGGACCAGAGGAGAGAGTTGACTCCCTTTTGTCCAACTACGTTGCCTTAAAACAGAAAAATATGACTTCTGCCCTGAGACCAGGAGAGATTCACCTTCCCTCAGACAACTTCTGCCCTGAGACCAGGAGAGATTCACCTGCCCTCAGACAACTTCTGCCCTGAGACCAGGAGGGATTCACCTGCCTCAGACAACTTCTGCCCTGAGACCAGGAGAGATTCACCTGCCCTCAGACAACTTCTGCCCTGAGACCAGGAGAGATTCACCTTCCCTCAGACAACTTCTGCCCTGGGACCAGAGGAGAGAGTTTACTCCCTTTTGTCCAACCACGTTGCCTTAAAACAGAAAAATATGACTTCTGCCCTGAGACCAGGAGAGATTCACCTTCCCTCAGACAACTTCTGCCCTGAGACCTGGAGAGATTCACCTGCCCTCAGATAACTTCTGCCCTGAGACCAGGAGGGATTCAGCTGCCCTCAGACAACTTCTGCCCTGAGACCAGGAGAGATTCACCTGCCCTCAGACAACTTCTGCCCTGAGACCTGGAGAGATTCACCTGCCCTCAGATAACTTCTGCCCTGAGACCAGGAGGGATTCACCTGCCCTCAGACAACTTCTGCCCTGAGACCAGGAGAGATTCACCTGCCCTCAGACAACTTCTGCCCTGAGACCAGGAGAGATTCACCTTCCCTCAGACAACTTCTGCCCTGAGACCAGGAGGGATTCACCTGCCCTCAGACAACTTCTGCCCTGGGACCAGGAGGGATTCACCTGCCCTCAGACAACTTCTGCCCTGGGACCAGAGGAGACAGTTGACTCCCTTTTGTCCAACCACGTTGCCTTAAAACAGAAAAATATGACTTCTGCCCTGAGACCAGGAGAGATTCACCTGCCCTCAGACAACTTCTGCCCTGAGACCTGGAGAGATTCACCTGCCCTCAGACAACTTCTGCCCTGGGACCAGAGGAGAGAGTTGACTCCCTTTTGTCCAACCACGTTGCCTTAAAACAGAAAAATATGACTTCTGCCCTGAGACCAGGAGAGATTCACCTTCCCTCAGACAACTTCTGCCCTGAGACCTGGAGAGATTCACCTGCCCTCAGATAACTTCTGCCCTGAGACCAGGAGGGATTCACCTGCCCTCAGACAACTTCTGCCCTGGGACCAGGAGGGATTCACCTGCCCTCAGACAACTTCTGCCCTGGGACCAGAGGAGACAGTTGACTCCCTTTTGTCCAACCACGTTGCCTTAAAACAGAAAAATATGACTTCTGCCCTGAGACCAGGAGAGATTCACCTGCCCTCAGACAACTTCTGCCCTGAGACCTGGAGAGATTCACCTGCCCTCAGACAACTTCTGCCCTGGGACCAGAGGAGAGAGTTGACTCCCTTTTGTCCAACCACGTTGCCTTAAAACAGAAAAATATGACTTCTGCCCTGAGACCAGGAGAGATTCACCTTCCCTCAGGCAACTTCTGCCCTGGGACCAGAGGAGAGAGTTGACTCCCTTTTGTCCAACTACGTTGCCTTAAAACAGAAAAATATGACTTCTGCCCTGAGACCAGGAGAGATTCACCTTCCCTCAGACAACTTCTGCCCTGAGACCAGGAGGGATTCACCTGCCCTCAGACAACTTCTGCCCTGGGACCAGAGGAGAGAGTTGACTCCCTTTTGTCCAACCACGTTGCCTTCAAACAGAAAAATATGACTTCTGCCCTGACACCAGGAGAGATTCACCTTCCCTCAGACAACTTCTGCCCTGAGACCTGGAGAGATTCACCTGCCCTCAGATAACTTCTGCCCTGAGACCAGGAGGGATTCACCTGCCCTCAGACAACTTCTGCCCTGAGACCAGGAGGGATTCACATGCCCTCAGACAACTTCTGCCCTGGGACCAGAGGAGAGAGTTGACTCCCTTTTGTCCAACTACGTTGCCTTAAAACAGAAAAATATGACTTCTGCCCTGAGACCAGGAGAGATTCACCTTCCCTCAGACAACTTCTGCCCTGAGACCAGGAGAGATTCACCTGCCCTCAGACAACTTCTGCCCTGAGACCAGGAGGGATTCACCTGCCTCAGACAACTTCTGCCCTGAGACCAGGAGAGATTCACCTGCCCTCAGACAACTTCTGCCCTGAGACCAGGAGAGATTCACCTTCCCTCAGACAACTTCTGCCCTGGGACCAGAGGAGAGAGTTTACTCCCTTTTGTCCAACCACGTTGCCTTAAAACAGAAAAATATGACTTCTGCCCTGAGACCAGGAGAGATTCACCTTCCCTCAGACAACTTCTGCCCTGAGACCTGGAGAGATTCACCTGCCCTCAGATAACTTCTGCCCTGAGACCAGGAGGGATTCAGCTGCCCTCAGACAACTTCTGCCCTGAGACCAGGAGAGATTCACCTGCCCTCAGACAACTTCTGCCCTGAGACCTGGAGAGATTCACCTGCCCTCAGATAACTTCTGCCCTGAGACCAGGAGGGATTCACCTGCCCTCAGACAACTTCTGCCCTGAGACCAGGAGAGATTCACCTGCCCTCAGACAACTTCTGCCCTGAGACCAGGAGAGATTCACCTTCCCTCAGACAACTTCTGCCCTGAGACCAGGAGGGATTCACCTGCCCTCAGACAACTTCTGCCCTGGGACCAGGAGGGATTCACCTGCCCTCAGACAACTTCTGCCCTGGGACCAGAGGAGACAGTTGACTCCCTTTTGTCCAACCACGTTGCCTTAAAACAGAAAAATATGACTTCTGCCCTGAGACCAGGAGAGATTCACCTGCCCTCAGACAACTTCTGCCCTGAGACCTGGAGAGATTCACCTGCCCTCAGACAACTTCTGCCCTGGGACCAGAGGAGAGAGTTGACTCCCTTTTGTCCAACCACGTTGCCTTAAAACAGAAAAATATGACTTCTGCCCTGAGACCAGGAGAGATTCACCTTCCCTCAGACAACTTCTGCCCTGAGACCTGGAGAGATTCACCTGCCCTCAGATAACTTCTGCCCTGAGACCAGGAGGGATTCACCTGCCCTCAGACAACTTCTGCCCTGGGACCAGGAGGGATTCACCTGCCCTCAGACAACTTCTGCCCTGGGACCAGAGGAGACAGTTGACTCCCTTTTGTCCAACCACGTTGCCTTAAAACAGAAAAATATGACTTCTGCCCTGAGACCAGGAGAGATTCACCTGCCCTCAGACAACTTCTGCCCTGAGACCTGGAGAGATTCACCTGCCCTCAGACAACTTCTGCCCTGGGACCAGAGGAGAGAGTTGACTCCCTTTTGTCCAACCACGTTGCCTTAAAACAGAAAAATATGACTTCTGCCCTGAGACCAGGAGAGATTCACCTTCCCTCAGGCAACTTCTGCCCTGGGACCAGAGGAGAGAGTTGACTCCCTTTTGTCCAACTACGTTGCCTTAAAACAGAAAAATATGACTTCTGCCCTGAGACCAGGAGAGATTCACCTTCCCTCAGACAACTTCTGCCCTGAGACCAGGAGGGATTCACCTGCCCTCAGACAACTTCTGCCCTGAGACCAGGAGAGATTCACCTGCCCTCAGACAACCTCTGCCCTGAGACCTGGAGAGATTCACCTGCCCTCAGATAACTTCTGCCCTGAGACCAGGAGAGATTCACCTGCCCTCAGACAACTTCTGCCCTGAGACCAGGAGAGATTCACCTGCCCTCAGACAACTTCTGCCCTGAGACCAGGAGAGATTCACCTTCCCTCAGACAACTTCTGCCCTGAGACCAGGAGGGATTCACCTGCCTCAGACAACTTCTGCCCTGAGACCAGGAGAGATTCACCTGCCCTCAGACAACTTCTGCCCTGAGACCAGGAGGGATTCACCTGCCCTCAGACAACTTCTGCCCTGAGACCAGGAGGGATTCACCTGCCCTCAGACAACTTCTGCCCTGGGAGCAGAGGAGAGAGTTGACTCCCTTTTGTCCAACCACGTTGCCTTAAAACAGAAAAATATGACTTCTGCCCTGAGACCAGGAGAGATTCACCTTCCCTCAGACAACTTCTGCCCTGAGACCTGGAGAGATTCACCTGCCCTCAGATAACTTCTGCCCTGAGACCAGGAGGGATTCACCTGCCCTCAGACAACTTCTGCCCTGGGACCAGAGGAGAGAGTTGACTCCCTTTTGTCCAACTACGTTGCCTTAAAACAGAAAAATATGACTTCTGCCCTGAGACCAGGAGAGATTCACCTTCCCTCAGACAACTTCTGCCCTGAGACCAGGAGAGATTCACCTGCCCTCAGACAACTTCTGCCCTGAGACCAGGAGGGATTCACCTGCCTCAGACAACTTCTGCCCTGAGACCAGGAGAGATTCACCTGCCCTCAGACAACTTCTGCCCTGAGACCAGGAGGGATTCACCTGCCCTCAGACAACTTCTGCCCTGAGACCAGGAGGGATTCACCTGCCCTCAGACAACTTCTGCCCTGGGAGCAGAGGAGAGAGTTGACTCCCTTTTGTCCAACCACGTTGCCTTAAAACAGAAAAATATGACTTCTGCCCTGAGACCAGGAGAGATTCACCTTCCCTCAGACAACTTCTGCCCTGAGACCTGGAGAGATTCACCTGCCCTCAGATAGCTTTTGCCCTGAGACCAGGAGGGATTCACCTGCCCTCAGACAACTTCTGCCCTGAGACCAGGAGAGATTCACCTGCCCTCAGACAACTTCTGCCCTGAGACCTGGAGAGATTCACCTGCCCTCAGATAACTTCTGCCCTGAGACCAGGAGGGATTCACCTGCCCTCAGACAACTTCTGCCCTGAGACCAGGAGAGATTCACCTGCCCTCAGACAACTTCTGCCCTGAGACCAGGAGGGATTCACCTGCCTCAGACAACTTCTGCCCTGAGACCAGGAGAGATTCACCTTCCCTCAGACAACTTCTGCCCTGGGACCAGAAGGGATTCACCTGCCCTCAGACAACTTCTGCCCTGGGACCAGGAGGGATTCACCTGCCCTCAGACAACTTCTGCCCTGGGACCAGAGGAGACAGTTGACTCCCTTTTGTCCAACCACGTTGCCTTAAAACAGAAAAATATGACTTCTGCCCTGAGACCAGGAGAGATTCACCTTCCCTCAGACAACTTCTGCCCTGAGACCTGGAGAGATTCACCTGCCCTCAGACAACTTCTGCCCTGGGACCAGAGGAGAGAGTTGACTCCCTTTTGTCCAACCACGTTGCCTTAAAACAGAAAAATATGACTTCTGCCCTGAGACCAGGAGAGATTCACCTTCCCTCAGACAACTTCTGCCCTGAGACCTGGAGAGATTCACCTGCCCTCAGACAACTTCTGCCCTGAGACCAGGAGGGATTCACCTGCCCTCAGACAACTTCTGCCCTGGGACCAGAGGAGAGAGTTGACTCCCTTTTGTCCAACTACGTTGCCTTAAAACAGAAAAATATGACTTCTGCCCTGAGACCAGGAGAGATTCACCTTCCCTCAGACAACTTCTGCCCTGAGACCAGGAGAGATTCACCTGCCCTCAGACAACTTCTGCCCTGAGATCAGGAGGGATTCACCTGCCTCAGACAACTTCTGCCCTGAGACCAGGAGAGATTCACCTGCCCTCAGACAACTTCTGCCCTGAGACCAGGAGGGATTCACCTGCCCTCAGACAACTTCTGCCCTGAGACCAGGAGAGATTCACCTGCCCTCAGACAACTTCTGCCCTGAGACCAGGAGGGATTCACCTGCTTCAGACAACTTCTGCCCTGAGACCAGGAGAGATTCACCTTCCCTCAGACAACTTCTGCCCTGGGACCAGAAGGGATTCACCTGCCCTCAGACAACTTCTGCCCTGGGACCAGGAGGGATTCACCTGCCCTCAGACAACTTCTGCCCTGGGACCAGAGGAGACAGTTGACTCCCTTTTGTCCAACCACGTTGCCTTAAAACAGAAAAATATGACTTCTGCCCTGAGACCAGGAGAGATTCACCTTCCCTCAGACAACTTCTGCCCTGAGACCTGGAGAGATTCACCTGCCCTCAGACAACTTCTGCCCTGGGACCAGAGGAGAGAGTTGACTCCCTTTTGTCCAACCACGTTGCCTTAAAACAGAAAAATATGACTTCTGCCCTGAGACCAGGAGAGATTCACCTTCCCTCAGACAACTTCTGCCCTGAGACCTGGAGAGATTCACCTGCCCTCAGACAACTTCTGCCCTGAGACCAGGAGGGATTCACCTGCCCTCAGACAACTTCTGCCCTGGGACCAGAGGAGAGAGTTGACTCCCTTTTGTCCAACTACGTTGCCTTAAAACAGAAAAATATGACTTCTGCCCTGAGACCAGGAGAGATTCACCTTCCCTCAGACAACTTCTGCCCTGAGACCAGGAGAGATTCACCTGCCCTCAGACAACTTCTGCCCTGAGATCAGGAGGGATTCACCTGCCTCAGACAACTTCTGCCCTGAGACCAGGAGAGATTCACCTGCCCTCAGACAACTTCTGCCCTGAGACCAGGAGGGATTCACCTGCCCTCAGACAACTTCTGCCCTGAGACCAGGAGGGATTCACCTGCCCTCAGACAACTTCTGCCCTGGGAGCAGAGGAGAGAGTTGACTCCCTTTTGTCCAACCACGTTGCCTTAAAACAGAAAAATATGACTTCTGCCCTGAGACCAGGAGAGATTCACCTTCCCTCAGACAACTTCTGCCCTGAGACCTGGAGAGATTCACCTGCCCTCAGATAACTTCTGCCCTGAGACCAGGAGGGATTCAGCTGCCCTCAGACAACTTCTGCCCTGAGACCAGGAGAGATTCACCTGCCCTCAGACAACTTCTGCCCTGAGACCTGGAGAGATTCACCTGCCCTCAGATAACTTCTGCCCTGAGACCAGGAGGGATTCACCTGCCCTCAGACAACTTCTGCCCTGAGACCAGGAGAGATTCACCTGCCCTCAGACAACTTCTGCCCTGAGACCAGGAGGGATTCACCTGCTTCAGACAACTTCTGCCCTGAGACCAGGAGAGATTCACCTTCCCTCAGACAACTTCTGCCCTGGGACCAGAAGGGATTCACCTGCCCTCAGACAACTTCTGCCCTGGGACCAGGAGGGATTCACCTGCCCTCAGACAACTTCTGCCCTGGGACCAGGAGGGATTCACCTGCCCTCAGACAACTTCTGCCCTGGGACCAGAGGAGACAGTTGACTCCCTTTTGTCCAACCACGTTGCCTTAAAACAGAAAAATATGACTTCTGCCCTGAGACCAGGAGAGATTCACCTTCCCTCAGACAACTTCTGCCCTGAGACCTGGAGAGATTCACCTGCCCTCAGACAACTTCTGCCCTGAGACCAGGAGGGATTCACCTGCCCTCAGGCAACTTCTGCCCTGGGACCAGAGGAGAGAGTTGACTCCCTTTTGTCCAACTACGTTGCCTTAAAACAGAAAAATATGACTTCTGCCCTGAGACCAGGAGAGATTCACCTTCCCTCAGACAACTTCTGCCCTGAGACCTGGAGAGATTCACCTGCCCTCAGACAACTTCTGCCCTGAGACCAGGAGGGATTCACCTGCCTCAGACAACTTCTGCCCTGAGACCAGGAGAGATTCACCTGCCCTCAGACAGCTTCTGCCCTGAGACCAGGAGGGATTCACCTGCCCTCAGACAACTTCTGCCCTGAGACCAGGAGGGATTCACCTGCCCTCAGACAACTTCTGCCCTGGGACCAGAGGAGAGAGTTGACTCCCTTTTGTCCAACCACGTTGCCTTCAAACAGAAAAATATGACTTCTGCCCTGACACCAGGAGAGATTCACCTTCCCTCAGACAACTTCTGCCCTGAGACCTGGAGAGATTCACCTGCCCTCAGATAACTTCTGCCCTGAGACCAGGAGGGATTCAGCTGCCCTCAGACAACTTCTGCCCTGAGACCAGGAGAGATTCACCTGCCCTCAGACAACTTCTGCCCTGAGACCAGGAGGGATTCACCTGCCCTCAGACAACTTCTGCCCTGGGAGCAGAGGAGAGAGTTGACTCCCTTTTGTCCAACCACGTTGCCTTAAAACAGAAAAATATGACTTCTGCCCTGAGACCAGGAGAGATTCACCTTCCCTCAGACAACTTCTGCCCTGAGACCTGGAGAGATTCACCTGCCCTCAGATAACTTCTGCCCTGAGACCAGGAGGGATTCACCTGCCCTCAGACAACTTCTGCCCTGGGACCAGAGGAGAGAGTTGACTCCCTTTTGTCCAACTACGTTGCCTTAAAACAGAAAAATATGACTTCTGCCCTGAGACCAGGAGAGATTCACCTTCCCTCAGACAACTTCTGCCCTGAGACCAGGAGAGATTCACCTGCCCTCAGACAACTTCTGCCCTGAGACCAGGAGGGATTCACCTGCCTCAGACAACTTCTGCCCTGAGACCAGGAGAGATTCACCTGCCCTCAGACAACTTCTGCCCTGAGACCAGGAGGGATTCACCTGCCCTCAGACAACTTCTGCCCTGAGACCAGGAGGGATTCACCTGCCCTCAGACAACTTCTGCCCTGAGACCAGGAGGGATTCACCTGCCCTCAGACAATTTCTGCCCTGAGACCAGGAGGGATTCACATGCCCTCAGACAACTTCTGCCCTGGGACCAGAGGAGAGAGTTGACTCCCTTTTGTCCAACCACGTTGCCTTAAAACAGAAAAATATGACTTCTGCCCTGAGACCAGGAGAGATTCACCTTCCCTCAGACAACTTCTGCCCTGAGACCTGGAGAGATTCACCTGCCCTCAGATAACTTCTGCCCTGAGACCAGGAGGGATTCACCTGCCCTCAGACAACTTCTGCCCTGAGACCAGGAGGGATTCACATGCCCTCAGACAACTTCTGCCCTGGGACCAGAGGAGAGAGTTGACTCCCTTTTGTCCAACTACGTTGCCTTAAAACAGAAAAATATGACTTCTGCCCTGAGACCAGGAGAGATTCACCTGCCCTCAGACAACTTCTGCCCTGAGATCAGGAGGGATTCACCTGCCTCAGACAACTTCTGCCCTGAGACCAGGAGAGATTCACCTGCCCTCAGACAACTTCTGCCCTGAGACCAGGAGGGATTCACCTGCCCTCAGACAACTTCTGCCCTGAGACCAGGAGGGATTCACCTGCCCTCAGACAACTTCTGCCCTGGGAGCAGAGGAGAGAGTTGACTCCCTTTTGTCCAACCACGTTGCCTTAAAACAGAAAAATATGACTTCTGCCCTGAGACCAGGAGAGATTCACCTTCCCTCAGACAACTTCTGCCCTGAGACCTGGAGAGATTCACCTGCCCTCAGATAACTTCTGCCCTGAGACCAGGAGGGATTCAGCTGCCCTCAGACAACTTCTGCCCTGAGACCAGGAGAGATTCACCTGCCCTCAGACAACTTCTGCCCTGAGACCTGGAGAGATTCACCTGCCCTCAGATAACTTCTGCCCTGAGACCAGGAGGGATTCACCTGCCCTCAGACAACTTCTGCCCTGAGACCAGGAGAGATTCACCTGCCCTCAGACAACTTCTGCCCTGAGACCAGGAGGGATTCACCTGCTTCAGACAACTTCTGCCCTGAGACCAGGAGAGATTCACCTTCCCTCAGACAACTTCTGCCCTGGGACCAGAAGGGATTCACCTGCCCTCAGACAACTTCTGCCCTGGGACCAGGAGGGATTCACCTGCCCTCAGACAACTTCTGCCCTGGGACCAGGAGGGATTCACCTGCCCTCAGACAACTTCTGCCCTGGGACCAGAGGAGACAGTTGACTCCCTTTTGTCCAACCACGTTGCCTTAAAACAGAAAAATATGACTTCTGCCCTGAGACCAGGAGAGATTCACCTTCCCTCAGACAACTTCTGCCCTGAGACCTGGAGAGATTCACCTGCCCTCAGACAACTTCTGCCCTGAGACCAGGAGGGATTCACCTGCCCTCAGGCAACTTCTGCCCTGGGACCAGAGGAGAGAGTTGACTCCCTTTTGTCCAACTACGTTGCCTTAAAACAGAAAAATATGACTTCTGCCCTGAGACCAGGAGAGATTCACCTTCCCTCAGACAACTTCTGCCCTGAGACCTGGAGAGATTCACCTGCCCTCAGACAACTTCTGCCCTGAGACCAGGAGGGATTCACCTGCCTCAGACAACTTCTGCCCTGAGACCAGGAGAGATTCACCTGCCCTCAGACAGCTTCTGCCCTGAGACCAGGAGGGATTCACCTGCCCTCAGACAACTTCTGCCCTGAGACCAGGAGGGATTCACCTGCCCTCAGACAACTTCTGCCCTGGGACCAGAGGAGAGAGTTGACTCCCTTTTGTCCAACCACGTTGCCTTCAAACAGAAAAATATGACTTCTGCCCTGACACCAGGAGAGATTCACCTTCCCTCAGACAACTTCTGCCCTGAGACCTGGAGAGATTCACCTGCCCTCAGATAACTTCTGCCCTGAGACCAGGAGGGATTCAGCTGCCCTCAGACAACTTCTGCCCTGAGACCAGGAGAGATTCACCTGCCCTCAGACAACTTCTGCCCTGAGACCAGGAGGGATTCACCTGCCCTCAGACAACTTCTGCCCTGGGAGCAGAGGAGAGAGTTGACTCCCTTTTGTCCAACCACGTTGCCTTAAAACAGAAAAATATGACTTCTGCCCTGAGACCAGGAGAGATTCACCTTCCCTCAGACAACTTCTGCCCTGAGACCTGGAGAGATTCACCTGCCCTCAGATAACTTCTGCCCTGAGACCAGGAGGGATTCACCTGCCCTCAGACAACTTCTGCCCTGGGACCAGAGGAGAGAGTTGACTCCCTTTTGTCCAACTACGTTGCCTTAAAACAGAAAAATATGACTTCTGCCCTGAGACCAGGAGAGATTCACCTTCCCTCAGACAACTTCTGCCCTGAGACCAGGAGAGATTCACCTGCCCTCAGACAACTTCTGCCCTGAGACCAGGAGGGATTCACCTGCCTCAGACAACTTCTGCCCTGAGACCAGGAGAGATTCACCTGCCCTCAGACAACTTCTGCCCTGAGACCAGGAGGGATTCACCTGCCCTCAGACAACTTCTGCCCTGAGACCAGGAGGGATTCACCTGCCCTCAGACAACTTCTGCCCTGAGACCAGGAGGGATTCACCTGCCCTCAGACAATTTCTGCCCTGAGACCAGGAGGGATTCACATGCCCTCAGACAACTTCTGCCCTGGGACCAGAGGAGAGAGTTGACTCCCTTTTGTCCAACCACGTTGCCTTAAAACAGAAAAATATGACTTCTGCCCTGAGACCAGGAGAGATTCACCTTCCCTCAGACAACTTCTGCCCTGAGACCTGGAGAGATTCACCTGCCCTCAGATAACTTCTGCCCTGAGACCAGGAGGGATTCACCTGCCCTCAGACAACTTCTGCCCTGAGACCAGGAGGGATTCACATGCCCTCAGACAACTTCTGCCCTGGGACCAGAGGAGAGAGTTGACTCCCTTTTGTCCAACTACGTTGCCTTAAAACAGAAAAATATGACTTCTGCCCTGAGACCAGGAGAGATTCACCTTCCCTCAGACAACTTCTGCCCTGAGACCAGGAGAGATTCACCTGCCCTCAGACAACTTCTGCCCTGAGACCAGGAGGGATTCACCTGCCTCAGACAACTTCTGCCCTGAGACCAGGAGAGATTCACCTGCCCTCAGACAACTTCTGCCCTGAGACCAGGAGAGATTCACCTTCCCTCAGACAACTTCTGCCCTGGGACCAGAGGAGAGAGTTTACTCCCTTTTGTCCAACCACGTTGCCTTAAAACAGAAAAATATGACTTCTGCCCTGAGACCAGGAGAGATTCACCTTCCCTCAGACAACTTCTGCCCTGAGACCTGGAGAGATTCACCTGCCCTCAGATAACTTCTGCCCTGAGACCAGGAGGGATTCAGCTGCCCTCAGACAACTTCTGCCCTGAGACCAGGAGAGATTCACCTGCCCTCAGACAACTTCTGCCCTGAGACCTGGAGAGATTCACCTGCCCTCAGATAACTTCTGCCCTGAGACCAGGAGGGATTCACCTGCCCTCAGACAACTTCTGCCCTGAGACCAGGAGGGATTCACCTGCTTCAGACAACTTCTGCCCTGAGACCAGGAGAGATTCACCTTCCCTCAGACAACTTCTGCCCTGGGACCAGAAGGGATTCACCTGCCCTCAGACAACTTCTGCCCTGGGACCAGGAGGGATTCACCTGCCCTCAGACAACTTCTGCCCTGGGACCAGGAGGGATTCACCTGCCCTCAGACAACTTCTGCCCTGGGACCAGAGGAGACAGTCGACTCCCTTTTGTCCAACCACGTTGCCTTAAAACAGAAAAATATGACTTCTGCCCTGAGACCAGGAGAGATTCACCTTCCCTCAGACAACTTCTGCCCTGAGACCTGGAGAGATTCACCTGCCCTCAGACAACTTCTGCCCTGGGACCAGAGGAGAGAGTTGACTCCCTTTTGTCCAACCACGTTGCCTTAAAACAGAAAAATATGACTTCTGCCCTGAGACCAGGAGAGATTCACCTTCCCTCAGACAACTTCTGCCCTGAGACCTGGAGAGATTCACCTGCCCTCAGACAACTTCTGCCCTGAGACCAGGAGGGATTCACCTGCCCTCAAACAACTTCTGCCCTGGGACCAGAGGAGAGAGTTGACTCCCTTTTGTCCAACTACGTTGCCTTAAAACAGAAAAATATGACTTCTGCCCTGAGACCAGGAGAGATTCACCTTCCCTCAGACAACTTCTGCCCTGAGACCAGGAGAGATTCACCTGCCCTCAGACAACTTCTGCCCTGAGATCAGGAGGGATTCACCTGCCTCAGACAACTTCTGCCCTGAGACCAGGAGAGATTCACCTGCCCTCAGACAACTTCTGCCCTGAGACCAGGAGGGATTCACCTGCCCTCAGACAACTTCTGCCCTGAGACCAGGAGGGATTCACCTGCCCTCAGACAACTTCTGCCCTGAGACCAGGAGGGATTCACCTGCCCTCAGACAACTTCTGCCCTGAGACCAGGAGGGATTCACCTGCCCTCAGACAATTTCTGCCCTGAGACCAGGAGGGATTCACATGCCCTCAGACAACTTCTGCCCTGGGACCAGAGGAGAGAGTTGACTCCCTTTTGTCCAACCACGTTGCCTTAAAACAGAAAAATATGACTTCTGCCCTGAGACCAGGAGAGATTCACCTTCCCTCAGACAACTTCTGCCCTGAGACCTGGAGAGATTCACCTGCCCTCAGATAACTTCTGCCCTGAGACCAGGAGGGATTCACCTGCCCTCAGACAACTTCTGCCCTGAGACCAGGAGGGATTCACATGCCCTCAGACAACTTCTGCCCTGGGACCAGAGGAGAGAGTTGACTCCCTTTTGTCCAACTACGTTGCCTTAAAACAGAAAAATATGACTTCTGCCCTGAGACCAGGAGAGATTCACCTTCCCTCAGACAACTTCTGCCCTGAGACCAGGAGAGATTCACCTGCCCTCAGACAACTTCTGCCCTGAGACCAGGAGGGATTCACCTGCCTCAGACAACTTCTGCCCTGAGACCAGGAGAGATTCACCTGCCCTCAGACAACTTCTGCCCTGAGACCAGGAGAGATTCACCTTCCCTCAGACAACTTCTGCCCTGGGACCAGAGGAGAGAGTTTACTCCCTTTTGTCCAACCACGTTGCCTTAAAACAGAAAAATATGACTTCTGCCCTGAGACCAGGAGAGATTCACCTTCCCTCAGACAACTTCTGCCCTGAGACCTGGAGAGATTCACCTGCCCTCAGATAACTTCTGCCCTGAGACCAGGAGGGATTCAGCTGCCCTCAGACAACTTCTGCCCTGAGACCAGGAGAGATTCACCTGCCCTCAGACAACTTCTGCCCTGAGACCTGGAGAGATTCACCTGCCCTCAGATAACTTCTGCCCTGAGACCAGGAGGGATTCACCTGCCCTCAGACAACTTCTGCCCTGAGACCAGGAGGGATTCACCTGCTTCAGACAACTTCTGCCCTGAGACCAGGAGAGATTCACCTTCCCTCAGACAACTTCTGCCCTGGGACCAGAAGGGATTCACCTGCCCTCAGACAACTTCTGCCCTGGGACCAGGAGGGATTCACCTGCCCTCAGACAACTTCTGCCCTGGGACCAGGAGGGATTCACCTGCCCTCAGACAACTTCTGCCCTGGGACCAGAGGAGACAGTCGACTCCCTTTTGTCCAACCACGTTGCCTTAAAACAGAAAAATATGACTTCTGCCCTGAGACCAGGAGAGATTCACCTTCCCTCAGACAACTTCTGCCCTGAGACCTGGAGAGATTCACCTGCCCTCAGACAACTTCTGCCCTGGGACCAGAGGAGAGAGTTGACTCCCTTTTGTCCAACCACGTTGCCTTAAAACAGAAAAATATGACTTCTGCCCTGAGACCAGGAGAGATTCACCTTCCCTCAGACAACTTCTGCCCTGAGACCTGGAGAGATTCACCTGCCCTCAGACAACTTCTGCCCTGAGACCAGGAGGGATTCACCTGCCCTCAAACAACTTCTGCCCTGGGACCAGAGGAGAGAGTTGACTCCCTTTTGTCCAACTACGTTGCCTTAAAACAGAAAAATATGACTTCTGCCCTGAGACCAGGAGAGATTCACCTTCCCTCAGACAACTTCTGCCCTGAGACCAGGAGAGATTCACCTGCCCTCAGACAACTTCTGCCCTGAGATCAGGAGGGATTCACCTGCCTCAGACAACTTCTGCCCTGAGACCAGGAGAGATTCACCTGCCCTCAGACAACTTCTGCCCTGAGACCAGGAGGGATTCACCTGCCCTCAGACAACTTCTGCCCTGAGACCAGGAGGGATTCACCTGCCCTCAGACAACTTCTGCCCTGGCACCAGAGGAGAGAGTTGACTCCCTTTTGTCAACCACGTTGCCTTAAAACAGAAAAATATGACTTCTGCCCTGAGACCAGGAGAGATTCACCTTCCCTCAGACAACTTCTGCCCTGAGACCAGGAGAGATTCACCTGCCCTCAGACAACTTCTGCCCTGAGATCAGGAGGGATTCACCTGCCTCAGACAACTTCTGCCCTGAGACCAGGAGAGATTCACCTGCCCTCAGACAACTTCTGCCCTGAGACCAGGAGGGATTCACCTGCCCTCAGACAACTTCTGCCCTGGGACCAGAGGAGAGAGTTGACTCCCTTTTGTCAACCACGTTGCCTTAAAACAGAAAAATATGAATTCTGCCCTGAGACCAGGAGAGATTCACCTTCCCTCAGACAACTTCTGCCCTGAGACCTGGAGAGATTCACCTGCCCTCAGATAACTTTTGCCCTGAGACCAGGAGGGATTCAGCTGCTCTCAGACAACTTCTGCCCTGAGACCAGGAGAGATTCACCTGCCCTCAGACAACTTCTGCCCTGAGACCAGGAGGGATTCACCTGCCCTCAGACAACTTCTGCCCTGAGACCAGGAGAGATTCACCTTCCCTCAGACAACTTCTGCCCTGAGACCAGGAGAGATTCACCTTCCCTCAGACAACTTCTGCCCTGAGACCTGGAGAGATTCACCTGCCCTCAGATAACTTCTGCCCTGAGACCAGGAGGGATTCACCTGCCCTCAGACAACTTCTGCCCTGAGACCAGGAGGGATTCACATGCCCTCAGACAACTTCTGCCCTGGGACCAGAGGAGAGAGTTGACTCCCTTTTGTCCAACTACGTTGCCTTAAAACAGAAAAATATGACTTCTGCCCTGAGACCAGGAGAGATTCACCTTCCCTCAGACAACTTCTGCCCTGAGACCAGGAGAGATTCACCTGCCCTCAGACAACTTCTGCCCTGAGACCAGGAGGGATTCACCTGCCTCAGACAACTTCTGCCCTGAGACCAGGAGAGATTCACCTGCCCTCAGACAACTTCTGCCCTGAGACCAGGAGAGATTCACCTTCCCTCAGACAACTTCTGCCCTGGGACCAGAGGAGAGAGTTTACTCCCTTTTGTCCAACCACGTTGCCTTAAAACAGAAAAATATGACTTCTGCCCTGAGACCAGGAGAGATTCACCTTCCCTCAGACAACTTCTGCCCTGAGACCTGGAGAGATTCACCTGCCCTCAGATAACTTCTGCCCTGAGACCAGGAGGGATTCAGCTGCCCTCAGACAACTTCTGCCCTGAGACCAGGAGAGATTCACCTGCCCTCAGACAACTTCTGCCCTGAGACCTGGAGAGATTCACCTGCCCTCAGATAACTTCTGCCCTGAGACCAGGAGGGATTCACCTGCCCTCAGACAACTTCTGCCCTGAGACCAGGAGGGATTCACCTGCTTCAGACAACTTCTGCCCTGAGACCAGGAGAGATTCACCTTCCCTCAGACAACTTCTGCCCTGGGACCAGAAGGGATTCACCTGCCCTCAGACAACTTCTGCCCTGGGACCAGGAGGGATTCACCTGCCCTCAGACAACTTCTGCCCTGGGACCAGGAGGGATTCACCTGCCCTCAGACAACTTCTGCCCTGGGACCAGAGGAGACAGTCGACTCCCTTTTGTCCAACCACGTTGCCTTAAAACAGAAAAATATGACTTCTGCCCTGAGACCAGGAGAGATTCACCTTCCCTCAGACAACTTCTGCCCTGAGACCTGGAGAGATTCACCTGCCCTCAGACAACTTCTGCCCTGGGACCAGAGGAGAGAGTTGACTCCCTTTTGTCCAACCACGTTGCCTTAAAACAGAAAAATATGACTTCTGCCCTGAGACCAGGAGAGATTCACCTTCCCTCAGACAACTTCTGCCCTGAGACCTGGAGAGATTCACCTGCCCTCAGACAACTTCTGCCCTGAGACCAGGAGGGATTCACCTGCCCTCAAACAACTTCTGCCCTGGGACCAGAGGAGAGAGTTGACTCCCTTTTGTCCAACTACGTTGCCTTAAAACAGAAAAATATGACTTCTGCCCTGAGACCAGGAGAGATTCACCTTCCCTCAGACAACTTCTGCCCTGAGACCAGGAGAGATTCACCTGCCCTCAGACAACTTCTGCCCTGAGATCAGGAGGGATTCACCTGCCTCAGACAACTTCTGCCCTGAGACCAGGAGAGATTCACCTGCCCTCAGACAACTTCTGCCCTGAGACCAGGAGGGATTCACCTGCCCTCAGACAACTTCTGCCCTGAGACCAGGAGGGATTCACCTGCCCTCAGACAACTTCTGCCCTGGCACCAGAGGAGAGAGTTGACTCCCTTTTGTCAACCACGTTGCCTTAAAACAGAAAAATATGACTTCTGCCCTGAGACCAGGAGAGATTCACCTTCCCTCAGACAACTTCTGCCCTGAGACCAGGAGAGATTCACCTGCCCTCAGACAACTTCTGCCCTGAGATCAGGAGGGATTCACCTGCCTCAGACAACTTCTGCCCTGAGACCAGGAGAGATTCACCTGCCCTCAGACAACTTCTGCCCTGAGACCAGGAGGGATTCACCTGCCCTCAGACAACTTCTGCCCTGGGACCAGAGGAGAGAGTTGACTCCCTTTTGTCAACCACGTTGCCTTAAAACAGAAAAATATGAATTCTGCCCTGAGACCAGGAGAGATTCACCTTCCCTCAGACAACTTCTGCCCTGAGACCTGGAGAGATTCACCTGCCCTCAGATAACTTTTGCCCTGAGACCAGGAGGGATTCAGCTGCTCTCAGACAACTTCTGCCCTGAGACCAGGAGAGATTCACCTGCCCTCAGACAACTTCTGCCCTGAGACCAGGAGGGATTCACCTGCCCTCAGACAACTTCTGCCCTGAGACCAGGAGAGATTCACCTTCCCTCAGACAACTTCTGCCCTGGGACCAGAGGAGAGAGTTTACTCCCTTTTGTCCAACCACGTTGCCTTAAAACAGAAAAATATGACTTCTGCCCTGAGACCAGGAGAGATTCACCTTCCCTCAGACAACTTCTGCCCTGAGACCTGGAGAGATTCACCTGCCCTCAGATAACTTCTGCCCTGAGACCAGGAGGGATTCAGCTGCCCTCAGACAACTTCTGCCCTGAGACCAGGAGAGATTCACCTGCCCTCAGACAACTTCTGCCCTGAGACCTGGAGAGATTCACCTGCCCTCAGATAACTTCTGCCCTGAGACCAGGAGGGATTCACCTGCCCTCAGACAACTTCTGCCCTGAGACCAGGAGAGATTCACCTGCCCTCAGACAACTTCTGCCCTGAGACCAGGAGAGATTCACCTTCCCTCAGACAACTTCTGCCCTGAGACCAGGAGGGATTCACCTGCCCTCAGACAACTTCTGCCCTGGGACCAGGAGGGATTCACCTGCCCTCAGACAACTTCTGCCCTGGGACCAGAGGAGACAGTTGACTCCCTTTTGTCCAACCACGTTGCCTTAAAACAGAAAAATATGACTTCTGCCCTGAGACCAGGAGAGATTCACCTTCCCTCAGACAACTTCTGCCCTGAGACCTGGAGAGATTCACCTGCCCTCAGACAACTTCTGCCCTGGGACCAGAGGAGAGAGTTGACTCCCTTTTGTCCAACCACGTTGCCTTAAAACAGAAAAATATGACTTCTGCCCTGAGACCAGGAGAGATTCACCTTCCCTCAGACAACTTCTGCCCTGAGACCTGGAGAGATTCACCTGCCCTCAGACAACTTCTGCCCTGAGACCAGGAGGGATTCACCTGCCCTCAAACAACTTCTGCCCTGGGACCAGAGGAGAGAGTTGACTCCCTTTTGTCCAACTACGTTGCCTTAAAACAGAAAAATATGACTTCTGCCCTGAGACCAGGAGAGATTCACCTTCCCTCAGACAACTTCTGCCCTGAGACCAGGAGAGATTCACCTGCCCTCAGACAACTTCTGCCCTGAGATCAGGAGGGATTCACCTGCCTCAGACAACTTCTGCCCTGAGACCAGGAGAGATTCACCTGCCCTCAGACAACTTCTGCCCTGAGACCAGGAGGGATTCACCTGCCCTCAGACAACTTCTGCCCTGAGACCAGGAGGGATTCACCTGCCCTCAGACAACTTCTGCCCTGGCACCAGAGGAGAGAGTTGACTCCCTTTTGTCAACCACGTTGCCTTAAAACAGAAAAATATGACTTCTGCCCTGAGACCAGGAGAGATTCACCTTCCCTCAGACAACTTCTGCCCTGAGACCAGGAGAGATTCACCTGCCCTCAGACAACTTCTGCCCTGAGATCAGGAGGGATTCACCTGCCTCAGACAACTTCTGCCCTGAGACCAGGAGAGATTCACCTGCCCTCAGACAACTTCTGCCCTGAGACCAGGAGGGATTCACCTGCCCTCAGACAACTTCTGCCCTGGGACCAGAGGAGAGAGTTGACTCCCTTTTGTCAACCACGTTGCCTTAAAACAGAAAAATATGAATTCTGCCCTGAGACCAGGAGAGATTCACCTTCCCTCAGACAACTTCTGCCCTGAGACCTGGAGAGATTCACCTGCCCTCAGATAACTTTTGCCCTGAGACCAGGAGGGATTCAGCTGCTCTCAGACAACTTCTGCCCTGAGACCAGGAGAGATTCACCTGCCCTCAGACAACTTCTGCCCTGAGACCAGGAGGGATTCACCTGCCCTCAGACAACTTCTGCCCTGAGACCAGGAGAGATTCACCTTCCCTCAGACAACTTCTGCCCTGGGACCAGAGGAGAGAGTTTACTCCCTTTTGTCCAACCACGTTGCCTTAAAACAGAAAAATATGACTTCTGCCCTGAGACCAGGAGAGATTCACCTTCCCTCAGACAACTTCTGCCCTGAGACCTGGAGAGATTCACCTGCCCTCAGATAACTTCTGCCCTGAGACCAGGAGGGATTCAGCTGCCCTCAGACAACTTCTGCCCTGAGACCAGGAGAGATTCACCTGCCCTCAGACAACTTCTGCCCTGAGACCTGGAGAGATTCACCTGCCCTCAGATAACTTCTGCCCTGAGACCAGGAGGGATTCACCTGCCCTCAGACAACTTCTGCCCTGAGACCAGGAGAGATTCACCTGCCCTCAGACAACTTCTGCCCTGAGACCAGGAGAGATTCACCTTCCCTCAGACAACTTCTGCCCTGAGACCAGGAGGGATTCACCTGCCCTCAGACAACTTCTGCCCTGGGACCAGGAGGGATTCACCTGCCCTCAGACAACTTCTGCCCTGGGACCAGAGGAGACAGTTGACTCCCTTTTGTCCAACCACGTTGCCTTAAAACAGAAAAATATGACTTCTGCCCTGAGACCAGGAGAGATTCACCTGCCCTCAGACAACTTCTGCCCTGAGACCTGGAGAGATTCACCTGCCCTCAGACAACTTCTGCCCTGGGACCAGAGGAGAGAGTTGACTCCCTTTTGTCCAACCACGTTGCCTTAAAACAGAAAAATATGACTTCTGCCCTGAGACCAGGAGAGATTCACCTTCCCTCAGACAACTTCTGCCCTGAGACCTGGAGAGATTCACCTGCCCTCAGATAACTTCTGCCCTGAGACCAGGAGGGATTCACCTGCCCTCAGACAACTTCTGCCCTGAGACCAGGAGGGATTCACCTGCCCTCAGAAAACTTCTGCCCTGGGACCAGAGGAGAGAGTTGACTCCCTTTTGTCCAACTACGTTGCCTTAAAACAGAAAAATATGACTTCTGCCCTGAGACCAGGAGAGATTCACCTTCCCTCAGACAACTTCTGCCCCGAGACCAGGAGAGATTCACCTCCCCTCAGACAACTTCTGCCCTGAGATCAGGAGGGATTCACCTGCCTCAGACAACTTCTGCCCTGAGGCCAGGAGAGATTCACCTGCCCTCAGACAACTTCTGCCCTGAGACCAGGAGGGATTCACCTGCCCTCAGACAACTTCTGCCCTGGGACCAGAGGAGAGAGTTGACTCCCTTTTGTCCAACCACGTTGCCTTAAAACAGAAAAATATGACTTCTGCCCTGAGACCAGGAGAGATTCACCTTCCCTCAGACAACTTCTGCCCTGAGACCTGGAGAGATTCACCTGCCCTCAGATAGCTTTTGCCCTGAGACCAGGAGGGATTCAGCTGCTCTCAGACAACTTCTGCCCTGAGACCAGGAGAGATTCACCTGCCCTCAGACAACTTCTGCCCTGAGACCATGAGGGATTCACCTGCCCTCAGACAACTTCTGCCCTGAGACCAGGAGAGATTCACCTTCCCTCAGACAACTTCTGCCCTGGGACCAGAGGAGAGAGTTGACTCCCTTTTGTCCAACCACGTTGCCTTAAAACAGAAAAATATGACTTCTGCCCTGAGACCAGGAGAGATTCACCTTCCCTCAGACAACTTCTGCCCTGAGACCTGGAGAGATTCACCTGCCCTCAGATAACTTCTGCCCTGAGACCAGGAGGGATTCACCTGCCCTCAGACAACTTCTGCCCTGAGACCAGGAGAGATTCACCTGCCCTCAGACAACTTCTGCCCTGAGACCAGGAGGGATTCACCTGCCTCAGACAACTTCTGCCCTGAGACCAGGAGAGATTCACCTTCCCTCAGACAACTTCTGCCCTGAGACCAGGAGGGATTCACCTGCCCTCAGACAACTTCTGCCCTGAGACCAGGAGGGATTCACCTGCCCTCAGACAACTTCTGCCCTGGGACCAGAGGAGACAGTTGACTCCCTTTTGTCCAACCACGTTGCCTTAAAACAGAAAAATATGACTTCTGCCCTGAGACCAGGATAGATTCACCTTCCCTCAGACAACTTCTGCCCTGAGACCTGGAGAGATTCACCTGCCCTCAGACAACTTCTGCCCTGAGACCTGGAGAGATTCACCTGCCCTCAGACAACTTCTGCCCTGGGACCAGAGGAGAGAGTTGACTCCCTTTTGTCCAACCACGTTGCCTTAAAACAGAAAAATATGACTTCTGCCCTGAGACCAGGAGAGATTCACCTTCCCTCAGACAACTTCTGCCCTGAGACCTGGAGAGATTCACCTGCCCTCAGATAACTTCTGCCCTGAGACCAGGAGGGATTCACCTGCCCTCAGACAACTTCTGCCCTGAGACCAGGAGGGATTCACATGCCCTCAGACAACTTCTGCCCTGGGACCAGAGGAGAGAGTTGACTCCCTTTTGTCCAACTACGTTGCCTTAAAACAGAAAAATATGACTTCTGCCCTGAGACCAGGAGAGATTCACCTTCCCTCAGACAACTTCTGCCCTGAGACCAGGAGAGATTCACCTGCCCTCAGACAACTTCTGCCCTGAGACCAGGAGGGATTCACCTGCCTCAGACAACTTCTGCCCTGAGACCAGGAGAGATTCACCTGCCCTCAGACAACTTCTGCCCTGAGACCAGGAGAGATTCACCTTCCCTCAGACAACTTCTGCCCTGGGACCAGAGGAGAGAGTTTACTCCCTTTTGTCCAACCACGTTGCCTTAAAACAGAAAAATATGACTTCTGCCCTGAGACCAGGAGAGATTCACCTTCCCTCAGACAACTTCTGCCCTGAGACCAGGAGGGATTCACCTGCCCTCAGACAACTTCTGCCCTGGGACCAGGAGGGATTCACCTGCCCTCAGACAACTTCTGCCCTGGGACCAGAGGAGACAGTTGACTCCCTTTTGTCCAACCACGTTGCCTTAAAGCAGAAAAATATGACTTCTGCCCTGAGACCAGCAGAGATTCACCTGCCCTCAGACAACTTCTGCCCTGAGACCTGGAGAGATTCACCTGCCCTCAGACAACTTCTGCCCTGAGACCAGGAGAGATTCACCTTCCCTCAGACAACTTCTGCCCTGAGACCAGGAGGGATTCACCTGCCCTCAGACAACTTCTGCCCTGGGACCAGGAGGGATTCACCTGCCCTCAGACAACTTCTGCCCTGGGACCAGAGGAGACAGTTGACTCCCTTTTGTCCAACCACGTTGCCTTAAAACAGAAAAATATGACTTCTGCCCTGAGACCAGGAGAGATTCACCTGCCCTCAGACAACTTCTGCCCTGAGACCTGGAGAGATTCACCTGCCCTCAGACAACTTCTGCCCTGGGACCAGAGGAGACAGTTGACTCCCTTTTGTCCAACCACGTTGCCTTAAAACAGAAAAATATGACTTCTGCCCTTAGACCAGGAGAGATTCACCTGCCCTCAGACAACTTCTGCCCTGAGACCTGGAGAGATTCACCTGCCCTCAGACAACTTCTGCCCTGGGACCAGAGGAGAGAGTTGACTCCCTTTTGTCCAACCACGTTGCCTTAAAACAGAAAAATATGACTTCTGCCCTGAGACCAGGAGAGATTCACCTTCCCTCAGACAACTTCTGCCCTGAGACCTGGAGAGATTCACCTGCCCTCAGATAACTTCTGCCCTGAGACCAGGAGGGATTCACCTGCCCTCAGACAACTTCTGCCCTGAGACCAGGAGGGATTCACCTGCCCTCAGACAACTTCTGCCCTGGGACCAGAGGAGAGAGTTGACTCCCTTTTGTCCAACTACGTTGCCTTAAAACAGAAAAATATGACTTCTGCCCTGAGACCAGGAGAGATTCACCTTCCCTCAGACAACTTCTGCCCCGAGACCAGGAGAGATTCACCTGCCCTCAGACAACTTCTGCCCTGAGATCAGGAGGGATTCACCTGCCTCAGACAACTTCTGCCCTGAGGCCAGGAGAGATTCACCTGCCCTCAGACAACTTCTGCCCTGGGACCAGAGGAGAGAGTTGACTCCCTTTTGTCCAACCACGTTGCCTTAAAACAGAAAAATATGACTTCTGCCCTGAGACCAGGAGAGATTCACCTTCCCTCAGACAACTTCTGCCCTGAGACCTGGAGAGATTCACCTGCCCTCAGACAACTTCTGCCCTGAGACCAGGAGGGATTCACCTGCCCTCAGACAACTTCTGCCCTGGGACCAGAGGAGAGAGTTGACTCCCTTTTGTCCAACTACGTTGCCTTAAAACAGAAAAATATGACTTCTGCCCTGAGACCAGGAGAGATTCACCTTCCCTCAGACAACTTCTGCCCTGAGACCAGGAGAGATTCACCTGCCCTCAGACAACTTCTGCCCTGAGATCAGGAGGGATTCACCTGCCTCAGACAACTTCTGCCCTGAGACCAGGAGAGATTCACCTGCCCTCAGACAACTTCTGCCCTGAGACCAGGAGGGATTCACCTGCCCTCAGACAACTTCTGCCCTGAGACCAGGAGGGATTCACCTGCCCTCAGACAACTTCTGCCCTGGGAGCAGAGGAGAGAGTTGACTCCCTTTTGTCCAACCACGTTGCCTTAAAACAGAAAAATATGACTTCTGCCCTGAGACCAGGAGAGATTCACCTTCCCTCAGACAACTTCTGCCCTGAGACCTGGAGAGATTCACCTGCCCTCAGATAACTTCTGCCCTGAGACCAGGAGGGATTCAGCTGCCCTCAGACAACTTCTGCCCTGAGACCAGGAGAGATTCACCTGCCCTCAGACAACTTCTGCCCTGAGACCTGGAGAGATTCACCTGCCCTCAGATAACTTCTGCCCTGAGACCAGGAGGGATTCACCTGCCCTCAGACAACTTCTGCCCTGAGACCAGGAGGGATTCACCTGCTTCAGACAACTTCTGCCCTGAGACCAGGAGAGATTCACCTTCCCTCAGACAACTTCTGCCCTGGGACCAGAAGGGATTCACCTGCCCTCAGACAACTTCTGCCCTGGGACCAGGAGGGATTCACCTGCCCTCAGACAACTTCTGCCCTGGGACCAGGAGGGATTCACCTGCCCTCAGACAACTTCTGCCCTGGGACCAGAGGAGACAGTTGACTCCCTTTTGTCCAACCACGTTGCCTTAAAACAGAAAAATATGACTTCTGCCCTGAGACCAGGAGAGATTCACCTTCCCTCAGACAACTTCTGCCCTGAGACCTGGAGAGATTCACCTGCCCTCAGACAACTTCTGCCCTGAGACCAGGAGGGATTCACCTGCCCTCAGGCAACTTCTGCCCTGGGACCAGAGGAGAGAGTTGACTCCCTTTTGTCCAACTACGTTGCCTTAAAACAGAAAAATATGACTTCTGCCCTGAGACCAGGAGAGATTCACCTTCCCTCAGACAACTTCTGCCCTGAGACCTGGAGAGATTCACCTGCCCTCAGACAACTTCTGCCCTGAGACCAGGAGGGATTCACCTGCCTCAGACAACTTCTGCCCTGAGACCAGGAGAGATTCACCTGCCCTCAGACAGCTTCTGCCCTGAGACCAGGAGGGATTCACCTGCCCTCAGACAACTTCTGCCCTGAGACCAGGAGGGATTCACCTGCCCTCAGACAACTTCTGCCCTGGGACCAGAGGAGAGAGTTGACTCCCTTTTGTCCAACCACGTTGCCTTCAAACAGAAAAATATGACTTCTGCCCTGACACCAGGAGAGATTCACCTTCCCTCAGACAACTTCTGCCCTGAGACCTGGAGAGATTCACCTGCCCTCAGATAACTTCTGCCCTGAGACCAGGAGGGATTCAGCTGCCCTCAGACAACTTCTGCCCTGAGACCAGGAGAGATTCACCTGCCCTCAGACAACTTCTGCCCTGAGACCTGGAGAGATTCACCTGCCCTCAGATAACTTCTGCCCTGAGACCAGGAGAGATTCACCTGCCCTCAGACAACTTCTGCCCTGAGACCAGGAGAGATTCACCTGCCCTCAGACAACTTCTGCCCTGAGACCAGGAGAGATTCACCTTCCCTCAGACAACTTCTGCCCTGAGACCAGGAGGGATTCACCTGCCTCAGACAACTTCTGCCCTGAGACCAGGAGAGATTCACCTGCCCTCAGACAACTTCTGCCCTGAGACCAGGAGGGATTCACCTGCCCTCAGACAACTTCTGCCCTGAGACCAGGAGGGATTCACCTGCCCTCAGACAACTTCTGCCCTGGGAGCAGAGGAGAGAGTTGACTCCCTTTTGTCCAACCACGTTGCCTTAAAACAGAAAAATATGACTTCTGCCCTGAGACCAGGAGAGATTCACCTTCCCTCAGACAACTTCTGCCCTGAGACCTGGAGAGATTCACCTGCCCTCAGATAACTTCTGCCCTGAGACCAGGAGGGATTCACCTGCCCTCAGACAACTTCTGCCCTGGGACCAGAGGAGAGAGTTGACTCCCTTTTGTCCAACTACGTTGCCTTAAAACAGAAAAATATGACTTCTGCCCTGAGACCAGGAGAGATTCACCTTCCCTCAGACAACTTCTGCCCTGAGACCAGGAGAGATTCACCTGCCCTCAGACAACTTCTGCCCTGAGACCAGGAGGGATTCACCTGCCTCAGACAACTTCTGCCCTGAGACCAGGAGAGATTCACCTGCCCTCAGACAACTTCTGCCCTGAGACCAGGAGGGATTCACCTGCCCTCAGACAACTTCTGCCCTGAGACCAGGAGGGATTCACCTGCCCTCAGACAACTTCTGCCCTGAGACCAGGAGGGATTCACCTGCCCTCAGACAATTTCTGCCCTGAGACCAGGAGGGATTCACATGCCCTCAGACAACTTCTGCCCTGGGACCAGAGGAGAGAGTTGACTCCCTTTTGTCCAACCACGTTGCCTTAAAACAGAAAAATATGACTTCTGCCCTGAGACCAGGAGAGATTCACCTTCCCTCAGACAACTTCTGCCCTGAGACCTGGAGAGATTCACCTGCCCTCAGATAACTTCTGCCCTGAGACCAGGAGGGATTCACCTGCCCTCAGACAACTTCTGCCCTGAGACCAGGAGGGATTCACATGCCCTCAGACAACTTCTGCCCTGGGACCAGAGGAGAGAGTTGACTCCCTTTTGTCCAACTACGTTGCCTTAAAACAGAAAAATATGACTTCTGCCCTGAGACCAGGAGAGATTCACCTTCCCTCAGACAACTTCTGCCCTGAGACCAGGAGAGATTCACCTGCCCTCAGACAACTTCTGCCCTGAGACCAGGAGGGATTCACCTGCCTCAGACAACTTCTGCCCTGAGACCAGGAGAGATTCACCTGCCCTCAGACAACTTCTGCCCTGAGACCAGGAGAGATTCACCTTCCCTCAGACAACTTCTGCCCTGGGACCAGAGGAGAGAGTTTACTCCCTTTTGTCCAACCACGTTGCCTTAAAACAGAAAAATATGACTTCTGCCCTGAGACCAGGAGAGATTCACCTTCCCTCAGACAACTTCTGCCCTGAGACCTGGAGAGATTCACCTGCCCTCAGATAACTTCTGCCCTGAGACCAGGAGGGATTCAGCTGCCCTCAGACAACTTCTGCCCTGAGACCAGGAGAGATTCACCTGCCCTCAGACAACTTCTGCCCTGAGACCTGGAGAGATTCACCTGCCCTCAGATAACTTCTGCCCTGAGACCAGGAGGGATTCACCTGCCCTCAGACAACTTCTGCCCTGAGACCAGGAGGGATTCACCTGCTTCAGACAACTTCTGCCCTGAGACCAGGAGAGATTCACCTTCCCTCAGACAACTTCTGCCCTGGGACCAGAAGGGATTCACCTGCCCTCAGACAACTTCTGCCCTGGGACCAGGAGGGATTCACCTGCCCTCAGACAACTTCTGCCCTGGGACCAGGAGGGATTCACCTGCCCTCAGACAACTTCTGCCCTGGGACCAGAGGAGACAGTTGACTCCCTTTTGTCCAACCACGTTGCCTTAAAACAGAAAAATATGACTTCTGCCCTGAGACCAGGAGAGATTCACCTTCCCTCAGACAACTTCTGCCCTGAGACCTGGAGAGATTCACCTGCCCTCAGACAACTTCTGCCCTGGGACCAGAGGAGAGAGTTGACTCCCTTTTGTCCAACCACGTTGCCTTAAAACAGAAAAATATGACTTCTGCCCTGAGACCAGGAGAGATTCACCTTCCCTCAGACAACTTCTGCCCTGAGACCTGGAGAGATTCACCTGCCCTCAGACAACTTCTGCCCTGAGACCAGGAGGGATTCACCTGCCCTCAAACAACTTCTGCCCTGGGACCAGAGGAGAGAGTTGACTCCCTTTTGTCCAACTACGTTGCCTTAAAACAGAAAAATATGACTTCTGCCCTGAGACCAGGAGAGATTCACCTTCCCTCAGACAACTTCTGCCCTGAGACCAGGAGAGATTCACCTGCCCTCAGACAACTTCTGCCCTGAGATCAGGAGGGATTCACCTGCCTCAGACAACTTCTGCCCTGAGACCAGGAGAGATTCACCTGCCCTCAGACAACTTCTGCCCTGAGACCAGGAGGGATTCACCTGCCCTCAGACAACTTCTGCCCTGAGACCAGGAGGGATTCACCTGCCCTCAGACAACTTCTGCCCTGGCACCAGAGGAGAGAGTTGACTCCCTTTTGTCAACCACGTTGCCTTAAAACAGAAAAATATGACTTCTGCCCTGAGACCAGGAGAGATTCACCTTCCCTCAGACAACTTCTGCCCTGAGACCAGGAGAGATTCACCTGCCCTCAGACAACTTCTGCCCTGAGATCAGGAGGGATTCACCTGCCTCAGACAACTTCTGCCCTGAGACCAGGAGAGATTCACCTGCCCTCAGACAACTTCTGCCCTGAGACCAGGAGGGATTCACCTGCCCTCAGACAACTTCTGCCCTGGGACCAGAGGAGAGAGTTGACTCCCTTTTGTCAACCACGTTGCCTTAAAACAGAAAAATATGAATTCTGCCCTGAGACCAGGAGAGATTCACCTTCCCTCAGACAACTTCTGCCCTGAGACCTGGAGAGATTCACCTGCCCTCAGATAACTTTTGCCCTGAGACCAGGAGGGATTCAGCTGCTCTCAGACAACTTCTGCCCTGAGACCAGGAGAGATTCACCTGCCCTCAGACAACTTCTGCCCTGAGACCAGGAGGGATTCACCTGCCCTCAGACAACTTCTGCCCTGAGACCAGGAGAGATTCACCTTCCCTCAGACAACTTCTGCCCTGGGACCAGAGGAGAGAGTTTACTCCCTTTTGTCCAACCACGTTGCCTTAAAACAGAAAAATATGACTTCTGCCCTGAGACCAGGAGAGATTCACCTTCCCTCAGACAACTTCTGCCCTGAGACCTGGAGAGATTCACCTGCCCTCAGATAACTTCTGCCCTGAGACCAGGAGGGATTCAGCTGCCCTCAGACAACTTCTGCCCTGAGACCAGGAGAGATTCACCTGCCCTCAGACAACTTCTGCCCTGAGACCTGGAGAGATTCACCTGCCCTCAGATAACTTCTGCCCTGAGACCAGGAGGGATTCACCTGCCCTCAGACAACTTCTGCCCTGAGACCAGGAGAGATTCACCTGCCCTCAGACAACTTCTGCCCTGAGACCAGGAGAGATTCACCTTCCCTCAGACAACTTCTGCCCTGAGACCAGGAGGGATTCACCTGCCCTCAGACAACTTCTGCCCTGGGACCAGGAGGGATTCACCTGCCCTCAGACAACTTCTGCCCTGGGACCAGAGGAGACAGTTGACTCCCTTTTGTCCAACCACGTTGCCTTAAAACAGAAAAATATGACTTCTGCCCTGAGACCAGGAGAGATTCACCTTCCCTCAGACAACTTCTGCCCTGAGACCTGGAGAGATTCACCTGCCCTCAGACAACTTCTGCCCTGGGACCAGAGGAGAGAGTTGACTCCCTTTTGTCCAACCACGTTGCCTTAAAACAGAAAAATATGACTTCTGCCCTGAGACCAGGAGAGATTCACCTTCCCTCAGACAACTTCTGCCCTGAGACCTGGAGAGATTCACCTGCCCTCAGACAACTTCTGCCCTGAGACCAGGAGGGATTCACCTGCCCTCAAACAACTTCTGCCCTGGGACCAGAGGAGAGAGTTGACTCCCTTTTGTCCAACTACGTTGCCTTAAAACAGAAAAATATGACTTCTGCCCTGAGACCAGGAGAGATTCACCTTCCCTCAGACAACTTCTGCCCTGAGACCAGGAGAGATTCACCTGCCCTCAGACAACTTCTGCCCTGAGATCAGGAGGGATTCACCTGCCTCAGACAACTTCTGCCCTGAGACCAGGAGAGATTCACCTGCCCTCAGACAACTTCTGCCCTGAGACCAGGAGGGATTCACCTGCCCTCAGACAACTTCTGCCCTGAGACCAGGAGGGATTCACCTGCCCTCAGACAACTTCTGCCCTGGCACCAGAGGAGAGAGTTGACTCCCTTTTGTCAACCACGTTGCCTTAAAACAGAAAAATATGACTTCTGCCCTGAGACCAGGAGAGATTCACCTTCCCTCAGACAACTTCTGCCCTGAGACCAGGAGAGATTCACCTGCCCTCAGACAACTTCTGCCCTGAGATCAGGAGGGATTCACCTGCCTCAGACAACTTCTGCCCTGAGACCAGGAGAGATTCACCTGCCCTCAGACAACTTCTGCCCTGAGACCAGGAGGGATTCACCTGCCCTCAGACAACTTCTGCCCTGGGACCAGAGGAGAGAGTTGACTCCCTTTTGTCAACCACGTTGCCTTAAAACAGAAAAATATGAATTCTGCCCTGAGACCAGGAGAGATTCACCTTCCCTCAGACAACTTCTGCCCTGAGACCTGGAGAGATTCACCTGCCCTCAGATAACTTTTGCCCTGAGACCAGGAGGGATTCAGCTGCTCTCAGACAACTTCTGCCCTGAGACCAGGAGAGATTCACCTGCCCTCAGACAACTTCTGCCCTGAGACCAGGAGGGATTCACCTGCCCTCAGACAACTTCTGCCCTGAGACCAGGAGAGATTCACCTTCCCTCAGACAACTTCTGCCCTGGGACCAGAGGAGAGAGTTTACTCCCTTTTGTCCAACCACGTTGCCTTAAAACAGAAAAATATGACTTCTGCCCTGAGACCAGGAGAGATTCACCTTCCCTCAGACAACTTCTGCCCTGAGACCTGGAGAGATTCACCTGCCCTCAGATAACTTCTGCCCTGAGACCAGGAGGGATTCAGCTGCCCTCAGACAACTTCTGCCCTGAGACCAGGAGAGATTCACCTGCCCTCAGACAACTTCTGCCCTGAGACCTGGAGAGATTCACCTGCCCTCAGATAACTTCTGCCCTGAGACCAGGAGGGATTCACCTGCCCTCAGACAACTTCTGCCCTGAGACCAGGAGAGATTCACCTGCCCTCAGACAACTTCTGCCCTGAGACCAGGAGAGATTCACCTTCCCTCAGACAACTTCTGCCCTGAGACCAGGAGGGATTCACCTGCCCTCAGACAACTTCTGCCCTGGGACCAGGAGGGATTCACCTGCCCTCAGACAACTTCTGCCCTGGGACCAGAGGAGACAGTTGACTCCCTTTTGTCCAACCACGTTGCCTTAAAACAGAAAAATATGACTTCTGCCCTGAGACCAGGAGAGATTCACCTTCCCTCAGACAACTTCTGCCCTGAGACCTGGAGAGATTCACCTGCCCTCAGACAACTTCTGCCCTGGGACCAGAGGAGAGAGTTGACTCCCTTTTGTCCAACCACGTTGCCTTAAAACAGAAAAATATGACTTCTGCCCTGAGACCAGGAGAGATTCACCTTCCCTCAGACAACTTCTGCCCTGAGACCTGGAGAGATTCACCTGCCCTCAGATAACTTCTGCCCTGAGACCAGGAGGGATTCACCTGCCCTCAGACAACTTCTGCCCTGAGACCAGGAGGGATTCACCTGCCCTCAGACAACTTCTGCCCTGGGACCAGAGGAGAGAGTTGACTCCCTTTTGTCCAACTACGTTGCCTTAAAACAGAAAAATATGACTTCTGCCCTGAGACCAGGAGAGATTCACCTTCCCTCAGACAACTTCTGCCCCGAGACCAGGAGAGATTCACCTCCCCTCAGACAACTTCTGCCCTGAGATCAGGAGGGATTCACCTGCCTCAGACAACTTCTGCCCTGAGGCCAGGAGAGATTCACCTGCCCTCAGACAACTTCTGCCCTGAGACCAGGAGGGATTCACCTGCCCTCAGACAACTTCTGCCCTGGGACCAGAGGAGAGAGTTGACTCCCTTTTGTCCAACCACGTTGCCTTAAAACAGAAAAATATGACTTCTGCCCTGAGACCAGGAGAGATTCACCTTCCCTCAGACAACTTCTGCCCTGAGACCTGGAGAGATTCACCTGCCCTCAGATAACTTCTGCCCTGAGACCAGGAGGGATTCAGCTGCCCTCAGACAACTTCTGCCCTGAGACCAGGAGAGATTCACCTGCCCTCAGACAACTTCTGCCCTGAGACCTGGAGAGATTCACCTGCCCTCAGATAACTTCTGCCCTGAGACCAGGAGGGATTCACCTGCCCTCAGACAACTTCTGCCCTGAGACCAGGAGGGATTCACCTGCTTCAGACAACTTCTGCCCTGAGACCAGGAGAGATTCACCTTCCCTCAGACAACTTCTGCCCTGGGACCAGAAGGGATTCACCTGCCCTCAGACAACTTCTGCCCTGGGACCAGGAGGGATTCACCTGCCCTCAGACAACTTCTGCCCTGGGACCAGGAGGGATTCACCTGCCCTCAGACAACTTCTGCCCTGGGACCAGAGGAGACAGTTGACTCCCTTTTGTCCAACCACGTTGCCTTAAAACAGAAAAATATGACTTCTGCCCTGAGACCAGGAGAGATTCACCTTCCCTCAGACAACTTCTGCCCTGAGACCTGGAGAGATTCACCTGCCCTCAGACAACTTCTGCCCTGGGACCAGAGGAGAGAGTTGACTCCCTTTTGTCCAACCACGTTGCCTTAAAACAGAAAAATATGACTTCTGCCCTGAGACCAGGAGAGATTCACCTTCCCTCAGACAACTTCTGCCCTGAGACCTGGAGAGATTCACCTGCCCTCAGACAACTTCTGCCCTGAGACCAGGAGGGATTCACCTGCCCTCAAACAACTTCTGCCCTGAGACCAGAGGAGAGAGTTGACTCCCTTTTGTCCAACTACGTTGCCTTAAAACAGAAAAATATGACTTCTGCCCTGAGACCAGGAGAGATTCACCTTCCCTCAGACAACTTCTGCCCTGAGACCAGGAGAGATTCACCTGCCCTCAGACAACTTCTGCCCTGAGATCAGGAGGGATTCACCTGCCTCAGACAACTTCTGCCCTGAGACCAGGAGAGATTCACCTGCCCTCAGACAACTTCTGCCCTGAGACCAGGAGGGATTCACCTGCCCTCAGACAACTTCTGCCCTGAGACCAGGAGGGATTCACCTGCCCTCAGACAACTTCTGCCCTGGCACCAGAGGAGAGAGTTGACTCCCTTTTGTCAACCACGTTGCCTTAAAACAGAAAAATATGACTTCTGCCCTGAGACCAGGAGAGATTCACCTTCCCTCAGACAACTTCTGCCCTGAGACCAGGAGAGATTCACCTGCCCTCAGACAACTTCTGCCCTGAGATCAGGAGGGATTCACCTGCCTCAGACAACTTCTGCCCTGAGACCAGGAGAGATTCACCTGCCCTCAGACAACTTCTGCCCTGAGACCAGGAGGGATTCACCTGCCCTCAGACAACTTCTGCCCTGGGACCAGAGGAGAGAGTTGACTCCCTTTTGTCAACCACGTTGCCTTAAAACAGAAAAATATGAATTCTGCCCTGAGACCAGGAGAGATTCACCTTCCCTCAGACAACTTCTGCCCTGAGACCTGGAGAGATTCACCTGCCCTCAGATAACTTTTGCCCTGAGACCAGGAGGGATTCAGCTGCTCTCAGACAACTTCTGCCCTGAGACCAGGAGAGATTCACCTGCCCTCAGACAACTTCTGCCCTGAGACCAGGAGGGATTCACCTGCCCTCAGACAACTTCTGCCCTGAGACCAGGAGAGATTCACCTTCCCTCAGACAACTTCTGCCCTGGGACCAGAGGAGAGAGTTTACTCCCTTTTGTCCAACCACGTTGCCTTAAAACAGAAAAATATGACTTCTGCCCTGAGACCAGGAGAGATTCACCTTCCCTCAGACAACTTCTGCCCTGAGACCTGGAGAGATTCACCTGCCCTCAGATAACTTCTGCCCTGAGACCAGGAGGGATTCAGCTGCCCTCAGACAACTTCTGCCCTGAGACCAGGAGAGATTCACCTGCCCTCAGACAACTTCTGCCCTGAGACCTGGAGAGATTCACCTGCCCTCAGATAACTTCTGCCCTGAGACCAGGAGGGATTCACCTGCCCTCAGACAACTTCTGCCCTGAGACCAGGAGAGATTCACCTGCCCTCAGACAACTTCTGCCCTGAGACCAGGAGAGATTCACCTTCCCTCAGACAACTTCTGCCCTGAGACCAGGAGGGATTCACCTGCCCTCAGACAACTTCTGCCCTGGGACCAGGAGGGATTCACCTGCCCTCAGACAACTTCTGCCCTGGGACCAGAGGAGACAGTTGACTCCCTTTTGTCCAACCACGTTGCCTTAAAACAGAAAAATATGACTTCTGCCCTGAGACCAGGAGAGATTCACCTTCCCTCAGACAACTTCTGCCCTGAGACCTGGAGAGATTCACCTGCCCTCAGACAACTTCTGCCCTGGGACCAGAGGAGAGAGTTGACTCCCTTTTGTCCAACCACGTTGCCTTAAAACAGAAAAATATGACTTCTGCCCTGAGACCAGGAGAGATTCACCTTCCCTCAGACAACTTCTGCCCTGAGACCTGGAGAGATTCACCTGCCCTCAGACAACTTCTGCCCTGAGACCAGGAGGGATTCACCTGCCCTCAAACAACTTCTGCCCTGGGACCAGAGGAGAGAGTTGACTCCCTTTTGTCCAACTACGTTGCCTTAAAACAGAAAAATATGACTTCTGCCCTGAGACCAGGAGAGATTCACCTTCCCTCAGACAACTTCTGCCCTGAGACCAGGAGAGATTCACCTGCCCTCAGACAACTTCTGCCCTGAGATCAGGAGGGATTCACCTGCCTCAGACAACTTCTGCCCTGAGACCAGGAGAGATTCACCTGCCCTCAGACAACTTCTGCCCTGAGACCAGGAGGGATTCACCTGCCCTCAGACAACTTCTGCCCTGAGACCAGGAGGGATTCACCTGCCCTCAGACAACTTCTGCCCTGGCACCAGAGGAGAGAGTTGACTCCCTTTTGTCAACCACGTTGCCTTAAAACAGAAAAATATGACTTCTGCCCTGAGACCAGGAGAGATTCACCTTCCCTCAGACAACTTCTGCCCTGAGACCAGGAGAGATTCACCTGCCCTCAGACAACTTCTGCCCTGAGATCAGGAGGGATTCACCTGCCTCAGACAACTTCTGCCCTGAGACCAGGAGAGATTCACCTGCCCTCAGACAACTTCTGCCCTGAGACCAGGAGGGATTCACCTGCCCTCAGACAACTTCTGCCCTGGGACCAGAGGAGAGAGTTGACTCCCTTTTGTCAACCACGTTGCCTTAAAACAGAAAAATATGAATTCTGCCCTGAGACCAGGAGAGATTCACCTTCCCTCAGACAACTTCTGCCCTGAGACCTGGAGAGATTCACCTGCCCTCAGATAACTTTTGCCCTGAGACCAGGAGGGATTCAGCTGCTCTCAGACAACTTCTGCCCTGAGACCAGGAGAGATTCACCTGCCCTCAGACAACTTCTGCCCTGAGACCAGGAGGGATTCACCTGCCCTCAGACAACTTCTGCCCTGAGACCAGGAGAGATTCACCTTCCCTCAGACAACTTCTGCCCTGGGACCAGAGGAGAGAGTTTACTCCCTTTTGTCCAACCACGTTGCCTTAAAACAGAAAAATATGACTTCTGCCCTGAGACCAGGAGAGATTCACCTTCCCTCAGACAACTTCTGCCCTGAGACCTGGAGAGATTCACCTGCCCTCAGATAACTTCTGCCCTGAGACCAGGAGGGATTCAGCTGCCCTCAGACAACTTCTGCCCTGAGACCAGGAGAGATTCACCTGCCCTCAGACAACTTCTGCCCTGAGACCTGGAGAGATTCACCTGCCCTCAGATAACTTCTGCCCTGAGACCAGGAGGGATTCACCTGCCCTCAGACAACTTCTGCCCTGAGACCAGGAGAGATTCACCTGCCCTCAGACAACTTCTGCCCTGAGACCAGGAGAGATTCACCTTCCCTCAGACAACTTCTGCCCTGAGACCAGGAGGGATTCACCTGCCCTCAGACAACTTCTGCCCTGGGACCAGGAGGGATTCACCTGCCCTCAGACAACTTCTGCCCTGGGACCAGAGGAGACAGTTGACTCCCTTTTGTCCAACCACGTTGCCTTAAAACAGAAAAATATGACTTCTGCCCTGAGACCAGGAGAGATTCACCTTCCCTCAGACAACTTCTGCCCTGAGACCTGGAGAGATTCACCTGCCCTCAGACAACTTCTGCCCTGGGACCAGAGGAGAGAGTTGACTCCCTTTTGTCCAACCACGTTGCCTTAAAACAGAAAAATATGACTTCTGCCCTGAGACCAGGAGAGATTCACCTTCCCTCAGACAACTTCTGCCCTGAGACCTGGAGAGATTCACCTGCCCTCAGATAACTTCTGCCCTGAGACCAGGAGGGATTCACCTGCCCTCAGACAACTTCTGCCCTGAGACCAGGAGGGATTCACCTGCCCTCAGACAACTTCTGCCCTGGGACCAGAGGAGAGAGTTGACTCCCTTTTGTCCAACTACGTTGCCTTAAAACAGAAAAATATGACTTCTGCCCTGAGACCAGGAGAGATTCACCTTCCCTCAGACAACTTCTGCCCCGAGACCAGGAGAGATTCACCTCCCCTCAGACAACTTCTGCCCTGAGATCAGGAGGGATTCACCTGCCTCAGACAACTTCTGCCCTGAGGCCAGGAGAGATTCACCTGCCCTCAGACAACTTCTGCCCTGAGACCAGGAGGGATTCACCTGCCCTCAGACAACTTCTGCCCTGGGACCAGAGGAGAGAGTTGACTCCCTTTTGTCCAACCACGTTGCCTTAAAACAGAAAAATATGACTTCTGCCCTGAGACCAGGAGAGATTCACCTTCCCTCAGACAACTTCTGCCCTGAGACCTGGAGAGATTCACCTGCCCTCAGATAGCTTTTGCCCTGAGACCAGGAGGGATTCAGCTGCTCTCAGACAACTTCTGCCCTGAGACCAGGAGAGATTCACCTGCCCTCAGACAACTTCTGCCCTGAGACCATGAGGGATTCACCTGCCCTCAGACAACTTCTGCCCTGAGACCAGGAGAGATTCACCTTCCCTCAGACAACTTCTGCCCTGGGACCAGAGGAGAGAGTTGACTCCCTTTTGTCCAACCACGTTGCCTTAAAACAGAAAAATATGACTTCTGCCCTGAGACCAGGAGAGATTCACCTTCCCTCAGACAACTTCTGCCCTGAGACCTGGAGAGATTCACCTGCCCTCAGATAACTTCTGCCCTGAGACCAGGAGGGATTCACCTGCCCTCAGACAACTTCTGCCCTGAGACCAGGAGAGATTCACCTGCCCTCAGACAACTTCTGCCCTGAGACCAGGAGGGATTCACCTGCCTCAGACAACTTCTGCCCTGAGACCAGGAGAGATTCACCTTCCCTCAGACAACTTCTGCCCTGAGACCAGGAGGGATTCACCTGCCCTCAGACAACTTCTGCCCTGAGACCAGGAGGGATTCACCTGCCCTCAGACAACTTCTGCCCTGGGACCAGAGGAGACAGTTGACTCCCTTTTGTCCAACCACGTTGCCTTAAAACAGAAAAATATGACTTCTGCCCTGAGACCAGGATAGATTCACCTTCCCTCAGACAACTTCTGCCCTGAGACCTGGAGAGATTCACCTGCCCTCAGACAACTTCTGCCCTGAGACCTGGAGAGATTCACCTGCCCTCAGACAACTTCTGCCCTGGGACCAGAGGAGAGAGTTGACTCCCTTTTGTCCAACCACGTTGCCTTAAAACAGAAAAATATGACTTCTGCCCTGAGACCAGGAGAGATTCACCTTCCCTCAGACAACTTCTGCCCTGAGACCTGGAGAGATTCACCTGCCCTCAGATAACTTCTGCCCTGAGACCAGGAGGGATTCACCTGCCCTCAGACAACTTCTGCCCTGAGACCAGGAGGGATTCACATGCCCTCAGACAACTTCTGCCCTGGGACCAGAGGAGAGAGTTGACTCCCTTTTGTCCAACTACGTTGCCTTAAAACAGAAAAATATGACTTCTGCCCTGAGACCAGGAGAGATTCACCTTCCCTCAGACAACTTCTGCCCTGAGACCAGGAGAGATTCACCTGCCCTCAGACAACTTCTGCCCTGAGACCAGGAGGGATTCACCTGCCTCAGACAACTTCTGCCCTGAGACCAGGAGAGATTCACCTGCCCTCAGACAACTTCTGCCCTGAGACCAGGAGAGATTCACCTTCCCTCAGACAACTTCTGCCCTGGGACCAGAGGAGAGAGTTTACTCCCTTTTGTCCAACCACGTTGCCTTAAAACAGAAAAATATGACTTCTGCCCTGAGACCAGGAGAGATTCACCTTCCCTCAGACAACTTCTGCCCTGAGACCTGGAGAGATTCACCTGCCCTCAGATAACTTCTGCCCTGAGACCAGGAGGGATTCAGCTGCCCTCAGACAACTTCTGCCCTGAGACCAGGAGAGATTCACCTGCCCTCAGACAACTTCTGCCCTGAGACCTGGAGAGATTCACCTGCCCTCAGATAACTTCTGCCCTGAGACCAGGAGAGATTCACCTGCCCTCAGACAACTTCTGCCCTGAGACCAGGAGAGATTCACCTGCCCTCAGACAACTTCTGCCCTGAGATCAGGAGGGATTCACCTGCCTCAGACAACTTCTGCCCTGAGACCAGGAGAGATTCACCTGCCCTCAGACAACTTCTGCCCTGAGACCAGGAGGGATTCACCTGCCCTCAGACAACTTCTGCCCTGGGACCAGAGGAGAGAGTTGACTCCCTTTTGTCAACCACGTTGCCTTAAAACAGAAAAATATGAATTCTGCCCTGAGACCAGGAGAGATTCACCTTCCCTCAGACAACTTCTGCCCTGAGACCTGGAGAGATTCACCTGCCCTCAGATAACTTTTGCCCTGAGACCAGGAGGGATTCAGCTGCTCTCAGACAACTTCTGCCCTGAGACCAGGAGAGATTCACCTGCCCTCAGACAACTTCTGCCCTGAGACCAGGAGGGATTCACCTGCCCTCAGACAACTTCTGCCCTGAGACCAGGAGAGATTCACCTTCCCTCAGACAACTTCTGCCCTGGGACCAGAGGAGAGAGTTTACTCCCTTTTGTCCAACCACGTTGCCTTAAAACAGAAAAATATGACTTCTGCCCTGAGACCAGGAGAGATTCACCTTCCCTCAGACAACTTCTGCCCTGAGACCTGGAGAGATTCACCTGCCCTCAGATAACTTCTGCCCTGAGACCAGGAGGGATTCAGCTGCCCTCAGACAACTTCTGCCCTGAGACCAGGAGAGATTCACCTGCCCTCAGACAACTTCTGCCCTGAGACCTGGAGAGATTCACCTGCCCTCAGATAACTTCTGCCCTGAGACCAGGAGGGATTCACCTGCCCTCAGACAACTTCTGCCCTGAGACCAGGAGAGATTCACCTGCCCTCAGACAACTTCTGCCCTGAGACCAGGAGAGATTCACCTTCCCTCAGACAACTTCTGCCCTGAGACCAGGAGGGATTCACCTGCCCTCAGACAACTTCTGCCCTGGGACCAGGAGGGATTCACCTGCCCTCAGACAACTTCTGCCCTGGGACCAGAGGAGACAGTTGACTCCCTTTTGTCCAACCACGTTGCCTTAAAACAGAAAAATATGACTTCTGCCCTGAGACCAGGAGAGATTCACCTGCCCTCAGACAACTTCTGCCCTGAGACCTGGAGAGATTCACCTGCCCTCAGACAACTTCTGCCCTGGGACCAGAGGAGAGAGTTGACTCCCTTTTGTCCAACCACGTTGCCTTAAAACAGAAAAATATGACTTCTGCCCTGAGACCAGGAGAGATTCACCTTCCCTCAGACAACTTCTGCCCTGAGACCTGGAGAGATTCACCTGCCCTCAGATAACTTCTGCCCTGAGACCAGGAGGGATTCACCTGCCCTCAGACAACTTCTGCCCTGAGACCAGGAGGGATTCACCTGCCCTCAGACAACTTCTGCCCTGGGACCAGAGGAGAGAGTTGACTCCCTTTTGTCCAACTACGTTGCCTTAAAACAGAAAAATATGACTTCTGCCCTGAGACCAGGAGAGATTCACCTTCCCTCAGACAACTTCTGCCCCGAGACCAGGAGAGATTCACCTCCCCTCAGACAACTTCTGCCCTGAGATCAGGAGGGATTCACCTGCCTCAGACAACTTCTGCCCTGAGGCCAGGAGAGATTCACCTGCCCTCAGACAACTTCTGCCCTGAGACCAGGAGGGATTCACCTGCCCTCAGACAACTTCTGCCCTGGGACCAGAGGAGAGAGTTGACTCCCTTTTGTCCAACCACGTTGCCTTAAAACAGAAAAATATGACTTCTGCCCTGAGACCAGGAGAGATTCACCTTCCCTCAGACAACTTCTGCCCTGAGACCTGGAGAGATTCACCTGCCCTCAGATAGCTTTTGCCCTGAGACCAGGAGGGATTCAGCTGCTCTCAGACAACTTCTGCCCTGAGACCAGGAGAGATTCACCTGCCCTCAGACAACTTCTGCCCTGAGACCATGAGGGATTCACCTGCCCTCAGACAACTTCTGCCCTGAGACCAGGAGAGATTCACCTTCCCTCAGACAACTTCTGCCCTGGGACCAGAGGAGAGAGTTGACTCCCTTTTGTCCAACCACGTTGCCTTAAAACAGAAAAATATGACTTCTGCCCTGAGACCAGGAGAGATTCACCTTCCCTCAGACAACTTCTGCCCTGAGACCTGGAGAGATTCACCTGCCCTCAGATAACTTCTGCCCTGAGACCAGGAGGGATTCACCTGCCCTCAGACAACTTCTGCCCTGAGACCAGGAGAGATTCACCTGCCCTCAGACAACTTCTGCCCTGAGACCAGGAGGGATTCACCTGCCTCAGACAACTTCTGCCCTGAGACCAGGAGAGATTCACCTTCCCTCAGACAACTTCTGCCCTGAGACCAGGAGGGATTCACCTGCCCTCAGACAACTTCTGCCCTGAGACCAGGAGGGATTCACCTGCCCTCAGACAACTTCTGCCCTGAGACCAGGAGAGATTCACCTTCCCTCAGACAACTTCTGCCCTGAGACCAGGAGGGATTCACCTGCCCTCAGACAACTTCTGCCCTGAGACCAGGAGGGATTCACCTGCCCTCAGACAACTTCTGCCCTGGGACCAGAGGAGACAGTTGACTCCCTTTTGTCCAACCACGTTGCCTTAAAACAGAAAAATATGACTTCTGCCCTGAGACCAGGATAGATTCACCTTCCCTCAGACAACTTCTGCCCTGAGACCTGGAGAGATTCACCTGCCCTCAGACAACTTCTGCCCTGAGACCTGGAGAGATTCACCTGCCCTCAGACAACTTCTGCCCTGGGACCAGAGGAGAGAGTTGACTCCCTTTTGTCCAACCACGTTGCCTTAAAACAGAAAAATATGACTTCTGCCCTGAGACCAGGAGAGATTCACCTTCCCTCAGACAACTTCTGCCCTGAGACCTGGAGAGATTCACCTGCCCTCAGATAACTTCTGCCCTGAGACCAGGAGGGATTCACCTGCCCTCAGACAACTTCTGCCCTGAGACCAGGAGGGATTCACATGCCCTCAGACAACTTCTGCCCTGGGACCAGAGGAGAGAGTTGACTCCCTTTTGTCCAACTACGTTGCCTTAAAACAGAAAAATATGACTTCTGCCCTGAGACCAGGAGAGATTCACCTTCCCTCAGACAACTTCTGCCCTGAGACCAGGAGAGATTCACCTGCCCTCAGACAACTTCTGCCCTGAGACCAGGAGGGATTCACCTGCCTCAGACAACTTCTGCCCTGAGACCAGGAGAGATTCACCTGCCCTCAGACAACTTCTGCCCTGAGACCAGGAGAGATTCACCTTCCCTCAGACAACTTCTGCCCTGGGACCAGAGGAGAGAGTTTACTCCCTTTTGTCCAACCACGTTGCCTTAAAACAGAAAAATATGACTTCTGCCCTGAGACCAGGAGAGATTCACCTTCCCTCAGACAACTTCTGCCCTGAGACCTGGAGAGATTCACCTGCCCTCAGATAACTTCTGCCCTGAGACCAGGAGGGATTCAGCTGCCCTCAGACAACTTCTGCCCTGAGACCAGGAGAGATTCACCTGCCCTCAGACAACTTCTGCCCTGAGACCTGGAGAGATTCACCTGCCCTCAGATAACTTCTGCCCTGAGACCAGGAGAGATTCACCTGCCCTCAGACAACTTCTGCCCTGAGACCAGGAGAGATTCACCTGCCCTCAGACAACTTCTGCCCTGAGATCAGGAGGGATTCACCTGCCTCAGACAACTTCTGCCCTGAGACCAGGAGAGATTCACCTGCCCTCAGACAACTTCTGCCCTGAGACCAGGAGGGATTCACCTGCCCTCAGACAACTTCTGCCCTGGGACCAGAGGAGAGAGTTGACTCCCTTTTGTCAACCACGTTGCCTTAAAACAGAAAAATATGAATTCTGCCCTGAGACCAGGAGAGATTCACCTTCCCTCAGACAACTTCTGCCCTGAGACCTGGAGAGATTCACCTGCCCTCAGATAACTTTTGCCCTGAGACCAGGAGGGATTCAGCTGCTCTCAGACAACTTCTGCCCTGAGACCAGGAGAGATTCACCTGCCCTCAGACAACTTCTGCCCTGAGACCAGGAGGGATTCACCTGCCCTCAGACAACTTCTGCCCTGAGACCAGGAGAGATTCACCTTCCCTCAGACAACTTCTGCCCTGGGACCAGAGGAGAGAGTTTACTCCCTTTTGTCCAACCACGTTGCCTTAAAACAGAAAAATATGACTTCTGCCCTGAGACCAGGAGAGATTCACCTTCCCTCAGACAACTTCTGCCCTGAGACCTGGAGAGATTCACCTGCCCTCAGATAACTTCTGCCCTGAGACCAGGAGGGATTCAGCTGCCCTCAGACAACTTCTGCCCTGAGACCAGGAGAGATTCACCTGCCCTCAGACAACTTCTGCCCTGAGACCTGGAGAGATTCACCTGCCCTCAGATAACTTCTGCCCTGAGACCAGGAGGGATTCACCTGCCCTCAGACAACTTCTGCCCTGAGACCAGGAGAGATTCACCTGCCCTCAGACAACTTCTGCCCTGAGACCAGGAGAGATTCACCTTCCCTCAGACAACTTCTGCCCTGAGACCAGGAGGGATTCACCTGCCCTCAGACAACTTCTGCCCTGGGACCAGGAGGGATTCACCTGCCCTCAGACAACTTCTGCCCTGAGACCAGAGGAGACAGTTGACTCCCTTTTGTCCAACCACGTTGCCTTAAAACAGAAAAATATGACTTCTGCCCTGAGACCAGGAGAGATTCACCTGCCCTCAGACAACTTCTGCCCTGAGACCTGGAGAGATTCACCTGCCCTCAGACAACTTCTGCCCTGGGACCAGAGGAGAGAGTTGACTCCCTTTTGTCCAACCACGTTGCCTTAAAACAGAAAAATATGACTTCTGCCCTGAGACCAGGAGAGATTCACCTTCCCTCAGACAACTTCTGCCCTGAGACCTGGAGAGATTCACCTGCCCTCAGATAACTTCTGCCCTGAGACCAGGAGGGATTCACCTGCCCTCAGACAACTTCTGCCCTGAGACCAGGAGGGATTCACCTGCCCTCAGACAACTTCTGCCCTGGGACCAGAGGAGAGAGTTGACTCCCTTTTGTCCAACTACGTTGCCTTAAAACAGAAAAATATGACTTCTGCCCTGAGACCAGGAGAGATTCACCTTCCCTCAGACAACTTCTGCCCCGAGACCAGGAGAGATTCACCTCCCCTCAGACAACTTCTGCCCTGAGATCAGGAGGGATTCACCTGCCTCAGACAACTTCTGCCCTGAGGCCAGGAGAGATTCACCTGCCCTCAGACAACTTCTGCCCTGAGACCAGGAGGGATTCACCTGCCCTCAGACAACTTCTGCCCTGGGACCAGAGGAGAGAGTTGACTCCCTTTTGTCCAACCACGTTGCCTTAAAACAGAAAAATATGACTTCTGCCCTGAGACCAGGAGAGATTCACCTTCCCTCAGACAACTTCTGCCCTGAGACCTGGAGAGATTCACCTGCCCTCAGATAGCTTTTGCCCTGAGACCAGGAGGGATTCAGCTGCTCTCAGACAACTTCTGCCCTGAGACCAGGAGAGATTCACCTGCCCTCAGACAACTTCTGCCCTGAGACCATGAGGGATTCACCTGCCCTCAGACAACTTCTGCCCTGAGACCAGGAGAGATTCACCTTCCCTCAGACAACTTCTGCCCTGGGACCAGAGGAGAGAGTTGACTCCCTTTTGTCCAACCACGTTGCCTTAAAACAGAAAAATATGACTTCTGCCCTGAGACCAGGAGAGATTCACCTTCCCTCAGACAACTTCTGCCCTGAGACCTGGAGAGATTCACCTGCCCTCAGATAACTTCTGCCCTGAGACCAGGAGGGATTCACCTGCCCTCAGACAACTTCTGCCCTGAGACCAGGAGAGATTCACCTGCCCTCAGACAACTTCTGCCCTGAGACCAGGAGGGATTCACCTGCCTCAGACAACTTCTGCCCTGAGACCAGGAGAGATTCACCTTCCCTCAGACAACTTCTGCCCTGAGACCAGGAGGGATTCACCTGCCCTCAGACAACTTCTGCCCTGAGACCAGGAGGGATTCACCTGCCCTCAGACAACTTCTGCCCTGGGACCAGAGGAGACAGTTGACTCCCTTTTGTCCAACCACGTTGCCTTAAAACAGAAAAATATGACTTCTGCCCTGAGACCAGGATAGATTCACCTTCCCTCAGACAACTTCTGCCCTGAGACCTGGAGAGATTCACCTGCCCTCAGACAACTTCTGCCCTGAGACCTGGAGAGATTCACCTGCCCTCAGACAACTTCTGCCCTGGGACCAGAGGAGAGAGTTGACTCCCTTTTGTCCAACCACGTTGCCTTAAAACAGAAAAATATGACTTCTGCCCTGAGACCAGGAGAGATTCACCTTCCCTCAGACAACTTCTGCCCTGAGACCTGGAGAGATTCACCTGCCCTCAGATAACTTCTGCCCTGAGACCAGGAGGGATTCACCTGCCCTCAGACAACTTCTGCCCTGAGACCAGGAGGGATTCACATGCCCTCAGACAACTTCTGCCCTGGGACCAGAGGAGAGAGTTGACTCCCTTTTGTCCAACTACGTTGCCTTAAAACAGAAAAATATGACTTCTGCCCTGAGACCAGGAGAGATTCACCTTCCCTCAGACAACTTCTGCCCTGAGACCAGGAGAGATTCACCTGCCCTCAGACAACTTCTGCCCTGAGACCAGGAGGGATTCACCTGCCTCAGACAACTTCTGCCCTGAGACCAGGAGAGATTCACCTGCCCTCAGACAACTTCTGCCCTGAGACCAGGAGAGATTCACCTTCCCTCAGACAACTTCTGCCCTGGGACCAGAGGAGAGAGTTTACTCCCTTTTGTCCAACCACGTTGCCTTAAAACAGAAAAATATGACTTCTGCCCTGAGACCAGGAGAGATTCACCTTCCCTCAGACAACTTCTGCCCTGAGACCTGGAGAGATTCACCTGCCCTCAGATAACTTCTGCCCTGAGACCAGGAGGGATTCAGCTGCCCTCAGACAACTTCTGCCCTGAGACCAGGAGAGATTCACCTGCCCTCAGACAACTTCTGCCCTGAGACCTGGAGAGATTCACCTGCCCTCAGATAACTTCTGCCCTGAGACCAGGAGGGATTCACCTGCCCTCAGACAACTTCTGCCCTGAGACCAGGAGAGATTCACCTGCCCTCAGACAACTTCTGCCCTGAGACCAGGAGAGATTCACCTTCCCTCAGACAACTTCTGCCCTGAGACCAGGAGGGATTCACCTGCCCTCAGACAACTTCTGCCCTGGGACCAGGAGGGATTCACCTGCCCTCAGACAACTTCTGCCCTGGGACCAGAGGAGACAGTTGACTCCCTTTTGTCCAACCACGTTGCCTTAAAACAGAAAAATATGACTTCTGCCCTGAGACCAGGAGAGATTCACCTGCCCTCAGACAACTTCTGCCCTGAGACCTGGAGAGATTCACCTGCCCTCAGACAACTTCTGCCCTGGGACCAGAGGAGAGAGTTGACTCCCTTTTGTCCAACCACGTTGCCTTAAAACAGAAAAATATGACTTCTGCCCTGAGACCAGGAGAGATTCACCTTCCCTCAGACAACTTCTGCCCTGAGACCTGGAGAGATTCACCTGCCCTCAGATAACTTCTGCCCTGAGACCAGGAGGGATTCACCTGCCCTCAGACAACTTCTGCCCTGAGACCAGGAGGGATTCACCTGCCCTCAGACAACTTCTGCCCTGGGACCAGAGGAGAGAGTTGACTCCCTTTTGTCCAACTACGTTGCCTTAAAACAGAAAAATATGACTTCTGCCCTGAGACCAGGAGAGATTCACCTTCCCTCAGACAACTTCTGCCCCGAGACCAGGAGAGATTCACCTGCCCTCAGACAACTTCTGCCCTGAGATCAGGAGGGATTCACCTGCCTCAGACAACTTCTGCCCTGAGGCCAGGAGAGATTCACCTGCCCTCAGACAACTTCTGCCCTGAGACCAGGAGGGATTCACCTGCCCTCAGACAACTTCTGCCCTGGGACCAGAGGAGAGAGTTGACTCCCTTTTGTCCAACTACGTTGCCTTAAAACAGAAAAATATGACTTCTGCCCTGAGACCAGGAGAGATTCACCTTCCCTCAGACAACTTCTGCCCCGAGACCAGGAGAGATTCACCTGCCCTCAGACAACTTCTGCCCTGAGATCAGGAGGGATTCACCTGCCTCAGACAACTTCTGCCCTGAGGCCAGGAGAGATTCACCTGCCCTCAGACAACTTCTGCCCTGAGACCAGGAGGGATTCACCTGCCCTCAGACAACTTCTGCCCTGGGACCAGAGGAGAGAGTTGACTCCCTTTTGTCCAACCACGTTGCCTTAAAACAGAAAAATATGACTTCTGCCCTGAGACCAGGAGAGATTCACCTTCCCTCAGACAACTTCTGCCCTGAGACCTGGAGAGATTCACCTGCCCTCAGATAGCTTTTGCCCTGAGACCAGGAGGGATTCAGCTGCTCTCAGACAACTTCTGCCCTGAGACCAGGAGAGATTCACCTGCCCTCAGACAACTTCTGCCCTGGGACCAGAGGAGAGAGTTGACTCCCTTTTGTCCAACCACGTTGCCTTAAAACAGAAAAATATGACTTCTGCCCTGAGACCAGGAGAGATTCACCTTCCCTCAGACAACTTCTGCCCTGAGACCTGGAGAGATTCACCTGCCCTCAGATAACTTCTGCCCTGAGACCAGGAGGGATTCACCTGCCCTCAGACAACTTCTGCCCTGAGACCAGGAGAGATTCACCTGCCCTCAGACAACTTCTGCCCTGAGACCAGGAGGGATTCACCTGCCTCAGACAACTTCTGCCCTGAGACCAGGAGAGATTCACCTTCCCTCAGACAACTTCTGCCCTGAGACCAGGAGGGATTCACCTGCCTCAGACAACTTCTGCCCTGAGACCAGGAGAGATTCACCTTCCCTCAGACAACTTCTGCCCTGAGACCAGGAGGGATTCACCTGCCCTCAGACAACTTCTGCCCTGGGACCAGGAGGGATTCACCTGCCCTCAGACAACTTCTGCCCTGGGACCAGAGGAGACAGTTGACTCCCTTTTGTCCAACCACGTTGCCTTAAAACAGAAAAATATGACTTCTGCCCTGAGACCAGCAGAGATTCACCTGCCCTCAGACAACTTCTGCCCTGAGACCTGGAGAGATTCACCTGCCCTCAGACAACTTCTGCCCTGAGACCTGGAGAGATTCACCTGCCCTCAGACAACTTCTGCCCTGGGACCAGAGGAGAGAGTTGACTCCCTTTTGTCCAACCACGTTGCCTTAAAACAGAAAAATATGACTTCTGCCCTGAGACCAGGAGAGATTCACCTTCCCTCAGACAACTTCTGCCCCGAGACCAGGAGAGATTCACCTCCCCTCAGACAACTTCTGCCCTGAGATCAGGAGGGATTCACCTGCCTCAGACAACTTCTGCCCTGAGGCCAGGAGAGATTCACCTGCCCTCAGACAGCTTCTGCCCTGAGACCAGGAGGGATTCACCTGCCCTCAGACAACTTCTGCCCTGGGACCAGAGGAGAGAGTTGACTCCCTTTTGTCCAACCACGTTGCCTTAAAACAGAAAAATATGACTTCTGCCCTGAGACCAGGAGAGATTCACCTTCCCTCAGACAACTTCTGCCCTGAGACCTGGAGAGATTCACCTGCCCTCAGATAGCTTTTGCCCTGAGACCAGGAGGGATTCAGCTGCTCTCAGACAACTTCTGCCCTGAGACCAGGAGAGATTCACCTGCCCTCAGACAACTTCTGCCCTGAGACCAGGAGAGATTCACCTTCCCTCAGACAACTTCTGCCCTGGGACCAGAGGAGAGAGTTGACTCCCTTTTGTCCAACCACGTTGCCTTAAAACAGAAAAATATGACTTCTGCCCTGAGACCAGGAGAGATTCACCTGCCCTCAGATAACTTCTGCCCTGAGACCAGGAGGGATTCACCTGCCCTCAGACAACTTCTGCCCTGAGACCTGGAGAGATTCACCTGCCCTCAGACAACTTCTGCCCTGAGACCTGGAGAGATTCACCTGCCCTCAGATAACTTCTGCCCTGAGACCAGGAGGGATTCACCTGCCCTCAGACAACTTCTGCCCTGAGACCAGGAGAGATTCACCTGCCCTCAGACAACTTCTGCCCTGAGACCAGGAGGGATTCACCTGCCTCAGACAACTTCTGCCCTGAGACCAGGAGAGATTCACCTTCCCTCAGACAACTTCTGCCCTGAGACCAGGAGGGATTCACCTGCCCTCAGACAACTTCTGCCCTGAGACCAGGAGGGATTCACCTGCCCTCAGACAACTTCTGCCCTGGGACCAGAGGAGACAGTTGACTCCCTTTTGTCCAACCACGTTGCCTTAAAACAGAAAAATATGACTTCTGCCCTGAGACCAGGATAGATTCACCTTCCCTCAGACAACTTCTGCCCTGAGACCTGGAGAGATTCACCTGCCCTCAGACAACTTCTGCCCTGAGACCAGGAGGGATTCACCTGCCTCAGACAACTTCTGCCCTGAGACCAGGAGAGATTCACCTGCCCTCAGACAACTTCTGCCCTGAGACCAGGAGAGATTCACCTTCCCTCAGACAACTTCTGCCCTGGGACCAGAGGAGAGAGTTTACTCCCTTTTGTCCAACCACGTTGCCTTAAAACAGAAAAATATGACTTCTGCCCTGAGACCAGGAGAGATTCACCTTCCCTCAGACAACTTCTGCCCTGAGACCTGGAGAGATTCACCTGCCCTCAGATAACTTCTGCCCTGAGACCAGGAGGGATTCAGCTGCCCTCAGACAACTTCTGCCCTGAGACCAGGAGAGATTCACCTGCCCTCAGACAACTTCTGCCCTGAGACCTGGAGAGATTCACCTGCCCTCAGATAACTTCTGCCCTGAGACCAGGAGGGATTCACCTGCCCTCAGACAACTTCTGCCCTGAGACCAGGAGGGATTCACCTGCTTCAGACAACTTCTGCCCTGAGACCAGGAGAGATTCACCTTCCCTCAGACAACTTCTGCCCTGGGACCAGAAGGGATTCACCTGCCCTCAGACAACTTCTGCCCTGGGACCAGGAGGGATTCACCTGCCCTCAGACAACTTCTGCCCTGGGACCAGGAGGGATTCACCTGCCCTCAGACAACTTCTGCCCTGGGACCAGAGGAGACAGTTGACTCCCTTTTGTCCAACCACGTTGCCTTAAAACAGAAAAATATGACTTCTGCCCTGAGACCAGGAGAGATTCACCTTCCCTCAGACAACTTCTGCCCTGAGACCTGGAGAGATTCACCTGCCCTCAGACAACTTCTGCCCTGGGACCAGAGGAGAGAGTTGACTCCCTTTTGTCCAACCACGTTGCCTTAAAACAGAAAAATATGACTTCTGCCCTGAGACCAGGAGAGATTCACCTTCCCTCAGACAACTTCTGCCCTGAGACCTGGAGAGATTCACCTGCCCTCAGACAACTTCTGCCCTGAGACCAGGAGGGATTCACCTGCCCTCAAACAACTTCTGCCCTGGGACCAGAGGAGAGAGTTGACTCCCTTTTGTCCAACTACGTTGCCTTAAAACAGAAAAATATGACTTTTGCCCTGAGACCAGGAGAGATTCACCTTCCCTCAGACAACTTCTGCCCTGAGACCAGGAGAGATTCACCTGCCCTCAGACAACTTCTGCCCTGAGATCAGGAGGGATTCACCTGCCTCAGACAACTTCTGCCCTAAGACCAGGAGAGATTCACCTGCCCTCAGACAACTTCTGCCCTGAGACCAGGAGGGATTCACCTGCCCTCAGACAACTTCTGCCCTGGGACCAGAGGAGAGAGTTGACTCCCTTTTGTCCAACCACGTTGCCTTAAAACAGAAAAATATGACTTCTGCCCTGAGACCAGGAGAGATTCACCTTCCCTCAGACAACTTCTGCCCTGAGACCTGGAGAGATTCACCTGCCCTCAGATAGCTTTTGCCCTGAGACCAGGAGAGATTCACCTGCCCTCAGACAACTTCTGCCCTGAGACCAGGAGGGATTCACCTGCCTCAGACAACTTCTGCCCTGAGACCAGGAGAGATTCACCTTCCCTCAGACAACTTCTGCCCTGAGACCAGGAGGGATTCACCTGCCTCAGACAACTTCTGCCCTGAGACCAGGAGAGATTCACCTTCCCTCAGACAACTTCTGCCCTGAGACCAGGAGGGATTCACCTGCCCTCAGACAACTTCTGCCCTGGGACCAGGAGGGATTCACCTGCCCTCAGACAACTTCTGCCCTGGGACCAGAGGAGACAGTTGACTCCCTTTTGTCCAACCACGTTGCCTTAAAACAGAAAAATATGACTTCTGCCCTGAGACCAGCAGAGATTCACCTGCCCTCAGACAACTTCTGCCCTGAGACCTGGAGAGATTCACCTGCCCTCAGACAACTTCTGCCCTGGGACCAGAGGAGAGAGTTGACTCCCTTTTGTCCAACCACGTTGCCTTAAAACAGAAAAATATGACTTCTGCCCTGAGACCAGGAGAGATTCACCTTCCCTCAGACAACTTCTGCCCTGAGACCTGGAGAGATTCACCTGCCCTCAGATAACTTCTGCCCTGAGACCAGGAGGGATTCACCTGCCCTCAGACAACTTCTGCCCTGAGACCAGGAGGGATTCACCTGCCCTCAGACAACTTCTGCCCTGGGACCAGAGGAGAGAGTTGACTCCCTTTTTTCCAACTACGTTGCCTTAAAACAGAAAAATATGACTTCTGCCCTGAGACCAGGAGAGATTCACCTTCCCTCAGACAACTTCTGCCCCGAGACCAGGAGAGATTCACCTCCCCTCAGACAACTTCTGCCCTGAGATCAGGAGGGATTCACCTGCCTCAGACAACTTCTGCCCTGAGGCCAGGAGAGATTCACCTGCCCTCAGACAGCTTCTGCCCTGAGACCAGGAGGGATTCACCTGCCCTCAGACAACTTCTGCCCTGGGACCAGAGGAGAGAGTTGACTCCCTTTTGTCCAACCACGTTGCCTTAAAACAGAAAAATATGACTTCTGCCCTGAGACCAGGAGAGATTCACCTTCCCTCAGACAACTTCTGCCCTGAGACCTGGAGAGATTCACCTGCCCTCAGATAGCTTTTGCCCTGAGACCAGGAGGGATTCAGCTGCTCTCAGACAACTTCTGCCCTGAGACCAGGAGAGATTCACCTGCCCTCAGACAACTTCTGCCCTGAGACCATGAGGGATTCACCTGCCCTCAGACAACTTCTGCCCTGAGACCAGGAGAGATTCACCTTCCCTCAGACAACTTCTGCCCTGGGACCAGAGGAGAGAGTTGACTCCCTTTTGTCCAACCACGTTGCCTTAAAACAGAAAAATATGACTTCTGCCCTGAGACCAGGAGAGATTCACCTTCCCTCAGACAACTTCTGCCCTGAGACCTGGAGAGATTCACCTGCCCTCAGATAACTTCTGCCCTGAGACCAGGAGGGATTCACCTGCCCTCAGACAACTTCTGCCCTGAGACCAGGAGAGATTCACCTGCCCTCAGACAACTTCTGCCCTGAGACCAGGAGGGATTCACCTGCCTCAGACAACTTCTGCCCTGAGACCAGGAGAGATTCACCTTCCCTCAGACAACTTCTGCCCTGAGACCAGGAGGGATTCACCTGCCCTCAGACAACTTCTGCCCTGAGACCAGGAGGGATTCACCTGCCCTCAGACAACTTCTGCCCTGGGACCAGAGGAGACAGTTGACTCCCTTTTGTCCAACCACGTTGCCTTAAAACAGAAAAATATGACTTCTGCCCTGAGACCAGGATAGATTCACCTTCCCTCAGACAACTTCTGCCCTGAGACCTGGAGAGATTCACCTGCCCTCAGACAACTTCTGCCCTGAGACCAGGAGGGATTCACCTGCCTCAGACAACTTCTGCCCTGAGACCAGGAGAGATTCACCTGCCCTCAGACAACTTCTGCCCTGAGACCAGGAGAGATTCACCTTCCCTCAGACAACTTCTGCCCTGGGACCAGAGGAGAGAGTTTACTCCCTTTTGTCCAACCACGTTGCCTTAAAACAGAAAAATATGACTTCTGCCCTGAGACCAGGAGAGATTCACCTTCCCTCAGACAACTTCTGCCCTGAGACCTGGAGAGATTCACCTGCCCTCAGATAACTTCTGCCCTGAGACCAGGAGGGATTCAGCTGCCCTCAGACAACTTCTGCCCTGAGACCAGGAGAGATTCACCTGCCCTCAGACAACTTCTGCCCTGAGACCTGGAGAGATTCACCTGCCCTCAGATAACTTCTGCCCTGAGACCAGGAGGGATTCACCTGCCCTCAGACAACTTCTGCCCTGAGACCAGGAGGGATTCACCTGCTTCAGACAACTTCTGCCCTGAGACCAGGAGAGATTCACCTTCCCTCAGACAACTTCTGCCCTGGGACCAGAAGGGATTCACCTGCCCTCAGACAACTTCTGCCCTGGGACCAGGAGGGATTCACCTGCCCTCAGACAACTTCTGCCCTGGGACCAGGAGGGATTCACCTGCCCTCAGACAACTTCTGCCCTGGGACCAGAGGAGACAGTTGACTCCCTTTTGTCCAACCACGTTGCCTTAAAACAGAAAAATATGACTTCTGCCCTGAGACCAGGAGAGATTCACCTTCCCTCAGACAACTTCTGCCCTGAGACCTGGAGAGATTCACCTGCCCTCAGACAACTTCTGCCCTGGGACCAGAGGAGAGAGTTGACTCCCTTTTGTCCAACCACGTTGCCTTAAAACAGAAAAATATGACTTCTGCCCTGAGACCAGGAGAGATTCACCTTCCCTCAGACAACTTCTGCCCTGAGACCAGGAGAGATTCACCTGCCTCAGACAACTTCTGCCCTAAGACCAGGAGAGATTCACCTGCCCTCAGACAACTTCTGCCCTGAGACCAGGAGGGATTCACCTGCCCTCAGACAACTTCTGCCCTGAGACCAGGAGGGATTCACCTGCCCTCAGACAACTTCTGCCCTGGGACCAGAGGAGAGAGTTGACTCCCTTTTGTCCAACTACGTTGCCTTAAAACAGAAAAATATGACTTCTGCCCTGAGACCAGGAGAGATTCACCTGCCCTCAGACAACTTCTGCCCTGAGACCAGGAGAGATTCACCTGCCCTCAGACAACTTCTGCCCTGAGATCAGGAGGGATTCACCTGCCTCAGACAACTTCTGCCCTGAGACCAGGAGAGATTCACCTGCCCTCAGACAACTTCTGCCCTGAGACCAGGAGGGATTCACCTGCCCTCAGACAACTTCTGCCCTGGGACCAGAGGAGAGAGTTGACTCCCTTTTGTCAACCACGTTGCCTTAAAACAGAAAAATATGAATTCTGCCCTGAGACCAGGAGAGATTCACCTTCCCTCAGACAACTTCTGCCCTGAGACCTGGAGAGATTCACCTGCCCTCAGATAACTTTTGCCCTGAGACCAGGAGGGATTCAGCTGCTCTCAGACAACTTCTGCCCTGAGACCAGGAGAGATTCACCTGCCCTCAGACAACTTCTGCCCTGAGACCAGGAGGGATTCACCTGCCCTCAGACAACTTCTGCCCTGAGACCAGGAGAGATTCACCTTCCCTCAGACAACTTCTGCCCTGGGACCAGAGGAGAGAGTTTACTCCCTTTTGTCCAACCACGTTGCCTTAAAACAGAAAAATATGACTTCTGCCCTGAGACCAGGAGAGATTCACCTTCCCTCAGACAACTTCTGCCCTGAGACCTGGAGAGATTCACCTGCCCTCAGATAACTTCTGCCCTGAGACCAGGAGGGATTCAGCTGCCCTCAGACAACTTCTGCCCTGAGACCAGGAGAGATTCACCTGCCCTCAGACAACTTCTGCCCTGAGACCTGGAGAGATTCACCTGCCCTCAGATAACTTCTGCCCTGAGACCAGGAGGGATTCACCTGCCCTCAGACAACTTCTGCCCTGAGACCAGGAGAGATTCACCTGCCCTCAGACAACTTCTGCCCTGAGACCAGGAGAGATTCACCTTCCCTCAGACAACTTCTGCCCTGAGACCAGGAGGGATTCACCTGCCCTCAGACAACTTCTGCCCTGGGACCAGGAGGGATTCACCTGCCCTCAGACAACTTCTGCCCTGGGACCAGAGGAGACAGTTGACTCCCTTTTGTCCAACCACGTTGCCTTAAAACAGAAAAATATGACTTCTGCCCTGAGACCAGGAGAGATTCACCTGCCCTCAGACAACTTCTGCCCTGAGACCTGGAGAGATTCACCTGCCCTCAGACAACTTCTGCCCTGGGACCAGAGGAGAGAGTTGACTCCCTTTTGTCCAACCACGTTGCCTTAAAACAGAAAAATATGACTTCTGCCCTGAGACCAGGAGAGATTCACCTTCCCTCAGACAACTTCTGCCCTGAGACCTGGAGAGATTCACCTGCCCTCAGATAACTTCTGCCCTGAGACCAGGAGGGATTCACCTGCCCTCAGACAACTTCTGCCCTGAGACCAGGAGGGATTCACCTGCCCTCAGACAACTTCTGCCCTGGGACCAGAGGAGAGAGTTGACTCCCTTTTGTCCAACTACGTTGCCTTAAAACAGAAAAATATGACTTCTGCCCTGAGACCAGGAGAGATTCACCTTCCCTCAGACAACTTCTGCCCCGAGACCAGGAGAGATTCACCTCCCCTCAGACAACTTCTGCCCTGAGATCAGGAGGGATTCACCTGCCTCAGACAACTTCTGCCCTGAGGCCAGGAGAGATTCACCTGCCCTCAGACAACTTCTGCCCTGAGACCAGGAGGGATTCACCTGCCCTCAGACAACTTCTGCCCTGGGACCAGAGGAGAGAGTTGACTCCCTTTTGTCCAACCACGTTGCCTTAAAACAGAAAAATATGACTTCTGCCCTGAGACCAGGAGAGATTCACCTTCCCTCAGACAACTTCTGCCCTGAGACCTGGAGAGATTCACCTGCCCTCAGATAGCTTTTGCCCTGAGACCAGGAGGGATTCAGCTGCTCTCAGACAACTTCTGCCCTGAGACCAGGAGAGATTCACCTGCCCTCAGACAACTTCTGCCCTGAGACCATGAGGGATTCACCTGCCCTCAGACAACTTCTGCCCTGAGACCAGGAGAGATTCACCTTCCCTCAGACAACTTCTGCCCTGGGACCAGAGGAGAGAGTTGACTCCCTTTTGTCCAACCACGTTGCCTTAAAACAGAAAAATATGACTTCTGCCCTGAGACCAGGAGAGATTCACCTTCCCTCAGACAACTTCTGCCCTGAGACCTGGAGAGATTCACCTGCCCTCAGATAACTTCTGCCCTGAGACCAGGAGGGATTCACCTGCCCTCAGACAACTTCTGCCCTGAGACCAGGAGAGATTCACCTGCCCTCAGACAACTTCTGCCCTGAGACCAGGAGGGATTCACCTGCCTCAGACAACTTCTGCCCTGAGACCAGGAGAGATTCACCTTCCCTCAGACAACTTCTGCCCTGAGACCAGGAGGGATTCACCTGCCCTCAGACAACTTCTGCCCTGAGACCAGGAGGGATTCACCTGCCCTCAGACAACTTCTGCCCTGGGACCAGAGGAGACAGTTGACTCCCTTTTGTCCAACCACGTTGCCTTAAAACAGAAAAATATGACTTCTGCCCTGAGACCAGGATAGATTCACCTTCCCTCAGACAACTTCTGCCCTGAGACCTGGAGAGATTCACCTGCCCTCAGACAACTTCTGCCCTGAGACCTGGAGAGATTCACCTGCCCTCAGACAACTTCTGCCCTGGGACCAGAGGAGAGAGTTGACTCCCTTTTGTCCAACCACGTTGCCTTAAAACAGAAAAATATGACTTCTGCCCTGAGACCAGGAGAGATTCACCTTCCCTCAGACAACTTCTGCCCTGAGACCTGGAGAGATTCACCTGCCCTCAGATAACTTCTGCCCTGAGACCAGGAGGGATTCACCTGCCCTCAGACAACTTCTGCCCTGAGACCAGGAGGGATTCACATGCCCTCAGACAACTTCTGCCCTGGGACCAGAGCGGAGAGTTGACTCCCTTTTGTCCAACTACGTTGCCTTAAAACAGAAAAATATGACTTCTGCCCTGAGACCAGGAGAGATTCACCTTCCCTCAGACAACTTCTGCCCTGAGACCAGGAGAGATTCACCTGCCCTCAGACAACTTCTGCCCTGAGACCAGGAGGGATTCACCTGCCTCAGACAACTTCTGCCCTGAGACCAGGAGAGATTCACCTGCCCTCAGACAACTTCTGCCCTGAGACCAGGAGAGATTCACCTTCCCTCAGACAACTTCTGCCCTGGGACCAGAGGAGAGAGTTTACTCCCTTTTGTCCAACCACGTTGCCTTAAAACAGAAAAATATGACTTCTGCCCTGAGACCAGGAGAGATTCACCTTCCCTCAGACAACTTCTGCCCTGAGACCTGGAGAGATTCACCTGCCCTCAGATAACTTCTGCCCTGAGACCAGGAGGGATTCAGCTGCCCTCAGACAACTTCTGCCCTGAGACCAGGAGAGATTCACCTGCCCTCAGACAACTTCTGCCCTGAGACCTGGAGAGATTCACCTGCCCTCAGATAACTTCTGCCCTGAGACCAGGAGGGATTCACCTGCCCTCAGACAACTTCTGCCCTGAGACCAGGAGAGATTCACCTTCCCTCAGACAACTTCTGCCCTGAGACCTGGAGAGATTCACCTGCCCTCAGACAACTTCTGCCCTGGGACCTGGAGAGATTCACCTGCCCTCAGATAACTTCTGCCCTGAGACCAGGAGGGATTCACCTGCCCTCAGACAACTTCTGCCCTGAGACCAGGAGGGATTCACATGCCCTCAGACAACTTCTGCCCTGGGACCAGAGCGGAGAGTTGACTCCCTTTTGTCCAACTACGTTGCCTTAAAACAGAAAAATATGACTTCTGCCCTGAGACCAGGAGAGATTCACCTTCCCTCAGACAACTTCTGCCCTGAGACCAGGAGAGATTCACCTTCCCTCAGACAACTTCTGCCCTGAGACCTGGAGAGATTCACCTGCCCTCAGATAGCTTTTGCCCTGAGACCAGGAGGGATTCAGCTGCTCTCAGACAACTTCTGCCCTGAGACCAGGAGAGATTCACCTGCCCTCAGACAACTTCTGCCCTGGGACCAGAGGAGAGAGTTGACTCCCTTTTGTCCAACCACGTTGCCTTAAAACAGAAAAATATGACTTCTGCCCTGAGACCAGGAGAGATTCACCTTCCCTCAGACAACTTCTGCCCTGAGACCTGGAGAGATTCACCTGCCCTCAGATAACTTCTGCCCTGAGACCAGGAGGGATTCACCTGCCCTCAGACAACTTCTGCCCTGAGACCAGGAGAGATTCACCTGCCCTCAGACAACTTCTGCCCTGAGACCAGGAGGGATTCACCTGCCTCAGACAACTTCTGCCCTGAGACCAGGAGAGATTCACCTTCCCTCAGACAACTTCTGCCCTGAGACCAGGAGGGATTCACCTGCCCTCAGACAACTTCTGCCCTGAGACCAGGAGGGATTCACCTGCCCTCAGACAACTTCTGCCCTGGGACCAGAGGAGACAGTTGACTCCCTTTTGTCCAACCACGTTGCCTTAAAACAGAAAAATATGACTTCTGCCCTGAGACCAGGAGAGATTCACCTGCCCTCAGACAACTTCTGCCCTGAGACCTGGAGAGATTCACCTGCCCTCAGACAACTTCTGCCCTGGGACCAGAGGAGAGAGTTGACTCCCTTTTGTCCAACCACGTTGCCTTAAAACAGAAAAATATGACTTCTGCCCTGAGACCAGGAGAGATTCACCTTCCCTCAGACAACTTCTGCCCTGAGACCTGGAGAGATTCACCTGCCCTCAGATAACTTCTGCCCTGAGACCAGGAGGGATTCACCTGCCCTCAGACAACTTCTGCCCTGAGACCAGGAGGGATTCACCTGCCCTCAGACAACTTCTGCCCTGGGACCAGAGGAGAGAGTTGACTCCCTTTTGTCCAACTACGTTGCCTTAAAACAGAAAAATATGACTTCTGCCCTGAGACCAGGAGAGATTCACCTTCCCTCAGACAACTTCTGCCCCGAGACCAGGAGAGATTCACCTGCCCTCAGAGAACTTCTGCCCTGAGATCAGGAGGGATTCACCTGCCTCAGACAACTTCTGCCCTGAGGCCAGGAGAGATTCACCTGCCCTCAGACAACTTCTGCCCTGAGACCAGGAGGGATTCACCTGCCCTCAGACAACTTCTGCCCTGGGACCAGAGGAGAGAGTTGACTCCCTTTTGTCCAACCACGTTGCCTTAAAACAGAAAAATATGACTTCTGCCCTGAGACCAGGAGAGATTCACCTTCCCTCAGACAACTTCTGCCCTGAGACCTGGAGAGATTCACCTGCCCTCAGATAGCTTTTGCCCTGAGACCAGGAGGGATTCAGCTGCTCTCAGACAACTTCTGCCCTGAGACCAGGAGAGATTCACCTGCCCTCAGACAACTTCTGCCCTGGGACCAGAGGAGAGAGTTGACTCCCTTTTGTCCAACCACGTTGCCTTAAAACAGAAAAATATGACTTCTGCCCTGAGACCAGGAGAGATTCACCTTCCCTCAGACAACTTCTGCCCTGAGACCTGGAGAGATTCACCTGCCCTCAGATAACTTCTGCCCTGAGACCAGGAGGGATTCACCTGCCCTCAGACAACTTCTGCCCTGAGACCAGGAGAGATTCACCTGCCCTCAGACAACTTCTGCCCTGAGACCAGGAGGGATTCACCTGCCTCAGACAACTTCTGCCCTGAGACCAGGAGAGATTCACCTTCCCTCAGACAACTTCTGCCCTGAGACCAGGAGGGATTCACCTGCCCTCAGACAACTTCTGCCCTGAGACCAGGAGGGATTCACCTGCCCTCAGACAACTTCTGCCCTGGGACCAGAGGAGACAGTTGACTCCCTTTTGTCCAACCACGTTGCCTTAAAACAGAAAAATATGACTTCTGCCCTGAGACCAGGATAGATTCACCTTCCCTCAGACAACTTCTGCCCTGAGACCTGGAGAGATTCACCTGCCCTCAGACAACTTCTGCCCTGAGACCTGGAGAGATTCACCTGCCCTCAGACAACTTCTGCCCTGGGACCAGAGGAGAGAGTTGACTCCCTTTTGTCCAACCACGTTGCCTTAAAACAGAAAAATATGACTTCTGCCCTGAGACCAGGAGAGATTCACCTTCCCTCAGACAACTTCTGCCCTGAGACCTGGAGAGATTCACCTGCCCTCAGATAACTTCTGCCCTGAGACCAGGAGGGATTCACCTGCCCTCAGACAACTTCTGCCCTGAGACCAGGAGGGATTCACATGCCCTCAGACAACTTCTGCCCTGGGACCAGAGGAGAGAGTTGACTCCCTTTTGTCCAACTACGTTGCCTTAAAACAGAAAAATATGACTTCTGCCCTGAGACCAGGAGAGATTCACCTTCCCTCAGACAACTTCTGCCCTGAGACCAGGAGAGATTCACCTGCCCTCAGACAACTTCTGCCCTGAGACCAGGAGGGATTCACCTGCCTCAGACAACTTCTGCCCTGAGACCAGGAGAGATTCACCTGCCCTCAGACAACTTCTGCCCTGAGACCAGGAGGGATTCACCTGCCCTCAGACAACTTCTGCCCTGGGACCAGAGGAGAGAGCTGACTCCCTTTTGTCCAACCACGTTGCCTTAAAACAGAAAAATATGACTTCTGCCCTGAGACCAGGAGAGATTCACCTGCCCTCAGACAACTTCTGCCCTGAGACCAGGAGGGATTCAGCTGCTCTCAGACAACTTCTGCCCTGAGACCAGGAGAGATTCACCTGCCCTCAGACAACTTCTGCCCTGAGACCAGGAGAGATTCACCTGCCCTTAGACAACTTCTGCCCTGAGACCAGGAGGGATTCACCTGCCCTCAGACAACTTCTGCCCTGAGACCAGGAGAGATTCACCTGCCCTCAGACAACTTCTGCCCTGAGACCAGGAGGGATTCACCTGCCCTCAGACAACTTCTGCCCTGGGACCAGAGGAGAGAGTTGACTCCCTTTTGTCCAACTACGTTGCCTTAAAACAGAAAAATATGACTTCTGCCCTGAGACCAGGAGAGATTCACCTTCCCTCAGACAACTTCTGCCCTGAGACCAGGAGAGATCACCTGCCCTCAGACAACTTCTGCCCTGAGACCAGGAGGGATTCACCTGCCTCAGACAACTTCTGCCCTGAGACCAGGAGAGATTCACCTGCCCTCAGACAACTTCTGCCCTGAGACCAGGAGGGATTCACCTGCCCTCAGACAACTTCTGCCCTGGGACCAGAGGAGAGAGCTGACTCCCTTTTGTCCAACCACGTTGCCTTAAAACAGAAAAATATGACTTCTGCCCTGAGACCAGGAGAGATTCACCTTCCCTCAGACAACTTCTGCCCTGAGACCTGGAGAGATTCACCTGCCCTCAGATAACTTCTGCCCTGAGACCAGGAGGGATTCAGCTGCCCTCAGACAACTTCTGCCCTGAGACCAGGAGAGATTCACCTGCCCTCAGACAACTTCTGCCCTGAGACCAGGAGAGATTCACCTGCCCTCAGACAACTTCTGCCCTGAGACCAGGAGGGATTCACCTGCCCTCAGACAACTTCTGCCCTGAGACCAGGAGAGATTCACCTGCCCTCAGACAACTTCTGCCCTGAGACCAGGAGACACCTGCCCTCAGACAACTTCTGCCCTGGGACCAGAGGAGACAGTTAACTCCCTTTTGTCCAAAACGTGAATGAAACATGAATTCTGCCCTGAGACCAGTTTTGTCTTCATTGAAAATAATTAAAAAAAGTTAAATTCACCTTGTTCACTGTCATGCTTGATTTTTAGAGCCAGTTTCTTCAACAAACAATGGCCTTTGACTGTAGAAGCAACATAGTCAGATGGTGTAATTGGTTTGTGGCAATTGGTGTAACCAGTATTTTTCATAAAAAATATTATAATATACAGGAAAATTCATGTGGAATAAGATGTAATCCTCTATTGCAATGTATTAACATATTTTTTTAACAGTTTATACGTAATTTGTCAAATATTATTTAGAAGACACAAAGTGTTTGTCAGCATTTGTCCTGCTCTATATTACAAAAATGCATACAACTTTAATTTAAAATAATCCTAATAAAATCTATTTTCATGTGATATTTTAAAATTAAGTAACTGTTTTCATAAGTATACTTGCATACACTCTAGGTGGAAAGAAATATTTAATATTTCTCCTTTTGTTGTGGTTACACCACTTGACATTTTCAGGGGCAATTAGTCTTACCTTTCGTAAAAAATAGTTCAAATGCTATTTCAAATGACATGAAACCAACATAAATACAAAATACACATTTTAGCAAACCTGATGCAAGCTTTTAAAACAATTTTTTAAAACATTTTTGAATTGCTCATAATGCAAACCCTTATTTGTCATTGACCCGGGAGCACGATTAGTTTTGAAGATATTTAGTCATAAAGAAAAGAACAATGTAAAACTTTGACCTGATAAAAGTCAGGATATCATGTAAGTTACTGAAAATCATCCTGAGGGGACTATGAGTGTACAAACTTTCATGCCTATCTATCCAGTAGTTACTGAGCTATTTCAGTCTGGACCAAAGTGGTGGACTTACCAGCAGACAGACCCTGGAGCTATGCTGCAAGCACAGCTCAGAAAAAGATGGGAACATTAGGGATGAAATTTCAGCTTTTAATCTCTGAAGCTTTACTTACACACCGATGAGAGAACCAGTTTCGTTTGAACAGTGAAATGAATCCGGTAATGTGTATGCATTATTCTATAAGGACATCCGCTCCAGCTGCAAAGAGACAATCATGATCTTATGGTCTTTCATATTTACCTGGTGCTCGTCATAGTCGCCAACACAGACCTTTGGCCAAACCTAATGCATATGGGAGTGCTCAAGCAATTATGCAATTGCCTCTTACCTCACTTAACTTTCACTCTAGATGAGTTTATATTCCTTCATGAATGTTTGAACAGTCTAAAATTTTGCCCTCTGCCTTGTTGCTCATCTGCCTCAGTCAAGGTTAATGATGCTGTAAATCCATGACACACATATAAATGAGCTAGCAGCAGCGAGACCTCAGACAGACATACATAGTTTATGCTGGCAAAATTTGCCTACACAAATTAATCTGGTTCACAAAATTGACTATCCAAGCAGGAGGTCCCAGTTCCTACGAAACTGGAGCAGACGCTGCAGTGGTCAGGCCGCTGAAAGTCATCCAAAGAGGCGTGGATTGACAGTATTTGTTTTAAGACTCTTTTGATGATGCGTTGGGAGCTGTTAATACAGAGGACAAACTATTCCCTCAGCTGGACCACTGCTTAATTGGCTACTCTGTCTGCTACATTTGGTCCATCGGCACGACAAAGGAGATCTTGTTTCCCCCCCAACCTCCCCCTGTGACCTACCATCAGCAGAAGGCTGTTTATCATCTTTTCTCCTTCATTAAATCATGTCACATCGTACATCAAAGCTACCCTTTGCCTCTCTGCTGTTTGTCTTCTATTGGGGTAATTGTCATGGTTGAAAATTCACTTGCAGATTTTCCAGTGCTTCTTTTGTGTGCGTCTGTAATCGTAACCCTTGCATTTCCCCTTCCTGTCCTCATGAAAAATTGTGCAAACATGAATTCATAAAGAGGGCATAATGAGGTGAGTGTATTCCTCTGAGACGGTGACAAAAGTTATTAATCTTTTTTTTTGCATAACAATGTCTTGGTATGGTGCTGATTATATAGTGTGCGGCAGGTAGCTCTGAAGCCCCAGATTAAAGTGAAACTGAATTGCAGTGAGTCACATGTCCACGGGCTGATTATGGATTGATGGTGCAGGTTAAGAAAACTGACATTGTTCTTTCACAGTGACAAGGATTTGCATAATACAGCTATGAACACGAAAGGAGTCTTTCAAAAATGAGTCACTGACATGATCTATCTTGGCAGTCTATCAGTCATTCCGATCAGATTAGATATGATTTTCTTAGCCACCGATCTGCTCCGTGTTGCCTGAGATGAGACTTGATAACCAGAGATGACAATTTTAGTTTGATCAAGCTTCCTTTTGTTGACATCCACATCAAAATAGCCAAGGTTGTCCCTACTTCTTCATATTCACCGTGTTTGCTGCTTCATCAATCAAACCCTGGCTTCCGACAAGTGCCTTTCGCTCCCATCAAGCTCCGCCAGTAATTAAAAGTGCTGCAAGCGAGCAATCAGGAAATGTGACAGCAACCTTGTTTTGCAACTTTGTTTTAAAATGACCTGCCAAAATGTCTGGCCTTTGTAATCATTTATCAAAGCTGCCAATTAGTGAGAACCTGATGAAATAGATCTTGATACACACCACATCTCTGTCCTGGTTTTATTCATTCTTCATTAGCTTGAAGTGTGTGTGTCTGTGCGAGACGTGCGACACGTCACTGATTGATTTTAACCTGCTGTTTAATCACTGTAAGAAAACATGCACACAGAGCAGCAGGTGGGCCCTCGTTCAATTAACAGCCATGTAATCCTCAATGATTAGTTTACATGAGCTTAAGAGCATGAGAGGAGGAAAAGGTTACAGTGACATGAACCAGCAGCCTGAGAGGAGTCTGTTTTATATGCAGTTCTGCATGAAAGAAATTGTATTGATCCCTTCGGGGAAATTGAGTCACCGTGGTAGCAAAACTAACTCAGCGGGGATAAAATGAAGTGTTAAGCACGAATATGAATACCAAAACATGACATAGAAGAGTGTAACTGTTAAAAAGAGTGGAAAGCAAAGAACTTATCTCAGATTCGACATTTAGAGTTGATAAATGTAGCTTGAGTTCCCAAAGGTCTTATGCAGCAAATTGAATTTCTGTTTTGTTATTTCAGTATGAGAAAGGCATTGTTTAATTTTCAACGATGGGAAGCCAGACAGATATATTATAGGCTACATAAATGCTGGCAAATACAATGCCAAAAACTGCTTTCCCTCCAATGGCGACTTGAAGTGACTCAACCCCATATGAAAATGGCCAACTTTACAGCTGCAGTATACACGTTTACAGGGTAGTACAAAAAACGGGTTTGGTCTCTATAGCTAATTTCCCCATCACGACAACTGTACGGTGGATGAATTTTTTATAACTCACTTGTTTAAATTACATTTAGGCTTAAAGTTATGCATAATTAAAGGCATGGGCTTTAGTCAGGCACTGCCAAGATGGTGATGACTGGAGCCACCACACTGAGCTTCACAATGGCTCTTCAGAAACCTAGGGGTGAAGTCGACTATAAACTATATACTACGTTTTTAAATCTGACAACCCAATACATGAAATCATAAAAACTTGTGTAATCATTAACCAGACATTTACTTTCAAACACCATGATTCTGGGTATATGACGTTGAAGTGAGTAAGCCAGAATTTTGTACAGATTTCCTAGTTGTTTTTAATTGAAGGGGCACAAACTCTTTTTTTCAATTTGTTCCAACACCAAGTGAATGCTCTATTTTTATGGAGTTGATTAATGTCACTTACAGCCCTGATGGCTTTAATGTAAATGATACATAGGCCTTTTTAATATGTGTGCGTGTACGTGAGAAACAGAGAAGTGCTTCTTGTTCTTCATCACCAGGCGCTCACAGTTTCATTTCATCTATCTGCTGACTAAAGTAAAGGTCAGCTTTGTAGAGAGAAGGCTGACGTGAGTTGTTCACTATAACAGCTCATCTCTGTGTGTGTGTGTGCGTGCTGCAGCAGCTCCAGCTCTCAGCCCAGCGCTTCACCACTAGCGACGCCTCTGGCTGCAAACTCTTGAGGAGAGAGAGAGAGGAGCAACAAGAAAGAGGAGAGAGAGCTCAGTGGGGCTGGTGAAGCTCATGTTTCATTAATGAAGCATATCATGTAGTGTGTGCGTGTGTGTGTGTGTGTGTGTCTGTGTACATAAGGGGATGCAGGGTCACAGTTGACTTTAATTAGAGGGAGAATGTTTTAAACAAATGTGGGGCAATCACTGATTCACAGGAGCATGGCGTCCATGTTAGTCTGCCTCTAATCAGTGCTGATCAGGGGCAGAGCACACTGGGTGAACTGAGCTCTTAATGGCATGAGACACTAAAGAAGACTGATGAGTCAGTAGCCTGTTTGAAGCATCAGTCATCGTTACTGACTGAGTGCTGAATCACAGTCAGACCAACGTCTCCTGGTATTATTTTTCCACAGAGGGACACTGGAGCTATCACCCGCCGCGCCATTCTCCCTCCTCGTCTGTCAGTCACTTCCAATCATCACATCAGTAATAACCTCTGACTCCTGTCCGGTCATGGAGTGACTGACCTCTCCAGCCACCTGTCTGTCTGCTGGTGCATCCTGTCTCTCTGTTTGCTATATTTACCGTGGACAACTGCAGCTTTTACTCTGCTGCAAAGAAACATTAGGAGACTGGCTGCAACAAGAGTTTTACTATAACAACAAATCAAATATTTAGGAAAATTATCCGTCTGTTCTGTACCTACCTATTAATTGATAAAGATGTACTACTTACACTTGTAAACTGCATGCACTGGCAACCATTTTCCAAAGTAAGAGGTAATATTCTAGCCATGCTAGAGGCATAGCTCTAGGTATGGAAATGTCAGTCTGTTGGTCGTCCCGCTGCTTTGATCCAAAGCTAAAATATTGTACAGGTGACCCTGAAATTTTGCTTAGACATTTGTGATTCCCGCTGATTTTGATGATCTTCTAGTTTTCTATCTCATGCCAGCTCTGGTAATGTTGTGTTCAGAAGCTTTTTTCTTTATACCTGCCTTCCACCAAACGGCAGACAAACACTGTTGGTGAACATAGTGAAGCATTTAACAGCTGAGCCAGATATTTTTGGTAGTTGGTGCAGTACTTACCTGACACCATGGTTTGTTACACAGAACCATCTTGAAAGGTGCCGCTAGAAACTGGAAAAGGACAGGAACATTCGAATAATACTGAGCAGGTGATGAGACGAACCATCTGTTTATTTCGATCAACTTCAACCAGTGAGATCAATAGAAGGAGAGCGCTACCATAACAGAGCCAGTGTGTAAATCTAACTCCTACTGAAGTCAGTCAAGAGAAGAGCGAAAACTTATTTTCAGTCTTTGCTCTTCGTTCATTAAAAAATTCTCTTCAGTTCTGATATAACTGATGCTACAGCAGCTTTGCTAACCTCTTTCTGAGCAGCCGTAGTTGTTTCATACGAATAGTCGGTTCTCTTGCTGGTCATCACAGCTAAACCACACCTGTACCTGCCAGTTGTTCCTCATCGGACTTTGATTGGTCCGAACCACAGTGTTTTCCGCCACTAGTGCAGAGCTTAAACCCTGAGAAGATTTGTGAGTCACATTGTCACAGGATCTTTCGAATCCAGCAAGGTAGAAGGCCCAGTCCAAATATCCCATTGCCCCTATAACTTAGACCTAACCCTCGGTTTTGCGCATTACAGTGTCCTGATTGTTGTTGTGAAAGAGCGGTAGGGTGAAGTGTAAGGGCTACATGGCCCTTCAAACTGATGATACATCAGGGTCTTGAGGGGTTCGTAGAAGAGATTTCAACCATTACAGCAAAGGGGCACTCAAAAATGAGGGGTAGGGATAACATTTGGAAATGTGATTGAGCCCAAAAACGGGCAGTTCGCATCAGTCTATACAGAATGTCTCGCTCGGTTCAGGATCCTTAAAAGTCTTGAAACAAGTCTGGAAACATCTAACACTTTGAAAAGTGAGCATGTAGCATAAAATAACAGACCTGGAATATGTTACCCTTTGGCTTTAGAGCTGCTGGATTTCAAATCTCATTTTCTCTTTTTGAGATAGTTACCCAGCAGGCGCTCATCATGATTAATACTCAACTGTGAGCATTGAGAGCACTAACAGAGACATGAATGGTGATGTTTATATTCTTCTTCTCTCTTAAAAGCGAAGTTGACCAGTGGTCGAATCTCTTCCCGACTTCAGTTAATCCCTCTGATGGCTCTTCACTGCTTTGTCACATCGCACTCATTAATCCCTGATTTGCACGCCCACGTTGCTGGAAAGACAGAGGTATCATGTCTTCTACAAGCTTCCTATTTGAAGTGCTGAGTGAGAGATAAAGACAGTCAGTGGTCCTGGTTAAGGTGGCCTGGATTTTGTCGCCTCTCTTAATTTGTTCCTTTTGGACTGTGTGCACACGATGCACCGTAGCCTCCAGCTTGTATTGTGGAGACTGTGCAGTGCTGGCATTTGTCATCCATTTATGATGTTTGTAATCTTTCTCTCCTAGGTGCAATATGGGGAGAGAAAATGAGAGTGTAACTCGAATAGTGTGGATGGAAAACAAGAATGAGATTATAAACTTCAACCCTGCCCCTCTTAGCTGTAAACTACATACATGTGACAGCGATATAAATTGCTTTTTGTCTCCATTTCTCGCTGTTTGCCCACAATGCGTGTTTACTTCCGTGCGTGTGGTAGCTTGATGTCAAAGACAGATTATTGCACTGCATTTGTCTGTGTGTGGGTGAAGTAGAAAGGGTAATGGTATGTTGTACTCACAGCTGAAGAAATAATTCTTTATGCGTCTGTCAGCCAGTATCAGTGACAGGTCTGTGTGTGTGTGTGTGTGTGTGTGTGTGTGTGTGCGCGTGTGTGTGTGTGTGTGTGTGTGTGTGTGTGTGTGTGTGTGTGTTTTAACTCTAACCTGTGATTACCTGCTATTCTTGGAATGACTATTCATCTAATCAGCTCTATTTTTGCAATTGGATTCCCCTGACAGCTGCTTTTGTCATTATTTGCCTTGCTTCAGTAATCGCTCGCTTCCTCCCTCCAGAAACAGAAAGTGTGAAAAATGCATACTTATAAAAAGAAACGCCAGAGAGGGGAGAGCTTCTGTGTGTGGGTTTTGGTGTTGCATGAGAGGGGTGGATTCATGTTTTGCTCAGAAGAGGAAAATGGTAAACATATGTGGGACTTTTCTCACATAAGACACCACTTATTGTGCCATTTGTGGATTTGGTCTGGCAATCAAGTTAAGCTTTTGTATCTGGCACTGATTATCTTTACATTTCTTACTGAATTCTTGTTTGGATTTTCAGCATATTAGTAAGAAAGTATTAGTATATTAGTTATGTTAATATTAGTAAGAGTAAGGGAAAACAAACAAACAGATTAAGGCTGCGTATTTATTATGTTTTAAGCTATTTTATTGATGTTTTTTTGTAAAAACTTAAAGGAAGAAAAAACACAAAGATAAGCTGAGTATGGGGCATCATGATGTGCTTTGTAATCTGAAATATACTCTTATTGTACACTTTTTGTGTGTCTTTTTGTGAATCTTAGCCACACTTTTGAGTGCAAGATGTGGTGTAAAGACATTTGCATGTGTTTCCGATGACTGCTTTACTGGTGAGAGAGATATTACACTGCCCTGCTGTTGAGCTTTGCAGAAACACTCACTTTGCATGTGCACACTTTCGAGGGAAGGTTGACATTTTAAGTAATATGCTTATTCGCTCTCTTACAGAGATTTACATGAGAGGATCGGATGGACTGTTTCTCCCTCCGAGAAACACTTTTACACTTACACTATATTTTGTTGATTATTGAGCTTTCTACATTCAAGATTCAAAAAACGTTATCGTCCATGAATGAAGGCAATAATAGAAATGTGTCTTTCGCTGTTGCATGCTCATAAAATACATACAGTACACAAGAACATCAAATGCACTATAAGATAACAAATAGTAATGTCATGCAGTAAAAAAGGTGAAACCTTAGTGTAAAAAAGATTTACTTACCTTTTGAGCGAGCAAGACCTGCTGTGTTTCTTTCAGCCTCTGTGCTGAGGGGCTGCTGGCTGTAGCTTCATAGCTTTAGTGTACAAACATGAAAGTGGAATTGATCTTGTCATTTTATTCACAGCAAGCAAGCGATTGAGGGGTTTCCAACATGTTGAACTATTTATTTATAGTTCTGGCAATTCCCTGTTTCCTCGTTACCAGTCTTTGTGCTGGCTGACAGGTTGCTTGTGTATACGTCATCAACCTACGTGAGAGTGGTATAGTCTTAAGTCTTCTCATCTAATGCTCAGTATGAAAGAAACTGAAATCTCCAACTTTGAATCTGAAATATCCTCGCGATTGTGATTTCCAACTATGAAAACTTAGTGGTGTCAATGTACTGTAGGCTACACTATGCTGGAAATGTAGAGGTATCCTTTGTTATTTCAAGGTTGTTGTTGCAAAATTTATTCAACAGTTGACTAAGTTTTGTGCCCCTGAACACTGTGATCAGTGAGTCACTTTGAAATCCTTTTATTCCCAGTAGAGTGGACCTGGCAGTCAGGGACACTGCTGTTGCGGATGATGACCTGTTGGCTGCATCACCTTGAAGATCAATAGCTCTGAGAGAAGTTGAGCTTTTCTTTCTGTTTACTCTCAATGAATGCTGCATGATCTTTGACAGCTGCCTATGACGCAAGATTACACCTTCTGTGACCTGCAGGAAGAAGACCACACTGTTATATACTGTAGACATGATTAGAGTGAAGAAGCATTAACCGAGCAGCGCACAGTGTGAAGATTTATTTAAGTTAAGCTCTCGTGAGCTACTAAATCACACCTGTCAGGCAAAACTAGATTTAGCTTGTTCTTGGTCCTCATATTGTGATTCTGGTCCCCACCCAAACCACACTGCAGCCTACAGCAGAGCACAGCACAGACAGTTAGATGTTAACTCAAAAGAACTGCACGGATGAGAGATAAAAGAGGAGGAACACAATGTTCAGAACGGCAGCTGATGCTCTGTCTTTGTCTCTTTTTCATCCCCCTCTCTCTCGCTCTCTTTGTATTGATGTTATGGCTCTCTGTTCACCTGAACGAGACATAAGGCACAGAGGCTGTTAGTCGTGACACTTGCTCGGAGGCACCTCGAAAGGTCATGAGACGTAACAATAACATCAGGGGACATTCTGAATAATGATAGTGGACATTTATTATACAGGAGCACAAGAAAACCCCTGCAGGGTCTGTTCAGGGTCAGCCAGATATGACGCTGGGCCAGGGTTCAGAAATAACCACATTTACACCGGGCCTTAATTGTGCCCCTCCTGTCGCTTTACTACGCTTGAAATTTGACGTTATGGCCAAGTTGAGCTGTAGCAGCCAGCGGAAATGAAGCATTATTAAAAGGCAATTTCACTCTCAGCAGCTTCCCCACCTTCCTCCATAATGAAATGAGGAGAGGCGAGTACAGATGGAGCCACCCTACAATAACTTTATAATTAATGTAAAAAAAAGGAGCTGGGAAAAGGCAGAAAGAAATGGACAGCAATTTTCTTTTTTTTTTGTTTCTGTCTGGTGTAACTTCAGACCGAAGCGAGAGACGCATCTGCGAGAAGGCAGTGACAGAAACAGAGAGGGACAGAAAGACAGACTGAACAAGAAGATCGAGACAGTGAAGGACAGGGGGGAGTGTGAGGGTCTGTGTCAGTGTCTAGAAAGTGAGAGTAAGACAGGAGGCAGTGAGTGATTGAAAGAGGTAGATGGTGCCAGAGAAATGAAATGAGGAGATTAGAATAGTCTGTTCAACAGTCCTCTGCCACACTGGCAAAGTTTCATTAGCGTGAGAGAACTCGCAGTGCTCTGAGTCACAGCAGATGGGCAGCGCTGTCAAGTGTTGATGGAGGTAGAGCAGCCACTACTGTTGGTGAAGCTCTGGCACTTCACCCAGAGACGCTGCGAGTCAGTCACAGTTGAGAGGTCAGTGATGACGTCATAGTAAATTATGTTTGTTTACAACAATTTGAAGACCTTTTGCACTGCAGCAGACAGAGCACTCGAATTTCAGCAAAAGCTACCATTAGTCAAAGCAGGCACAGCAACTACAGAGTCAGCAACAGCAAGGAGATGGAGAGGAAGGGAAACACAAGATGTTGAACGCCTGTTATGTCTCAACAATAATTGAGTCGAATAAGTCTAAAAATAATAAACCAATGCTGACACAAACTTATTAATCCATTACAACCCTCCTAACTTGGGGACGGTGTGGACGTCTGATCACAACCATCTCACAATCCAATAAATTGTCAGTCAAATGTTGAATTTACAAATGCATTTGCTTTTTTTTTAATGGCAATAATATGATTAATATTTCCTGGTTTGTAGGAGGGGGTCTGATCAGACCATTATTGGACATCTGGCTGTCCGCTTCAGTAACCAACATCACCGCCCAACTAACGTTTGCTTGGAAGCCAAAGTTACAGCGAAAAATCTCAGATAAACACCAGCAGAGTTGGCTTTAGAAGTGAAACGTCCAGCCAAAATGAAGCTCTTGTCATTGTTTATCCACTGTAATGTCAAAACATTAGCAAGTGCAACTCCATGTCAGAATGTGGACTAATTCTTCAGAACTCCATAAAAGGCCCAAAAAGACAATCATGTATTAAAACATCTGCCAGCAGGATAATCAAACTATTCTGAAGCCACAGATCATCGTTTTGAGTCTTAAAGTAATGCTTTTTGGAAGAGTAAGCAATCACTCGCTGGTTGAGTGTTAATGCTGTACTTTACAAGGTAACAACTCATTATGTGTTTACCCTCTAAAGCATGTCTTCTATGTTGTGATTTTTATGGATGCGGCTTGGGGGGAAGCCCAATCCAAATTCCCTAGAACGTGGGACAATAAACAGCAAACACTTACAGTACCACTAAGTTCACTTGCAAACAAAGAAGAGAGAAGAAACGTTGACAGAAGTTCACGTAAGGATTCAGAGGAGAGGGTGACATGCAGCCAAGCAGCGGCCAGCTGTATCTAACAAACGTAGTAATTACGTTTGCTAGTTGGGGCGAATAAACACGGTCCGTTGTTCAAATTTGTGTGAATGATGCAAGTCAGAAATTTGCTTCGCTTTCTGTATGAACAGACTTTTTCAAAATGCTTGAAAGTCGAAACCAATGAACAGGAATGCAGTCCAGCAGGCTTCAGTCTCTTGTATATTCCAGGAAAAGCACAACCTGTTGAGGAAATATGTTCAAACTGTCGTTGATAGTGACAGCAATAGTCAAATTAGTCCTCAGTTTGTGTGATGTAAACCTCTGCACATGAGCTTTATCATGCAAAAAGGTCGAGTCATCATTCACACCAACTAGAGAAGGAAGAGGAGCATGTATGCCTTCAAAAACAACGTATTGCTAATTCTGATGGAAGTGTGAATTATTTGAACTCTTGGCTTCAGGATGCGTGGCTTATGCTACATAACACACACTCTTTTAAAAGAAATGTTCAGATGTTCCGCTTACATTAGACTGCTCCAGTCAGTGTGCTGTATACAAATGAGGATGAAATTATCATTTTTGGTACAAATAAATCCAATCAGTGTTGGTTTCCGTGATTTGACTGTTTGTTGTTTACTAAAATTGCCCTTACTCTTTCTGGTTTATGGAGCTGTGTGTGATTACATAAAGAGGTCTGAATCGCCCTCCAGCCGTGCCATTATCTTATATTTATGTTGTGAGTGGTGTTTAGAGCGTCATTTTGGTATTCCTCTGTGCACAACAGAGTGTGTTTGTGGATGAGGCCACAAACCTGCCATTAAAGCAGTCTTATACAGGAGCTCCCCTGCTATTTTTGGTGAAACGGGCTGTGAATATGTTTACAGATGTAGATAAACACAAAAAGCTATGTGCCTTTTGTCGTTGCCATGCCATTGTTCCAGTGGTCTGTTATTCCAAAACCCAATCCTCCAAAAAATGTGTCACTGAAATGTCTGGAAAACCCATTTGTCCAACAGCCATTTCTGTCTCAACTGATTTAACTAGATTACTAATTTTAATCCAACCCACGATCTTTTCCTAAACCTGACCAAGTAGTTTTGGTGCCTAAACCTACCTACCTAACCTAACTGCGACCCTTTTACACTAACCCATGTTTATTATTATTATTACTGCCATAACCAGACAGATTCCCAGACCCCTTATATTTTTTGCCCCTGATATTAAGGGTGAAAAACTCCAGGGACAGTGTGTGTATTTGGAGCTACAGTCCTTCAGAAGTGGGGTTTTGTTTTTGGGATAACCCTGTCGGACAAATGGGCTTAAGGTCCAAAGGGACATTTTTCTGACTATTGGGGTTTCAGAATTATGGCCTGTCCGAACAATAGGCAGTCACCTCTTTTTTTCATACGAGCCTGTCCTCATCAAAAAACGATCATACGGGTCGAAGAGGGAGGCAGCTTTTTAGGACCCATTTTTACATCTGCGGTTAGGCAGCAACCTCTAATGACCTTAGTCATTATTACAGCTGCAAAGGAGGAAGTGAGAAGAAGTAGTAAAAAGAGTGAAAAGTCTGTGTAGGGAGGAGGTTTGGGATGGACGGTCTGGTTAAACAAGCACAGGACTCTCATACAAGAGACCGCTGTTCATGGCCAGTGTGAAACCAGAAGTCAGTCAGACCAGAAGTAAAGCAGTTATTTTAACCCAAACCACATTTTCCTAAATGTAACCAAGATGTTTTGGTGCCTAATTCCAACCAGACCATTTTATTCCAGCCCATGTTTATGACTTTTCCCATGATGAAGAAGATTATTTGACTCCCCCTGATATTGTTGCCCCCCGAGGGGCAAAAATCTCTCGGTAGAGTTTGTATTTTTGGAGCAGTGGGTGTTCGTAACTCAAGAAAATGCTACCAGATCAATGGGCCTTATCTCCAAAGAGACATTTTTCTGACCATTGGGGTTTAAGAATAATGTCCCGTCAGAACAAAAGGCAGCCCCCTCTGTTTTCGAACAAACAGTGATCAGTAGTATTCAAACTTGCATGAGTATCTTTAATGTGACAGACTGCATGCACGAAAAGGATAGAGGCTGTTTTGTAAAGATCTTTTATTGAGGTACGCGGCCAACCAATGACTCTGGACTCAGGATACTTCCAAACACATCACACACACTTAACATTTTGAATCCTTAAAGGTGTGAACATGTGGTGCTACATAAAACTAGGCGCAATGCAAGATAACAGAGTGTTCACATGGGTAAAATCATAAATCCAGTTCTACTCTGATATTATTTTTCTCCAGGATGGTTGCCCCTGTGTAATTTTCAGTTTTTTCCATCTTTGATCATTTTCGACGTAAGAAACATCTGACGCACAAAAGACGAGCCATCAGCCTGAAGAGCTCCAGGGAGAGGTGGAGTGAAGTGAAGGTAAAGTACGACAGCTATCACTATGAAGGAGATACCTCAACAAAAAGGTTATTCATATGACACAAAATAAAGTGCTATTCTCGTAATTACAGGAAGATAAGCTTATTTCTCACAGTCTCTAAAGGCTTTCACATATATTGAAATGTCGACTAAAGAAGAAGAGCTAGATGTCTGGGCTCTGAAAGAAGACATGAGTTAACGTCAATCTGCGATGCATTCTGTGCTCAAACCCTACATTTTCCTCGTGTATGTATCCTCTCACTGGAACAAGATGTCTTTTATTAGAAAAGCTTCAAATGTGTTAAATAAGTTATGGATGAATCGAGTACCTACAAGAAAAAAATGCCTTCATTTAATGTCAGAACTGATCAGTCACATCAATAAAGAGAGGCCAAACAGTCAGTGGAAGATGGAGATGACAGGCTGACATTTGATCAATGATGACTCGTGCACCCATGGGTACAACTGTACCTGCATGAAGACACTGACTCATAACGGTTCAGCACTGATGTCACTCCTCTCATCGCACCTCCTCCACCCTCTGTTTCCCCATGTCCTCCTCCGAGCTGTCAGTGAAGCTCAGACTCCTTGTCATGGTCAGAAAGATCCCCATTGTGTTGTTGTTTTTTCTGGCAGACTGGCTGCGGTTTATTTCTCGCTGTTCGGGCTCCAGTGAAGTCATGTTAAAATGCCGTGCAACACTTGCAGCACCCACTGCGGCTCTTCAGTGAGTCTGTGGAGACACCAAGCCTTTTATGCCTGCCAAGCTCCTTTATGTGAAAACAGGAGAACGGCTCCTGCCACTTGTGACTGTTACACTTGATTCACGCTAAGGACCTATCTGCTGGGTTTTCCTCGAGAGACTTTTTAGTTTTATCTCCCTTTTTTATTTCTCCTGCTTCATCTTGATTTAAAACAGTAAGACAACAAAACAAAGACCCTCACTGAGATACATTACACATAAATGTATTCCTGGAACTTGAAGTTTCTGTCTTGTAGAGAGTTGTTTTACAAAAAGTCTTGAGTTGATCTTTCTGTGGAGTCCACCATGACTGATTTATGCTCCCTTACCATTTTTTTGTACCGTATTTCATTCTTATTTTATACTGAAAAAGTCAGAAAAAGAGTTTCCTGTGAAAAGATCCTCAGAGGCTCCAATTTTGCTTTGAAAATCTTCTCCTTTCTGCTCTCTCAAGTTGGCGAGTGCCATTATAGCTCAGCTTGACACTGCTGAGGATTTTCAAATCGTGTGCCCTCCTTTCATCTCCGGTCTGCCTGAGTGGCAGAAGCTTTCTCTGGCTGGTAGTGGTTGTCCTCGGTGAGTGCTTCATTTCGTGTCCCAGTCTACATAAAGCTGATATCGGTCCCTAGGCCAAGGACCCTGACATGAGCAGATAGGGATGAGACATACGGAGTGGGTAGAAACAAGAAAAGGACGCTGACAGAAGCATCATGTTCCCAGTACAGGACTCAGCCTCCTCCCACGTTGGTAGACGTCTTATTGACGCAGAAAAACTAAACGTGAACTGGCATCCAGCAAGCATATTTAAAGCATTTATGACTTGTGCTCACTTTGTCTAACTAAACATTGACTTTTGTATTGCAAAGATAAACCTACAGCAATGCTGGCCTGCTGACAAACAGTTCCTTTCTAAGAGCAGGATTACTGCGTGACTGTCCACTCTATTAAATACTCTATTGAAGACAGTAAACCAATTCAACCTGAACAGGCTGTGGTTCCAGCTCTCTGCAGAAATATTTGTTTTTCATCCAGTTTATGTGTTTGGCTTAAGTCAGTCAGAGCTAGTCGGAGAGGCTGCGGCTGTCTTTGTGCCGAGGGGGGGGAAGGGGATAGTCTGAAGATGGGTGTGTCCCAGGGGGAAGTAGAAGTGGAGGGAAGGTGATGTTCAAACAGAGGCTCAGATCTCCTCTATGGAGTCAGCTGGGACCAGCCCTCTCTTCTTCCCACTGCTCAGCTTCAGATACGTCTCGCCGTCTTCGAGCTTCCCCACACAGATCTGAAAGGAGGAGAGGGAAACTGAGTTGCTCTGTTTACTGTAGAGATACTGGAATATACGACCAGATAAACCTAAATTTAAAGAATTGGACACTTTAATATATATATATATATATATGTATATCCGCTCGGCAGAAAATTATGCAACCGAGTATCATAATCTATCTCTTATTATATGTCTGTGAATATAAAAGGCTAGAGCAATGATTTTAGATTTTGGCATTGAAATTAATATTTGGCATTGAAAACAAAACCTGGACTGAAAAAGGAAACACTGGCATTGAAACACTTAATTTTGTAAATAGTTTTATTGGCACTAAAACATTTTTCAGTGCTAAAACAGGTCCTCTAAATGCGACACGTAGCGATGTTCAGTTTTTTCTTCTTGTTGTTGTCTTTTTTTAATGTTTTGTTTGCTGTCGCGATTTTTATTTTACGACGCCAGAATATAAAATCACTGTTTCAGCCCCACATGAATGAACATTGGCAACAGAATGAATGAACATGCTGGCAGTTACAACTAGTTGACAGCAGTTATTGGACATAATTTTAGGCTAAGCATAGCTTCATTAATTTTGGATGTTAGAAAATGGTAAATGTTTAAAAAAACAAACATCTGGCTCATTCATTTGGATTTAAAAATACTATATTTTTTATAACATAACCCGTTATTTTAAGTTCCTCAGAGGGATTTTGTCTCAAGTGATGTTTTCATTCATCTGTGTATTTTCTTGCTGACAGAAAACCTGTAGATCACGAGCCTTATACTGTCGACACTCAGACACAGAGATCATTTCAGCGCCAGTCCTTTGATCGTGACCTGCCCAGGATGTACCTGGACTCTTACCCAGTGTTTGCTAGGATAGTTTCCAGCCCCCTGCAGCTCTGCACAGGGAAGTCAGAACCATAGATAGATCTAACTGTGTCATCACCAACTAAACAAGGCGATGAATGATTTCAGTGCAGTTTAGGAAATAAACATAAATTGCTCGAAAAAAACTAGCAAAATAGAAAGAAATAGTGGATATTGGTGTACCTGGGATTCCCTCACAGCCATGTGTCCTCTTTCTCGGTTACCAGAGAAACCCTGGACGACTCGCCACACTCTCTCTCCCGGACGGACCCTCTGCACGAAGTTGGCAGGAAAGAAGCCGACTTTATCACCACTCTTGCCCTAAAAAACACAGGAGGACAGAACACTCAGTCAGCATTTTAAATACACTGTATCTGGGTGACAACAACCTCGAAAGCAATCATTTGCACGTGAACTGTGTTTACCTACAACAGCTTTCAAGAATTATTGTTCTTGAAGGCTGGTCATGTGTTTCTATGGGCTGCTGATAGATAATCCAGACTCCAGACTGGCTGAACATCTCTGAACTCATTGAAATGCTTCAGCGTTGTCAGCCTCTGTTATGCTATTAGAAAACGAGAGGCATTTTTGTTGCCATCAGTTTTCTCCATTCTGAATAGTGATGGGAAATTACAAACAAAGTGAAACAGACGGCAACACACTTCCTCGCAGAATCATAAAGGTCTTTTTAAAGTGTCAAAAGAAGCAGACGGCTCAGTCGCCAGAATGAAATGTTGGCGTTGTGCATGACAAGTACATTTCATTAGTATGTTTCATGTGTATCATATCAACTTTTCTATGTGTCATTACGTTCAGATTACTTGTATATGGGCTGACTTTCTTGTCACGAGGGGGAGCGTTTCAAAGGACAGAACTACTGGATATTTTCAGCTGCATTAGTGGCAACAAAACCAGATGTTTTTAACGAGATGTTGCAACAATCTCCTAGCTTATTTGCGACGGCAGAACCAGGTAAGCCAACACACGATCTTCTCCTACCCTGACCAAGTGGCTTTTGTGCCTAAGCGTCATCAGAACATAAGCACAGTGTTGTCGCAAAATAAAACTCAACATCGAGAACTGTAAAGCTTCAACATATCCGTGGTTTGCAGAAATATACTTCGCCAATGTTTATTCTGGTGATTATGTTGCTTAAAACAACAAGGCATTCAAATTACACTACTGAGGGCTGTAACAGTTTTTAAATGCAAACAAGGAATTGCTTCATCGTAATGGAGAAAACAGATGATGTTTGATTGATCTTACTATGCAGCGTATTTCACTGTTTATCCCCCTCTACCTCAGGTGTTGAAGTGTTTACTGAGGTGACTCACAAGCAATACATTATTAATGAACAGATGACTCACAAAGTATACATAATATTTAAAGGTTTCTCGGCGCAGCAGAGATGATTTAAAGTGTTTAATGACTGCTGCTTCACTTCAGGCTACGCGAGTGCTCGTAAACACCAATCCACGAGATAAACACTCTGCTCTTCAGTTAAGTCTGGGTGCATCTTCCTTTTTCTGTGACACGAACACAAACACACCCAGATGCACATTAATTTCCATCGGGAGGGAGTGAAGCTCATTACTGACTCAATAAAGACCTCTTTGAGGTTGCAACACTAGTCAAATTCATTATGTTAAACTCTCTGTAATTTTCAGGGGAAATTATGAGCTATTTCTGTCTGTGGCTGCCTGCATGTTTATGACAAGCAAAAGTGGAGCAGGTGTTCTTTGTTAAAGGCTTGATTTAAAGTCTGGAATTAACACACGCGCACGAGAAATGTACGCACGCATATTTCAAATACACATTATGCGCTGAAGAACACAAAGACACACACGTGATTTATTACCCACCTTCCACCACTCTTCATTAGAGTCATCAGTGACCTGCACCCGATCACCGGGACTAGAGGAGATACGACAAGAAAGAGGATGTTAAAAAAAAAAAAGGAGGCATGAAAGGAGAGGTGATGGAGGTGGGGAGATGAGTGAGGGTAAGAGGGTGAGAGCGAGAGGAGAGGGGGAAAAAAGGAGTTAAGCTCGAGCATAAAAGACAACATTATCAAACTCCCACAGAAAGCTGTTGTGGCCACAGATACAAAGCTGTGGAGGTTAAAATGTGAATCAGTCTTTGTGTCCCTGTGCAGACGTGACGGAGCAGCCGACACCGGAGTCACGAGGTCTACATCAAGTACGACTCCGTAGCGCCTCTCTGCAGTAGTGAAGCCCTGACCTGATCTGCAGCCAACCTGGCCTGCATGCTAATGATGCTACCAGTTTTTGATGAGAATTTTAAACACACACACACGCACACACATACACACATACATACACACGCAGTGTACCGCCTGTCCCAGATACACAGGGAGAAACTGCTGTCCCAATTGCACTCTGTACATTGTGTCTCCTGGGTGTCTGCGCTCACTACTGCCCTATATGATCACACACACACTAGTTTGCACACACTTACATAAACTTACCAACTAGGATGAGACCCATATATCTCAACAGAGTGGCTATTTATTAAATATGAGGCAATTATCCCGCGCACAGAGGTTTCTCCCAGCAGCACAGCTACTTAAATGACCAACTTGTTGATCCTTTTTTATTTTTCTGCGGTATACGTTTGTTAACAGCAGAATTAGCCCAGGTAAAATGATGCCCGTCAGAACAGCAGCTTTGCTCAGTGTCAGAAAAATACACCTTCACAAATCGTCCAATACTGGATTGTGGGTCTGACTCAGCAAAATGTTATAATTTACATATTTTTAATGTCACTACCTTAACATTTTGACTCATATCAAATGTTCCATCAGTATTTCCTGCGTCTGTGCACCCACAATGAGGGCGTTAGAAGCAGCAGCTCCAGACGACAGCGTGAGAGCTTGGATTTATGCATTTTCTTTGAGTGAAAAGGAAAGCTGTTAAAAAAGGTCCAGTGTGTAGGACGTAGGGTCAGACATTGAATATATTATTGAAAAGTATGTTCTCCTTAGTGTATTAATCACCTGAAACTAAGAATTGTCTTGTTTTCATCACCTCAGCATGAGCCTTTTATATCTACAGGTGGGTGAGGTGAGGGATGTTCAGCTGATTCCAGTCTGCACCCTCACTGCTACAGTAGATGCCTCTAAATCCTACACACTGGATGTTGAACAAGTCGAGAGAGTAGAAAGTATTTAACCTTCAGCCTCTCTACTTTTGAGAGGAGCTGGAGCAGCTTGATCCTGTCAAAATATATGAAGAAAGCCAAATAAGCTAATCTTTCTCACCTTGAAGGATTTTTAAAACATATTTTCGTGTACTGTACTGTTTTTCTCTGGTCATGTAGCACCATTTTCAACTTTCTGCTCCTTACACAACCCAGTTGTTTGCAACGACCATCTTTCCAGTGTAAAAATACTTCTTGAGCAAATATTTTGACAGGTCACAGCGGGACAAGTGAAACGTTGCTGTAACCCGGGCTCAGTGAGGCAGCATGCACGATAGCAGCAGCCATTTGTAATGATATCAATTACATCTGTGTTTTCCTGCAGGTCTATTGTATCCCCACGACAACTGTACACCCAGGTGTTTTCACTGAATTCACCTGACGAGGCCTCTCTTCAGGACTGTGGTGGCATACAGTCTGTGATTGATTCACATCTCCCCCACTCTCTTGCTAGTATTGTTGCACAAGAGCCATCTTACACCTTTATCACTCTGAAACCAGTCCCTTGTTCACCTTCTCACCACTAGATACGATAGACACTCAATAGTTTAGTCTTCAAACTCAGAAATTCGGCACTCAAATATAATGACGGAGGCTAAATGTGAAGCACTGCGGGGCAAGACAAAGAGTGATGTCGAAATGCAAAGCAGATCTGATGACCTCGAGCTGTGGCTGAAAACACCTGTGTGGGTGAAGCAACATAAGTGCTCCTGTTTTCTGTAAATCTGTTAATCCTGCACTTGTAGACTTAATGCATCCACAGATTTCCATATTGTTGAATGCCTGCGACTGGCCAAATTATATTTTTTTCTTCTTTTTTCATATGAAAATCAGTAATCAGTAGTTTTTTTGCAGTCCACATTGGTCAGACCCGGTGCTTTCATTAGAACAAATGAATTGTGCGGTCACACACACAGAGCCACAGCACAGATGGTTGTTAACAGTCCCATGGATCTTCTACCTTTGAGAAAACTGTCCCCTAGCCATCATCACACACATGCACACACACATTGCCCTCATTTTACCACTCTGTCCTTCCTTTCCTCTCTTTATTCTCGTCCTCTTTCATCTTATGCAGCTCTTCCTTCTATATTTGCACTTTTCTCTCGTCGTCTGTGTCTCTCGCCCTCTTCCTCTCCCTCTCTTTGTAGAAAATCTTTAGCTCTATGCCGTCTCTCCTTACGCCCTTTCATCTCTCAGTTGTTCTGTGTCTTTATCCTCTCCCATGCTGGGAACACAGCTCAGTCGCTACTAGCTCTACGAGGGGACGGTGACGGGCTCCGAGTTTATAATTAGTCGTCCTTAAGGGCGCCCTGCCTGGCACCGTCCTCTGCAGATGGTGGGGACGTTTTAATCCTGCAGGAGCATCAAACACTGGGAGGGGGAAAAAAAAAACGCAGACAAAACACAATAGAAAAAACACAATACAAATTTTACTCACTGTAGTTCCAGGTCGTTCTGTTCCTGAGGCAGAAACTTGTAGAGCGCTACATAGGTGTGGATGGAGTGAACTTCAATGCGCTTGGGCACCTGGACGCAGGAGACACAGGGAGGGGAGGTAGTGAGGCAGAAATACATGCTTGAGGCGGAAAAAAAAAAACAATAGGTGACAGACTGCACAAGGGGATTAAAAAAAGAGGCAGTACCTTGACACTGCTGTCCTCCACAGGTATTTGAGCTTGGGTCTGAGCTTGGCTGCTGCTCTCCTCTTCCTCCATCTCCGGTTCAGGGTCAGGGGCGTCTGGAAAGAGTAAGACATTTTCTTAGGAGGTTGCCAGCGAAGCATGCGCCAACACATGTGCAGTCGGGCATATAATTCTTCACAACCAGACACAGTAAATCTCTCTCACACACGGACAGACATGCACAGGTAAACACAACTTACGCATGGACACACATAGGCATGGACACACACAGCACATATGCATATCCACATAGACACACAGCAGTGTTTACCCCCTGTCTCCTGAGTTATCTCTTCCTCCATGCTGCACTGTCTCTGCTGACTCTCCTCACCTCCCTCCCCCTTATCAAAGAAGGAAGAAAATAAAATGTTAGCACCAGGACGTTAAAACTGGATGTATAATAAAGTAAAACCTTTTTCTGCTCTTAATTATTCATACTGCTCACCGCACAGATCGGTAGTTATCAGTTTTGTAAAAGGACCTGGATAGTTTTTGATCTAACAGTATATGGGTCATGTTTTAAAAAAAAGTTAGGGGGACTTGCACACAGTTTGTGGGTCAACTACATGTTTAATGAGAGGGACGCAGAGACAAGCATCATCCATTATGCTCCTCATGGATGATACCCCAGTGATCAATTATAAAACTTTGCAAAGTTCGTTGAAGTAGGGGACTTTTTAAAGGGAAAGGAAGCCAAGAAATAGTCGGACACGCAACCCCATAGAACATGTTTTTGTACATATAAAAAAAACAAGATACAATGTGCAGATTACATAGCTTTAGGGTGCTGGTATGCAGATTTTTGTGACCTTTGGAAAGGGGCCAGGCTGACTGTTTCCCCCTGTTTCCAGTCTTTACAGAGTTACAGAAGAGAGAATACGACAGATGGACCGACAATCAAAGTCGTTTTTGTTAAGTTGCACGCACAGAGAGATGGTGGCCTCGGTGCCTGAGATGTAGGTTTAAAACTAATTTTTTTAAAAAGTTAAACAATTTCTTCAGTAAGCTTTAATGTTGTCTCGCCAGTTCTAAGCGATGATTTGTAAGAACTCTACAAAATACTGCAGATTTATGAACGAGGGAGCATCGTGTAGTTCTGCAAATGTCTACGTTCTCAGTACTTCACCAGTTAGTTGTCTCAATGATCAACATCTTAAAAACTTTGCAGACGTCTCCAACTGTCACTACCCCCCAGCCACTGGGTGATGGTGTCATACCAGGCTGCGTGTTGGCGACTCTGACAAACTGCCAAAACTGGAGCGGCTCATCTGTGCCAAGGACGTCCCGTAGCGCAAGGCGGCATAAACAGGGTCTACACGCATCCTCGCAGCCTCTGAAAACCACACACAAACTTTCATAAAACTCATGCACGCACACACTTATAGTTACTTTATTTACAACTACACATTAAATTAAATTATTCACGGAAAGACACAGCTCCACACACACGCTGAGATTACACTGTACATCATTATTATTGTGCCTGTGCCAATCTGGAGGAACCAGAGGGTCTAAATATAACTGTAGTAACGCAAGTCAGTCCCGGACCAAAGTGACCCACTTTAGATCTGAGAGAGGACAGCAGCCAAAACTTAAGGAGACATCAAGACATTCCAATAAATCTACGCACTTTGGTTTATTTATACATTTACTTATTGGCAGGAGATGTGTCTTGGTTTTAATAGCCGTAATATATCTGGAGCTGCGATTGAGAAGAAAGGGAATGAGATATGAGATTTAAAATATGGAAATCCTCAGAAAGCCCTCATTGCTGCATTTCAAGTAGACGACAGCGCTCGGTGCTATCGCAGGCGTTCTGAAGTTAGGAATTAGATTTTCTGCAACACGAGTCGAATGAGGGGCAGAATGATTTTTTCTGCAGGGTCACATGTGCTGTGTGTGTGTGTGTGTGTGGTTTCATATTGAAGTGATTGCCTCCCTGCTCTTGTCAGATGTATGAAAAATTCAACAGGAATACTAAAAACAGAAATTATGCAGCAGGAATGTCTTTATTTTGACTGATGTTAGCATTCAAAGGGGATCGAGTTCATTTATGCTTTAAATTCATTGCAGCAGGTTTATTGACGGAGGTATTTCTGCAAAAAGGATTTTATTGCCGGGGAAGAGAGTCAACAAATGGTGTTCAGAGACACATACAGCCTCTTCTCTGTACGAATAATTATGTTTTTATTTATCGCTAACCTTCAGCTTTCTGTTCAGTACAGAGAGAAGAATCCTACATGTGATGTGGCTTCATATCTGTCGTATTTATCAACCTTACAGCCACAGCTCCTTCTTTAACCTTAAATTTATCCTAACACCTAAATACGTCTGATGAATTATTGCCTAAAGAAAATATTGAAAATGTTGAAAAATGTGAGAAATCTGTTAATAAACAGCTTCTGAAAGGGCGACGTTACAACGCTCACACTCACTTCCATAGTTTTTTGTGTAATCCTGCCGACAAACCGACCTACCAACCAACAAACAGACCCGGGTTAAGAAGATCAGCTCCTTCACGGAGGTAATTAACAGCTTCAGATTAGCCCCACCCACTTCTGGTTCAAAGCCCTGCCCAACATACAGATAATGGTGCACTTGCTCATCCCTATCGTCATTAGATTTTAATTGTCTTTGTGAAATTGCAACTTAGAGCATTAACTGTTATGCACTTCACTCCTGCAGCAATTAAGACTCTCAGCCTCATAATTGAGCTTTAATATGAGACAATAAAACAGTTTGCCAAAAGGCAGGACGGGAAATTACACTCTGCAATGAATCCATCATAAAAATTGCCATCTAATATTAATATGCATAAACATGAGCTCAGAGCTTTAGCAAGCCTTTTGTTGACAATAATTACGAGGACACTTTGCAACGTGTGATTGTGAGTTTGGCAGGTTGCAATCTCAGCCGGCCCTGGCAGAGTCCCAGGCATCATGGAGCTGTAGGTCAATTAGATTGTAGCGTAGATTCACGGATAGAACAAGAAAGTGACAGCATGAGGCGCTAACCCTGATTCAGCGAGGCGCGCGATATGTGAGATGAAAGACTGTTTTACCTGCACATCGAAAGGCACGGCAAAAAAAGGGAACAGGCTCCCATTCAGAGAGGAAGGAAGAACAAATTCAGGTACTTTTAGGCCAGTGGGTCCAAAAACAGTCTTTGCTCATACCGCTGTGTTTTAGCCTTGAGCAGCTTTACTCAGCAGTGAGACAATAAAGTGACATGAAAATGTGAGATTTGTTTGTGTCCATAATTGTAAAGCATTATGTCAAAATGTTTCCAAACATTTCCTGTATGAAATATAGATGGATGTGAGAGCTAGTTAGGACTCATCAGAAAACAGGCAGCCTGAATGTTTATCAAGCTTTAAACATGCGAGCTGTGGTGCCAGATAATAAATTCATACCCTGCATCAGTCCAAGGATATACAGAATAATTCATAAACAGATATTAAAACATAAACATTAGAACTTATAAATATTTATCCACATACTTTCAGGGTCCAGACCGTCCGTCAGCCTCCAAGAGAAGCTGAATTTGTTCTTCCTCTTTATAATTTTCCACTTCACGCTCCTTCGGTTGTCAGGTGAGATGGAGACACTTCTGCTTTTATTACAGTGCACGCACAAGCACACACAAAATCCAGAAAGAAACCAAAAGACTAGACAAGAGCAACATCGCACACAACAAAAAGCACACGGGAAGCATACGTAACAATGCACTCACTCATCAACACACACACACACACATGGACGCTCGTGTTCGCTCACCTTGGCTTGGTTGCACTTCCTTGACGACAGACAATTGGTCATTGACGAGCATCGGCGAGCTGAAGTTTCGCTTGAACGCTCCAGACTAATGGAGGAGAGCAGAGAGCAGAGTTTTTTCAGTTTCCATTACTTCATGTTTAGAGGCCGAGCTGATGAGAAACTGTCTCCATGTGGGGATTTTAGGACATTAATGGAGTAACTTGAGAAATTAGTGAATCAGAAACACATCAGGACACGCTGACAGACCGGTGAGGCCACACGAGCTGCAGTCAAAGAGCTCATTTTGACATTCAACTCACAAACTGAAGCAAATTGTTAGCTCCCTTTTCTGCTAATTGTGAAAAATGAATTCACTCAGTTGTTACGTCACTTGTGTAAAACATGGCTCACGCACAGGCACGGACATGTGATTCTGTGTGTGTGTCCACACGATCGCAATTTCACGCTGTATTTGGCACAGTTAGTGTTTTAGCTGAGATATCGGTTTGTCTTCGCCCTGACTTGCAAATGAGCCGCTCACTTTGTCAGACCATGTTGAAGGGAGAAAACACTGCGGATCAAACCTGATAAGTGAAGCCTTGATGCTCAGGTACAGGTCTGGTGATATTTTATCTCTCGCTGCCCTCATCATTACCCTAACTCCCCATCTCCTTGTCTTTGTGCCCCTCTTTCAAGCTGCATCGAGAGGTTTTTTAACACAGTGCTCTTAAAATTTTGCAAGTGGCTCTCAGAAGGTCTCGCCTCTTGCTGCATGCTAATGTCCTCTGGCTTACACTAGAGGATAGACACAAAATCTCTGTCTGAATCACCCCCAATTTACCGCCGGTTGCATTATACTCACAGTCGACCATTGTCCTTCACCCAGTGTCCAAATTACAAATGCTGGATCTTTGCGTGTCTGAAATCGTAATTTTTCTCTCACTATTGATTATCTGCATGTTAATCATTACAAGTTAGTGAATAACTACAAAGCCATTAGGATCAACTTCCACAGCAGCACTTGAGTGGAAGCAGTATCCTGCCCTTTACCATAAGCATCTATGTTTCGTTGGCATTTTAACTGACACTGCACGTATGGCTGGTATATTAAGTCTGAGTCTGCCTTCAGGGCAAGAGTGCTCCAGCGCCTCTGTGTCGACGCTGTGTGCAGTGATGTAGTGTTAACAAATCTGAAGCAGTGAGTTCATATACCTGCACGACACGTCCCTGACTGATATGAAACATTATTATTGAACATTTTGCATTTCATTCAGCTGCTTGAAACTTTCAGTTCAGATCAAATTAATTTCCAAGTGCAGGTAAAATTCAGAGTGACCCAGCAACCCAACCAGTCCAGATTTATGGGGAAATTACCATGGCAACAGTGTGTCTACTAATCAAATTGTGATTGCAAGCAAACTGTTGTTATTGCTGGTGTTTTTATAATGTGGCTATTAAAAATGTCTGGGGCAAATCAGAGTAACGGGAGGTCAGACTGGCTCGACATTCGGTCTCAAAATACTCAACATTGTGTCGTCTCCCTTTTTTTATGTCTTCGACTTTGTCTGCAGCAAAAGTTGGGGATTTTCACATATGAATGAATGTCTGTTGCATACTTGTCAAATAAGTTAACAAAATGCTAATCAAGCCTATCCCTGCCAGATGAACCCCTCTATATCTCACAGAAAGAAAGAGATTTTAAATCTGGAGTACGTGGCGAGCAGCGATTGGTTTGCCTGAACTGCCTTGGGGGAGCAACGGAGTACGCTACAGCTAATAGGAGCATGGTGGAGCCCATGACGTCACAAGCACATACCCTGTTCATTCTTATAAAAGCTGTCCTTTAAAAGTGACGCCTGAAGCCAAAAAAACCCTTCACGCTATGAAGAAATGACCCGGAGGAGTGAATACCAGAGAATTCAAAATGTTATCGGACTGAATGTATCCAATTCTCATAATGACATGAGTCATTTCGCAGAGGTTGTGATGCTCAACAAAATGTTCGGTCGTTTTGCAGTGGCTTCTTTCATGACGTAAGTGCATGGTTTGCCACAATGTCAAATACACTTCAAAGCCCAGCACACATCCTGGGGGCTTGGGGAGCAGTTGGAAGCGAGGAAACCAGGAATTAACTGCTTTATGCCTGAATTTATGACCCCTAAAATGGCATATTTGTGTCTTTTTTTACTCCAGTTTTTGTACATGTTAAACAAACAAGGTTAGAGGAGCTTATTTGCAGATTTAGTTACCTTAAACAGTGTCGGACTCTGTGGTAAACTAAGCTAAGCTTGGTGTTGGACGATTCCTTTCAATATATTTCTTTCTTTCTATGTATAAATCAGATTTAGGGCATAAACTGAATATATTCCTGGAAAGCTTTTTGCAACTGGGCACTCAATGGTAGAAATTCTTCACCAGAAACTGTAAGTGTAAGTTTCCAATTACCGGTGGAAGAGCTGATTAGTTAAAACCCTCCCTGGCTGGACAGTCAAAGGCAGAAACTTCACAAACAGGAAATCTCAGCAGCAAAAAACAACGAGGATGTCTCCAAATTTAACAAAAAAAAGAGACAGAAGGGTAACCAAACATTTTACATAAGTGCAACATCAAATTCTGAGAGTGTATTCGCACCTTCCCATGACACGGCTGCTGCGACAGCTCTGAGGTGCACCACAGGTGAGCTGCCATCTTGCACGTTTTACACCGCAGAGCCTGTTTGGAGTTTCCTGCAGAGAGGAACAGAGACGAGAGAATGAGGGCAGATGACACAGACATGGAGGCAGCCACAAAAAGAAACACAGCAGGAAGCAGCTCTGCAACAGGCAGAAAGAGCCGACGAGCCAAAGTGGCCTTCAGATCATATGAGCTGGTGTCTCTCTGCTCACTTAGAGAGGGTAATCAAGAGCTGTCCCAGGTTTATCAAGCTGGTGCTGCTCACAGTGCTGACAATAACAGCTTCATAATCAACAGCTCCTCTTCCAAGATCACCTGCAGAGATTGGAAACCAGCTGGAGATATTTCAACCATAATCGATTTGGCATTGAGTCGTCTTGTTTTTTCATCTTTGTTTTCAAGTGATTCTGTGTTAAGAAAACTCTTCTTATTGAGATGTTTTCTCCTTGCTTGTTAGGTTACGAGAAATCTTCTGTTGTTTTTTTGCTTTTTTACGATTAAGGGTCTCTTTTTTATCTTACAAACCAAAGATTAATAGATTTGTTGTAGAAGGGACACGTGGACAGCTCTGTTCAGGAGCAGAAACAACAATCAAAATAATTGGATGGCTCGGTACAAATACCCCACTGCTTTTACTTTGAAGGCAAAATGAATTCTGCTCAATCAGCTTAATAAGGAGACAGAAGCTGGACTGTGTCTGGGGACTGCAGAGGAGCGCAGATACAGCGAGGTGATGCATTACATAAATAAACCCACACTGCATGCAGAAAACCAGCACGGATGCAAACGCAGAGGAGCAGGTTGGGGTCTGTAATCAATCATAGCGACAGGAAGTAGATTTAGCAGAAGTACTAGCAGTGGCTAGTAGTTCAAGCAAGCAAATTAGGGATAAAAAGCACTCACACATCTGAAGCACATCAATCCCTGTTAATAATCCAATGTTTTTTTCACAGCTATAAGCACTGAGAGCTGCTTTGAAGACATGACGAAGTCCACTTAGTGAAAGGATTAGCCAGTGAAGTCAGGTGTTTTTTCTTTGAAACAAGTGGCTCTATTATGTTCCTGCTACAATGCTTTCAAAAGGAGGACATTATGAGAGATATATTTGCTCTCTGGTACAGTTAGATGACATGATTTAAAACCACTCTCACACTTGCACAACAAAATTGGGTCTACAACCAGCAGTTGGTTAGCTTTGCCTATCAAAAAGGCTGAAAACAGGCAGAAAAAGCTAGTCAAAAGTAACAAAACCTGCCAACCAGCACTTCTTAATCTTACTATCTTAAATGTGTTATCTTGTTGGTGTAATCTGTTCAAGAGCAGTGTTAGAGCTAAGCTAAGATAACCACCTGCTGGCTTATATTTAACTGGCAAATACGTGAGTGGTATCCATCTTTTCATCCGCCAGAAAGCCAATAAGTGTATTTCCAAAAATGTCAAACTTTTGCCTGAAGGAGTTGTAGACTCCTAAATCCTGCCCAGGTGATAACATATTGTCCCAACATAACAATTTAAAAGGAGACCTGTTATACATTTTCATTTTTTCCCCTGTGTTTTATATATGCCATATCTTGTGCATGTAAAAGATCTTGAAAGTTAAAAAGGGGCCTTAAAGAGACAGGAGCTAAAACAGAGCACAATAGGTGATGTTCTCTCCATTAAATGTTCGCCAGTCTGCACTAGATTGAAGGCCACATAAACAAAGAGAAGGAGGCCAGCAAAGTGCAGCTGAAAAAAAAGGAAAGATAATACAGGTAGTAGATTGAACACCTTACCCACGATCATGTGTTTGCAGTGCTGGCAGTTGGTGGGCTTGCGAAAGACATGGTCCTGGAAACAGTGGTTAATCTGAGGTCGGGGAGGCTTGATGGGCAGCGATGGGGAAAGGCTGAGAGAGGGGGAGTGGGAGGCGATGGAGGGGTTGGGGCTCAGGGACGGCGAAATGGACGGCGAGCGGTCGCCGCCGAGAGGAGAGCCAGGCATCAGCGGAGGAGAAGGAGGCGGCGGGTCAGTGATGAAATCCGGGGGCAGGCGGGCGTCGCTGTAGGACCTTTGGAAGAAGTTCTCCACGCTTTTGCTGCGCATGATGGTCTTGAATGACAGCGAGCGCTTTAGTCTCTGGAGCTGCACACACACATTGACAGAGACGAAGGGAAAGGCGTTACACTCAGTATAAACACAAGATAAGCAGAACGCTGCGGCACATTCGCGAGCAATAACAAATGTCCAGCACGCCCTCAGGACAGCACAGGCAATATCCCGGCATCCATAAACACAACACTCCGCTCCGATCCGTACACCATGGGGAGCGAGGGTGACTCATGAAATGCAATATCACCTCATAAGGAAAGAGCACATTAATAGCAAAGCTATCTGTATGTACCCTTCAGTGAGACCAAGCACATCCTGCACACAGTCTCACTCAACAAGGCAGCTTGTGCGTTTGGCCCATGGTTAAACAAGATAAGCTTTTTCTCTTTGAAAACACCCACGGCCATACATTAAAGACTGCCGTTTGTCGTAGTGGCAGGCGGGCTGTTTCGACCGAAACAGTTTGCACAGCGTGATCGTTTATCAGCAGCCTATCTTCAGGAGACTGATGGATGCCTCCTCGGGGCCAAACTCACACGCCTACGATATAAAACAATATCAAATTGAATGCTGGCTCTCTCATGTTTATGGACGTAACCAGCCGCGCTCGTATCTTGAAAGCTGTATCCACCAAAGGGCCTTAAAGAATTGATGGTTGCTGCATTTCAAAAGCCAAACAGGCTACAAAACGTGAACATCAGCAGCTGTCACGCCTCTAAGCTCCGCTCTCTGCAGCCATCTACCATTGATTGGCTAGATAAATGCATGTTTCCTGACATTTCCCTCCGGCTCTGTGTACAGATGATGATGCCAGTTTCCCGGGGGACAGGCGGCCATTTGTTACCCTGACATGCAGTGGCAGCGGGAGAGCAGTGTGAGGGCGTGGTCGTGTCGCAGGGGAAGAATGGATCAACAGAGACAGACATGCAGACAGATAATCAGTAGGCCACAGACACACCGTGTGCACTCGCTCTGTCTGTCTGCCTGTCTGCCTGTCTGCGCTCGCTCGCTCTGCTCAGCGCCAAACATAATCACTTTACAGGGACATGCTGTTTACAGCTCCGCGCGTCTGGGAATAAGATATGAAAACAGTTTGTCTATTTGAGTTTGTGCGCGTGTGTGTGCGTCTTTGTGAGAGACGCGTGGAGTGAGAGATCGGGAAACAAAAGTCTTTGTGTGTAACTGAGAGCAGGTTTGCTGAGTCCATATGCTTCCTGTTAATCTCTATTATGAATCTCATTTCATCAGATTACTCTGATGAAGACAAACTAATGCAGACCGATACATTAGATTATTACTGTAGCTTACAGTGCACAGAGTAGTGTTTGGTCTATTGAACCTTATAAAGGATTTATAAGTTGAAACTGTGTAAATGATACGAACAAGGTGAGAAAATATAATAATATATAATCTGACTTCATTTATAGCTACGGTAGTTAACATTAAAGGTGCTGCTGCTTGCAGGGAGCGTGTCTTCAGTGCTGGCTCCAGATGTTTTGGATAAGTGGACTGGATGAGGTTGTGGTGTGTCTGTTTTTTCAGACACATCCACACAACACACTATAGTTACATTAGGTACTATATTGCAGACTTCCTGGGCCCAGAGATCCTTTATACCTTCCAGTATAGCTCTGTTAAACAAGTATTTGTGATATGAGGCATGTGTCACTTGTATTTTGAGGTACTTAATTCTTTACTGTTGGTGATGGTGCTGTGGAGCACTTTGTTCCTAAATATCTGCCCTTGATTGTAATGTATTTGCCATAGGCACAAAGGCAATTTCTGAAACTCCTGTCACAACATCCCGATTTAACAGGCCCCAACAAACGGCACAAAGATTAGGGTCCATCTGTAGCTGTTCTGGAGTCCACTTACAGATTTAGGGTTGCACTTCTACAACGCTGTCGGACTAACGATGTGCACATGAAGTATTCAACACAGTATGACCTCTTTATTCTATGCACTCTTCTTACTTGTCAAAACCTGCTTCTTAAATTACCAACAATGAAGTCGACAGTTCTGTCTCAGTGTGTGTTGTGCTAGTAGCAGGTAATGAATCATCGAGCTGCAAGCCTCAAGCAGAGATGGAGCAGGCTTCTTTCTAAAACCACACCGCCACATTTCAAACTACTCTTTAGCCTAAAATGACGCAGACTTAAGACTTTTTTCACACTCCTTAACGTCCTCGGACATTGATGTGTGAATTTGCCGTGCTTCACCTTAAATATGAACATCTACCGTTTTATGACAACCGTTGAACTTCAAAGCCTGTTACCTCTTAATGAGTAATGGTGGAGAGCATTTATGTGAACGGTACAATGCTTTGACACGTGCTTTGTGTGCACAGTCTGGAGCTGAGCTATCTCAATCAGACCAGATGAGTGCTGGCACAATAGCTCCAGCTCAAGCACACGTCTCAATTACAGCTAATCTAATCGTCTGTCAGTGCGTGAGCCTAAAAAGCACTCCCATTTGCTTCCATTTGAACATTAGCGGAGAGCGTCATACTTCTGAATCCGAGCCAGTGTGATACCACGTTCGATTCGGATCATCAATACACGCAGTCTACGTTCATGTGTGTGAATTTCTCAGGGTGATCCGAGCTTTGCTGCAGGTTGTGATGTATGATCTGGTCCTTTATGTATTATTGATCCCCTGCAATTTCATGACAATGCCTGTCAAATGAAGAGGAAACTGTTTTAGTCTACTTTCATTTCTTCCTGAGAAGTATAACAAAAAGCCTGTCAACTGCAGACAAAAAATCCTTCTCCTAAAAGAAACATTTGGGTTTGCCGCTGCACTCTCTCGACAAATTATTCATATAATTCACAAATGACTCAAAGTGCCATGCAAAATGCATAACGGTGCCCAGATTTACACCTGCGCAGTCAATTTTCTTCAAGCAGCAGCCATCACTGCTGCAGACTTTCATCGAGCCATCTCAGCCGACCTGTAAAAGCCCATAATTCTCACATCTTCGATCCATATAACCCCCAAGTCATACACATGTAGGCAACATAAATGTCCCAAAATCAATGCTCCATAGAGGGACGGCAGGGTTTGAGCAGACATAATTCAACTATAAAGCTTTCATTTCATCCGATATGTGGCTCTTCTTCCCTCCATCAGAATTTAATGGTGCAACATATATGGGATGCTCCAATCTGTCTAGAGGTCACAAAGACTGAGCAACAAAGGCTCAGTCCCACTGGGAAAGTGACCATAAATAAAGCTTGTGGCTCTAATATGATTTACTGTGGACTATCTTAAGTGGATCACCCACTAGAAAACATTTCAAATAGAGCAGCTTAACTTGTAACTTTAGCCGTGAAGGCTGAAAAGGTCAAAATATATGCTGCCTAAAGCTTTACCAGTCTGGAAACTTGTGAAAAGGTCTGGTGCATCTTTCAAAAACCAACAATCAGTCACATGACTTTATGTAGAGTGGCCAAGTGTGCATAGGTGTTACAGCAAGAGAGATTTGTGCTTATTATTTTCTCCAGTTTCCTCATATTCCCACTGAATTGTGCCAAACATCTCTGTGTTGTCAGCATCAGAGGAGAAGAGGAAAAATCATAGCAGAGATTGCGGGGAGAAAAAAAAACACCACTGCTACAGATATCTGCCTCCACTCCATGGTCTTATTCACAGTATCAACACAGTGAATGAATGTGACTTTTAAATGAAATATTTTACTTTCTTAAGCCGGTAAATTACGTGTTAAAATTCTCCCAGGCCTCGTACCCTGCTTTTAAGCGTAGTCAGTCTATAAAAAAGTGTGCACAATTGGGTTTTTCTGCCAGGGTGTACGTCACAGAGTCCGACCTTGTTCCAAGGGAGGATATTTCCGACTTAAGAAGGATAACCGTGCTGTAAAAGACACAGTTCCCTGCTGATTCTAGGTCATCGGCATCACATGCGGTTACACGGGAAATGATCATCCTCAGGTACATGATATATTTAGGGATCATCGTGTGGCTTGAATTATTTTGGCAATGTAGAACTGAAATTGAACAGAGGTAAAGGGACAACCAGAAGATTTTATTAGAGGAACAAAAAATCGCAAATCCACAGGGAGAGAGTAAAAATTACACATTTCATAAAATCTCTGGGCAAAGCGTGCAAACAGCTTTGGTTATCATAACAAGGAGCGTATTCACCCGGTTTCATCTCCAACCATTTCCCCTCTTGGCTACAGTTATTATGCCCGGCAGCCCGGCAGATTCCCGCTTTGAGTGCAAGATAAGAGATACATAATCACGGGCTGTTGCCATCGCTCTCCCCTTATCGCATGTGAATGTACACACACAGAACGCATAGTCATTCATGCGCCCATACACACTTCTTCTCCCCACTCTCTCTGTGATTGTTTAATGGAGGAGAAACTCTGTGAAATAGCAGCGTGGATCGCAACAAAGTGCAATTTGGCGCCCACATTCTGCTATCCGCCCCATGCCGCTTTGCCCTGGCAACTCATCATCCAGCCATTTTCACCCAATCGCTGTTCACACACAACCCCCCCCCCCCAAGCACGACACAATGGCTGTCAGAAAACAAATCAGATACTTTGCGTCCTCTCGCCAGCGATACGCAAACACATATACTTCTAGTCTTCCAGTGTCCACCATTTCTACAGCTCACACCTTTCCCCTGGTGTCACATCAATAAACATCACAGCAGTGGAGGTGTTACATTAATTAATGAAGACCTTGGCCCACTTCAGCCTCCCTCCTCGACATACTCCCTCGCTCACGTCACTCAAATCCGTGTCACAGAGAGTGAAGTGATTGTTAATGAGACGTGGGGTGAACTTAGAAGTGGGGGTGGTTTTTCAAAGAGAACTCAGTGTTGAGCTTTGAAGTTCAGAAGTGACAGCGTCGACACCAGAGATAAGCCATGTGTAACCTGTAGATCATTAGCAGCACTTTGGTATTCACCAAGCTGGGGGAATGCAGGTGACTGCAATTAGTGCTGTCCGGTGTACACATGTGCATTATGAAACCAAACCTCTTACATAAATAAATGATAAGTCTGCCTGATCCAGTATTAAGTGTGCTGAACACACTTTCGTTCCCAAAAGTGCAGCCAGATGCCCTGTAGCATATCTGATAATCCTCTTTTTTTTGTGCGCTTCATCTTTAAACGGCTAAAGATAGACTTTCATGAGGGATCTGTTTTAGTTAGTGACTGTAGCAATAGTGCAGTCTCCAGGATAAAATGTTGTTAGTTGACGTTTAACGTTAATGTGATAACCTGACGAAGGTCTAAGGACCGAAACGTTGTTAATAAACTTTATTCGCAACCGAAGTGGACAGCGTGCGGGAGTCTTTTTCCTAAATTTTGTCGGCCCTCGGCCTTCTCCTACGCACCTGTTGACCCTAAGGTGTGCAAAAGCTGCACTCTAGTTAATGTTTCAGCATAACCACTGGAACGTTCACATTTGTTGGTGTGACCTGTTGTGCATTATGCAGGACAAAACTGTTCAAACGTAAAAAAACCTCAATATTCATGTAGAATTTAAAAAATTGCACAGCAGAGATTTGTAAAACTGTAACACAATATCATAATATCAGCACAATATGATTCACTGAAAGAGTATAGATGATGATACTGAATTATTGCCCAGCTCTAACAGCATATAATTGCATGTTCCTGCTTTATTTCCATTCAGGGACCTCTCTCTACCTCCTTCGTGGCTGCTTCCACCGTGTAGTCATGGATATTTAATAAAAATGACAATAAGAGAAGAAAACACCAACACTTGTAAAAAAAATTGCTAAAGCCATTTCACTCTGAATTAAGTTGCCACCACTCAACATGCTGTTTTCAAGTGTTAGCACAAGGCACCGGAGTGAAATAAAACAGCTGCACTTGGCCACAAACTGTAAAGTGTATTACTACTTGTCATTTAGCTTTGGAGCTGCGACAAGTTCTCATTTTCACACTGTAGGCAATGACAGTCACCTCTTATCACTCAATGGGTTGTGTGTGTGCTTAAGTGCTCCCGTCGAGGGAGGAAGACTGGGTGAAGAATCCACAGGCGACACGTGGATGAAATGTGACGGTCTCGTCACGCTGTAGGCAAGCTGACAAATGGGCCAATCGCCCACATATATGGTGAAGGTTATAATTCAAAGTCTTTATATCTCTGTGGTTCGATTGTCCTGTGTACTCATCTGGGAGAAAAAAAGTGTTTACCTGCACTTCTATCACACAAAAGCATCGACAGCCTTGACTATTCAACCGGCTCTCAACGAGGAGCGACACTACTGGCTGGTGATTGCTGCTCAGGCATCTCATCTGTTCCACCACTCACATTTCTACCACCCTTGGCAACAGACCAAAATACATTGGAGTCAGGGACAAAGTCCATGCTTCCTGTCCTCCTAATCCCCTGGCACTGTTTTCCTCTGCTCCCCGATTCCCGATATTCATCTCTACGGGAAACCTACTGCTGGTGGATTCCAAGGAGCATGTGTTATCAGAGTCGCTCCCTCTCTCCCCTTCATCCTTATCTAATTAAAAACGCCATGGACTCATGGCTACGTGTCTGATTAGTTTCCTTCAAAAATTACACCCTGTGGCTGATTTCTTTTTAATTTTACGAATGGTCTGGATTATGTGTGTAAAATAGTTACGGGTGGAATATTGTCGGTAGGATTTTCAATCTCCTAGGACCACACCTTGAAGACAAAGCAACCCAATCACCCAATAACTGTATGTTATGACAACTGTGGTTACTGTCTGGTTAGGTTGAGGAAAAAAAAGCTTGGTTCTTTATCACACACGCGGCTGAAAATTGTTCCGACGTCCTACAAAAATATCCAGTGGTGTGACGCCTACAAATATTGAAATGCCATCTTTGAACAGTGGTATCTTGCTTGGAAGTCATCTCTCTTAGCCTAACCATGTAATCTGAACATGATATGACGCATAACACAGAAATGTTAATATGTCATGTATGAAAAAGTGTCCTTGGTTTTCAGATACGTGCAGTGCCAACATTAGCCGCTGATCACGCAGAGAAATGCATCGCCAGCAAAACCATGTTTGCTATGGTTAGGCGCGCCTGCCATGTGCTCCTCTCTTGTGCTGCTTAACTCAACTTTTCCTATAAACTAATAAGCTTGTGAAAACACCGGTAATATCCGCTACACCAGGGTTTTTTCAAGGAAAGGTGTAGTTTTAGTGGGAGGAATGGAACAAGGAGTTGTTAGATGAAGAGCTGCAGGTGACAGGCTGCACACCTCCAACTTCTCAGTGAGGTAACCAACCCCTTTTCCCTCATTTATGACAACAAATCCTTTGCCAACATCTTTTCAGTGAACTCTCCCTACTCTTGTCATGTAAGTGAAATGTGACTCCTGCTACTCTGTGCTGCGACTCTGCTGCTGCACAGAGCAGATGAGTTTGTAATTGCAATGTCCGCCATCTCACTGGGTAGTGATTAAAAAAGCAAAACCGGAGCGGAGGGCAAGTAATGTAATTAGCGTATGCCGAACACACTGTAAAACTATTAACACCGACTACCGTGGCAAGACTGCTGCGTGATGCGTTGTTCGAGTAGTTTTTAGAAGTTTAAATACATGCTCTTTTGGCAACAACATGCTTTTCCAAGGCATTTTTGAAGCAGCTGCGCCTGCATATAGCGACGAGCTTCTGTGTGGTCAGGGCCTTTTTCTGGTAACTGACATTAACTTCAATATTCTCCTACAAGATTCCTTAATAGACTCCTATGGGTTGCAAAATCAAATTGACCCTCCGGTGGCACAGAGCCATTGAATCCTGAGCATTTAAAGGAAGTTCAAAAGTTGAAACAATTAACCTTTCATTTGAATATCAAACACCTATTAGCGCATGAGGGCTGAAGGTTAAAGGGAAATCTATTCTCACACAGGGCGCTGGAATCCACCCAGCGCAGCCTCAATCGATTGGGAGAGCAGAGGGCGATGAGGAACCAGGCTGGTGATTCAATGGTCAGCCCAATTAGTTTGTTGTATAAATGTTTCTGATGTGGCGAAGCCGGAGCAGCTGATGAATCATATGAATACCAATCAGTCCCGCTTGGCACCAAGTATCGGCCAATATCTCCGGCAGCAGCTGGTGAGGAGCGGGGAACTGGAGTGGACCGAGATGGACAGAGAGCGGTGATAAAATGTCTCGCAACAATGCCGACTGTTGCTTCTCACAGAGGAAATCAAATATTTAAATGAAGCGTGGAGCCAATCAGCCAGTGAAGTGTTTGACTGTGTTGGGCAGGAGTGTCACTTTGCTGCAAACATGTCCACACTACTGCATGTGTGTGTTTGTGTGTGGGCTGCGAGAGGAGGCATGAGGTGGAGACAAAGACTCGTCTGAGGGAAAGTTAGTTGGGCCCTAATGAATCAAGGGGTCTTAAAAGCCTTCCATTAAAACAGCAGACACAGAGAAAGCTTTCACAGCTCCAGCACTTGGAGGCCAGCCCTCGAGGACTTTGTTTATACCGTCATGTCAGCAAATTAAAATTAATCATACGGACACATTGTAAGGGCACTCGAGGCTCAGGCAGGAATACACTGTACAGTGAACAAATCCAGATCTTCATATCAGGCACAACATGCACATATGAAAAAATGTGGCCATTTATGCTTAATGCAATATAAAGTGTGAGTGCAGCAGAAAAAGTAGGACTGTCAGTAACACAACACATTTCTGATAAGCATTCATTGCAACCATTCTATGTAAATTCTGCTCATTTAAATGCACGGCATGAATAAATACCAAACATAAATCCTCCTTCCTGTGTGTGTTTGTGTGTGTGTGTGTGTGTGTGTGTGTGTGTGTGTGTAGAGGAAGTAGGTTTGGAGAGGCAAAGAGAGGGGGGTGGGGGGGAGACAGAGTGACATCAGACCTTACGTGTGAGGTTACACCTAGTGACGCAGTCATGATGAATACAACTGCAATTGTAAAGTGTTGTCATCGGCATTACATAAACTGGTGGAAAAATACCGCAAAAGATACTAAACTGCAGGTGAAAAACACAAAATAATCTCTGCTTTTCTTCATGACTGAGTGTCTTATTTCTTCTCTTCGGGGATATTCGAGTATGCGCTGCAGGAGAGCGCAGATAGACACGAGTGTGCTTAGTTGAAAGCTCAAAACTGTTGGTACTTGCCTTGGATGACATCGGCTGGATGGACATGGTGCTTGGAGAGCGCTGGAGCTGCGACTCGGTCTCCATCTCGTTGTTCTCAGTCATCATTGATAAGGTGATGCAGAAAGAAAAGTTTTAACTCCTCAAAATGTGTCCAGTCGTCAGGAGATCTCCAGCTTTAGCCATACAGAAGCTTGACAACGTGTGGCACATCCACATCACAGGGATTTGTGCGCGCTGCGAGGTGGACGCCTTATGGCCATTCGCTCTCCACAACACACACCAGTTGCAAGCTTATGATTAAACAGTATGTGTATGAATACACACACACACTCACACACCAGATGTTTCTGTCTCGCTCATGTCATGCAAGGACAAGCATTCAGGGAAAAGGTTGAACCTCGCGTATCGCCCCTTGATGCGCACGGGCAGCTCCAATATGGCACAATTCCGTCCGACAGTAGCCAGAAAAAAATGTTAAAAAAAATAAAAATAGATTAAATCAGCAAAACATCGATGTGAAAATATCAGCTTATGGTGCTAAGATCCAAACAAACTGTGTGCTCTGGTAGGCGCTGGTGTAAATCCAAAGCGAACTGTGCATCTCGCCACGGCACAGACTTGAATTTAAGCGCAATCTGAGGCACGCCTTCCCGTGCGTCTGAGGCGCATGATTGGGGCAATTTTTACAACTCTGCCAGGATCCATTTAGACCAAATCAGGATTCACGGTTGTGGGCGGGTGTTCATTTTGAACCCAAATATAGAACAGCTCACAATTGACAAACAGAGGGCTGATTTTCTCTCTGAGGGGATGAGAGCATGCAATAAAAGCAGGATGTTCCCTCTTCATAGTCAAAGCTGCACAGTGCACCTGTTTAATCCACTGATCTACATAAATGCAACAAGTTCCGAGGACTCATGTGATGATAATATCTGCCATTTATTAAAAATTACATTTAAGCTACTACAGATACAAGTAGACTACTTATAAAATATAAAATTTAGGTTTAAGGGGTTTAAATCACTGTACATCCACCAAAGACATTACATAAAATCGACACCACATAAAAACAACATAAGTAAAATGTCATTATTATGAATCCAGAGGAGTTAAAGTAATGAAAAATGTCGGTGGAGTATGGAGGAACCTATTTGATGAAGCTGCCGGAAGAGTCATTTTCTCCTGTAGTGGAAAAATGACCCATATGAGACGAGCTGGACTGCTTTCATCTTGAGGTTTGGAGAAAATGGCTTTCAGCCATACTTCTACTGTGTTATCGTTTATTCCTTTTCCACCTGGCCTCTGAAGCTCTGAATACAGAAGCTGAGGAAACTTAAGAGGGCTCCGTGCCAAGTTCTTGTCAACTTTTACAGACGAGCTATAGACTTCTGACAGGAAACATCACAAACTGGCATTTTCATGCACGGCCCAGAACATCACTGGTAACCATTTACAGAGCATCAGTGATATCGGAGAGGCGAGTTGTCTGCGCAGCCTGAACGCATCCCGGCAACAGTCTGTTCACCCTGCTGCCGTCTGGCAAAAGATACAGAAGTATCCGCTACCGTACCACCAGACTACAGCGCAGCTTCTTTCCTCAGGCTGTGAGACTCCTGAACTCACCACCACGAATAGTTTATTTTTCTGACTTGATTATAATAAATTAATTAGTCTGTATGATTTCAGTTTTGTGTGTGTATATAGATTTAGGAATTACAAGCAGTAATTGTGTCGTACAGTCTTGTATTGCATAATTAAATTAATCTTGAATCTTAAATAAAAATGATATATAAAAAAAAGCCTGGATCTGTTCCTTTATTTCAGATCCACACCAAAAGTTATTGGGGTCTATTCTGGGCCCAGACCCATCGTCCATCCAAGTTTTGTGGACATCGGTTTTGTATTTTTTGTGTAATCCTGCTGACAAACCAACCAACCAACACATTTAGACAGGTGAAAACATAAACTCCATGGCGGAGGTAATAGCAGGAGTCTCACAGCCTGAGGAAAAAAGCTGCTCTGTAGTCTGGCGGCGGGGCAGCGGATACTCCTGTATCTCTCGCCAGGTGGCAGCAGTTGAACAGACTGACGCTAGGGTGGCTGTTGGTGGCATGCAATCTCATTTCCTACCCAGGTTTCTGTTGACTGCCCCACGTATCCTGCATTTCAGATGAAAGAGAAAGAAGCAATAAGGTTGTGTTCACAGTCACTGATTTTTGTATTAACGTGATGACGGTAAAAGACAGGGAGAGTCATGAGTAGTATTTTAAATTAGGTTCTACACTAATTCAAAGTGTGACACCGGGAAGAAAGACTTCTCAGTGTGACTGAGGGCTTTTTTTCTGTCTGCACTGCGTTATTTCACCTAACCAAACATCAAAGTTTGCTCTAAGCTGTCAGAAAGTCTTTTGGCGTGGGTGTGTTTGAGAAAAGAGGCAAGACAAAGAGAGAGAGAGAGAGAGAGAGAGAGAGAGAGAGAGCTTTTGTTATTACATTAATTATTGCTTCACTCAGAGCCAGGGCACAGCAGATAGCACAGTGACTGCTGAAGGGAACAAAAGCCAAGTCAAAAGTTTTTCTGGTGTGTAGCTGCGGCTCTGCTGTCAAAAATAAACAGAAACACAATGTCTTCGTGGGGCGGTGTGTGCAGTGAGCTGTGATCTGATCCGTCTGTCTCCCAACACAGAAAACACAGAACAGTTGAGAGGATTGCTGAAGGAGGGAACACACACACACACACACACACACACACCCATACATTCAAATGTCTCCCTCTGAGCCACCCACCTTTCATCCTCCATGTGATACCCCAGGTGCTGGTACACTGCTGCTAAAAATGAACACTAAAACTGGAGAGGAAACACATTGATCTCTCTGTGATTTAGAGACAGGGGGAACGACGGGAGGATGAGACGAAGAAAATGAGTCCCATGCGGCATGAGACAGTTCCCAGCCGTGACAGCGGTCGTCATGGTGCAGTCACAGGACCAGACCTCCTTTCACCCTCCACAGAAATTGATCCTGATTGTTCATATGTGGTTTCGCCTCACAGATATACAGACACTTGAATGCAGGCAGTTTCCCATGAAACGTCTATCATGTCTCATACCCACAAAAAAGCCACAATAAAACCACACACGCACATCTGATAAAGGCTCAAATGAATTTTCCACCTAAATATCAATAGTTTTGGTCAATGTCAACTAGATTTATTTAAATCAGATTGCTGAAGTTTCTTATTATTCTCAGATAAACCTTCAAAAGTAATTTTGCACAGAAAGAGGACTGTTGATTTCATTCATATCACTTACATTGGAAGTGTGATAGGAAGTGATCTCTTCCTACGTCAATGTACATCCCAATGTGCACTTAACTATTGTTTAAAGAGCAGGAAACACTGTATTTAAGCCTCTAAAGTTTGATTTAAGTTACTGTCAAGAACCTCTTTTCACGGTTCCAGTAAAAGTGAGGAACTTTGCCCTGGTGAACTGAAGGAAAAAGAAAGAAATCACAACATCTGATATAACATTTAAAGCAATTTTTACAAACACTGCAAAGTGGTGTTTTGAAAGAAAAGTGGAAATAATCCAACACAGAAAGAAATAACGCTTGGACTGACCGTAAAATAACTGAAAAAGAAAAAATACAGCTCTTTTCCTTCTCATGTCCACAACGAGCAGCTGCAGAAGAGCTTCGTCCAGGTGTTTTAATGTCAAATGTTTCCAGTGTTGGACTTTAGTAGGAAAAGAACAGCTGTTAAGAATAAAGTTAAAGCAGCTACAAGAAATGTATTGTTAGTTGACTTTTGCTACCCCTGTGGACAAAAGTGGTATAAACACCACTGCCAGCTGTATTAAGATCTTGATCTGGCTTGCACGTGTATTAGACTCAAACATATTTATTAATGCTATTTTACGTTTATAAACAGCTGTTTGCAGGATGCAGGGCGCTGGGGTAATGTATCTATTTGTGGCTCTGCGAGATCAGTTACTGTAACATGACAACACAACATTTTGTTTTCAGAATCTTACCCGGCAGTGGCACTGATGTAAAAGTAACCAAAAGACATACATTTTTCTGATTATCGAAATCAGACTGCAGATAAAATAAATCAATTAAGTGACTAAGTTATCAAATAGCTGGAGTGGAGTGAAATTTAAAAAAAATATTTGCCTCCAAACTGAGTGGAAGTAAAGTAGCAGAAAATGGAAATACTCAAATACAAGCACTGATGGAATGTAACAAAGTACATTTGATCGAGTACTATACATAAGTACAATTTTGAGGTACTTGTACTTTACTTGACCGTTTTCATTTTAAGGTAAGGTTTTGGAGGCAAATATTGTACTTTTTACTCGACTTCATTAATTTAATAGCTCTAGTTACTGGTTACTTTTCAGATTACATGCTGCATCAGAGCAAAATGAATACATGGTTAAATTAACTTAATTCCAGTAATCAGACAAATGCTGAATATCAGATCTGATAATTGGCCAGGCCAATAATCAATAGACCCATAGTATACAGTATATACATACATGTAAAGTTACAAGTACCTCAAACTAGTACTTAAGTGGTGACAGGCATTAAGAAACAGCCAGTCATCATGCTGATGGTCCTGTTTGCTTATATAGGTCATAAACAGGCATCAGTATTAAATTCAGACTGTTTCATAAACAGTCAACAGTTCCTTGTAATGATCGCTGACTTTCAGTTTAGCTGCTTGTGCTCACTGTCACACTTTAATGGTTTACTGGGACACTTGAATGCAGCAGAGCAATCACTAATGTTAATAGTAACACCTGTGCCTTTCCTGCAGTGTAGCCCAATTTACTTAAATTATTCAGAATATGGATTACAGGCCTGAGTTGCTTTGTGTTTGGAAAAGGCTGAAGTCTTACAGGAGAACAAGCGATTCCTTCAATCTTCTGATTCCTTTCATAAAAAAATAATCAATGTATTCCAGCCTGGGAGCTGGTAGTTTGCCCTTTTTGCTTCTGACTGAAGAAAATCAATTAGTCTCACTGAACAGCTGATAGGTCCTGAAAGCTGCAACCAGCTGAGCTCTGGGATCAGAGGGAGGACTCATTACAGCTGGCTCAATGCTGCCATCTGCTGCACCAACAATGCTTCACAACCGTTACCCAGCAAAGTTTAACACCAGAGAGAAAACCAGACAAGTCTTAATAATATAGGTATATATTTATTCATACGTACATATTCATTTATATCGGTTAATTGTAAAAAAAAAAAAAAAAAAAAAAAAAAAGAAAAGAAAAAAAAGGAAAAGATTTACAGTAATTATATGAACTACAGTCATTGTCAAAATTGTTTTTGAAATTTCTCAGGTGTCAATCTACCATGTACACACTGTAGATTCACCTCTTGCCCTCCGTCCTAATCCTCAACCTTACTCCAGTGTGTGGGACCGAACATGTACGAAACAAAGTGGTCTGGAGCGTCGTAGCTCCACTTCTGTGTAAACTGGTGGGAGGTCAGACAGGAAGGACACAAAGGTGTTTGATACTGTGAGGAAAAAAAAAGCTGACTTTGCTTTGTAGAGCCTGTAGTGTATTTTGTACCATGAAAAGACTGATGACAGGTTATTTCTTTTGTACGTATAAAACCATCAGGAGCAGGTTGAGTATTATTACCTGTAATCCATTCAAAGTGTTGGCCTTAAAAGCACATGTTGATAGCTGCACTGGTGACTCAGTGCATGAAGAGGGCAAGCAGGTGTTACAACCTGGCTCACAGTCTAAATCCTACGACTTTTCCTTTTTCCTCCAGTTAAACGTCTTAACCCGCGAGCACAGTGACAGAGTACATTAGATATCTCCGCCATTTTGACTCTTAGTTGTTCCCTAATCCCTCAGAAACCCCCAGTCAAACAAAACAGATCAGACTGGATTACACTGGATTCATCTCAGCTCGTATTATCCTGCCTGCCGTAACTGTCAAATCACAAACTGAACGGATTCATCGCTCAGCGTTTTGCCTGTTGGCGTGCGTCTTAAACCAGAACGGGGACATTTGAGAGTGATCAACATTCCACGCTGGGTTTACCCATTTCTGTCTCGTTTGATGTGTTTGGGCAGGCTGCGTTATGGGGAGGGGGGATTTGGAAAGGCAAGGCATAAAAATTAAGGAGGGGAAAGCAGGGAAAAATCTGATTCTGCTAAACAGCCATCCTGAGGACTTATCCTTGATGGAAACATTCAATAAGTAGAACCTACATCATACATACATGTCAACATGAACTCCTCCTTAACTCACATAAAAAAAAAAGAAAAAAAAAAAATCCAACTCAAATTTGAACATTTATTACAATTGCACTGGCGCCAAACACTTCCCCTGGACAAAGGCTACACTCTGGACATTTAGTAACAATAAACTCTTAATAAAAACACAAACACCATCAGATCAAAACCGAGGACTGGAAGAGGACTCAAACTCAACTTGGAGACACTGAACTCGTGACTTCAAACACAAAGCAGGCGCAATCCAAACCACACCAAAACAGAAAAGCAAAAGAAGAGAAAAGGTCTGAGTTCCAGAGAAAATCAGAAAGAAAAGCAGTAAAAGACACATTTATAAAATGAAATGGGGAAGAAAAAGAGACACAGAATAAAGCAGGTGCAAGTGCAGGAGAAGATAATCCATAAGAAAAGGCTTCAATACTTCATAGGGCGGGGCTGTAGTCCATTATAGCCCTCCGTTGTGACAAAAATGTCCATCATATCTGTCAGCAGGCCAGAATTGTGCACTCCAGATTCGGTTGACTTCCTTTTGCAGTGACTCCACCAGTCTGATCCAGACTTTACCACCGGCAGCGTCGCTGGTCCCAGACAGACAGAGGAGGTCACAGGTGGCAAGGGTGCAAACATGCTGCCGCTATGTCCCCTGCAAGGCCTCGTAGGAGTTGAGGAGTCGCCGATGTCCTCTCACCGCCGCACTTGGTTCACCAGTTCCGCGTCATCAGAACCGTCACCGATGCGAAAAACAAGAGCAACTAAATGAAATCAAACTAACTGAAAAATAGACGTACTTTGATTGTTTTCAGTTGGCTTTTTCTTTCCATTGTCCAGGTCTGACAGCATGAATTCACGTAGTGATGTCAGACTTTTTTTTTTCCTTCTTCTTCTTCTTCTTCTTCTGTCAATTGAGTGTCTTAACAACTTTTCTGTTTGTTGACATGAGGCTTCACAGGCCAGCATCAGTTCTGCCATCAAACTCCAGATCAAGTCCCGGCTCGTTTTGACCGTCCAAAGCTCCAGCACATATTTTAAACACACAAGCATGTGTGAGCTTCGCCATAATTCCCTCAGAAAGACAGCGATGTCTGCCCCATCTCATCTCCTCCTCTGTTGTTTAGCTGGCTTCGACTCTTGGACTCCACAGTCCTCACATATTTACAATTAGATTTTAAAAAACTAGAGGTGTTACATGCAACATTTGGCATCTTCTCGAGTCCCCACGTGTGAGTCTTAATTGGTGTCCATTTTTTAGAAAAATATTAAACTTTGTCTTTTTTTTTTTTCTTCGGTACGTTGAAGCTTCTGATTGTAACAGAGAGACAGAGAGAGGTGAGGGTACAGGTGTCGCAAGCTCAGTGTGTGCATGTGAGTGAAGGTTTGTATCTATGTTGTTAGTGAAATGCCAGCCTTAAATTCTGATGGCCGTTTTTGTAAAGTGTCTCATCATTGCTTGACTGTAAGTGCAAATAGCTGCAGGTTTACTTAAAAAAATGTTTAAAAAAAAAATCATCACAAAATGGGCTTTCTGCTGCTTGTGTTGGGGGTGTCGGCAGTTTACTGGTTGCATTGCTGCCCCCTTTTTTATTTTAAATAAACAGCCTGCAGAACAAAGCTAACACAGGTCTCACTCAAGTGCAGTTGCCATCTAGAGGTAGCTGTTAAGTGACCTTCAATATGGAGGGAAGTATGTGTGAGACGTTAAGAGGAATTTTCCAGCCTTTTCGATTTTCAGTTTCGAGGCTATAACTGTAATCTGTGTCAAAATGCTATGCAAGTAAAGAGTACAGCTCCCCTCGTTTGATATTAACGTGTATTTCAATTGATGAAGATTTAACAGTGCTGATCACATCCGATTTATTTTATCCACCGAACACAGACCAGGAATGTTCTGACATTCAAGAGTCAACCTGTGTGTGTGAGCTTTTCTGTGCATGTACTGTTTGGTGTGGTGGAGAGATTCGGGAATGTTTTCTGGGAGAAGTTACCCCGAGTTCCTGTAGCGTTATTTGGCTCTCTCCCTCTCTCTGCAGCTCCAAAGGGTGGGGGGGGGGACACACAAACCAGCATGTACTCTGTGACAGGGGGCCGGAAGGGGGACAGCAGGTCTGGGGTCAAGTGACGGGCTGTGGGGAACGTGTACGAGGGGAAACGGGGGGGAGGAGAGGTGGGGGTTGTTGTCTTTACATCATAGCAGGACACAGCAGCGGCAAAACCTCTGACGGCTCCCCCCGACTGAGGGGGGTGGAGTGACGGGAGCGAAGTATGCATGCACTTTGATGTTAGGCAGATGGGTCTGTGGAGAGGAAAGAAGGGAAAATACACAGAAATGTGTTAATAGATCATACTAATACATAAGTGGCTATAATTTGCTGAAACGTGCAAGTTTTACTGAAAATGTCATGAAATCATGTCACATGTCAATAAATGCAAGTCACTGACAACAAACTCATGAACCCGGTCAGACTGTGCTAGATGAAACACGTTCTCTCTGTTCACTCGCTGTTGTCGAGCAGTCAGTTTGTATTTTCACACCTTTGTTTTGATTCATCACTTCTTGTGGGTGGAGTTGTGACATTAATTTGGCCAAAATGTATGAATCTTTGACATCTTTCCAGAAAATCCTCCTCTCATGCTTCCTTAAATTGGGCTAATAGGACATATGCACTCCCTGTTTTGATTTAAAAAGCCTCAGAGCTACAGTACTACTGGGGGGCCAAAAGCTACACTGCAACAGTCAAGGGGCTCTTCTCATTTCACTATTTTTTGCCTGCTTTGTCTCCTTTCTACTGCCTTTGACCCAGAAATCAATTAGCATGCCATATTGACGGATGTTTCAATACCTAAAATGCATCTGACAAAGAGAGGAGCGAGAACAGAAGGAGGCTCGCCAGAGGAGCTATGAGCGAGAATGCTTAAGGTGTATCCTTTGCAGAAGCCTTTTCGGCACATGTGACATGTTATGTGTTGAAAACTTGTATGTTGAAGTAAATGTAATATATATCTAATATATACTGTCATGAACACTGTTACATTCATCTGTCAGATAGCATAGCAGTAGGCAATAACAAGACAGATGATGCAGCTGGTCCACATCATATTCAAAATGAAGTTTCTTTAAAATTTGGCTCCGAAGCACAGATGTTATTTTGTTAAATGCCCGTTGTCTTGACTCTATCCTCCATTTCCTTCCATGTGGTAAGGACTAAGACACTAGGAGAGGAGGTGAGGAAAGGAATCGAGGATATACAAACGAGAAGAGGTCGAGCTTGTACACAAGTATTGTTGTAAGCAAGTGGCAGCACCGTTACACCATGTGAAATCTAATGTGAGGTTCAATTTAAAACCCCTTGGACTCCTCAGAAAGTTTGTTAATTTACAGCCACGTGACATCTAACATCACTGTGGTGAGTTTGTATTTTCAACAGACTTCCATTAAGGACCTAAAGGTGCCTTGTGGAGTTTTCTCCAAAAGAAAAATAAAGTTTTGTTTACATTCCGAGTTCACCAGAACGCATTGTGTGTGTCCGTGACGTTGAACAAACACACTGAATTAATCATCTTCCTTGTGACGTTTGCAAAACTGATTTTTACAAAATTTGAAAGCTGCATTGTTCACATCTGTGATATCTGGCTCACAGTATTCTTCTGTATTTCTCTGCATTTTACCGCCACCTGTTGGCATCAGTGTGATAGCATAAGACAATAGGCAGCAATATGTATTGTGTTACCCCTCTATATAAGGAGTGACGAGCTGTTTTGAGGTAAAGGTCTAGTTTGCTTTAATAACATTTCACACATCTAGCCTCCGGTGTCATTCGTGATCCATGAACACAGTTTTGCACAAAAAAGGCATATTCTAAGTGAACAAAATGGATGTTTACAGCTCATTCTTCAAATGAATCACTGCTTACTCACTGTTGTCAGCCTACACAACTCACCCTTAGTCTCTTGATGCCGGCGCGGGTGATCTGCTGGCAGTCGTAGAGCTCGATGCGATCCAGACTATGGCAGCTCTTCAGGTGCTCCAATGAGGCATCTGTGATCAGGGGGCAGTTGTCCAGCTCGATCACCTCCAGACGGTCGTGAGCACAGGGGCCGCTGCCGAGGTGTCTGATGCCATCATCAGTGATCAGCTCACAGTGAGACAGGCTCTACAGTAACACAGTAGTAGCTCCATTACTCCGCTGTCGGCTACATCACGCTGCTGCTTCGTGCTTGTAAATGCTACAGGAGAAGAATATGTTCAAGTGGCAGGCACACACTCACCAGGACTTGCAAACGAGGGCAGTGGATAGACAGCTGGATGAGCGTCCCATCTGTGATCTGATGCAAAAATAAAAACAGACAAATGTCATAACCGCAGTCTCCACACAACAGTATTTTTCCGTAGCTGTGATTGTTTATTTACCTGCACACATTCTTCTAAATCCATTTTCTCAAGCTCATGACAATTCTGAAAGAGACAATAAACAGAACTATGTGATCTATTGTGGGTGAGTGGAGAAATATTTTGTTTTTCAACATGTTTCGGGATGAAAAAACGTGATCGCATGCAGCCAAGAGGCAGATGCCACACTCACCCTTGCTAATGTAGTGAAGCCCACGTCTGTAAGCTGAGAGCAACGGGCCACTTCTAATATTCTGAAAGGAGACAGGAAGGAGCAGAGACTTAGATGATAGCACCAATTACAGTTGGTCACTGGATGAAAGTTGAACTAAATCTACAGTAGCAAAGTGTGAGGTAACATGTATTAATTTCTCTCTGACAATCTTCATTATTTACCTAATGTTTACTGCAAGATTAAATTGAATTATTTAAATCACAATATGGAGTCTTACAATCTAGTTGTACAAGAAATCAAAAATGTGTGTGAGAACAACATTTGTTTCCAATTAAGTCTGCATTTGACCAATTTCAGAAGAAGTCTAAAAACAAGGTGCAACATCTGTCTGCCAGAATGAAGACAGTCAATCAATCAGAGAACTTGAATCCAAGTTAAATACATTGCTCAGGATGAGGTAGATAACGAATCGCAGTAATTAATCTTCATGTTCAGACAAAATGGAGAGTTGAGGGTTTGCGGGGTCTATGAAGTGGTGCACAGTGAATTTCAGAGTGAGGATGTGTGTGTGCAGGTGTGTAAACTCACCTGAGGCGAGGACAGTTCTGTCCTAGGGCGTGCAGGATGGCGTCTGTGATATTGGCACAGCCCGACACACACAGGGACTGCAGGCGGTGACAACCCCGGCAAATTGTGATGAGGCCCTCATCTGTGATCTGCTGCTCACAGAGAAGAGAAAGTGTGTGTTTGGAGAAGATAACGTGTACTCTGAAAAGGAAAAGTGAAACCTTTGACCAGGTTTCCTGAATGTTTTACCAAAGGGAATGTTAATTTTTCCAGGTACATCTGATTAATCGGGGAAAAAACACGATCACTGATTTGCTCTTTGCTCTCACCAGATACGGAATAGATGTATTATTTTTGTGGGTAGATTAGATTAATCAATGATTAAATAGCACAGAGTCTTTTTGAAGGTGAAAATGTGTTGCTTGCTTTAAAATATGTTTTAAATTGAGGTGTGCACTTTTTTTGTTTTCTGTCTTTTCTTGGATATATAAGCTTATACTTTAGATGTAACTTTGAGTAAGATTAGTCTCATCTTATCACTATGTTTGAAGGGAATTAACATACTGTTAATAAAAAAAGAAAGTGTGTATTAGAGTGTGTGTGGTTTCCACGTTCAATTATTCACGTATCACTATGATGCTCAGCTAATGAGATCAATTTCTTGTCCCTGGATTTTCTGTTTTTAGTGTTTACTTTGTGGGGATCAGACCAAGAAAGAAGGGGCGAGAAGGAGCTGGCAAGAGAAAAGTAAGAGGAGACATCGGCAGTGTTACAAAGAGGAGGAACAACTCGGACAAGATGAGAAGTTAAGTTCCTGAGGTTTGAGAAGATGAAGAGATGGAGATGGTGGATGAAAATTTATTTCATTTTATTCATTTGGAGAAAAAAATCTGCATTGTGTGAGCAGACTTCACAGACTATTGGCTATTTATGCTGGGCATCCACAGTGGACCTTGAGCTGAAGAGCACAATGTGTACTTGCTGCTTACTAGCCTGGAAAGTAACCCACTGTGTGTGTATACTTTTATACCAGAAGTCCAGATTCAGGAGGTTTATCATGTTTACACAGAGACATTCCACTTAAACCAAATGAAATGTGCCCACAAAGTGTCTTTAAAATTGCACAACATTAACCTCATCTCCCAGCCTTGTTTTTTACTTACTGAGCATGTCTGCAAGTTGAGTGTGACCAGCTCTGGACAGTGAGCCCCGATATGTTTCAAAGCCTCATCCTCGAGCTGCGGAGGAGATTGACAGAGGAAAGAAAACAATCATCTGATATCAAGCTACACTCATCACATGTATCTGTGACATCATGCTTGTGTTTTAACACTATACAGTTGACTGATGATGCAACAGGATGGTGTTTTAAGACGACTTTTACATGTACGGTGTCTGGCACGTCTTTCCACAGAGACGTTGTAAAGGAAATCATGCATTTTAAGGTTGTGGTCGCAGCAGCTGTGCTCTATTTTCAAAGAAAAGAAGAGGAACTTGGTAGTTCCTATGAAGAGTGATGCAAGAAAACACTGCCAACTGCATAAGTGCAGCGTTGAGCAATAAGAAATGTGCACTTGAGAAAATTAAGTTGCTTTCAGGTTTATCCAATTAAGACTAAATAATCTGCAACTCATTCACTAAGCACTTACACCATCAACATCTCCAGCTCATACTAAGGTGTTAACTGTACCTGTGTGCATCCCTTGAGGAAAAGGCCTTTGAGTCCAGGACAGGAGCGCACCAGCGCCTGGATACCATCCTTGGTGACCTGATCACACCAGGAGATGTTGAGCTGCTCCAGCAGAGGACAACCCTCACTGACAGGAGGAAAATTGGACATGGATGAGTGAGAGGTGGGGGGAAAAAATACAAAAAACACTGAAGTACGCCATAATTGAAAGAAGAACACAGCAATGTAAGAGAGTAAATCAGAGAGTGATAATAGCTGGCATCTGAGGGTGCTAAGTAAGGATCCTTTACCTGAGAGCTTTGAGTGACAGGTTGGTGATTGAGGTACAGGAGGCAAGGTCCAGGTGCTTCAGCTTTGGACAGAACTTACTGAGGCTATTACACGTGCTGCAGAAGAGAGAGACAATGAGGGTTTTGAAGGTTTCGGAGAGGCCTTCTGATAGACTGGCATCCCAGAACTATGCACGTACCTATCTGTGATCTTGGTGCAGCCGTTCAAACTAAGAAGCTCGATGTTTCTGCAGTTCTGCGAGAAAGTCCTACAGAAAAAATTAACATTAATATGATATTAGTCACTGAACTTGCACGTCTCTCACTGACCCAGGGTCTGAACAAGAAGTAGAGTTTCTACGAGGTCACTTCCTCACCTCAGGGCGCTATCACCCACACCCAGGCAACCCCGCAGACTCAGCTTCCTAAGGAACCCCCCGCATCGCTTTGAGATGTTCTCCACCACTCGGCCCTGCAACAGAAACAATCCACTCAACCTGCTGTATTTGCATCTACACCTTGATCTAAAGCAATGACGGCTGAGGAGTTAGGTGTAAGGGGAAGGGAGACACCCTTTACTCACCTCGATGTCCCTCTGAAAGTCAAAGAGGTCGATTCGTTGCCAGTTGCTGCCGTCCAACGCAAGAACATTCCAGGACTGAGAGCAGGGAGGAAGAAGGAGGAAGAAGCAGACGTTTAGAGTCAAATTTTTCTCAGATAAACAACATACACACACTTAAACACACAGACAAACATGTACAGTCACGCACACATGCATACACACGCCTTGTGAACACAGACTCACCCGTGAGACCTGGGCACAGCGACAGAGTGTCACCACATCCAGAAAGGAGAAGATTCTGGAAGACAGACAGGGATGGTTTAGAGACCCTGATCCCCGCTGCCAGAAGCTTCCTCTTTACATTAAACTTTGCCCTCAACTCAGTCCTGCGCCTGCCTCCACTCACAGCACAGGGGTGCGAGTACATCAGCTAATATTGTCTTTGACTGTCAGCAGGATAGATGTGTTTACTCTGTTTGCGGGATAGTCGTGTTTACTCAAAGTGGGGTCCTAGTGAGGAAGACACGCAATCAGCGTCTACGGAGCAGAGCTGGAAACTCACTATAAGTTGCCTCAATGCAGCAAAGATTGTATTAGGGTTGAAGCTGGGATGCAGCGCAGCCTGCCAGCCTCACAAATCAGGGGGCTGAACCTGGCCAAGCAGCAAAGAGTCAGCAGCCGCAGCACAGACAGCTCGGCTGGCAAGGCCGGGGCATGAGTTATGGCCTTCATTTTCTGTTTGCTCAGGGGCTCTTTAATTTTTTTTTTGCCTGAAATCAATTTGAATGCTTTATAGCCTCAGGCATCTGTTTTTAATTACAGTTTTAGCAGGAACAGAGTAGGGTGGGGAACGAGGGGAAATTGGCATCCTTGTGGTTAGTTTAGTTTAGTTGAACTATTTGCTAAAGGGCAAGTGAGCGTATAAGCGTATGATCGTGAGATACTCAATGTGTGTGTTTGCTGGTAGCAAAGGTAAGGAGGGTGGTGCAAGGCCAACTGTGCCTTTGTGTATGATTGAAAGTGCTGATCAGGAGCGAAGGCGGGGAGGTGAATGTTGAGTGTGCAACATGCCATTTTTGCTTGCAAAAAAAAAAAAGCCCTGCAGACAGTCTGATTGAAGTGTTTTGAAATGTCACTCACCGTAGCAACAGCTCCTTAGGCAGCTTCTTATTGATGACCGCCTCATCGCTGTTTGTGAACATCTGAAAGGGTGCAGAGGATAATATTAGTCCTGGCAGCCCGTTTCAACTGGGCCTCCCCCTTCATCCACTCACCTCACTCAAGGACGGCCCCAGCATATAAGCAAGGATAAATGATCGTAATCTCATCAGCTGAGATGGATTCAATGTCAAGTCATTCAAGAAGATAAAGCAGCGCACGAGACTGGATTTTGTGTCTTCTGAGCAAAATAAGCAGGATAGGACTTTGTACTGAGCAGTTGTGTTATCTTTTCCGCATGCATATTCTCTCTTTACTTCCTGTGTTGTTGTTTTCACTGATTAATTCACATCAGTACCGAGAACGAACACAGGAATAAGTTACAGTATCTCGTGACGAATCGCTTCGGCTTCTGCAAACAGCTAATGGATTTCCACACAAGTAATTGCATGCTGTGTGAGTGCAAATTCTAGCCTCAGCACACAAAGAGACAATAAATGAGCATTTATTAAGATCCAGCTACTTAGATACACACACACACATATACACACACTTATCGACTCCAGGGTTCCCATAATTTGTGGGAAGTCATACTCTGCTAAATTATAAAATGCATTGTGTTTGGCGAATGAAGCAACATCTGGCCCAAACCATTTCCCTCCATAGATTTAGAAAGATAAATCTGGACCAGGGACAGGGTAATTGAGGGGTGGGGGCTTTAGCATGTAAATAAAAAGTGCAGGAAGGCACATGTTATTTACAAGAGGCAAACATCTGTGACAAGATCAACAAGGAATTTGCAAGTCCTTATTTTCACTTCCTTACAGGTACAAACACTGAAGCCTCTACAATCCCGAAATAACTGAAACGTTTATGTGCTGCATTTAAACAAAAGAAGTGGAGGATAAGGGAGTATGCTATGTGCTATTTTGATTATGGCTGTCCATCCCTAAAACCACATCCATGGTGGCTTTTTAGGTCAATAGATTTTGAGGGACTTATACACTTAAGCAAACCTATTCATCAGCTCACAAAAACAAACTGACAGGTCTGCCTGTTTAAAAATCCAGTCAGCTCTGGGTCAAAGCCTCTCTATGTCTCTCTGATAAACATACAAACTCCACACACACACAAACACACACACACAGCTGTCTATGCAGGGGCTGCCTGCCAGCGCAGACGTGTAAAATTTTGAGGGAGTAAGAAGGGACAGACATTTCGCATTTGGATTTGGGGCAAATTGACTCTGACAGCTCGCCTTCAACGGCGTTACTTTCTGGCCAAATAATCCAGGGCCATTTCCAAAGAACCAGATGCGCATGGTCAACGGGCATACACTGTCCCCTTTTGTGCTCGAACATAAAATGAACCTGATGCTGCATGAATGTGAGCATTATGTTTTCTCCACTGGTCAGCTATAGTCAGTGAAGCAGGCCTGGCAGGAGGTAAAAGCCGGGTGAGCTGTAACCTCCAGCTAGAGATTATTGTAAGGCAAAACAAAAAGCCATAATATTTTTAGAAAACTTTTTTTTTTTAAATGTCGTTCCCTAAAAAAGACCGGACCCTCTGATTAATTTTGGCTTAGCTTGGCACTTGTAACTTGGATGTATTAATTAGTCTAAATCAGTGTAGGGTATTTATTTTAAACTGGGATAACTGAGATTTGTAGTACAAAAGAAACAAGCCAGGTATTAACTGATTATTGTGTTGCCTTCAGTTTAAACAGCTTCAACAACTCTTACATCACAACACCCAATTATAGTGATAATGTCAACCACAACATAGTTATTATTTAAATATTCATTTTAATTGGGAAATAGAATTAGGGGTCATTAATGCTTGTCTACTTTTCAGAGTGCTGTGGTCTTTTGTTTGGAGCTGGTATACAACAGATCACTATCTACTGCAGAGCAGTAAAGCCAGACAGCATCTGAGAGAACATTTGTGGCGAGGCCTGTCAAAGTAAAACTCACTTACAGGCGACGCAGCAACTCAGCTTGAAAGCTGTGCATTTCTGATGACCCAGAGTAACCATTTCATCTTTGGTCTCAGGTTTCTTACAATTAGCCTTCTGGTCCAACTCTGGGTTTTGTAGATAAATCAATGTGAGTGTATTAACATTTGGAAGTAAGCTAATAACCTGTATGGTGTTTTTTATCCTATATCATTTCTTTGTAACTCTGACTGCACGATAGGGTTAAAAACATAATCATATTGCGACTGTTTGACAGATGATTGCGATATGAGTCATGACAAGTGGAAATGGACATTACTGCATCACAAACTTCCAGAATGAGCATTAGGAATACGATACATAGGCTATTGACTTTTGACTTCCAGTATCTTTATGTCTTGAAGAATTTCTGGTGTGAAACGGGTGATGACTCTGTAAATCTATATACAGTGTCAAACTTAGCTGTAACTAACGATTATTTTTATTGTAATCTTTCAATTATTTTCTCGATTAAGCTAGTTTAGTCTTCAAACTGTTTGAAAATAGTGAAAAATATCAAATGTGTTTCACAAAGCCCAAAGATGACATCTTTAACTATCTTGTGTTGTTCACAGCCCGGAGATATTCAGTTTACTGTAACAGAGGAGTAAAGAAACCAGGAAATGTTCACATTAAAGGAGCTGGCTTTTGCTTCCTCAAAAAATGCTCAAACGAATTAGTAATTAATTAATGAATTATTGATTATCAAAACAGTTGGTGATACATTTGGTAGTTGACATCTAATCAATTATTAATATGTTGCACCTGTTGTCAAAATATACACAAATAAACCCAATTTGAAATAAAACTTGTGATAGACAACTTGAAAGGATAACTGGTAATAATTCCCTTTTAAGTTAAAAGATGTAGCACAGGTAGATACACGATCTGTCTATATTACAGTTTGATTCATTTAAATCACTACTGTTAACCAGCCTTTCCCAGTGTAATATTTATACAGAACTGTATTCTTCTGATATATCTTATATTTTCTATCTTTCTATCTTCTGCACTATTATAGTCTTAGATTCTGCTTTCCTCACTTTCACTTTACCTCAGTGATTTCTCTTTCGTCCATATTGTTTGGACATTGTCGGAGGCGGCCTCAGAACAAGAGTTTCATTGCCAACGACTGCATTACCGTTATTGGTCTGCATATGACAAATAACCCACTTACCCACTCAACAAGCCCCCCCCGCCCCCCCCCAAAAAACAAAACGTTCACTTTTATTTTGAAGGCAATATCACGCCACTTCCGGCATCCTCCCGTCCAAAAACCCCGTTAGCTTGACGAGCAGCTCTCCCGCAGCTGTCGGGCCAGAAGGTAACGGCTTGAATCTTTTGAGTCGTCAGCTGTTGCACCGTTAAAAATAAATAAAACCACACACAAATCCCACGCTATCTGGGGATTAAACAACACCGAGTGCTCAGGCTACACGGCCCAATGTCACCGGCGATATGTAACATCTGAGAGCAAGTTTTCACCAAAATATTGAGCTCCGCTCGCGGCTGCGACACAAAGTTTATGCTAAATGCTGCAGAGCAACAACACCTGAATCTCCTGTATGTACATGCGGGCCTCCTGCTGTCAGTACAGGACACGGTGTGTGTCACATTATGGCAGCTCGGGCCTATTTGTTGATAGTTCCGTGCTAATACGGGGGGGGGGTGCATGTAGCAGTCACAACCCGAGGCCCCCGCAGCCGCAGCGGCCGTGGATATGCACAACAACCCGGCTCGTCAGGCAACCAAACAAAAGTGGTGTTGAGGAAAAAAAAAAAAACAGCCCAGCAGATATGAGGTCGATCATAAAACAGCTGTAGCTTCTTCATACAGAGAAGTCGATACAGTCCCGTTGCTGATAGATATGCTAATGTGAGCCCGAGCTGTCCTCGGCGTGCTGCATGTAGCCTCTTTGTTTTGACGGCGCAAAGGGAAACGGGGACAACACTTTAGGACCTTTAACGAAACCTCAGGTTATTGACGAACAGCCGCGACAGACTTAGTGGAAAAATATCGACTTGTTTCCTCAACGAAACAAGCGCCAGGCCCGGGCTATAGGTTGTCTGAACAAAACAACAGCGTTTGACCTAATCCCAAACACTGACTGCGGAAGCTGCATCAACAGCCTCACCATAAGCGCAGTTTTACAATAAATACAGCGACAGACACCACGCAGGCCCGCGTCCTAACGATGTTAACAGTTACGTTGAATGTCTGACATTAACTGTCAAGTTATTATTGGTGGTTAACTCACCTCAAACCGGCTCCGCGACACACCGTTTACCTCCTTCCCCATGTCGGACGCTGGTTACCGACTCAATGAATCCGGTGTAGGCGAAGTAAAATGCAGATACGGGCCCTCTTCCTGCCGATTCCTCTCCTCGACTATCATGCTACCGTCCTCTCGGTAGCTCCTGCGGGTGCGATGTCGTTGTTTTTCGCCCTGTAACACAAACGGCAAGACCTCTTGTTTCTGATTAAAAAAAAAAAATGTGGGCTACAGGCAGCAGCCAGCCAATAAGCCAGGTCTCTTATCTGCTCCGCTCGGTTCGCCCTCACCTCCTCCTCCTCCTCCCCCTGTACAGCTTTCCATCCATCCACACAATAGCCCGACAGGAATAGGATCTGGCAGCCTAAAATGGAGCTGGTACGACGCCTACATCACTTAGAAATAATAAATATAACGAAATTATGCTGAGGCATGTATTGTCCAAACATAAACGACGGCCTTGGGCTGCTTAGGCCTACTTGTTGGCTGGTCCTTTAACCAAAGACAACCCAAATATCAAAGTGGGGTGTCATCTTTTGACCTGTCTTCACGGCTGGATATTAAATGTATTTTAAAAAAAGTTTGAGGCCAGGTTATGGGAGATTTTGACACCGCCAAATAAGATATGTGAGTGTAGATATACTTGTCGCTTCCCTCTTATATCCTACTGAAACAACACATATCCTAGCCTGTCTTAGCTGCATGTCTCTTGAGTTGTTGCCACTTGAAGGCCCTGTCATTGAAATGTGGGCCAAAACCGTTCATAATTACTCGTAACAGTAAGATTCGTGTAACATAACAGCCACACAAGTGGAGGCGATCCCCTTTTATGACACGTTAACCATTTAAATGCGCATTAATTGTATTTTATAGCATTTAAAATGCTCAAACATATGTTGTAACTTTGTTAGTGCTGTAGGAAACGCCACTTCCTTGTTTTTCGTTGACCACGCCCCAGTTAGACAGCGGATCCAATCAGAATCCAGGACAGCTGTTCGTCATACTGCGTAATCATAATGGGAACAAGCTCGACAGAAGTCAGTTTAATGTATTAAATATAAATTCAGTGTCTCTGGAATGCAATGTATTTTTTTCATGTATTCATTGGATTCAGCTGACACGTCTCATTGAAATCCATCAAACAGCCAATTTGGATGTTGTCACCATGTTGTTTATTTATTTGCCTTCTACAGTCTTAAAAATGACTTTTCCATAGGCAAGCAGTTAGCTGGTGAATCCAGTGCATAGTAAGATGTCATACACTTCATATCCTTTTGGCTGGCTATTGTATATTCCTTGTTCAACTAATCTATGTTTTAGTGCATGAAAAAAAAAAAATTATGAATTTGATATTACACTATTTATCACCTTAATGTCAAGTCTGACTTAAACCTCCTGACTTGTGTCTCAATATTTGATACCAGCTGAAGGAGATGTTTTTGTCACATAAAAGTAGCCTCTATATACGGCTGGATTAAGGTGCTATAGGATGCCAGGATACAAATGGAAATGTAGGCCCTTTATAAACCAACACTCCTATTCTGCTATCTGCATTAATAATTAGCTGGCCCCAGATTTGCTGTGGCATAATTGTATCACATAATTTGGGAACATGCAATGTGATCAAATAAGTCACATTTAGACACAGGGGTCCTTCTCGAAACAGCTCTCAGATTGACGTAGTAAAGCAGGACCTACTGTAAAAGCCCAGCTGATATTGTGCTTTTGTGTTGCATATTCCGAAATAAATGTCAATTTAATTAGCCACATGACACACAGCAAACACGGGGCCTTCAAGGCCCTGAGGCAGTTGGCCACTTTGCCTGTTAGTGATCCAGCTTTGCCTCCTCGATGCTTGAAATTAAAAATCCACCATGATCCCGAAACTTCCTTATTTTGTCAGACGTACGGTTTGTGTTTATACTAATTTTAAGGTGTCATACTGTGATACCTGACTGGTTAAAACCAATGTTTTTCCTTGTGCAGATTGATGCAGCTCTCAGTTTGCGTCCTGGCGCGCTACCACGAGTGCAGTAGGCGGGCTTTGTCCTGTGATAGGTCGTTGCTAAGATACGTCCAAGATTGACAGCGTTCCGGTTTCCGGTTCATTCGGCTGTGCGCAGTAGTTGCTAGTCACAGGAGCCACAATGGCGTTTGTAGTCTCCTTCAGATAGGGCTGTGGATGATATTAAATCCACTAGCATCGCCCTAAATATAGGCCTGGTTGATTCCCAGAGCCATTGATAATAAACTGGAACATCTACTGCACACGAAAATACTATGATTTCTAATCATCATTGAATTTATAGGGGATAAAACTTACATTAAAGGGAACATGTAAACAGTACCAACCGGGTCAAGTTTTCATTTTGTTCGAGAAACGAGCGTCTTTTAATGAAGGCATTTGCTTGTTTCTGAATGCTAAGACCGTAATTCTGTGGAATAAAAGCACCTTTACTTAACTTGGCACTGGACAAGGACACCTTTCACAAAGGGACTTTTTTCTTTTTCACGAGTCAGCTCGCTAGCCGCCGAGCATTAGCTAGCGGTGCTAGCTAAATTGAGACGGAGACGACACCACAATGCTCCGGTGTTCGGTTGGGACCTTTTCCATTAACTGACGAATTCTAAGTACATACTCTACAGCACGGGGACCCCCGCGTGGCGTTGTTCTGCTTTGACGAACTATGTTGGCGATCTCAATGGAATGAATCGGCATTGAGGAGGACTGGACGTGAGCGGCCTGGTGTGTTTATTTTGTGTATTTTCTCGCCCTGTTTCTGCTTAGTAACACATTTGCTCTGGCATTTGGAGTAGCTACTGTTTTCCTGTGAATGAATTGCCTGGACCTCCGAGGCCCAGCCGCAGGAGAGGTACCGACGCCGGCGTGAGGGATGCCTGGGTCGGACCGACACCATGGGACCAAGAGGAAGCCGGAATCTAGCAACAGTGGTATGCCACACCAGACCCAGGCCCCGAGTCATACCTCTGCGGGAGACAAGACGAGCAAAGACGGTAAAGTGCAGTTAAAATCTTCAATGTCCTCTTCGTCTTCAAAACGTAAACGGCATAAATCAACCAAACATAATCGAGAATCCTCGGCGGCACTGGGCCCCGAATATTTTACCCTCGGCGATACGGCGCCACCTGGCGTCAACACGGTGAAGCCTCTGGTGGAGTACGATGATATCAGCTCGGACTCGGACACTTTCTCGGACCCGCCGTCCTCCAGGCCCTCCGAGAGGGGGGGTGGGGACCGACTGGAGCCATCACCCGACTACGATGGGGACGATATCGACAGAGAGGCAGGCGGGAGAGAGAACAAGGGGCACAGGCACTCCCGAAAAAAGTCCAAGGACCCTAACAAAGTTAGAGACTCTGGGAATGGGGAACGTGGGTACAAGAAAAAGAGCAGCAAAGACCGCGAGAAAGGGACTGCTGGAAAGAGCAAGGAGAAGGCTGCCTCATCAGGCCAATCATCCAAGGTCCAGCCGGAGGCTGACTCTAAACGTGGGGAGCTTGTGCTCTCCTCACAGGTACAGCCTGCAGCCAGTGTAGGTAGCACTACTTCCTCCACATCTTCATCTCGCAGCAAGGAGAGCAGCCGCTCAGGGAAGTCTCGCAAAGACAGGCAGCAGCGGAGAGACGGCCGAGGTGAGGGCGGCCGCAGCTCCTCTCAAAGGAGCCGAACAGACAGGAGCCACCGCAGGTCCTCCAAGAGCCACAAGTCGAGCCCTAAAGGCAAGTCTTCAAGTAGAGGCAGCCCCCGCAGGAAAGGCACCAGCTCAGCCCTCTCGCCCAGTCCCAGAAGAGGAGCTGGCAGCGAGAGTCCACAGGGCAGTGGGTGTGGGCAGCAGGGGGATGACAGCTACTCCAGGCGCAGGGCGGCCCAGCAGAGCCCCAGTCCCTATGGGGACATGTCTCGCCGCAGCAGACAGAGATCAGACAGCCCCTACGGTAGCAGACACAGGTCCTCCAGCTATGAGCGGGACAGCAGCCCTTACTCAAGGAGACGCTCCATCAGCCCTTATGGGAACCGCAGGTCCTCCAGCACCAGCCCCATGTCTCGGTGAGTCTATGCTTCAGGGCGCCCTTAATATCTTGGAAAGTCTTTTGGGGGATATGTTCTGAGATGTTAGATAGCTTACACCCACATACTAGCAGAGGTGGTGTTAAATATCAGAAGAGAATAATAATTTATCATCAAGCTATCTATGGTAGTTATTTTTGTGTGTCCTGACAACAAATCCTGATTTTTATGATCCTGGTTATTATCTATTTGGCTATTAAATTAAACAAACATAAGACATCTGTATTGTCAGTTAAAATAAGTCACACCTGTTGAACTTGAAGAGCCCTTCTCCAGTCAGCTGGCTGTAGGAGACAGGATGTAGATGTTCTCCATCTTGAGTTTCCATTGCATAACATAGAGAAAAACCTGTGGCTAGGAAACTTAAAGCATTGGGATAATGTCACGACCTTTAGTGATTGAAAAACTGCCAGCATTGGCTACCATAAAGTGGGTCAGGCACAGCAGCCCTGGTATGAGCCTTTCATGTAATTGGATACTTTTGCATGGTTGATTTAAATGTGAGTTGCACAAATGTAGATATAAGCCACTGTTCTCTTCAAAGGCAAATTAAACTGTGGTGGTGAGAGCATATAACATGACATTATAGATACCATAAGTTATATTTTCATCTTTGCCATGTTAGGTTGAAAGAATAGGATTGCACCTGATGAGTTAAAAAATAAACTGCAGGTGGCAGATTATATAAGCAGAACCTTGTAAAGTCTGTGGAATTGTCTTCAGAAGCGGATAAATTATTTTGGTTAAATGGTCTGACTATTCTAGTTGTTCTTGTATTTATTTTGAGGAAAACTTGGTGTCCATCTGTGACTGGAATGAAGTCAATGCCAATGTAAACTAGGAAAGACAAGGAACAGGTTGTATCCAATCAGATCGAAAGTTTTAGATCCAATTTGTCCCTTAGTTTCAAGAGCAAAAGTTGTTGTCACTGCTGGTGTACGTATTTTTCTATATTAACTGCTGTTTCATTTCAAATCAGAAAGCCCACATGGTTTTGTTTCAATTCTACACTACTCAAAATTAGTTAGGGATATTGGGATATGGGTGCATATGGGCATTGATGTACATTAAAAGTCAAATTAAATGTGTCACATTATTTTTGGGGACCAAAAATGTTCACAAAATAAAAATTCAGGTATGTCACAGAATAAACAATCAAGTGAAACACTAAAATATCTCTAACTGAGTTTGAGTAGTGAAATGTGATCAGCGGCCATTTTCTTTTGTGATACATACGTTTTTTTTCTGCATACTTGTCTCTGTTTACCATGTTTTATCCTCCCTGGCTTCAGGAAGAGGGAGCAGAATCTAAAATGTTCATAGCATTGTTTATTTGCTTTATTTAGACGCTCTGGCCGTTCCAGGAGTCGCTCCCCTCTGCACTACTCATCTTCTCGCCGCTCCTCCTCTCGTTCCCGTAACAAGAGGCATACTTCCTCTAGTGTAGCTGGGGGCAGCTCCCACAGCAGCCGGCCAGCTAGCCGCTCCCCTCCCTCCTCTCGCCTGCCACTTAACTCCAGCCTCGGAGCAGAGCTGAGCCGAAGGAAGAAGGAACGCCAGGCTGCTGAGGCAGCTGCTCGTGCCAGTGGCGGTACTTCTCCTCTTCCACCGGCACGTAAACCTGCCGGTTCCTCTGCACGGCCCTCTAAAGCCGAGGCCCCACAGCCAGAAAGAGACTCTGCAGCAGTAGCAGAGCCTCCACCCCCTCCACCTGTACTGTTACCCCAGGATGCTCCCAGTGGTGAAAATCAGGTTTCTGCACCTCTACCTTCCTCTTCCATCTCTTGTCCGACACCACCTCCTCCTCAGCCCTCTCCTCCCGTGCCACCCGGTCCAGCCACCCAGGTTCCACCACCGCCACCTCAGGCAGAAATAGCTATTCAGCCTCCAATGCCCTCAAACACAACACATGCCAAGTCGCCAGCTCTGCTTCCTACACGCAGCCCCGTCCGCCAGACCCCGCTTCACAAGACGTCGACTCTGCCTCCCCTGCCTTTACCACCCGCACTGCTGGGAAACGCTCAGGACAGGTGAGGACCCTCAACAGGGATACACATTGATAGTATATGTCACATTGCACATTATTCTAAATGCATGTTCACCTTTTGTATGGAGTGAAAGTCACATTAAACTTTCATCCATGCTATTAGTGACTTTTCAATTAGCTTTCACACCAGCATAAATACACCATCTTTAAAGACTTTTCCAAATCAGAGTTAGTGTTGTCAGTTTGCTTACAGTCTGCAATTGGCACAGATTTTCCTTTTGGATTATTGTATGCCAGCTTGTGTATGGCATGCCTCTGTAGTCAACATTACCAAAAAGATATTAGGTAAAAAGCACCTGATAACTTTGATTATAGATTATCACATGTGCAAAGCTCCTTAGGCTCACATTCTTCTGTGTCCTACCCATAGATTTGAATGTTGTTTTCTGCACAGTTGTTTTACAACAAACTGAGCTGGTCAAAAACATGGTGATCTGGGGTAAACAGCCAAGTGAATGTAAAAGTACATGTCTAATTCCTCTTCTGTCTCTTTAATTGAATACAATTTTATCTAAAACATTTTTTTTGATTTCGCAACCTCAGTCCAAAGAAGTCCACCCCGCCTCAGAGGTCATCTAGAAAAGAGAAGGAAATTCGCAGTCGGACATCGATTATCGACCTTCCTTTACCGCCCACCCTGCACGGAGTTGACTCCTCACCCCCACAGTCCCCTATCCGCCAGGCTCCGTCGCTACCGCAGCCAGCCCTTAAGAAGAGACCAAAGTCAGTTTCTTTTTATTTTACTCGCCCACTTCCAATTTTCCTCTTCTTAATCCCACATTAATTCTAATCTGTTTTTATTTTTGATGGTTTACAGGATTTGCTGCCCGCGATATGGCGAGCGCAAACACAACCTGAGTGACTGGGGTAAACGCTGTGTAGATAAATTCGATATAATCGGCATCATAGGTGAAGGCACCTACGGCCAAGTGTACAAGGCCAAGGACAAAGACACAGGTAAGAGAATATTACCTGGACTTCTGTCACTGTAGTTCTCACATGTGTTTTATGTTTAAATAAGCAGAGACTGAATTCGCATTTTGACTGGTTTTCTAAATACTTTCCTCAACTTGCCAGGTGAACTAGTGGCTCTGAAGAAAGTGCGCTTAGACAATGAAAAGGAGGGTTTCCCCATCACAGCCATTAGAGAGATCAAGATATTGCGGCAGCTCAAACACCGCAGTGTTGTCAACATGAAGGAGATCGTCACCGACAAGCAGGATGCACTCGACTTTAAAAAGGACAAAGGTAAGAGGGTTGGAAATTATCTGGACTTGGTAATAGGGGAAAATAATTGTAAGCATATGGAGCACAAAATGTTGCTCCACTGCTATCTGTCTGGAACTTTCTAAGCTGAAAAATACTTTGCACATCTATTACGTAAGACAGGTGCGTAGGAGCGGGAGGAGAAGACCTGAAGTTGCAAGCTTCTCTAGCTTCATGTAACCATATAGTATTTTTACTCTCACCAAGGAAGTTGTTTTATTTAACTAGACCTCTCACAAGATGGCCTCTCTTTTCAACAAACTATTTGCCTGATGAAGATCTAGTACAGAAACATCGCAAGTAAATGTGTTATTGCAAGTGTTGGTGTGCAACTTCTGTAAGAAACTTCAGGCTATAAACAGTGACACAAGGAAATATTGTCCATCAGCTGCGTCATAGATGCTCTGGCCCTCTGTCAGTCAAAACTCATTTAACACAATATATATTTTCTAGAAGTTCTTTTATTGCTTGCAAGCAAGAGGTCACACAGCAGCTGCGCATAGATGTTAACTGAAGAGAGGCAGTCTTTCTTCAGCTTTTATAGTAGTAGACACAATTGTAGCAGTCACAATGTTACATCTGGACTCACTTAAAATGACACTCCCATTATCTCCGCATCCACTTTCTCCACTGATTAACGTAATTTTAACATGCACGTACATCCCAAACGTTTCATACATCAACCTTTGTCAGAACACATATACACAGGAGGGGTTACACAGAAAGGTTACAAAAATACTCTTCAGGATGAACTCCTTGGACAAAAGTCTGTTGTCTTATCTATGTTAGGTTTTTCAACCCTCTCTATCACATATGCTCTGAAACCATATAACTGTCACAGGATGTGAACCATGGGAGGCCCATAGACACAATGTTTTCACTCTTAACACATCTTCTATACTCGTTAAGTTTCATATGCAAGAATAACATATCAAAATAACAGAGGGACATTTGGGAATTTCCCTCACAATTTTAATGTACGGAGAAGCAAATTTGAAGACATGTAAAATTCTCTGATCTGGTCTTGCATAAGTAGCGATCCTCTCGTCACACCACCACTTCTCTAATCCCCAGAAACGCAGTTAATGTGCGTAAAGTTGTTTCTGATTTGTGATTACATGTTCCCTCTGTTTTTAGGTGCTTTTTACCTGGTGTTTGAGTACATGGACCATGACTTGATGGGCCTGCTGGAGTCGGGCCTGGTCCAGTTCTCCCATGAGCACATTCGCAGCTTCATGCGCCAGCTGATGGAGGGTCTGGACTACTGCCATAAGAACAACTTCCTTCACAGAGACATCAAATGCTCTAACATACTGCTCAACAACAGGTAAGCTGTTGATCAGGAACAGTTGTTTTAGGTGAATTTTGATGCGTCTGTATCACCTAAAGGTTGTTTGATCTACTTTTTTATTCATGTGTTTGTTTACTTTAGCAATTCTGATCCACTTAGACAAATCCACATTAACAGCACCAGCTATAATGCAGCATTATTCACATCAACAACTTGGAACATCACTGCAGATGGTTTAAATGCAGCAGTAGTCTGTAAATACTGTAAACTGAAGACCCAAAGCATTCAAACACTAACTTTAATGATCGCAAGGCAAGTGTTTTTCGAGGTGCATCAGCAGCAATGCTAATTACTTTGCTACTAATTTTATTGGGTGCTTCAAATAAGAGCAATGGAGGAGTAAAGCAACTTCTCCCAGATGGTTGCTCAGTATAATTCTGCATTCCAGTCTACAAACAGTATGGAATGCAAGGGAAACTTAGTAATGACTTGGATGCTAATAGAAATGAGCTAAAACTATGGATTTTGCTGTGCGAAGGGGAATTTTGAGCCATGCTGTAGTTTACTCTCACTCACTGCCCTGCTACTGTACAACTGACTGTAAATAGACACTTGAAGTTTGGACTTTAATTACCCCACATGTCCTGACAATTGCTGAATTTTACCAATCACTTCATTGATTTGGCTTTTTCCCTGTCCAGAGTGCATTTTCATTAGGTTACAATGTTGGTGAATTTATGCTTGTATCAGTACTCCTGAATCAGACATAAAAGAAACGATGCATTTGGATGTACCCTGTAATAATTCCAAGTTTCATAATTTGTGTTGTTTAGATGAAAACTAGTTATTACTAGTCACAGGCAGACAAGCAGAGCCACATTTTTGTACTAAAGGTTAGATACCATAGTTCTCAAGAAGTAGTAGTTCTTCATAGAGCATGAAGGACCGCAACCTTTACTATTACTACTGCTATTGTCCTTTTAATCTGTTGATAATTTTCCTAATTAATCAATTAATTGTTTGGTCTTTAAATGGTCAGTAAATGGTGAGAAATGTTAATCTGTGTTTCCCAAAAGCCCAAGATGATGATTTTGTCACCACCCTCAGATATTCATGGAAGAGTAAAGAAACTGGAAAATATTCATATTTAAGAAGTTGGAAACACGGAATTTTGACTTGTTCTTCTTAAAGAACAAGTCAAAATGATTATCAAAGCATTTACCGATTAATTTAATAGGTGAACAACTAATTAATTCTTGCACTTTGAATGCTATCTTACCCCTGATTGTGTTGCTCCTAATCTTGGATGTTTGTTATCTGCTTCTTCCTACAGAGGTCAGATCAAACTGGCTGACTTTGGTTTGGCCCGGCTTTACAATTCAGAGGAAAGGTAAGACGAGAGTGTTTGTCATCAACATATTTTCCTGTGAGACGTATGCAATATATAGGGACCTCCCGCTTGTGTCTGTAATTTAAATGTATGATTAAATATGTTTATGATGATTGACGCAGTAATTAAACTCCACCATGAGTATGGATTTTCCTCTTCAATTACAATGACATGACACTAGATGGCAGTGTCCATCACATTGTTGTTCTGCAGAGAGATCCCACTTAGTGAAAGCTGAAAGCTTGTGTTTGGACACTCGGGGGCGTAGATGCTCTATGAATCTCTACCAAGCCTCACCATCCTCTCTTTCTTCGCCCCCAGTCGGCCGTACACTAACAAAGTAATCACACTATGGTACCGCCCCCCTGAACTCCTGTTGGGAGAGGAGAGATACTCTCCAGCCATTGATGTATGGAGCTGTGGGTGAGTATAACACTGTCACAGTAGCACCTTTTATCTATTCCTACTTATTTCCTCTTTTACATACCCACTCAGGTATTCTGTAATTTTCTCATGTAGAGTAGGTGTCATGAATTCATGTAGATCTGGACTCTTGGTTTTTCCTTTCATTCAGATGTGACTAGTTGCTTTAACACTACATGTTTTTTGGAAATCAGCATTAAATCTCACATTTACATCACTTAATAAATATATAAATAATTAATTTGAAAACATCAGAAGCTAAAAGCTGCCGTCCCACCACTCTGTCTTAATTGACACAAACATTTTATATAGTTTCATGTATCTATCCTTGAATTTATTTTCCTCAAAATGAGTCAAGCTAGTCTAGCGCTATATATAATACATGTATTATTATTATTATTATTATAGTCAAGCAAAAGTCTGACAACACAAATCTTTAAACCTACCAATGAGCCCTAACATTCATTTTACTTTATACCTGCACTTACCTGAATGTAGATTAACCTAACTCACACCAATAACCATATTCTTACATAAAACCTGCAAATGTGTTTCCAACATTATCAGCCAACTGGATGTTTGCAGCACTGAGTCTGTTACATTTGAATCCTGAAGCACCAAGAGACCAATTCAGCTCAGTCAGGCGTGAGATACTCGATGTTCTTTATACATGTGTGCTATGCTACCAAATTTGAACCTGGTTTATCGTAGATAAATAAGATTGTTCATAATTTTCCACATAGCTTCCACACTCCCTTTTTGTATGCTTGTGTCAGAATCAGAGAAAAAACATCTTTTTTTATAGTATGTGTTGTAAATGTATCCTGTTAAAAAAATAGGAGCATTTATGATCACAGTTATAATCCTGTCTGACAGAGATATTCTCCTTCTATTCTGTCATGGCTCAGGTGTATTTTGGGAGAGCTCTTTACCAAGAGGCCTATATTCCAGGCTAACCA